>NC_140776.1:190358421-191005895 GCF_044657685.1 Stegodyphus dumicola | reverse complement strand
TTCTGAAATGTACGCATTACAACTATTTATTCTAATTTAAAGGTAATTCAGAGTATACACCTTATTTTTTAATTATTTATATAGTAAGAAGTTAACAGATAGCTTCAGATCATGTACTATTTCAGTGAAAAATTTTCAAAATATTTCTATCGGCTGTACTGGGCCAAAAAAAAATTTAGTATCTCCTATCAAAGATGTAATTAACATATTAATACACCGTGATCTAAAATTTGTATATCTCTTTCCACGGCATTGGAGTGAAAATATTACTTAAAGAGATTAAATTTTACATACTGAAGAATTTTTTAAATTATTAAATAACTGTTTTTAGGAAATCTTTAACAATAAAAGTTTAAATAATGCAGATTTTGATCTCTGTGCAGTATTTGCATTGTAGATATTCAAAGACATTCTAAAATTATTAGGCCAAAAAAGAAAAAAAAGTCTTACTGTGGCATAGATTTTGAATGATATTCAAACCCAAAGTTGCTTTTTAGACTAATTTTAATATTACACAGGTGTGTTTCTCTTCACTTTCATTTGTATTCTAAATTTCATTGGTCTTAACATTAAGAAACTAGTAATTGAATTAAGTGCATTGCAGCAATTTACATTTTCAGTGTTAGAGAAACTTCAATTTTTCAAATGAAAATAATGAAATTTTTGATAAAGCTATTGATCAAATCAATCTGTTTATTATAAATGAAAGAGACACAGACATCCTAAAATATATTTTAACAGCACACAAAAAAATAATAACTCTCATAATCACAATATATACTTAAGAAAACGTCCAGTTCTGTATATCAAGGATAAAATTTGAAAACTTGCAATGGCTGAATATAAATAATATATCCATCATACGTGCCCACAATGCTAAGTAGAATGCGGAATATACACAATTTTAGATATATATGCATTTAAAGTTAGGCAAAAAAAACAAGGGTACTTTTCCGTTTCGCCGGCGCAAATCTCGCCAAGCAGACTTTGTTGGCGACAACATACAGTATACACATAAAAAATGTTAATTCTAAGAATTTTTTTTTTTATTTTGAAGGCATAAACATTTTAATATGGTTTAAAATTTTGTAAAAAGCCAATAAATAAAGACAATAAATTTGTAAAAAGACATTAATTTAAGAATTTACTATGATTTCATGGTTCAACATCCTGATTTGCCGGTTCGTATCACGTGACCCCAAGTGATCTCATATAACGTAAACTACGCTACTAAAATCTAATTCGCTCAGTAATTATCTACATTAATTCCAAGTTAAATCTTAATTTGGAATACAAGTTTAAATGCAAGAATTATTTCAATTCGTATGAATAGCTTACTCAGAAATTATGTAAAACCGCAGTGCTTTACTTCGCTAGTGCATTCTCATTAGAATTGATGAATTTAACACTTGATTTCGCCTTCGGATGAGCGGTGTAATTGCGTTCTAATTGACTTAATTACCGTGAATTGTTTTAGGGGATAAAATTTAAATATCGTGTAAAAATTCTATATTATTGTATGCCAGTATTGAAAGAAACAATCTGATAAGAAATGGCTTCAACTTGTTTTGAAACTGAGGCGTAAAAGGTTACCAGCTACGATATTCCGTCTGGCATCAGTTAAACCATTATTGGCGACTTTATCGTTTGCGCCGGCAAAACGGAAAAGTACCAAAACAAGCTTATTAAATGCATCACTTAAATATACAGCAGGTAGACATTTTTACACACATACAACATTTATCAGAATGACATGTGTACAAAATTTTATGGCTGGCAACGTCAGATACTGATACAGTTCTTTATCAAGAATAATGTATACATGAAATAAAATTACTGAATTTCACAAAACAATATTATCAATATTAAGCACACATACATATGAGTGCCATCTTGATACATTACCTACATGACATAAATCCATGTGTAGCATTTTCATTCCAGATTAATCACAAGAAAGTTCCGCACAAAGTTTTGAAAGTAACAGCATTAGATGCACAAAGATTTCGAAATTAAATAAGCAGAATGAGGAATTTCAGAACTGAGTTCAATAAGGTATATACACAATTTTAAACCTGTATGCATATAAAGTTACGCAAAAAAACCAAGCTTGTTAAGTATAGCCCTTAAATATACAGCAGCTAAATATACAACATGGAGTTGGCGGTGTGATGGTATGGGGGTGTATGTCGTCGAAAGGAGTTGGAAATTTTCACATTTTTGATAAAATCATGGATAATTATGTTTATCTGGATATTCTGAAGAAACATCTACGAGAGAGTGCCCGAAATTTAAACCTATCTAATACCTTTATTTTCCAACAAGACAGTGACCCGAAACATACAGCTAAAATTGTGAAGGAATATCACCTCTATCACACTCCAAGACAGTTGCGTACTCCTCCAAAGTCGCCAGACCTCAATTCAATCGAACATTTGTGGGCAAAATTGGAGAAACGAATTCGAAAACACAATATTACATCGCGAAATAAGCTAATTAGTAAATTGCAGGAAGAATGGGCGAAATTTACGTCGGATGACACCGAAAAACTAGTTCAGTCAATGCCCAGACGTCTGCAAGCTGTTTCGAAGAATAAAGGATATTCTACAAAATACTGAAGTAACGTAAAAAACTTATATTTAGCTGTTTTTTGAACGTGTACGCAGACTTATTGGAGGAAATTTCTGAGTTTTTTTGACAAAATATATTTTTGAAAAAATGTAAAAAATATTACACTGATATTATTTACTTTTTATTTAAGCTTACAATTTTAGCTAATAGAAGGGAAAAAATGCAATGATTAAAATACATTTTTCTATGCTTTAAGTGTTTTTTTAATTTAAAATTTAGTCTGTACGCAGAGTTTTGTGACTAACTGTATATCTCATTAATTTGATAAAAATATAGCTTAAGTAAATTTTATGTGCATACTGAGTAGGCAGAAAAAAATAGCCTTGATTTAAAACCTGTTTTAAAGCAACAAGTAAATAAAATACACTGGTTCTATTAGCATGTCAAAAAAATTACTGTTATGTACTCTAAAAATATTCCCAAGTATCACATTATGATATATTACACTCTTACAAAAGATGAAATATCAGATTAGGAATATACTCTTTTATGTATTTGATAACAAAGAAGAGTAAAACGTATGCGACATCATATTGTGAAAAATCCTGCAAGTCATTACAATAATAAGGTAAAAATCAGTTGATCATTCTTTTACAGTAGCACTAAGTTTTCCAATCAAAATTACGAATATGCCAAAACAAATTCACTACCGGTGCCCAAATTTAAGGTCACACAAAAGTAAATTTGATTTAGCTGAACATGAGATCTTCCACGACAAATTTATGAACAAATTGATTTTCTTTAAAATGTACTTGCAAATTTAACAAAAGCATGCATGAAATTTAACTTTATAATCTAAAGCACTAGTATTTAATAACAGTTCCATGTATTAAATGAATTTAATCACACTTTTAAGAATGCAATTTTCTGATAAATTTTAATTTTTATAAGAAAATAGAATTAATTTTGTAAAGCTACTTAAAACATATTTCCTGTTCACACATTTAAATAAATTTAAAATAAGTATATTTAAAAATGCAACATGAAGATCTACTACTAGATGCATTATAATGGGCTCATAAGAATTTGTCGAATATTTAAATTAATACTTAACGTCTTCAAAATTCCTAAAAAATACCGGTACTATTCGTTTTCGAGGGCCGTAAAAACAATCGCAGGGAAAATGTACGCGCAAAAGCGCGAAATCTAGCAAACCCGCCCATTTGACAGCGCGCCAAATCTAGCGTGCGCGCTGATTCCAGATTGCGTAAGTTTATATAATTCTATATTTCTTAAGACGCCTTTGAAATACTAGTTTAATTTTTAAATCCTTTTTTGATATCCTATGGATTTAACAATTTGGGAATTGTCCATGACGAAAACTCGGCAATAGAATTTTGGGTAAAGTGCAGAATCACCCATTGCTTGACGCATTTTTAAGAATTGCACATACTCGGTATCCATGTGCACATCGACCTCTTTTCACTTAAAAAAAAAAAATCCTAGAATTCCCCAAAAATGGCACTGCACACACCCTTGACTTTATCTATGTACACATCGACCTATTTTCACTAAGTAAAAGAAAATTTACAAAAATCCACAATTTTTTTTTTACCCTTGTAAAAAGCGGCAAACAAATAAGTGAGCCATTCTGCACTTTACCGAGAATATTTTCAAAGAAAATGCGTCATTCATTATAGAAAATTACGTTTGAACAACCAACGAGATGAAATTATGCTTTAGTGATAAGTCGGTAGCGAAATAGCGATGCAGGCATCCATACAGTTATGTTTAGCAATTTTTATATAAATTATTATAATGATTTGAAATAGTTATTTAATCTTATGCTTCCATTCAGTCATGTTTAGCCTTTTTCATATAAATTATAATAATAAAAATGTATTATATGAAATGAAACTTTCATCTAAATTAAAACATCAATCTTAGATAGTTATTTACTATTTTACTTCCTTTCTTGCCGCAATTATTTTTGGCAGCATTGGCATCAACAGAAGTTTGGCGATTTTTTACGGCCCTCGAAACCGAATAGTACCAAAATACCTAATATATCTTACTATAAAGAAAAAACAAAATTATTTATAATTTAGATCACACTATTAAGTTTTTAACACTGGCGCCAACTAACAGATTTGGCGACAATATATTAGAATCAAAATATAATGCTACTTTAAATTATCAGTCGTACAGTAAAATTAAATAAAAATAAGGCACATCACATTTTTAACCTTTGTGATAACTCAGCACAAAGTTTACATGAAATGTAGGATACCATTTTACAAACAGCATAAACTATGCGATAATAAAAGAAACATCACAAACAGTATTGGCGATAATTTTACTGCACAAACACATGCACATTCCGCAATTCATTTTGTATTTATACAATCAGTTGATCGTCAATAAGTGACAGTGAAATAAAAATACACATTCTGAAGAAATACGAAGAGTAATTTTTCTAACATTCTATGAAAAAATACGAAGCTGAACTTAACTCACCAACAAGACTCTCCTGGGCCCGGAATTCATTAATCTTGACAATAATTAATTATCCATTGTCTATATTGTATGTAAATCGAACGCCTTGCTTCGATCACGGAAAATTCGCTGCCGATGCAGAAAAATTCGACTAATTTCATCCAAATACGCTTCAGCTAAAACTGACGCAAAACCTTCCGCCATGTTTATTGCCGGAAATATAATCATCTGTTTATTTAACACGAAGGGTCAGACCTGTCCTTACTTTAACAGCCGTCTCTTCAATTTAACGGTCAAATTTAATGCTAGCTTTGATGAGAATACCAATACTTGCGATTTAACTACTTGTGATGTCAGAGTACCACGTGATTCCGTAAAAATCACTTAACGCTGTGGTTAAAAATGTCATGAATCGGGCCCTAAAGCTGTGTTTCCCAAACATTTATGTTTACAGCCCGCTTTTAGAAACGCAAAGAAACGCATTTTTACAGAAAATATATAAGCAATAATGGGATAATATAAAACAGCAATAATGGGGTTGGATTACTTGGATGTTAATGAAATTAGCAGTAATTGCACTGTCATTTTAGCTAAATCAATAATAAAACATAAATAAGGACGTGTGTTTCCGGTCATCCATAAAGCTTTTTGTTGCCATTCTGAAAAGCATAAGATAATATTTATTTTTCAAATGTAATCATTTAGCTCGGGGGTATAAAAGAAGTCTGTTGCAAATCGCAATATATTTGTCACCCAACTTTAGCAAACAAGTTATTTAAAAGAAATGCATTGCCACTAGCCAAATTAAATATTTACTCAAATTACGCAGCAGATTTTTCTCATTCAACAAAGCGCAGGAATTTTAATTTTCCTTTCAAATTAATTCTTATATTTTTCACAAACTAAGCGATTTAGAAAAAAGCCGAAATTCATATAAATTATCTGAACCTATGAAATAACACTAACCGAATTTATTAGAATCATCTGTACATATAAAAATGTGTGCCCGTTTTTCTTTGTTGTGTAATTTGTACAAATGTACACTTTTATTCCGATCTGGATGAAATTGTGCGCTCTTGACCATCAAAATAAGAAGAAAGCCACATAAGATTTGGAAAACTCACCATACCGCGTAATAGTATGGTGATACTATTGCTCTCACATCACCTGTCTCAGGTTCGCGTTGCCATAGTTGCGCTCCCGCTATGAGTGAACGCCATACCTATTAAGTAAGTTCTAATTGCTTTTTTACAAAAATAGGTATTCACATTTCTACACAGCCTTAATTTTTAAGTGACGCCACTAATATTAACACGTCGCCAGTGTTGGATTCCCGCTGCCAGTTCCTATTAAAACATTTATCAGAACTAATATTTCGCCTAATTGATTTGGCACACATGTGAGTGTTCCGAGTAGAACAATGAGTTTACTTTAAACTATGTTATTTGAAATTGTAGAAGATATGACACAAATAGGAAGGGTACAATTACCCTCTATTTTCCCCAGTTTACTGCAATTTCGGCATTTCGGGATACAAACTAATTGACTGCAATGCCTATTCCAGGAGACCAAGCGAGTTTAATTATTATAATATTTTTTACGTGTTCAAATGTATGCAAAAATTTCAAAAAAAATTGCCACAACTGGGGTGGGAAAAAATTGCCCCAACTAGGGTGGAAAAGAATTTCCCCAACTGGGGTGGGAAAAAAATTGCCCCAACTAGGGTGGGAAAAAATTTCCCCAACTGGGGTGGGAAAAATTGCCTCAACTTGGGTGGAAAAAAATTGCTACAACTGGGTTGGGAAAAAAAATTGCCCCAACTGGGGTGGGAAAAATTGCCCCAACTAGGGTGGGAAAAAATTGCCCCAACTAGGGTGGGAAAAAAATTACCCCAAATGGGGTGGGAAAAAGTTGCCCATTCGCGATTATGGTGAAGAGTCGCTAATCGTAAAAATAGTTTAATCCTAATGAAGCATCAAAGTAAGCACACGGATATAAAATGTACAATAATTTTAAAAACTCTTTAAATTTATGTTATTTCAGTTTTTTCATGTCACCCAATATTTCGACGAGAATAGAAATAGGAGTTTTTAAAAAATTAAGGACCTTCGATAACAATTATATGGTTGCTCTGTACAAGCATTAGTTTCTTTTGAAGCAGAATTGAAAATGTTTTTAGTCTTCTAAGCAATTTTGAGACTGGGCCCAAAAATACATGCAGAATTAAATGATTTCCTTTCGAATCTTTGCATTACGGGTTTGTGGATTTGGAGTAATTGATGAAGAATTGAAACACAATTTATTGGCCAGTAAGCGCTATTACACAGGACAGTTCCAAAGACACGTTTACAAAACTACTACGAACACACGGAAACAATCAGCAACGCACCCTTGAGGTTATAACAGTGAAGACAGCTTCACGGCAAAGATCTAAAATACAACTTTCGACTCTGTCGTTGCTCTCTAGCCAATCTCTGACCTTCAAGACACTACTATCTTCTTGTATAGGCAGGTTATATAGAGTTTTAACCTACTTTTCGGAATATTCCCCCCCCAAAAAAACCGCTAAAAATTAGTTCCAGAATGTTCTCGTTCCGTCTACGGCATATCGCTAAATGGGCGATTTCGCGCCAAATCTGGGTACCTTGACTTTCCTTACACATTCTGGCAAACCAACACCCCTTTGCGACGGGCATGTCAGCAGCCGTGTTGGTTGAATGGTTTGGTGTTTCGAGAATCTTTATAATTTTGTGCATTTTGCTTTTGTGCTTCTGAAAGTGTGTCATTATAATTTATTTTGTGCTCCGGTTTCGAAAAATGTGTTTTCTGTATCAAGATTGTGGTTGTTTTTGAAGATACGAATGATTGAAAATTTCTACGACACGGAACGCCCCATTTGCATGCACGGGTAAGTTTTATGTTGATTTTTGATAAACATACCGTGCAAATTTATTTCTTTTGAAGATTTGTATTTGGAATTGTGATTTCTACTTGTATTTTTAAAAGCACGATCCCAACTTGCATGGTTTATATGTTATGAATACTTAACCCTCCAGGCGGCAAGGCCGTATATATGCGTTCGAAAATAATGGCTCTCATAGCGGCAAGGTAGCATATATGCGTCCAAATATTTTGGTCCTCATGGCGGCAAGGCAGCATATATACGTAAACTTAAATTGGCACGAAACGGCAAAGCAGCATATATACGGCCTGTCTCAGAGTGCCCTCCCCTCTCTGCTCTTAATGTAAACTGGCAGGTGATAATTTTTCTCTGCGGGAGATAACTGAGGAGAGGAAACTATCTATTCGCTAGGGGCAAATGGGTTTTATCGTTAGGTTTTGAATAACAGCTCGGAATAAATAGCTCGTTCAAAACTTCCAGCTGTTCTGTGCTTATACCAGCTATAGTAAACTTAAATGTTTAAGAGAATTTTCATTTTCCAGCCTAATTATTCTCCAAATTTTAGATGCAGTTTGGCAAAATGTAATTGGAATTAAAATTAAAATTGCAAGAAACTGCAATAATATTTTGAAATATGTGATTTCAATTATATTGCAATTGTAATTAGCTTCGCAATTACGATTAGAAAGTAAGTACTTTTTAAATGCAACAATAATGTATGTAATTGCATTTTAATTCTTAAGTCTTACAATTACAATGCAATGATAATCACAAACATTATAATTATATAATCTAATTACAATTACAAATTTTATTGCATCTAATCACAAATATGGTAATATTAGCTAATTACAACGTAATTTTAACTGCAATAGCAGTAGGTAATTATAACTAAGTAATTAGGAAGTAATTGTCTCTGATAATTAGAATTACTTAACATAGTGAAATTATAATCATAATTGTAATTCTAAGTATAGTATGCAATTGTAATAAAACTATGCAATTACTAAGTAGTTATAGTTAAAAAGTAGCTGTTTTTTTAATTACAATTACAATTTACGTAATTTCATTTAAATTGCAATTACTCTACATTTGTGAAATCCAATTTCATATTCAATGCAACTGCAATCATATAATCTAATTACAATTACACTGTCATTGTAACTCCAGTAAGTAATTATAATAATGTAATTAGGATAGAAATTGTTTCTGATAAAAGCAGTTACGTAGCCCAGGAAAATCATGATCTTAATTGCAAATGTAATTGGAGAATGCAATTGAAAACACATAGTAATTGGAATAATATTATGCAATTATCTTGTAATTACAATGTAACAATTTTTAATTACATATACAATTTACTTAAATGCATTTTAATTATAATTGCATTTTAATTGTGAAATCTAATTGAATAAACAGTATAACTGTAATTATATAATCTAATAAAAATTACAATGCAATTGTAATGACCTCTTAATTAAAATTGCGCAGCAGATGATTGTAACTATTTAATCAGAAAAACAACTGCCCCTTATAATTTCAGTGACATAGGCTAAGGAAATCGTGATAATATTTGAAAATTACAGTCAATAATATTATATTCGAAATGTTTCTGCATTTTGGATAATAGTTTTTAAATAATACAACCGGATAATCACCTATAAGAAAAATATTAATATTTTCTGTCATGTCTTCTGAATCATCTTACATATATTGTAGTTTGTGGTACCAGCATAAATAGGAGTTTATTTAAAGGAAATATTTTATATAGACCGAAATGCACATAACGTTAGTAAGCAAATATGTATGTTTATGATCTTCGATATACATGTGAACTTAAATTACAAGATTAAGGGAAAGCAAGCAAAGAGTTTATGCCTGTGCAAAGGAATGTTTTCGCAAAGGATTTGTTACGGGACGCTTGTCTTGTTTACATTACACAAGAAATAAATCATAAAAATTACATTTATCCTTTTCTTTTCAGAAAGGAGATCATCAAGGACTAAACTAAGTCTCATTTTATCCAACCTATTGCTTTATAGCTGGTAAAAAAGGATTCTGATCAGCAATCAGTATGCTTAATTGCTGTGTGTATTAGACATTTTACTAAATCCATTTATTATGAATTACCGCCCAGACAGTAAAGCGGTTCGTGACTCTGGTTGCCGTACCGAAGAGCCTGGGTTCGAATCCCGGATAGGGCATGAATGTAATTTGTTCGTCCTCTTCATAGGTGGCAACGGTGGCCCACGTATTAGTTCTCTCCTTAATAACATGACCGGCCTTAGTAGTGATAAATGTCTATAAACGGCTACTACCTGCCATTGGAAAAAAAAAAAAATTACGAATTGGTCTTTTATTCAACATAACACACATTTTCCATAAATAGTTAAAATGCATTATTCAGTTACAAGTGAAAGTACTTGCATGAACTATTTTTCATCATTGTTTACAAAGAAATAAAAGTACAAATAAAAGTAAGAACAAATAAAAGTACAATTTTCTTATGCACCTGTGATTGTCATATTATTTGGATTACGGTAAAGACTGCAAAGATGCTTCTGTGGAGGACTTTCTAAGGGAAACTGGCTCATGTTCACATCACCCGTTAATAAAAGCAGGAAAAGATCTTTATTTAATTGAATGCAACGAAACGTTTAAGAAGAATGCTGTACTCATAGAGAACTTTCTAAAATAAAATGATTTGTATTCATGTTACACATAAGGAAATCCACGGAGCTATCTAAACATTTAGATTGTTTGCCAAAATGGGCATCCGATTTGAACTAGTAGTATTCAAAAGACGACTTATTACTCTGCTGAGCGAAAAATTTAATTGCTTTTGAAGTTATATTGTAATTCGAAGAATCATTGTATTACAATTATTATTATTATTTTTCCCAATGGCAGATTGGGAACAGTTACAGTGCAACACAGTCCATTAGTCTATACAAGGCCAGAAGCTGCAGTCACTTTATTATGGAGGCATCTAATATGTGGGCCACTATCGCCTCCTATGAAAGGACGAACAGTTAAAGCCATGCCTTCTCCGGGATTCGATTCCCAGGCCCTTCGGTATCGCAGTCAGGCTTCCCTAACCACTATACCATCTGGGCGGCACAATTACAATTATAACTGCATTAGTTGTAGTTTTAACTACAAAGTAACTACAATGAATTACCAGCTTTTCTCAGTCAATAACAGATAGCTTAAACTTTAAAGATAAATGGAAGGTCTTATAATTTGTCGAATGGCAATATTCTAAGAAAGTGTAGTCTCCAGGATGGTCGAAGTTTAATTACAGTCTTACATTTCGCATACTCGCAGCACTTGCCCAAAGGCTGTTCCAAGATTATTTCTGTTCACCTCATCCATTAATTTTGGAGACAGAATCATGTCTAGAGACATTTTTTTCTGAGGACAGTATTTTATATAATAGAAAAAAAAAAATAATAATAATGCGTCTCCCTCAAGGTGCAGGAAACAACGAGTACTGATAAATTTAATTGAAATTACAATTATAATTCTAGTTAATACAAATACAATGTTACTTTAACGGTTAGAATTACATTATAGTTCTAATGGCAAAAATATCAAATGAGTGTTATAGATTAGTATACTTTTACTTATCACAATATTAAACTTTTAATACCGTTTTATTTTATTTAGCTTATCACAATATTGAGCTTTTTAATACCGTCGGTACTGAAAAAATGTTTTACTACTGTCATGAAATGTATATTCGATAATAGTTTCTCATTGATGTTTTTCTTATATATTTTTCTGCATAATTCATAAATGTTTGCAATGGAAATAATTCTGAGGCTTTTATAATACTTCTAAATTTTCATGAAATAAAGTTCTATTAAGGTTTACTTGAAGGAGACTCTCAGTGCAAGCACTCGAAAAGAAGTTATGCTACATTTACATATTATGAAATGGTTGAATGTACAGTATTTACTTGTAACAGCGGTGCTCAATATATCGCGTTTTCTGGAAGAATGCATATGTTGCCCAAAATCGAATTTAAATCACTATAATCAGAATAATTGGCTAAAGTATTAAATTGTAATTTTTACAGCATCAATCGAATTCGTGGATTTTATTGAAGATAAAAATGTGTTGATATTGACAAGCTATATTAGTTTTTGTACTATAATGAATGCTAGCTAGTAGCTATATGAATATAATGAATGTACTATAATGAATGCTACCTAGTAGCTACTCTAGCTAATAGCTAGAGTAAAACTCAGGATATGGTAACATTAAATAAATAAATAAATAAAATTAAAAAAAAAAAGAAGAAGCAGAAAACGAAAGCGAAAAGGAACTGAATACATTCGGAAAGAGAAGGCTTACTATGGTGAAACATTAGAAACGTGTAGACAAAGTGTTAATACTATATGTGAGAAAATACTAAGGACAAATTGAAATACATCATAGCTACGTTTGGTGCTTTCTATATTATTTGTATCAATATTAATATAAGTATCGAAAAATACTTAAAAAATAGGTATTTTCGAAAATTTAAAGGAACAAAATTGCAGTCTGAAAATTTATAGCAGCGGAACTTTTGAAGTAATTTGATGCCTTCTGAAGGTCGCCATGAACATAACAATTTATAACTGTCAGCTTTTACAACTAGGAATCAGATAAACTCTATTGTTTGGTAAACCGGACTGTCTAGTAATGTTTTCGGTACTGTCTACTTTCCGGGAATGGCGATGTATGCAAGCTTTTTCCTCTTCCTGCCCTAAGAATAAACAGCTAATAGGGGAATTCTGAAAAATATATAACCCTTTCATATATGTACTCATACCCTGATATTCACAATAGCGTTTCTTTATTTAGATAGCTTTGAGCATGCAAATTCAGTAAAAATCAGAAAACTAGTACCATACTTATAACAAAGCAGGTTATCTCAGTAAATGAAGGGAATTAAGTACCGGCGATGGCAAGATTTTCCCATGGTTTGAAGACTAAGTAATTTATTCCTTTCAGAAAATTTTCTCGGAAAGCAAATCATCACTTACGGATAGAAGAATGTTCTAAAAACTACGGGATAAATTTATAATGAGAATAAAAGAATGAAAGAAATCGGAAACTCTTTTCTAGTAATCATCTTACTCCTCGAAAGTTGGTTTCAGTATCACCTTTTTAAGGAAATGACACATGAAATGGATTTCAGAAACTGAATCTCGAAATCATCAATAACTATCCAATATTCTGCATTTGTAAAAATTTGTTTAATTTGCATTTCAACCAAATGTTGAAAACAAAGCGGAAAAAAATCTCCTTACAAAAGGAAAAAAAAAAAAAAGATTCCCATTCTTTTACAGTGATATTCCATTAAATTATATCAGAAAATCATATCACTGTTGGATGCAATAAATACTAATTTCAGACATGTTGCCTGTTTATGTTGTTAACTCTCCTTTGCAACTGAACACTGGTAGTTCAGACATGTTGCCTGTTTATGTTGTTAACTCTCTTTTGCAACTGAACACTGGTAGTTCTGCCTAAGTTTGAATTCCGGCGAATGCGTTCGTTGCTTGGTATTTTGGTGAATTTTAGGTTGAATATACCAAACCAGTTTTCCTGAAAAAGTCATCTACAAACGTATCCTTTTCCTCAAGCAGGTGCGCATCGTATGCTGCCTGACGAATGTGCAAGAATTTTTCATCTTTTACACAGCTTTCATAATCACATATTACCCACCAGCGGCCGAGCGGTAAAGACGCTAAACACTAGTAGTTCGGTCCGAGGTTCGAATCCCGCGAACGGGCTGGCTGCATGGTCGTTTTCGTGGTTTTCCCCATGTGTAACGTGTATGTGAGCCAGTTTCCCTTAGAAAGTCCTCCACGAAGGCATTCCTCCATTTAGGCAGATAACCCTCGTGTGCTTTGCCTTGAATAGTACCATACCAATAATACCATAATCACATATTATATTATTGAAAATTTTTAATTTGCAAAACTATAAGTTATGGAAAACTCAGTGACATATTTATTTAGATTAATAAAAAGATAAAAATTAAATGCGTCATCGGCATCATTTTGTTAGTAATATCATTATATAACTTATTGTACTTTTTTTTTTTTTTTAAGTGTACTGGGGAATTAAAGAAAATTTCTCAAAAGTATCATCATGTTTTCGTAAACTGATATATAGTGTTAAATTATTGTATTAAATTTCAGTTTATTATAGCAGAAATCGTAAATAGCTGCATTATGTATAGCTCTTGCTTCACTGAGCTTTCGGAAGTTAATCTGCGTCCATCCGCATAATCGAGAAGCAGGTCGATTTGTTTCTCAGTGCAATCGCTGTTTGATCTTAATTCTACTGACCGATGTTCTATAAATTTAAAATATTTTGCCCTGCCTAAATTCTGTAGCTCTCTACATTCTAAAACTTTTGCCGTTGTCAAGTGCCAAATTCTTAGAATTTCGCCATCCCTGAATTTTCTTGTTTGATGCCTCTTTAAATTCTAAGAATTTTTCAGCCATTAATCTGCCTCCTGGCCAGACGTGTTTTTCGATGCCACATATGTCACTGAAAAAGGTTGAAAAATTGGAATTTTAAAAGCAAACTTCCTACTTTTCATCAAATAAATTTTATCGATTAGCAGTGCTATGGAAGCATTAAAACATTTATGTAATAAATACACAAATACTTCAGAAACATTTTTTTCTCTCTACTGAAGAAACGCCTGTCTCTGACTACCTGCGAATTTGATTAAGTTTTATCCAAAATCTACGTCAAAGCGTTTCTTTTTGGCCTAATATTAAATTTTACATTGGCATGTTCCTGTCCCTGCTTGATGTTGACAAGATTTATTCAAAACTTACTGTTCTTATTTTTTATTTTAAAACAAACAATTTAAATGGAAATCCTCAGCTTGCTTTTATTTATTTAAATAATAACATTTGATAATGTGAATTGAGATCTCTAAGTAATTTGCGTATTTGAACCCAAAAAAATGTTAAACGCCAATTTTGAAGCTTTTGTTTTGGTTTGCTTTATTTTCCCTTCAAAGCACGCTAGAGCTATCTGCCTAAAGGGAGGAATTCCTCCGTGGAGGACATTCTAAGAAAAACTTACTCGCGCCCACATTATTCACAGAGAAAACCACAAAAATTCCACTTTGAAAGGTGTCTAATTTTTTAGAGCGAGATTTTCCTAACAATGAATTTTAGCAATTTAATACAAGTGCTATATTTAATTAAGAATTAAAACAATGTTCTTTTGTGATTTACATAAGGTAACTCTTTCTGTCAAAAATAATCATATGAAAATGCACCGAATTTCAGTACCATGTAATTTAGTTCGGAAACTGAGAGGTATCTGTGACATCTTGTCTATATGTAGAAAAATTTTAATAAGGTTATTATGACTGAAATTTGTTTCAAAATATTCAATATTTCATAACTTCTATCAACCAATAAATGCGATAAAGGTAAACTCCCCTTTTATAAATATGAAACAAGATAAACGAAATAAATTTGTGGTAAAATGAATTACAAACATTATGTGGAAATGACTGACACTGAGCATGTGTTTGTTATTTTAATAGTAATTTAATTATCAA
Organism: Stegodyphus dumicola; assembly: GCF_044657685.1. NCBI lineage: Eukaryota > Metazoa > Arthropoda > Arachnida > Araneae > Eresidae > Stegodyphus > Stegodyphus dumicola. The sequence goes on along the minus strand of NC_140776.1, from coordinate 190,990,338 downwards.
TTACATGTAGCTTTCAATAGGAATTAGGTATTTTAAGCCTCTTATAAATTTTTCTTAGCGTTAAAGGTCGATAACATGAATCAAAAGCAGAAAATTAGTTAAACTACACTGTCTCACGAGTCGTAAGATTATATTACTGAAATATGTATATAAAAACAAATTAACATTTTATGAACGTACATTAAAATACCGAAACGCAATAAAAATCAATAACATTTATACTTAAAAAGCAACAAAGCTGGGCTCATGTGAATCACTAGAAGAGGCGCCAAATTGGGTATACGAATTCGAAAATTACTTTAATTATTAGGGGAAATAGGCTTCGTCAAACTTAAATCAATAAAACAAACCAAAAAAATTGCAAGAAAACCTGGAAATTAATGCAATATGCTTTTTAGTGTTATTTCTTATTTATCAAAAATTTGGATTTCCAGAAAAAAATCTTTTTTCGTCTAACCAAAGCATGGACACAAAACGTGTTCCTTCCTCCGTAAGGGCAAAAGCAGCCCATCTGCTTAATCGCCTCTAGGCGGTAATCAAAGGACAGTAGGAAACCATCACTTAAGTGAAACGACTTGTTGATCGCCCTAGAAGGAGGGGGGAAGAAAATCTAACAAAGGCCGTTTTCAGGACAATTTTGGTTCACTCTAAATGAAAAAAAAATTGTAAACATGGTTAATTTTTACTGCAGTTTTCGAGACGTAAATAGATTTGAATGCGAGCCGCCCGGTAGGTTAAGAACTGGATTTTACACGTGGCGCCATCTCATGAATAGTAGTTGAAGTATCTGTCGGAACGCCACAGTACTCCCCCCCCCAAGTACCATCGGTACGTTATAAGTACTTTGGGTTAAATTTAACTTTTCTTCCAGATCTGGTAGTTTTACGTTGCTCTTTAACGGGATGTAAGCTTTCTTCCGGGAGTGATGTTGATGAGGAAGTTGTTGGATCTTGCATTAGAAATGCTGGTTTGAGACGATCGATTCCAATCACTGATTGTTTACCATTGCAGATGATGGTGAAATGTTTCGGTGTTCGTTTGACAACTTTGAATGGACCATCATATGAAGGTGTTAAAGTTGGCTTAATTGCATCGTTGCGCACGAATACGTGCGAAGATGTCTCAAGCGCAGGATGTACAAAATAGCTTGGCTGGTTATGCGAAGATGCTGGGGTTGGCGAGATATTGCTCATGGTCTCACGTAAACGTTGAAGGAATGTTGGAGGGTCGATAACTGGAGTAGATTCTGGGTGAAAGAATTCACCTGGCAGACGGAGGGTTGCACCATATAACATTTCAGCACAAGTGCTACCAATGTCTTCTTTGAATGCTGTGCGAAGACCAAGCAAGACTAGGGGTAAGGCTTCTGTCCAGTGTGTGCTACTGTGGCACTTCAGACCTTGTTTGAGAGATCGGTGAAAGCGTTCCACCATCCCATTTCCAGATGGATGGTATGGTGTTGTGCGAATATGGCGAATGCCAAGAAGAGAGGTGAGGGATGCGAACAAGTGACCAAGGCCAAGTAAAGTAAAAGTATAATAAAGGCCAAGTACTACTGACTAATAGTACTAATATAAAAGGCCAAGTACTACTGACCAAGGCCGACATTGAAATTGTCGGCCTTGGTCAGTAGTGATGGTGGTAGGCATGCCAAATCTTGAAAGCCACTGGGAGATGAATGCTCGAGCTACAGTTTCAGCGGATATATTTTCAATAGGAATGGCTTCAGGCCATCTTGTGTACCGATCAATACAAGTGAGGAGGTAAGTGTAACCATTTGAAGGAGGCAATGGGCCAACCAAATCTAAGTGCACGTGATCAAAGCGTCTTGCTGGAAGGTTAAATTGTTGAATGGGGCTGTGAGTGTGATGGGATACTTTACACCGTTGACATCTAATACACGAACGAGTCCATTCTGTGATGTCTTGATTCATCGCTGGCCAGACAAATCTGTCTGCGATCAGCTTTTTGGTGGCACGGATTCCAGGATGTGCCAAATTGTGCAAGGCATTAAACACTTCACGTCTAAAATTGACAGGAATATAGGGACGTATTCTATTGTTCTCTATGTCACAGTAAATTTTAAGCGTTGGATCAATGTGCAGCGGTTGTAACTGAAGGGAGGTTTGTGGATTTGAGATTAGGTTCTTGAGTTCCTCATCATGCAATTGAGCTTTTGCAATTTCAGAGAAATCTGGGGTAGTGAGGTTGATATTGTTTACCCGAGACAAGGCATCAGCGACACAATTATCAGTACCAGAGACATATCTGATATCTGTACTAAACTGGACGATGAAATCCAGATGTCGAAGCTGACGAGGAGAACATGAGTCAGAGTTTTTTGTAAAAGCGAAGGTTAATGGTCGATGATCGGTGAAAATGATGAAGTCATGTTCTTCCAAGTTGTGCCGGAAGTATTTAACAGCACAGTACACAGCAAGTAGCTCCCTGTCATATGTGCTGTATTTCCTTTCTGCAGTAGTAAGTTTTCTGGAGAAGAATGCCATTGGGGAAAGTCCTTTAGTGGTATGGGCTTGAAGCACTGCTCCTATGGCCGTGTCAGATGCATCTAGCATTATAGAGAGCTGATCACTAGGTGAGTGATAAGAAAGTGTGGCTGCATTTGCCAGATCGTGTTTGCATTGCACGAATGCTGCAGATGCAGATTCAGTCCAAGGGACAGCTCGTTGATCGTTTTTTTTTTGCTATTCTTCAGAAACTCATGTAGGCAGGCTTGTGTTTTTGCGGCATTTGGCAGAAAGCGTCGGTAGAAATTTAACATTGCTAGAAAACGCTTCAGTTCAGAGATGGTTTTGGGCTGAGGTAGGTCGTTAATTGCTTTGACTCTTTCCGGTAACGGTTTGACTCCATTCTGGGTGATAAGACATCCAAGAAAGGAAACTGAGGGTTGACCAAGTACACATTTGGATGGATTTAGTTTTAATCCATGATCTTTAAGGCGAGTGAAAATCTGACGCAGATGTTGAAAATGTTCTTCTGCATCTGTAGATGCAACCAGGATATCATCAAAATATGGGATGCAGAAATCGAGGCCAGACGGTACTTGGTGTATGAAACGCTGAAATGTTTGGCCAGCATTGCGAAGGCCAAATGGCATATATAAGTACTCAAAGAGACCAAATGGTGTAGTCACTGCGGTCTTGGGCACATCTTCAGCATGCACTGGGATCTGATGATATGCTCTGGCAAGATCGAGGGTAGAAAATATGTTTGTTCCATGAAAAAGATGGGTACAGTCTTGGATATGTGGGACTGGATATCTGTCAGGGACTGTGACGGCATTAAGTCGACGATAATCTCCACAAGGCCGCCAGTCACCATTAGACTTTTTAACCATGTGAAGTGGACTGGCCCATGGACTTTTAGATGGGCGAATGGTTCCCTGCACTAGCATGAATTCAAATTCTTTGCGAGCAGCTTTTAGCATCTCTGGAGAAAGACGACGAGGCTTGGAAAATACAGGTGGACCATGTGTTTCAATGTGATGATACACTTCTGGCTGATGAGTATGCTGCCCTGATTTGGATGGGTTTAAAATGTCAGGGAATTCTGCTAATAACCGATGAAACCGTGTGCTGCCCGATACAACACTTATGTTGGTAGGTACGTTCAATATGTGAGAAGCTTGGCCCTGTGATGTCAGCTGAGTTGTAGCATCAATTAAGCAATTATTCTTGACATCCACTAGAAGGTGGAAATGTGTCAAGAAGTCGACACCAATAATTGCTTGAGTTACATCCGCAATAATAAAAGGCCAGTTGAAAGTCCGGCGCAAGTTTAAATCAAGTGTCAATAGTTTGGTGCCGTAGGTTGCAATTTGGGTACCATTGGCTGCATACAGTACAAGTTTATTAAGTTGGTGAGCATTTGTTTTAGTTCTCGGGAGCACTGATATGTCAGCTCCAGTATCTACTAGAAAACATAACTGAGTTGAACGATCAGCCAGTACTATTCTGTCGATGTGGCGGACATTCTGTTGGCCAGCAGAAGACGCCCATTTAGTTTCCTGCTTGTTCAAAAGTGCATGGAGGGGCACACTTGCGAGCTTGAGAGCCAAAATTCATATGATAAAAACATATACCACTTGTGGGTTCTTTGTACTGCGTTCGAGTATTGTGACGAGATCGACTCCTGCTTCGGGCACGAAATTTATTACGTGGGCCCTGATTTGATCGATTGTATCTCTGTGAAGCATGAAGACTTGTAGAGAGTTCAGATACTTTTTTGGTCAATTCAGCCACTTGTTGTTCGAGGGATGAACTGGAAGGTGCAGCGTTAGCAGCACTGACATAAGCTGGAGTAACAAGTTCATTAATTTTGTCAGCCATTGCTGCTAAACGGGTTAGATCTTCATTGGAAGCAGCAAGAATTATTTGTATGTTATTAGGGAGACGCGAAAGCCATAGTGACTTCAACAAGTCGTCACTAAAATGGCTTCCTGCCAGATCACGCATTCGTGACAGAAAGTATGAAGGTCGCTGATCTCCAAGTTCAAGTCCTTGTAGTAAAGTACGTATTTTTGAAGATTCCCTTTCTGAATAGATTTCAATGAGCCGCTGTTTCAGTTTGGAGTATTTATCACAATCAGGTGGTTTGAGAATTAAGTCATGCACTGAATTCAGTATATCAGACTCAATTGCTGCAAATACATGGTTGAATTTTGTAGAATCCTCACTAATGCGAGCGATAGAAAATTGTGCTTCGATCTGAGCGAACCACAATGAAGGATTGTTTTTCCAGAAAGACGGTGGCTTCACCGCAACGCGTGTGATTTGTGGCTCTGGTGAAATATCGTCGGGCATACTGATAGATAATTTTCACTTTAATTAATAAACACTTAACAACACAAATATTGTAGCATGAGGATACACTATTGATATTTTACCATGATAACAATTAATATTTTAACCATGCAGAAAACATTTACGTAACGATACACACACAAATAATACAGGGTCAGCAATTACACACACAAATAATATTTTACCGAAATGCATTTGAAAAGAAAGCCCTATTTGAGAAAAAAAAAAAAAAAAAAATGATGCGTTCATTTTGTATTGCGCACACACAAAATCACCACTTCACACTGCTAAGGCACTTTCGAAGGAAAAAAGGAAATCACTCCTGTAGCACATGGGAAAAAAATTCACTACTTTCGAACACTGAAGGAAGAATTTTGCCGTAGCACGTTGCAGAAAAATTACTGATGTAGCACATTTAGCGAAAATCACTATTGTATCACATTTGTCACAAAAGTTGAATGATCGAAGAATTATTGCACGACTGGCGAAGTCAGCGGAACGGAAAAGATCACATTGATGATTTGCTGAAGCTCCTTGCGATGATATGCACGACTTTGTAAAAAAACACAAGCAATATATATCAATACTTCTAGAAATAATTGAAGGGGTACGTTGTAGCATACGTTTAATGTCCATATTCATTGTTATTTTTAGTCAGTTCTTCAGAATGCCTTGGATGCACGTGGCTTAGGGTCGTTGAAAATCCATTGTCAGTAGCGTGCTCAGTCAAAAGGTCACCACTTTTGGTGGTCGTGTGTGCTTAATGCATGATATAATTAAAGAAAATAAGAGTAGACAATCTCCTATAACAAAAGAATATATTAAGTACTAAATTACAATTTAAATTACATTGCAGAGATCAACGCAGAGCTCGGAACACAGTTCATGCTACCGTCGCGTACAGTTGTTTTACGAGAAGTCTGAGTGAGTAATGACGTCGCTTTGCTGCTCCGATTAAGAACTGGATTTTACACGTGGCGCCATCTCATGAATAGTAGTTGAAGTATCTGTCGGAACGCCACACTTATAATTTTACAATACTTATTACTTTTACCTTTTGGCCACTAATAATTGTTGTTAGTTTGGTTTCATGAGAGTGGCAACAGGGCAATTCTTAGAATTAGGTAAACATGTTTTTGTAGTTAGTTAGGCTTAGTGAAGATATATGTTATATACCTAAGTGATTTTTTTATAATATAAATGAATACTTTAGAATATAGTAGTCTCTTTAGAGTCCTTGATACGCTGGTAGCGTAATAGTTTGACGCATAAGCGAACAACTGTCTTAACACACAGACAACCAAGAATACACAAACAGAGAGGAGTAAGTTACCAAAAATACGTATTTCCTAACATAAAAACATTAAAAAACAAATCTTCTAACAAAAATTAACACACAGATACGAAAAAATAAATGAAACGTCATTTTTTTAACATATATTTTTTTTTCCACATGCATATGTTTAGGCTTCCCACCACCATCCTCCAGGTAAGCAATTCAATTAAATTTTTCGTCTCTTAGTCACCTCAGACATACTCAAACGATGGTACCCACACCAAAATAATAGCATGTTCAAAATACAAGACCATACCACTTCCGTGCAACCAAACACAGCAATTGAAAAGAATGGTAAGAACCAAAAACCTGAGTCCGTACAAAAGGTTTACTAATACAAAAAGTAGCCCAAAACTAAATTTATCACAACACGTTGGCAATATTTGCAGAAATAACTCCTTATTATTGACAAAAAAGTTTTTTTTTTTTTCCAAAGGCTACTTTCGCCAACATTATCAACATCAGGGTTACCGAAAAACTTATTTGACGCAATGGGCTTCCACATTTCACAAACAACCAATACTACTTTGCGATTTTTTTTCAGACAGAAACCAAGGTGTACCATACAGTAAAGATTAGTCACATCTTCATTTACTACTGTTACAAGTACTTCTTTGGTAGATTTCTGTGGTTATATTCAAAAGTTTAAAATTGCATTAACATGATCAGATTTTATTTTCTGCACGTAGCCTAACAATTACTTATGTGTTGTCAGATAAATGTTACCAGATGCAGTTAATTATTTTTTACTTGCCAATCTCATGAGACAAGTTTTTTTGCTCCTGCAAGATAACTTTACTTTGTTTTGCAAAATAAATTCATTCTCACTCTTTTTGGACTTGCCTACACATTAAATTTAAAATAGTTTTATGATTAGGTAAGATGTGATTATCATAATTTTGTTTCTCTCTTTATCTTGGCAACTTTATATATTGATTTGGTATCCAGGTTACCTACCAATGGCTAATTGATAAAACTGCTCATATGTTCAGCTGGTGGTTTGAGTTTATTTTCTGACATAAAAAATTTTAAAAGGCATCTCCCATGTTTATTTTACTATAATCAAAAAATCAAATAATTGCTACTCTGTTTATACGTACTAAATGTTAAAATATTTTAAATGCTTCCTTTAATTTGCATTCTAATAGTCATTTGTTTAAATTTAATTATGAATTATATTCACATATAGTAATTGTGAGTGTTTTTTTATTTTAGGTGCTGTGAAAGGCAATGGCAGAGATCCAGTTTATCAAAAGTTCTTATATACATAAGAATACATGGATATAAGATTTTTTTCAGGAATTCAAATAAAATGTGATAAATTGGATTAATAAAAACTATTTTGAATTTTGAAAAGTGTTTTTCGTCTGTTAATCATAATATAGTGCCATAAATTTCTGAATGTGTTTATTTTTCATCCAAATGAATAGGTTTACAAAAATTTGTCATATTAATAGATATTGCAGGATTTAGCATTATTATAAATATTTATTATAGCAGACTCAGCTGAACTACTTTTTTAGTCTCTCTGCAGATGAAGTCACAAAGGTAAGTGGTTAAATATTTTTCTGTATTCCCCATTAAGTAATTTGGTACTTTTCCGTTTTGCCGGCGCAAGCGATAAAGTCGCCAATAATGGTACAACCGATGCCAAACGGAATATTCTCGCTGGTAACCTTTTACGCCTCATTCAGATAGTTCAGTTTTATGTCTAAGGCCATTTTCGGCAATTAAATCAATTAGGATGCAATCACAGCGCTTACCCGAAGCCGAAAATATAGAAAAGGTAAAGTCAAGGGTTAAATTCATCAATTCTAATGAGAATGCATTAGCGAAGTAAAGCACTGCAGTTTTACATAATTTCTGAGTATACTATTCGTACGAATTGAAGTATTTCTTGCATTTAAACTTGTGTTCCAAATTAAGATTTAACTTGAAATTAATGTAGATAATTACTGAGAGCATTATATTTTTGTAGAGTAGTATACGTGAGATGAGATCGCTTGGGGTCACGTGATATGAACCGGCGAAACAGGATGTTGAACCATGAAAGCATAGTAAATTCTTAAATCAATGTCTTTTTATAAATTTATTGTCTTTATTTATTGGCTTTTTATAAAATTTTAAGCGATATTAAAATGTTTATGCCTTCAAAAAAAGAATTCTAGGACTAACATTTTTTTAATATTTTTTGTGTGTATAATGTATGTTGTCGCCAATAAAGTCTGCTTGGCGAAATTTGCGCCGGCGAAACGGAAAAGTACCAGTAATTTTATCTGGTAAATTACCAAGGTGAAAGAATAAGCTTTCCTTGCAAATACAAAAATTTGTAGACATTTCAAAAAATTGGTATACATAAAAAAGTTCTGAAATTGCCACATATGCGAAACTGAAAATGTTATATATGAAATAGTTCAGAAATATAAATATTTTCACGATTTTTTAACTATAATTCACTGCATTTGTTATATATAATCACAGTTTAAGGCAGCAGTGCTTTTCTCACTGTGATTTCTCATGTATTTTGATTCATAAATCCACGTATTTTGATTTCTCTTTTGAGACCGAATAAAAAATGAATTAAACATTCTCGTTGACATTGAGAGTTGAATAAAAGCTCACCTCAAAATAAAATGAATTAATAAATGTATGGAAAATTTTACATAGCATATATTGAGCAGAAAGTGTAAACTGAATATACTTAGAAGTATTAATAATTGGTAGAGTTGATTGCGGAATGAATTGCATGGTAAACAGTAGATCTTTTGGAGTTTTTCTATGTTGCGTAAAATGCAGATTTAAATTTTTGATATTAATTTTCATATAAATGGCAATTACTGTTTTATTTTTCTCTGAAATGAATGGTTAGTAATAAAATTCTGGATGAGATAACCTTTAACATGCGCTAGAATTTACAAAGTTGAATTTGGTGCTGATTTCAACTGGTAAATTTCATTTTACTGAATTTTACATAAAATAATACCAATAAACCATTGCAAATTATTTTCAGAACTTTTTTTTTTTAATCTAAAAGGGCGATTAGTCTCGAAATGTGACTTCATATCGTCAATCGTAAACTTGTTTCGCTTTTCATTCAAGTCTTGCCATTTGGCAAAATTTAACATATTCACCTTTAAAATCTTAATCTCTTATCGATTAACAAGCCAAGCTATTTAAAAGCAATACACACAGTTCTCAACAATGTATTTTTTTACTTTTTAATCTGATTGATTTAAAATGCATTTAATTCATGATATATCTAATTGAAAACATTTAATATTTTTATACAATTACATGATATAGTTCATCACTTTTCAAATATATAGAAGATATTTAACTTTCTGGTGTCAGTATCTTATAAAATGTTTTGCTATTTTCACTGCCCCATCTGTATTGATAATCTATGCACTCATAAACATTGAGCCCTTTTGAGTGCCTGCTTAAATCTGAGGGCTTTAAGATTTTTTTTTTTTTTTAATTCTGTGATCAGAAAGATAGAATTTTAGAAGAGCTTCTAGAGTTACTTTTTGAATGATATAAAGAATTGTTAACATAATGTCAAATTTTTACAAATAAATATTAAATATATAAAAAAGCCTGCAGCATTCTCATGTTATGAAAACATATTTGTTTATTCTGAGGCTAGGAATTGATGTAGTTTTAAAAATACAATTTATTCCTTTTAACAATTTCCCAATAGTGTCATCAAAACACTATAAACTCCTTACATGTTTTTAAGAAAGATGATTCATTTATGTAAAGATTATTAAATGGCTAATTTTATTATTGAATTTTTAATACAAATTAACTGAAATTAGGAACTGATTTTGTAAAATAATTTAATTATGAATAATTCAATTTGGGGGCTATTGGATGTTTAAAAATGATCGAAAGATTTTTAATATCTTAAAAATAAAAACAAAATTTTCAGTTTTAATATTTTTTATTAATAATTCATTTTAATTTCCTTGCTCAGTTTTAATATATTCACAAACTCAGATTTAAAAACAAAATAAGTTGTATAAATATTTTCAGCATTTCTGATTTTTCCATAGTAAACATAGAAGGATTTGAGACTATCTGTGTAAAATAAGTAGGTTTTAGATCATCACAACTTCACATACTTTCACTGGAGGTTTCCTCTATATATATACTGGGATGTGACACTAAGCAGTTGAGAGTATGTATTTAAGAGGTTAAGGGGATATTGTAACTAGTATTTCAAATCCTGATAACATCCCATACGCTGTCGGTGGGACCTAGATAGGTTGTGACATTAAGCACTCAGGAGAATGAGTTTAGGAGGAAATTGGGATATTACGGATGTCCTGAGGATGTAGTAACTAGGACTTTTAAATCCTAATAACATCCCATACGCTGTTGATGGAACATAGACAGGATATTTTTAGGATCTAATGGGATGTGTTTAGGAGGTTTGTGGGATATCCCGGGATGTCCTGAGGATGTAGTAAGTAGGAGTTCATATCCTAATAACATCCCGCACGCTGTCGATGGGACTTAGTTAGGATGTCCTGAGGAAATTCCTGGGATGTGACATTAAGCACTCGGGAGGAGGTGTTTAGAAGGTTTGCGGGATATTCCGGGATGTACTGAGGATGTGCGCATATCCCGCGAGCAACATCCTTGGGATATCCCAAGGATGTTTTTGTGCTATGTGGGTAGCATCCCTGTCGCACACTGTATATGTGTGTAAATAGAGAATGGTTTTATTTGGTTAGAAGTTCAAATCGGTATTCATAGTAATATACTAATCAGTGTCCATATTATGACAGAGTCGAAATTCAAATGGCAGAGAGTTCTGAGAAGGATAAAATAACTGTTTTTATAATTCTGTAAATTTAACGAAAGGCACCATGTGTGCTTACCAACGAAACTCTTCCATTTGCGTGTATTTAAAATAAATTACATTGAAATATAAATTTGATTAAACGTTTTCGGATGACTACCCAAAGTCTTCTACTTGAGCTGGCCAAATATTTAACATCGGATGAGGATCATGAGGATCATGAGGACGATGAGGATGATGAGGATGAGGATCATGAGGAGGATGAGGATCATGAGGATGAGGAGGATGAAGAGGATCATGAGCATCATGAGGAACATGAGGATGATCATCATGATCATTATCCTCATCATGATCATCCCCATCATGATTATTAAATTTCGCATTCTTCACAATTACGCCATATAAAATCAACACCAAAATCACAAAATATTTAAAAAGGATCATCATCAGCACCATCAGCACAGACCACCATCATCATCGTCTCTATAAGATGGAAAAAAATATCAATGTTCCGTTTACTTAGCAAGTTTCCACACAAAAATTTCTTAAACTTGTTATTAATAAATTTTTGCTCGTTTAACATTATTAAATTTCGCATTCTTCACTATTACGCCATATAAAATTCAACACCAAAATCACAAAATATTTAAAAAACAGCATATCTTTAGAATTATCGACAGATTGTTAAGTATTGCCACGGATATTTTTACATTCGTTACAATTTTTCTTTAAAAAAACAGCCGCCTAAAGTGGTTATCACAAAAAAAAAAAAAAGAAAAAGCGTATAAAGATTTCTATAAGATAGTTTAAGTTCGTAAAAATATTGAATATTTTAGGCAACTTAACGATTTTAGTGCACTTTTTTAAAGTAAATCATATTGTTCGGTGTCTGAAAGAGTATTGCTTGGCAGCATTGTTTTACGCCAAGCAGAGTTTGGCTTTAGTGTAACCCTAAAGTTATTTCGTTTTTGCTGTATTAGTATGAATGATTTCTGACTTGATGTAAGAGCATATGGTTGCTCGCTCTTTAGCTAAGTTACATAGGTAACTATAAGCACATGCGTGTGCTAGTATTCAATAATGTTGTTTTTGTTAAAATAAAATTGTTATTGTTAATATTACAGTCCACTTACTGAAGTTAAGTATCATTAAATAAGTTCGAGCTATCTTCGGCAAGAACACATATTAAAACGTTTTCTTAAGAAAAGCGCTTAATGCTTTTAATTCTCTTAGTTTTTTATTCTATAACCTACTAATTTAATTTTGAAAGTTAAATATCTTAGTTTTTAACTGAATGGAAACAGCTTAGCGCATGCAAGATAAAAATATTTTATTTCTGATCCATTGCTTGACATTGACCATCAGTTTTTCATAATGCGAGGAATATACGAATATGGTTTTTCTTCTACAGATAATGTTTACCCATTTTTAGACAAATTTGTTTTGCTTTGAAAAAAATCTGCTTGGACGTTTTTTAACTGCATGTATATTTTTGAAAGTTAAATTATATCGTCTGCTACTTAACAGTTTTGTTTTCATTTGAAATATCTCTTTTACGAAAGCGTTGGACGGAAGCTTAAGTTTGTGCTCTTTCCGGAGAAAATTATCATCATCATCATCATCATCATCATCATCCTCATCATGATCATGCTCATCATCCTCCTCGTCATCCCCATCCTCATCACCCTCCTCATCCTCCTTCTTCTCCTCCTCCTTCTCCTCCTCCTCATCCTCATCATCACTTTAAGTGTCTCTCTATAACTTGGAAAAAATTAAACTGATATATATTATATTATTTGTGTTATTCATTTTTAAAATAAGGTAGTATCCCTGTTGCACCCTGTATATGTGTGTAAATATAGAATGGTCTTATTTGGGTAGAAGTTCAAATCGGTATCCATAGTAATATAATAATCAGAGTCCCTATTATGACCATTCTACTCTGTCAAGCGAGTTATTGTTCCAGTCGAAATTCAAATGGCAGAGAGTCCTGAGAAGGATAAAATAACTGTTTTATCAATTCTGTAAATTTAACAAAAGGCACCATGTGTGCTTACCAACGAAACTCTTCCATTTGCGTGTATTTAAAATAAATTACGTTGAAATTTTAATTTGATTAAACGTCTCCAAAATTTCTTCTTGACCTGGCCAAATATTTAACATCGGATGAGGATGATGACGATGATGCGGATCATGAGGATGAGGAGGATCATGAGGATGATGAGGTTCATGAGGATGATGACGATCATGAAGATGATGAGGAGGTTCATGAGGATCATGAGGATCACGAGGATTATGAGGATGAGGAGGATCATGAGGATGATGACCATCATGAGGAGGATCATGAAATTGATGAGGATCATGAGGATGATCATCATGACGATCATGATGAGGATCATCATCAGCACCACCAGCACCCCCACAACCATCATCATCGTCTCTATAAAATGGAAAAAATATAAATGTTCCGTTTTCTTAACAAGATTCCACACAAAAATTTCTTAAACTTGTTATTAATAAATTTTTCCTCGTTTAACATTATTAAATTTCACATTCTTCACTATTACGCCATATAAAATTCAACACCAAAATCACAAAATATTTAAAAGCAGCATATATTTAGAATTATAGACAGATTGTTAAGTATTGCCACGTATATTTTTACATTCGTTACATTATTTCTTTAAAAAATTGCCGCATGACGTGGTTATCACAAAAAAGAAAAAGCGTATAAGGATTTCAATAAGATAGTTTAATTTCGTAAAAATATTTAATATTTTAGGCAACTTACGATTTTAGTGCACTTTTATTTAAGTAAATCATATTAAAAAGTATTCTCAAGAAAGGCGCTTAATGCTTTTAATTCTCTTAGTTTTTTATTCTATAACCTACTAATTTAATTTTGAAAGTAAAATATCTTAGTTATCTTAGTTTAGCCACGACAACAATTTAATGCTCTTTGTACGAAACCACTCTTTCGATGTTTTGGCCGTGTGGCAAGGAGCAGAATCCTGCTGAAAAATAAACGAAGCATTGTTGGGAAAGTGATCTCTGATGGAAGGTAGAAGTTTTGCTCCTAGAATAGTGTCAATGTATTTTCTGACATTTAGTGTCCCATCGATGACATGAAGGCGACCAATACCATCTGCTGACATGCATAACTAAATCATAACACTAACTGGGTTCTTCACAGTTGCTTGAATGCAGTCAAAATGTAGCTCTTCTCCTATTCTACGTCTTACATATTTTAACCCATCACTACCGAATAACGATATCTTAGTTTCATCACTCCATATAACTTCTGACCACTGATCATCTGTCCAATTAATGTGTTCCTTTGCCCACTGTAGTCTTTTTTTTCGTTGCTGAAAATTAAGATAAGGCTTTTTTCGTGGAATTCTACCTTTCAGTCCAACATCTGTTAATCTTCTCCTGATTGTTCTTGAACTGACAGAAACACCAGCATCATTCAGATCACTTCTGATGGCCGCTGATGACATTTTTCTATCTTGGAGACATAGTCTTTTTATTCTTCTGTCATCAATAGATGTGGTGCACCTTTTTCGGCCTTTTTCTTCTTTGTTTTTATTAAATTTGTCTCCTGATATCGTAAACAAAACTTTCGGACTCCAGATGTAGTCACTGAACCACCCACCTGTCTTGCAATTTCAGCACAGGAAAGGCCACTTTCTCGTAACACAATAATATTACATCTCTTTCTAGGTGTCCTATCTACTCTTTCATTTGATGTCATTGCTTTTTGACTAAATATTAAAAATTTTTACAAAAATTCCTACTTTTAATTTCAGTGTATAAGAAACAGGTCCTCCTTCTACAGAACAAAGCAAAATAATGAATTGTTTCAAGTGTAAACATGATGTCAGCTTCTACTGGCAGTTACTAACATTTGATTGGTTCTCAGAACAAGAAAAGTGATTGGCCAGGAAAGCTAGACATTACAAACCACTTCATAACTGTGTTTTTTATTTATATTAAAGTACATATAACTTTTTTCGTATTGCAAATAATTGAATTTTGTGTTTTGTGTTGAATTCAGTAATAAATTCTCTTCAAAAAGATATATACAAGTTTGCATTTTGCGAAACGTAACATTTTATATAAGCATACAAAGTTCAAAAACATAAAAATTTCCAAAAGTGTCCACAATTTTGGCCACCACTGTATATATATTCATTATACAGGTTGGTTGGTTGATTTTTTTTAAATGGCACAAAACCTTGAGGGTTATTATGCGCCAGACAAAGGGCGAATAAAATTCAAGATGCATAAACACACTGTATCAAGTGAATTGATGAAATGAACCTGAAATACTGATGAAGGCATGGAGAAATCACTTTAAAATGTCCAGGCACTCTAGCAACAGGTAGATCAGGATAAAAAAGGGAGATAACTTCAAATCATATAGTAAAAAAAATCTTATGAGGTTGATGTGGGGGTTTCTTCCAATGACATGGAGAAATGACTGAAAAATGCTCTAGTAACAGGTAGAGCAGGATAAAATGTAGTTCAAATCATATAGTAAAAGGAGATGTCTTAAACATCTTATGAGGTTGATGTGAGGGTTTCTTTCAATGAGATCTGTTAACATTCGTAGAGTTAAAATAAAATTCACGTTTCTGACAGCAGGTTAAAATGTGATTAACTGAAACGGGAACGTTGCAAGTGCCACAAATAGGCTCATTATTTCATTATACAGGGTGATTCTAAATGTTTTCACAAAACTAGAGGCGTGATAGTTAGTAGCCATCCAGATGAGCAATAATTAGCATGGAACACAGGTTGCACTCCACTCCGAGACACAGAAAAGTGTAAAACCAGAATTCCAACATGAATTTACGCCAGTATTGGGAAAGTGAATGAATGTTAGAAAAAGTTACACAACCTGATTTATTGATCAGAGAAGAACTCACTCATTCAGTCATTGGAGTCACTCACTTTAGAAAAACTCAAGTGCAGAAAGTGGTGGCCGCGAATGAATGACTAGTGCATCTTCTTGAGGATTCCTAGCGTTCTGCTAATTTTGTCTGAGACAAAAAGGTCTGCTTTTCGCTGCGGCATCTTCAGCTGACTACACAGGCATTTCGGAAATTAAAGATTTCATGTGGCCCAGAAAAAGACGTCCAGTGAGGGAGGTGACCAAGCCACAGCCTCGCCACGTTCAATCCATAGTGCGGGATATTCTGCCTCTCGGAGTGTAGACAATCTCGCGCGCTGTAGATAAAAATATTTGGTGCTATTCGGTTTCGAGGGCCGTAAAATATCGCCAAACTATTGTTGATGCCAGTGCTGCCAAAAATAATTGCGGCAACCCTAACGCAAGAAAGGAAGTACAATAGTAAATAACTATTTAAATATTGATGTTTTAATTCAGATGAAAGGTTAATTTCATATAATATTTCGCTACCAAGTTATCGCTAAAGCATAATGTCATCTCTTTGGTTGTTCAAACATAATTTTCTATAATGAATGATGCCTTTTCTTTGAAAACATTTTCGGTAAAGTGTGCAGAATCGCCCGCTTATTTCTTTGCCGCTTTTTACAAGGGTAAAAACAATTGGAATTGTGTCAATTTTCTCTTACTTTTTTTAAGTGACAATAGGTCGACGTGTACATAGATAAAGTCAAGGGTGTGCGCAGTGCCATTTTTGTGCAATTCTGGGATTTAAGTGAAAATAAGTCGATGTGTACATGGATACCCAGTATGTGCAATTCTTAAAAACGCGTCATGCAGTGGGTGATTCTGCACTTTACCCAAAATTCTATCGCAGACTTTTCATCATAGGCAATTCCCAAATTGTTAAATCCATAGGATATCAAAAAAAGGAATTAAAAATTAAACTAGTATTTCAATGGCGTCTTAAGAAATATAGAACTATATAAACTTACGCAATCTGAAATCAGCGCATATGCGACATTTGGCACGCTGTTAAACGGCTCTGTTTGCTAGATTTGGCCCTTTCGCGCATACATTTTCGCTGCAATTTTTTTGCGGCCCTCGAAACCGAATAGTACCAAATATTTTATCTCCTACACTTTTGCCACTGCTCACTTTTAAATTGTTGAGTTTGTTAATTAGAAATTCTGAAAGTTTTGAGAAATATTAACTAGACAAGAAAATTAATCCCAGACTTCAAATTCGAGGTGCCAATGTGCGTGTGGTGTGTGTGTGTGTATTTAATTATGGCAAAGCACACTAGGGCTATCTGCCTAAGGGGAGGGATGCCTTTCGTGGAGGACTTTCTAAGGGAAACTGGCTCGTATACACGTTACACACGGGGAAAACCACGAAAACGCCCATGCAGCCAACCCGTTCGCCAATGTGCGGGTGGAGAAGTACGTTTTTCATGCGGGTGGAGGACTATGCTTACCATGGAACATACGAACTTATGTTCCGTGGTAATTATTGCTCGTCCGGATGGGTACTATCACCCCTCTCATTTTGTGAAAACAATTTATACTATGATCATTATTTTTCTCTAACTCTCAGCTTTCATTTTCTGAAAGATAACTCGAGGCTTCGGGACAGCATCTAAATAAATGCAAGCTCTGTTAAACGTCGCCAAATAATAATGAATGGAACTGAAGTATCTGATAGTTCTTATTCTTGCTCCAGAACGTTAATTAGTGTTTGTTTTGAGATTAATTACGCAGTAACACATGCACTGCAATATAATGCGCAAGTTATTTTATTTAATAAAATTTCAAGTATTTTGTGCTGGAAAGTATGTGTATCTTCATAGTAAAATATTCACTGCATTAAATAAGAAAATTTAAGTTACGGGCTTCCATCTGTGTTTATAATTACATGTAAGGAATGACATAACCACACTTGAATATTATTTTATATAGATAGAAGAATCAAATATGCTTTAATTCAGTATCTGATTTATTTATTTAATAAATTTATTTAATAAATAAATCAGATAGTGAAGTAATACTGAGGCTTGTATCACTGTGAAATAAATTGTGAAGTAAATCCTGAAGCTTATTGCAAAGCAATAATTTAGCAAAACCTCGCTGCCCTTCAGAATTTTTTTTTATACCGAGGTAGAAAATTTGTGTAGAATGTTTTTAGGTATAGGTAGGGCACATTCTTTAGAGGCTGCAAGATTTCAACAAATAGCAGAAGCAGAAAAAAGTTAGGGTCTTCCCAGAGCTGAAGTCACTTACTTGCAGAAGCAGAGAAAGTAGCCACGAAAAGATAACCACTATTAATCTGGGCTAACACCCATTTAGACTAAACATTCTCTAGAATTTAGTGTGATAATTGAGTGAACCAAGCGAGAACATAATATTTTAAAATTCTATTTAATAAAGGAACTTAAAAGAAAGCAGAAAACACATGGAAGCAGAAAACTTTAAATTGTGTACGATTATGGAAAAATGGGAAATTTTCCTTTATAGGACATTTTCTCTCTCTTCTTTTTCATAAAATATAAGCGCCAACTAGACACTTCCAGTGAAAAAATATACTTCAATCCTCATTTTCCTTTAAGGGGACTCATACACCTTAAAACCCATAAAATCTTCGAATATATGACTGTTGCAAGAATTGGGATAACTTATTTATTTTAAAAGCAATTATTTCCAACGTTTTGCAGCTGACTACATAATATAGCTGCTTTCTGAAATAGTCATCAGAAAGTTTGTGTTGCCACAAATATTTTTATAATTTAATCAAATTTGTTACAAAATTTTTCGTCGTGTTTCCACCTTGCGCGCACAGTTTAAAACATTCTATTGCATAATTTATTTCCATAGTTAATATGTAGCTTTTATAACATTTGGAAACTACTGTGAACCAAAAATTCTAAGAATTTCATGTTAATGTTTTATTTGGAGTTTAGTTGTTTGTTTTATTTGGAGTTGAGTTTATAAAATGTATTTTATTAAAATAAATCTGTAATGTTTTCGTGCATAAAATTTTTTAATATTAAAATATTCGTCATATTTTTGGTTCAGTTAGAAGATAGTGCCCATATAAAGAATTCCATCAAATTTCAAGTATGTACCATTGGCCATTTTTAAAATAACATGCGCGTAAGGTGGAAACTTGACGAAATAGTTTGTCACAAAGCGGATTAAATTACAAAAATTATTGTAGCAACACAAACTTTCTGGTTAGTAGTTCTTAAAACAGCTATATTATGTAGTCAGTTGTAAAAGGTTGGAAGTAATTGCTTTTAAAATAAATAAAATATCCCAAATCTTGCAACAGTCACATATTCGAAAATCATAAGGGGTTTAAGATGTATGAGCCCCCTTATAGGACATTTTCTCTCTCTTCTTTTCATAAGATATAAGCGCCAACTAGACACTTTCAGCGAAAAAGTATACGTCCCCCCTCATTTTGAGCAGACTGGGAGTCACTGACGCTAAACATGAACAAACCTTGCAATTGTACGAGATTTGGAAGAACTAACCGTTCTCTTAACCGAAACTTAAAAGAAAAAAATCTGAAAGCTTTCGGATTTTATTTTACGCCCATTTGGGCTTTATTTTATTTTATTTTATTTTTTTATCCCCTATTTATAAGCGCATGCACTTTTCGAGAGCATTCGGGCTAACGCCACAATCGGCTAAAAATATTTAAAAACAACATATCCTTAGAACATCCGATATAGTCTCGCGCGCTATACATAAAAATGTTTTATTCCCTACAGTGTTGCCACTCTTTGCTTTGAAATTGTCGTGTTTTTTTAATCAAAAATTCATTAAAGGTTTGCAAAATATGAAATAGACAATAAAACAACTTCTAAATTCGTGCTTCCTGATGCCCATATTCGAGTGGAGGACTATGTAATTCAAAATTGGATGACTCTAGGTATCGTTGTTTTTTCACAATGCGAGAAACATGCATGCATTCATGCAAATTCTCCATTATTTTTTTTAATATAATAAAAGGCGATAATATTTTGTGGCAACAATCTTAAAAGTCATATACCACATTTAAGTGATACAAATCAAAATGCCGTTTCGGGACTATTAATCTGGGCTAACTCTCATTTGGACTAAACATTCTCTAGAATTTAGTGTGATAATTAAGGGAATCAAGCGGGCACATAATATTTTTAAATTCTATTTAATAAAAGAACTTAAAGGAAAGCAGAAAACATATAAAAGCAGAAAACTTTAAATTATGTACGATTATGTAAAAATGGGAAATTTTCTTTTATAGGGCATTTTCTGTATTAAGATATAAGCGCCAACTAGACACTTCCAGCGAAAAAATATACTCCCATCCTCATTTCGAATGAAGTAAAAGTTTTGTAGAAGTAAGAAATATAGGATTGTTATTTCAATAAAAAAAGATGAAACTGAATGACATATCTAAAAAACTGTTTTTATACACTTATTTGAAATCAAAAACACTGTTATAAGAGGTAAAAAGAACGTATTTCGTTTAACGTTGGTTTATGAACAGCGTTGCTGCCGCATGTGTCTTCTTGTAGATAATTGTTTGGCAGGTGTTGTGCTTTAATGTATAGATACAAAAGTTTAACTAAAACAGATTTTTAATGGTAAATAACCTTTAAAGATAGATGAATTAAAAAACTTACTTTGGAACAAAGTATATATGGCAGTATTAAAAAATTCAATTGCGAACTTATAGCCCCCCGCCCCCCCCCAATGGCAAAGTGATTAAAACCAGCGAATACTGAGAGTTCGACTTGGCTTTGATTTCAGGAGAGAGAGTTGGTTGCATGTTTAATTTCCACATGAGTAACGTGAATACGAGCTAGTTTCCTCTTAGTAGGTCCTCCATAAAGGCGTTCCTTCCCTTAGACAGATGGCTCTCATGTGCTTTACTGTATTTAAATAACCTCACCATTAGAATTTAACCATTCGCTTATTTATTTTACAAGTATGTGTACTGCACTTCCTCAATCCTCCCCATTTCAGACTTGGAAAGAATAGTAAAAAAATGTATCTCATTTAAGAAATTCAAAAAATAATTAATAATAATAAAAATTAAGGTAAGTTATTTGAGGACGTCAGAGTTACAAAAGCTATCTGCCTAAGACGTGGAATGCCTTCGTGGAGGATATTCAGAGGGAAACCTGAGCCCTACACATGACGAAAACCACAAAAAATTGCCGTGCAGCCAGCCCGTTAATCTGGGATCAAACCGAAAACAGGTCGAACTACCAGTATTCAGAATCCTTAACCACTGGTGAGGAAATATAAGAGTTAAGAAGAAAAAAACAGCACAGCTTACTGCGACCGGCAGTGAGAGTTCTTTAAGATACCACTCTGTCATTTCAGTACTTCAGAAATCAGATCAAAAGTGCGCTAAGGTCAGCCGGTCAGAACCTGCATTGCGTGTAATGCGGCGAGATTATTTAAATATACTATTTTAGTTAGTTTAGCAAATTATGCCAAAGCATACTAGGCTATCTGCTTAAGGGGAGAAATGTCTCCGTGGAGGACTTACTAAGGGAAACTGACTCGTAAGCACATTACACATGGGGAAAATCACGAAAACGCCCATGCAGCTCGCCCGTTCGCCGGAATCGAAGCAGAGTCAAACTACCAATGTTCAGCGGCTTTTCCGTCCGACCGCTGGTAGTCCCTTTCTTTCAAAGTGAAGCTATCTTGTAGTAAGCCAAACATACAGCCCATTCGCCTCTCTTCGAATCGCATTCGCTTGTTAATCTAAGTGTATTCATGAGAAGCATGTAGATAGCCGCATTCAGATAGAAGTATATACATAGAAGTTATGTAGCTACGGCAAAACTCTGCAGGGCAGTAATAATGCTAATATTATTTCGACTATACATTTCCCACACGGTCACATGGTATGCTTCTTATTGAATAATTTGCGCCTTTCTGTGCAGAGCTAATGCACTCAAGACAGTGTATAAATATATTAACGTCTTAGTTGTATGTACGAAATATGCCTTTGTAACCCAAATTGTATTTTAGTGTATCATCACGAGTGATATAATAACTTAGGGGGCCCACCAGCGGCCGAGCGGTAAAGTCGCTAAACACTGGTAGTTCAGTCCGAGGTTCGAATGTTTCCTTTGATGTTTTCCCCATGTGTAACATGTATACGAGCCAGCTTCCCTTAGAAAGTCCTCCCCTTAGGCAGATAGCCCTAGTATGCTTTGCCATAATTAAATACACCAACACCAATACACACCATAATAACTTGGGGCTTGGACTACTCTTATGTATATAATGTTTTACTTGCAGGTACATTTCTGTTTACTTGAGTACATCAACACGTCTCCTAACGAATGGTTTGGTTTGGTTTTATGAGATTATAGGAGGCTAGCTCAAAGGCTAGCTGCCTAAGGTGTGGGATGCCTTCGTGGAGGGCTTTCTAAGGGAAACTGGCTCGTGTACATGTTTCACATGGGAAAAAACGGGAAAATGCCCATATAGCCCTTTTGTCTAACCGAGCGAATCAGTATAATTCAGTGAATCAAAGTCTGGTACCGGTGCTCTTGGAGAATCAGGTGTTGCTTATCCTAGATAATTGCGGGCTCCGGACAATATCCGAATAGTCTACGGAAGCCGCCCGAGTGTCCGGATCCGTATTCACCTGTCACCTGTGTTTGAATCCGGACGAACTACCAGTATTTAGCAGGCTTTAACGCTCGGCCACCGATAAGGCCAAAATGTTTATAAAAGTTGAAGTTATTTTGAAAAAAAAATTAGAATGACAATAGATCCATTAACTTAGGTATTACATGAAACAAAAGTTGCTGAAAAGAGAAATTTCCGTCAGGATCTTCTGAAGCTATTATAGTGCATTTTTACAAGCTTCACTTCAAGTTCTACTTTAACTTCATTAAAATTGTTACTCAATCTACAGTTTTAAAAACAACTCGAGTAACGCAAATACTAATTTATAATGGCGGCTATCTATATTGACTTAAAAATAGTAATAATTAAATTAATTAATTAAATTAAAATAATTTATTTATTACTAGTAAGACATTTATTAATTAATTAAGACATTTAGAGGCGCTTAAAGCATTCTGGTGTCCCCTCATACATTTACGCTAATGGTCTTAATTTAACTCTACTGCTCATTCTGTGATAAAACTGGCAATAAAAAATTTTTTGAAATTATGAATACAGTATATTTTTGCTGGTATGAAAAAAGGGAAGCACAATTTTAGCAGCTCCAAGAGATTCAGGCGCATAACTTTGGGAAGTCTGTCAAAGATGAAATATTTTGGTACTTTTGAGTCTTTTTTGGGGTGCCCCTTTGATGTTCTAAGCATGTACTTATTTTGCTCAATGGTTAATCTATTAAGTAATCACTCAATACAAATTTTTGCTTGAAAATACATTGCTGAAAAAAATACGTAGGGAAAATTTGTGTAATTTTAAATGATACAATTACTTCTAAAGGTTTACCTATTCGTTTCACTTGGCCCAGTGCGACTACTTTTTAAAATATATTAAAATTTTCTTATGCCTCTCTGTACATTCGTATTTCAAAGACTAATTCCATTTTGATTCATTTTACTTCCACTTCCTCGTTGGCCCACCATCGGCAGAGCGGTAAAGTCGCTGAACACTGGTGGTTGAGGCCGAGGTTCGAGTCCCGCAACCGGACTGGCTGCATGGGAGTTAATGTGTATGCGGTGGTGGTGTGTTGAGTTATGGCAAGGCACACGAGGTCTATCTACCTATGGGAAGGGATACCTTCGTGGAGGACTTTCTAAGGGAAACTGGCTCGTATATACGTTACATATGGGAAAAACCACGAAAACACCCATGCAGCCAGCCCGTTCGCGGGATTCGAACCTCAGACCGAACTACCAGTGTTCAGCGACTTTACCGCTCGGCCTCTGGAGGGCCCTAATGTGCATGCCAGCTAGTTTCCTTAGAAAGTCCTTCACGAAGGCTTCCCTCCTTTTAGTCATATAGCTCTCGAGTGCTATATGACTAAGTTCTCGAGTTCGGTGGATTGGCCCTCCCTCCTGCCTGCACTTTCGCAACTTGGAATTACTCGTGATTGCTATCGTATGATTATAAACTATTTTCAGGATAGGACGATTGGTTTTTCAAGTAAGATCTGATCTGGATAGCTATAGTTACTTCAAGATAAAAGAAAGATGCCCACAGGGGTCGAATAGCTCTCCGCTGCTCTGGAACCTGGTTATTAACGATTTATTACATAAGGAGTTACCTACTAATGCAAAATTTATATACTATGCTGATGATTTAATAGTTTTGATGGTTGAGTCCTTCCTCGAGAAGATTGAAAGAATTTTTGTGAAAATTTCGGATATTATAGAAGAATGGCGTTTGAATAGAAAATTGATATTAAATATTACCAAAACCAAGGCTATGTTCTTCTCGCGGGGAGTTCCTATCTTTACCTTTATTAGAGTTATTTTTGAAGATAAGTTATCGTTTAAGGATCATTTCGAAATAGTCCATAAAAAAACGTATACTATTTTATAAGAGATCCTTCTCTGGTGAGATTTTAGCCATTAAGAGTAGGACTATGAAACAAATTTATGAATATGTTATTGCTTCTATTATAATGTACGGTGTTGGAGCTTGGGGTTCTAGGGCAGCGGAGTTGCTGAGACTAAGGAACAAATTGAATTCTATCCAGAGAGGCTGGCTGCTGGCAATCACACGACATTTTAGAACTGCTCCTACGGAAATTGCTAATATACTTGCGGGCATTCCGCCCATCTCGTTGTCCTATAACTTTTATTATAAAAAGTTTTATTGAAATCAAATAAGATTGACTTTTATACATATACAGATGATATTGTTTTTAACGCTGTTTTTTATATTTTTAATTGTCATCTTTTACATCCAAGGGAAAGAAGTTCAATTACTTTTAATAGATGCATTCCTGTATTTAATGATATTTATGTCTGTACGGATGGCTCGGGGTTGGAATGAAAAATTAGGTTAGCATTTGTAGTGTTCTATCATGGACTGGAGATTGAACATGCGAAGTTTAAATTAGAAAAATATAATTCGCTGTATCAAGTCGAACTGATTGCTACACAAAAAGCCTTGGAGTGGCTTGTAAAAAATATAAATGAATCACATATAATTACAATACATTCTGATTGTATGTCAGTTCTTCAAGCACTCTCTGACCCCGAGCAGCAAAATTTAAATATTCAAATTATTAAAAAATTGGTGATACAATTGTAGGTAAGGCATCAATTGAATTTTAATTGGGTTAAAGCCCATATTGGTTGTTTTGGCTATGAGAGGGCGGATGTCTTAGCAAAGGACGCAACAATGAGTAATGATATTGAAACTGTCGATGTACAAGCCTCCAGGAGAAGATGAATTAACATTATGAAGTGTGACATTGTAGATAAATGGCGGACTCAATGGCAAAACTCTGCTAAAAATAATATGTTCATGAAGATTTTTGTTCCTGAGTAAAATATGAATATTAACAATGGCATTGACTTGAATCAGTTAATTACAGGTAATGGGAGATTTCCCTTTTATCTGAAAAGATTCCATGTTCAAGATAATGATTTATGTAAAGTATGTACGAAAGTGGGAGACAATTTCCACTTTATTACAGAATGTAAGTTAACCAGATGCATTAATGGAGCGAACACAGATTTCATGAAAAATGGTTTACTTAAGGCAAGAGAAATAGCACATAAGATTATGAAGATTATTAATAACAATAAAGAAGCCACTGGCATTGTGTTATTCGTGTGTTTGTATAGTTGTGTGGTGATTTTTGTACTGGTTTGTACTGGCGTAGCCTGTATAGGGTCATAGGGCAAACTTTGTTTTGCAAGGTGGACTGGGCTGCACCCTAAGCTCATAAGTTGAAACTGGTTTAAAAAGAAACTACTTCAAGATGAACAAACCAATCAAAAATCCGAGACAAAAATTTAAGGTTGAATTTTACAATATAATATTAGACACTACTATTTCTTCAATTATTGAAATATTCAGTCAATTAAAAGAACATTACAATTACTTCAAGGTAGTACACTATATACCTAATTTAAAAAACTGG
Organism: Stegodyphus dumicola; assembly: GCF_044657685.1. Taxonomy (NCBI): domain Eukaryota; kingdom Metazoa; phylum Arthropoda; class Arachnida; order Araneae; family Eresidae; genus Stegodyphus; species Stegodyphus dumicola. The sequence continues at coordinate 190,964,365 of NC_140776.1, read as the reverse complement.
AGTGACAATGAAATTTTAAAGCATTGTAAAGGATTAGAACAAAAGTTAATGGATACTAAAAATGTTAATGGAAAGGATACTGACGGATTAAATTTGTTTGAAGAAATAAAATCTTTGCGACGTTTTACAAAAGAGAATTTGTCACATATTGATGTTTAAAATTATATTTATGAAAACAATCTTACCGATACATTTCCAAATATTGCAATTGCCTTTACGGATTTTTTTAACCCTGAGAGTTTCGGTGGCTACTGGAGAACGAAGTTTTTTCAAAACTTAAAAGTATAAGAAACTACATGCGATCTACGATGGCGCCGGAGAAATTATCGGACTTGTCGGATATCCAAAGAGAGCCAAATTTTGGATAAATTAAATATAAAGGAATTGATACGCGCGTTTGTAGCTGCTAAAACTAGGGGAATCAATATTTGAATATATTTTTCTAATTTTTATATTTTACTTAAAAATGTTTTATCATTATTTAGTTTTTAAAATTTAAGAAATAATAAAAAAAAAAACAATAACACGTGTTTTAATATTATAATTTTAAAGCTTTTCAGTTCGAAAGTCAAATTTTGAATATTATAAAAGAGTATTTCACATATAATTTGCAGCACTTTATATAAGTGCAACAGAACCCCGTAAAGGGGCGCCAAATTTCAATTTGAACAAGGGCGCCTAATACCTACGCGGCGGCCCCGACTTTTTCTTACCTTGTTTTCAATTCGATTTTCTTCTTTGAAGCGTTTTATCACATACTGCACTGTAGAATGGAAAATTAACTAATTTAGCGATGTTTCGAATTGATTTACCCCTACTATGGCGAAACATTATAAATTTTCAAATACTGTTTGTAATTTCTTTACGATTGCGATCCATTTTCAATAATAAAGAGAATATTATGAAGTAAACAATAAAAAATTAAAGCAAACAATTTTTAAATGCCACACTATGCATAAAATTTTAAAAAAAGTGGCAAACGATAATTCTAATTTTGATTTTATCCAAAAATATTTCAGTGTATGAAGACTTTTGTGAGAAAAAATGTTCGTCATTTCTTGATTATTAATTTCTTAAAAATAAAGTTTCGATATATTTTAAAAATATTTCATGTAATTTTGTTACGAATAGATTATAGATCTTATTATTAAAATCTCATTCAGAAAGTTTACTTTTAATTAATGGATAGAGCATTATTTCAATGAAAATCATAAGTGTACGAACACTTTTGGGAGCCACTGTATGTGATCCACACTCCATAGGTTTCAGTGTTAAAGTAAACCAGATCGAATTGCCTACTGGGTTAGTCTATCTCTTATAAGGTCCATGGTGGGCATATTCCTTCTTATGCAAAAAAACCTTGTTTATTTTATTCAAGGTCCGGTCTTCAACTGACCTTGGATTTTGCTAACCTTGCCTTACTCCATCTATTCTAACCTCCGTGTTCGCACCTAAACTTGATTTTTCCTCCTGCGGCCAGAAAGATTTATAGTGGATACCAAAAAAACGTCTGTCTCTCTACGCTCTGAATTTGTCACTAGATCATCAGCTTTCAGGTATATCTGAATCCGGTCCTGATAACAGAACAACACCAAATTGAGGCGCTTATCTCTGTGGTAGCTACTGTATGACCTTAGGACCTCTGTATGTAGGGTTTAAGCCTAAAATAGTTGTTATGTTACACCAATGCCGGGCCCAATTCGTCATTAGACGTTGGACACTGCTAAAACCAGAAGCGGTGGTTACTTTATTATGGAGGCAACAAATAAGTGGGCCCGCCTTTGCCTCCTGTTTGAAATTAATCAATTTCTTAACTTATTTTAATAACTTCGGACGAATGAAAATATATTTGGCAGAGAAAACCTTTTTAATTAAAAACGAACGTCTTTATTTAGCATTCTAAACATATCAGAAAAAGAACACTCCGTGCGCTATCATGCTCAAAGCTTATGTAAACAAAATATGACTGTTGCCATGAAAATTCTACATTATAATGAACATATTCAATTATTAATCAAAAGGGGCTTTGTCCCTAAAGGATGATTGTTTTCGTTTTGCGATTTTGCGTTGAATCACTATAAAGGTCCGTTTCACTTTTCAAACTGTTGCCATCAAATGTTAGATGTTAGAGTCCTGCATTATATTTGAAGAAATTAAATAATGAAAAAATTCGAGTGGCTCCTAAACACTATACCATCTGGGGGGGGCAAAATCTTTTTATTATAAATTAATTTTAACATATGTGCGTTTAAGTAAAAAGAGCAGCGAAAATTTCCCAAAATCGCATGCACATAAATTTTAGCAGCATAGTTTTGTCAAAAATTGCGCGATTTGGCAACACTGCGTTGCAACGTAAAGCTGATTCGCTGGTTGTGGTTGCGCCAAAGAACAAATTTGTTGTATACCGTGTGCTTTTGTTTTTTAAAATTTCCGAGACTTCACCTGTGTCAGATGACTATGGATATGGATGCAGTTCATGAAGGAGAAGAACGCTTCAAAAGGCTTGCTTTGTATGTATTCACTTATGTATTCTTTTTTCAACTACACAAAATATTTATATTCGTGATCCGTTTGTACATAGGAATTTAGTATACAAGTAAATTAAAATTTTTGATATCCAAATGTAATCGAATATGTGTAGTTTCGTAAGAAAGTGCCAGAATATGTAAATGTGCGAAACTAAAAATATAAAATGTTAGTTTCCTTGAATTATGCGTGTTCTTAGTCTTCATTTTACAATAAATCCAGGTGTAAAGTATAAGTTTAAAAATAGGCTGACCGTATTTTCGTCATGTCATATATTATATTAAGTTGACCATTATTCTTCAGAACCGTATGTTTAGCTTAAAATGCTCGTTAAAAATGGGACAAAATGCCATAACGCACGAAATACCTTAGACGGAGCTCACACTGTAAATAAACTAGAAACTCTTAAATTTGTTATTGGTTTGTAAGGAATTTTTTAGTAAAATTTTTGAAATGATCTTTCTGAAAATTTCTAAAATCATGTATTTAACAGCTTTTGACACTATAACATATTTTCTGAAGCAGGGCAGAGTTTGAAAGGTAAAACCTTTTGGAAAACCAACAAAAAGGTCTTGTAGAATATAATACAGTATTATCAATTAATTACGTAACAGCTTTTCTCTTACTTGAAGCAGAACTGTATTAATCTTATGAGATATTTAGTCCAAGACAGTTTAATTATAATATTGTTTTTAAACTTTTAATATTAGGTATATTTATATTGTAATAGATGTATAAGAATTAAGGATACAGTGTATATTTAGCTGAAATATGCTAATCAGCCTAAATGCTACTATTTATCCAGTAATGTTAAATATTTAGGAAGAGAAAAATTTCCACACTTTTTTTTTAATTCAGGATCTTTATTGATTATTTATAATGGGGATATTTCCATTCCATTTTATTTCTCTCTTCCTGTTAAATGTCTTAAAATTTGTTTTAATTAACAATAAATAAAAGTTGTAGAATGATAGAAGCTTTTCATAATGTAAAACAACCTTTCCACGAATACATTTCTTCCCATAATGCAACTTTAAAATAATGGATTATGTTAATTAAAAATTTTAAAATAAAAGTTTGAAAGCAGATTTTTTGCTTTCACAAAATAAAAACGTTTAAAGTTAAGCTTTCCTGAAAATTCTTTTTCTTTTTTTGTTATCTTTAGAACTGATGAGTTATGATGTTAAAAATAGTAATCAATATATTTAGGGAAAATTTCATTGCATCTTTTCATGAAACATATATACTTCTGCAGAGAGCCTCTTTCTGTAACTGTTAATTGGAAGAAAATATTTCTTATTTATTTTGAGATTAATTAATATAGCAATTAAATTATGTGGATGATCTTTCACTTTGTTAAAGATTTCTTACTGGTAACATTATGCTTTCTTGACTACTGTTATTAAAATGACTTTTGAAATTGCTTGTTTTCATGAATGTATTTGATTTATTCAGAAATTCTAATTAGATATAAACAAATTTCATTTAATAATAATTGAATGTCCTGGAAAGCTTCAAACTTCATTTTTTTTACTAGTACTTAAAAGATCTAACATTGTGGTTCTCAACCTATTTTGCCCTATTCACCCCTTTCACCATTGCTAAAAGATCATTCCCATCATGCCCTTCCTTTTCAGTACTTGAAATATATATATATATTTATTTAGATTGCTTTTTAACTTGCTTTATAAATTAAACAACAAAAAATACAGAAAATGTTGGTATATACCAGTCTAAAATAGGTTTTTTTTTTTTTTTTTTTTTTTTTTTTTTAAATATTCATAAACTACAGCTGCCAACTCTGGTTTTTCTTCTGGTTTCCTGGTAGATTGCCAAATCTCCCAGTTTTCAGTTTTTAGCCTTTATTAAGGAAAATGTTTCCCAGAAATAAATAAAATTCATTGAATGAATTAAACTTAAATTGTGCTAACTCCATCTTTTCACCTTTAGTGATTTTCAGAATAATTTTTCTTATTAAATTTTATTTCACCTGAATTATATTTTTCATTACATTTTATTAATTTTGATATTAATTGATCTGAGTTATCTTGATCTAATGGAGATATGGAACTACTCTTATATGCGCCCTCAAGTTGGCAAATGTGGCGACAAATTTCTCACCAAACATTTTTGGAAAGAAACTTCACGGTGCCATATTACTATCTAAATTTTTTGTCTACATTTAGAACTTTAAGCCTAAAATGTCTCTAAAAATCCGGTTTTTGTATTTACAAAAACCACGTTTTGAACACTCAATTTGAGCTAAAAATCCAAAACAAAAACAGAAAATTTAGATAGCAAAAATGTAAAGTTTCTAACCAAAAATATTTGACAAGAATCAATGTACACAGCAATGTTTTAACTTATTTACGAACTGCACAATCTAGTCTACGAACTATGCATACCTCACTTTAATAAATTAACATAACGATAAAATCTTTCCCCCAAGTTAACTTACTACACGAAAACCACGATCCAAATCTTAAAACTCTGCTGACAGCCACATACTTTACCAGGAAGCATTTGACTGCAAATCCACACAAGGACTATCTTACAGCTTTCTTCGTCTGAGTTCTCATAGCAGCTCCGCATTTCAAACTCCGTTTTAAAAGTACCACAGAAAATCCAAAAATACACTTCAATCCTCGTAAACACGCCCGTGAACAAAAGACTAACAACTCCAACATCGTACCTTTTAATACTAAATTTACTTTCCACACGGTCTAAAATACGTGCTGAAACCTTCCCACCACGTCTATCATTGCAACATAGGCCATTTCAAAACATGCACGATAATAAAGATATAACAAGATAAGTTTCAATGTCAAAAGGGTTGCCATTGAAACAGCATCGTACACCAAACCATCTCACAACAAGGAATTCCGCGAAAAACCAGCGCAGAATACATATCGCCACATTTGGTGATCTTAAGATGCATATAAGAGTAGAGCCGGAGATATTTGTAGATGTTACATCAGGGTTCAAGCTGTTTTTAATCAATTAATATATATGTCTAATTTAATTTTATTTTGATCTAAGTTACATTACCGATTTTAATCCGGATTTAAAGTACTTTGATCAGTAAAAACTTTCATTCACTACTTGAAGTTTTCTCGATTCATACTCTATTTTGATTCTATTTTTGCCATCAGTTTGTACTCTATTTCGATATGCTGTTTAATATGTAAGCTACAGGGTAACACTTTTTTTATAAAACTGTTATTATTTTTTCTGTGGATGACAAAAGTTATCTCAATTAAAAAAAAACTGTCAATTTCAACATTACACTGATCAATACGTTATGTAAGTATAATCAGACATCAGGCTGATCTTTACTGTATGGTATCCCTTGGTTTCTGTCTGAAAAAATCGGCAAGTAGTATTGTTCGTGAAATTTAAAAGCCCTAATGTTGATAATATTGGCGAAACTAACCTTGGGGAAAATTGTGGTTTTTTTTTTTAGATTTTGTCATTAAGAAGCCATTATTTCTGCGAATATCACCAAACGTGTTGTGATAAATTGAGATTTTGGCTGCTTTTTGTAATAGTAACCCTTCTGTATGGACCGGGATTTTTTTATCCTTTCCATTCAATTGATGTGTTTAGTTGCACATGCATTGGTACATGTGGGTACCATAATTTGAGTATGTCTGAGGTAAGTAAGAGGATGAATGTTGATGGTTTGGATGCTATTACATGTATTTATCCACCATTAAAAGCAGATGAGCCGAAACGACCAAAACATTAATTGAATTGCTTACGTGGAGGATGGAGGAGATGGTGGTGGGAAGCATGAAAGTATGCACACAATAAAAGGGTATATTAAAAAATTGACATTTCATTTATTTATTAGTCTCCATATGTTAATTTTTGTTAAAAGATTTGTTGCTTAATGTTTTTATGTTAGGAAATATGTATTTTTGATTATTTATTACTTTCTGTTTGTGTATTTTTAGTTATTTGTTCTTCTCTGTGTGTTAAGACAGCGGCAAATTTTTTTCTGGTTAACATGATAGTTTTAACTTTGTTTAAGTGAAAATAGGTCGATGTGTACATGAACAAAGTTAAGACAGTGTGCAATGCCTGGTTTGTGCAATTCTCTGATTTTTTTTAAAAATTAAAATAGGTTGACGTGTACATGGACACCGAGTTTTTGTAAGTCTTTGACTTCTTTTTTGTAGCGAGCAGAAGGATCGGCATTATCTTGAAAGTGGTGTTGATTCTTCTTAACAACGATTTTGGCATTAAAAAAAAAAAAAAAAATATCACCAAGGGGTATTGTAGAGTAAATTTTAACGCAGACATTATTTAAAAATTTATCCATTTGAGTGTGTTGCATATTTTTTGTTAGTAGCATTTCAAGGATGTTCTCCAAGACATGACATTACTAGTAACTTTCTCCAAAATATGACATTACTAGTAACTATCTGTAGTTGAAGATCTTCCAGCTGGTTGGTTTCAGCTTTATCAATAGCAGTTGACGAGTCTTGTGATACAAATGATACAGTGCAAGTTTCACTTTTTATATGATTTATTTCATCTAACGAGTCCCAAAGAAGAATTTTTAGGATTATTGCTACTCAAAAGTCAAACACGCGAAGAAGATATTGCAAATGCTCTAATTGGGTGCATTCATAAACATCATATTCCATTCGATGAATTTGTCTCAATTGCAACAGACAGGGCAAAAATAATGACCAGCGTAAGAAACGTATTTTTTATTATTTTGAAAGGAAAAATCAATAACAAGATCTTACTTACCATTGTATCATTCATCAAGAAGTGCTTTGTGCGCAGACATTTCCAGGAGAAATTTGCAAAGTTATGGAATTTGTGATTATATTATTATGAACCCCATTATAACTAAAGTTCTTAATCATCGCCAGTTAAGGAATTTTTAGTTGAAATGGAGAGCAAGTACTCAGATCTTCTGCTGAATAATAAAGTGCATTGGTTATCAAGAGGAAATGTTTTGAAACATTTTGCATCCTTATTAACAGAAGTTAAAGTATTTCTCCTTGAAAAGTTTATAATCCAGAACTAATGAATGATCAATGGATCCAAAAATTTTATTTTATGGTAGACGTTACATCTCATCTAAATCAGCTTAATCAAAAAACTACCGGAGAAAGGAAACACAATTTTTCTGATGTTGTGAGAAGTTATTTCATTTGAAAGCAAATTATCTCTTTTTGCTCAAGATTTTAAAACAGAAACTTTGATTCACTTTCCAAGCCTGTTAAAAGATCCCCAAGAAAATAGATCTAATATTGACATTTGCTATTTCAAAATAACAGTTTTAGATATGAGAGAAGTTTTTCACAGTAGGTTTCAGGAATTCAGAATCAGCAAAGCAACGTTAGCCTTTGTTTAAAAACCTCTTTATACTAGTGAAGCAGAATTGAATTTTTCTGTTTAATATTCACACTGGCAACTCTGAAATAAATTGCTGGATTAAAAAAAAAAAAAAAAAAAAAAACCCACGAAACTTGAAATTTGAACATCTCAGTGCTGACACAGAATCGAGAAACACCGAGAAAAATAATGTGTGCTTAGTTCACAGCACAAGTAACCTGGAGAAGGAAGATATGTTGATTTTTAACATGTGGAATATTATTATTCCCGACACATATAATCAGCTTAAAAAACTAATGTTTGATATTTTCCTTATTTGAGTCTACGTATTCATACGAACAATCATTTTCAAACATGAACTTTTTGTCAAGAGTAAATTGAGAAGTTGTCTTATTCATGAAAACTTGGAATAATGCTTAAAATTAAAAACAACATACAAAATGCAAACTTTTCAAGGAGATGCAAGGCCATTGTTCACATTAGTGTTCTGTTAGTCATTATTGTGATTTAAGTTTTTCTATATCTTACAATTCTCTTTTATCAATAAATAGTATCATTATTAAGTATAATATCAAGTTTTATTCATCATACATATATAGTTTAACTAAGACTTAAAAACTGAAGTATTGAGTTAATTTTAGGGACGTTGTGGAGCGAAAAAAAAAGATGTAGTATTGAGAAATATATAAAATGATTTTTACATATACAGAGAATGAATGGAAGAAGATACACGAAACGAGAATACAAGTTAAGTGTGGATGGAAGAGTTGGAAGAAAGTCAAAACTTAGCGAACATACCTTGATCAGATCGAAAACGTTCTCACTAAAAGCCAGCATCTAGTTAAGTGTATAAAAGTATAAATATCTATATAATTTAAGTTTAAAAAATGTGGCTCTGTAAAGAGATTTCAGTATTGAACTGTTGATAATTGACTCTGTTGACTAATGAGTTTGCCTTCACTGGCCAAAGGAATATAAAACTGGTGAACTGAAACCAGTTTGTGTGCCATCTCAAACCTTTTCTGCAGCATGCACTATGCCCTAAAAGGCTGAATTGCTATTATGCCCAAAAGTGTGTATACATGTTATTAGATTTGAAACACTTTTTTTTATTACTGTTTTTGAAATTATTAACTTTGTGTTTCATGTTCAGTTTCAGCAGTTTTCTTAAAATGTTGATTAAAGAGTTTGTGTTTATTACATTTGCTATTCCTTATTACTGCACTAGAGGTTATGATTCTGTGTACATTAATTAGCAACATGTTTAAATTCTTGGTTAAAGGTCTTCAAGTTAGTTTAATAATTATTTATTGTATACCTTTTTCATATTCATCTTAAATTTCAGAAGAAATTTACATCCCAGTTTAGTGCTTTGAAGCAACGTATATGTAAATATTGTATAGCATATTCCGTTATGTACTGACTATTGAAATGCATTTTTATTTCTTTTTTGCAGGACATTTTGCAGTTTGAAGTCTATGTACTACTGAGGTAAAAAAAAAAATTTTGATATCTAATCTGAAAATGAAATATTTTTTCATAGGCTATGATTCAGTTTTTGACAATTGCATTCTAAATTAGAATTTTAAGCACATGTGTGAAAACAGGAAAGTGCTTTCCAGGATTTAATTTAAAAAAAAGTTTAATTTTTATTTCGAGAAATCATCTTAAATTTATTTAATAAAGATCATGGTAAATGATTCCAAAATTTTTGGTGTCTATTTTACTTGTTCCCAGAACTTTCTGAGTTATCCTGCTGCAGATAATTTCTACATAACCACTGAACTTCTGTGATTATGATTAATTCAGGCTCCAAAGAACGTTGTTATATATGTAACTGTAACTGTATCTATTATTATCTTTAATCATTACTATTATTATTTTTTATAAAAAAGGGAGATGTTATATATGTAACTGTATCTATTATTATCTTTAATCATAACTGTAATATAGAATAGTAGATGAGCAATGTAGAATAAACGATGTATGTGTACATCTTGTAATCATCACTGAGCACATACCCAACACATATAAAATACAACACAAATGTGATGTTTGTGTCATTATTTGATTTTTAGGAAAGTGATTATTCTAAACCTCATGTTTATATAAAAATTAACTGTAGTTTGAAAATATGAGTCTTGGATGATAATATCAGCAGCTCTTTTAAATAGAAGCTACAACTTGCTTAAAAATATCTTGTGCAGTTAATGCCACTAAATACCTTTAAACATAAAAAAAATCTTCAGAAGTATTTTTATTTCTTGCATTTGCTGCAACCATGAAAGAAAAGAAAAATCTTATTACAGTCAAAAGTCGTTAATCCGGAATCGTCGGGACTTCGGCGATTCCGGATTATCGATTTTCCGGATTGTAGATCATCAGTTTAAATCTGGTAAGATGGCATGCAGAAATTATAAAATTAAAAATATGAAACCGTAATTTATGAAATAAAGAACAATTGTGATCTAAAGGGTATCAAAATTTACAAAAAAAAAAAAAAAAACTTAATATTTATTTGTTTACTTTATTAAACATTTCTTTCAATGTAAGTTGTTTAAGTTGCTTCGTTTTCTGTGATAATACTTTCTCTTTAATTTTATAAACAGACATAATTTCTTTGTTCAGTTACAAAGTTCCGCTGTTCAAGTCCCGTAATTGCTGTGCCGAGAATACCGACTTACTTGTCAATCGAACTGTTTTCGTTTTCAATAACCTCTGGGTCACTTTCTTCACTATCGGAAGCGAATTATAATGACGAGGAACTTGATTTAAATCATGTCAAAGACAGAGTACATCGAGATGAAATACTACACTTAGTAAGGAATTATAAGCCAAATAAAATAAAAACATCTGCCCTGAAGATAAGGATAGTGCTGACAGATCAACTTCCAATCTGCCGCGTGAAATTGATAAACAGATTTCGGATTTCAAAACATACTTTCGCTTTGTAGATACAAATTACATATTAGTAAATATATATCGGAAATTCTATTTGACATAATCGAAAGTTCAAGCTTACTTTTATGAAATTGCTCTAACAGTCTGCAAAAAATAATAAGCCGGATCCAATTCGAAGATTAAGGAACAACACAATCTGCAACATTAACTGAATTAGATAATTTTAGCTCAGCTTATACCTCCGTTACACATTAAACGCGCATGCGCACAAACATATTAGCAGCCGTAAAGGTCTTACGCGCTCTCGTAAACGCCTGTGCGCATGCGCAGAAAGTTTGTAGCTTTGAGGTCCGGATTATAGATCATTCCGGATTATGGGTGTCCGAATTAACGACTTTTGACTGTATTAAATTTTGTTGCTGTTAAACATATCTGTAGTAGAAGATAAGCATGTTTTATTTATAATATTTTTATGTATTGTTTTACATATTTAGAAGTATTAAATATGTATATAATGCACAATTTTGAAATCTACAAAATAAATTTTGTTGTATATAAAATTAAGTTAAAGTAAAATAACAGACAATAACATTGCAAAATTAAAAAATTACTCTAACAAACACTTAAAAAAAGTTAAAATAAAATGCATTAAAAATTTGAGTAATATTCTTAAAAGTATCTCTTCATATGGTATTAATAAATACAGTACAAAGTCTGAAATCCGGACTGGTCGGGACTTCAGCGATTCAAGATTTGGGATTTTTCTGGATAATAGATCATCAATTTAAATCTGATAAGACGGCATGCAGAAATTATACAATTAAAAATATGAAACCGTAATATATGAAATAAAGAAGAATTATGATCTAAAGGGTATCAAAATTTACAAAGCTTAATATTTATTTGTTTATTTTATTAAACATTTCTTTCAATGCAAGTTGTTTAAGATGTTTCCACAAAAAATTCAAAAAGTTCCTTTTTCTTTTTTCTTGTGTCATATATAGTGGACTTTCCAATGCCATACTCCTCGCATAATTTTGAGACAGATATGCCTTTATCCATTTTTTGCAGAAATTCCACTTTTTGTTTAATGGACATCAAAACATGGTTTCACTATTTGGCAACTCCAGAATTGAAAACACTTTTCGACATAATCGAAAGTTCAAGCTTAGTTTTTATAAAATTGCCATAATAAAAACAGTCTGCAAAAAATAATAAGCTGGATCAAATTAGAAGACCAGAGAGCAGCGCAGTCTGCTGCATTAATTGAAATGCCTTAGAATCAGTAAAGATAATTTTAGTTTAACTTAATAGCATCCATTATACATTATTGGCTGTGTATCACAAGCTTGGCGACGAAGGCCAAGTTGTTTCGCTAAATTTTGTCTTCCTCCTATAGAGTACTGAATTAAGCCTGAACTGTATTAGTTTAGTTATTTACTATACCTATGTTTATTTCTTGCACATGCTTCAAACTAATCTGAGTCCTGAATAAATAAATCCCGCGAACGGGCTGGCTGCATGGGCGTTTTCGTGGTTTTCCCCATGTGTAACGTGTATACGAGCCAGTTTCCCTTAGAAAGTCCTCCACGAAAAGGCATTCCTCCCCTTAGGCAGATAGCCCTAGTGTGCTTTGCCGTATTCTCAATACACACACACACACCTGAATAAATAAACTCCCACGTATACTTAAGGCTTTATCTAGGGCCGGCACTCGATACCGCCTGGTGCAGTCTCTATATGTCCTAAATTCTGCTGCAAAGCGCTTTCGTAAGTTCTAGATTTTCATTGTGCCTAAACAATGGATCCCAGTGCTTTCCCTAAATCATAAATACTTCTCATCCCTTAATTTTGCCACTCGGTGCTTCCCTAAATTCCAAAAATTTCGTCTTCCCTAAATTCTGCCGCTACTTCTGAGTTTACGGTGAATAATATATCAGTTATTCTTAATTAAAATAGCACTAAATGTAATCTTTTGGCCTGTGAGTTTCATTCACAAAATCTATTTTTAGCATATGAAAAGAAATTTTTGTTGAATTTTTCCTCGTCGACATTTCTTAGAACATTTAAAAATCTATAATCATCGCCAAGCCTAATGTTAGCATAAAAGATTGCCGTACTCTTGTTATTCAATTACTAAGTTTAGACATCACAGCATGAGTTATTACTGAAACTCATGCATTGATAAACATGTGATGATGAAAGTAAACTATAATAAATAATGACTCAGTCGGCATCAGGGATATAAAATAGGTGAATGTTTCGGTTTCAGATGTATGCCAAGTAGATACTCAGCTGTGGAGCCAAATTATTAATCTCACAAATTTATGCTTACGTAATTGTTTTTCCATAACGAGGTATTTTATTTAGTGCCTTAAGTGAAATTAAGAATCGGAATTTTCAAGTGAAAATCTCCATGTTTTATTATGGAAGAAAAAATCAAATGCGCATGCGTAAAGCATTAATAAAAAAAAAAAATGTTTGTGGCTTTGAGATCCGTATTTTAGATCATTCCGGATAATGGACGTCTGGATTTCGGACTTTGTACTGTATTTATTGTTCAACATAAACAAAATTGAAAGGATTTCATCTGATTAATTCTCTGTAAAATTGTTTTTGGAAATGTTAAGTTAAAAATAAATGTGGAGACTCATTGAAGATCGTAACAAAATGTGGAAACCATAGTTACGAGTAATGTCTCCCTCCCTCCCCCCCCGAAAAAAGGATGTAAAATTTCGGTGTATGTATAATGTAAATAATAATTCAAAAATAATGTGAAATCAAAATGAATAATCCAAAAAGAATGTAATATTTCGGTATATCAAAATATTATGAATCTATATAAAGTGCGGCCATTATATAAATTCATATGTGTTTTCAGAAATGTTTAATAAAAAACTAATATTTTTGAAGATATACCTAGAAATACTTCTACTTTTAAAGATGATTGTAAAAATTTTATAGGTTATAATTCAGATTTTTTTTCAAAAAATTTATAAAAATTGTTAAGAAATACAAATTAAAAAAATAAATCCGAAAAAGTGTGCAAATTTTATTTGGATTGAAACTAAATTTTGGGTTGTGAAAGAAAGAATCAAGTAAATTGAATTTTAGAAAAATCAATTAATTTTATAAATATCTACCAAATTCAATTGACAGTGAGTAAGCCGACTCAGAACTGGCACGGACTAAGGGAATCCGACTGTCTAATTAAAACAAAGCATTGCGGTGACCGGTGCTGACGCAATGTGATTTCTGCCCAGTGCTCTGAATGTCAAAGTGAAGAAATTAATCCAAGCGCGGGTAAACGGCGGGAGTAACTATGACTCTCTTAAAGTGGAAATTACCCCTTTTGGGGGCTAGGCTAATGGGGGCCGCCTTATCTTTCCACCAGCGAAGGGCTGGACTTCCGACTCAGCTATCGAGCCTAAGGGCAACACCAGTTGGAAGGGATTGACTTAGGTTTACTTAGTTTCTCTTTCAGAGTCAGTGTGTACTACCGTGCTCAGGGACTTAGTCCCTGAGACGATAAGCGGTAGGACAGTAGCGGCTAAGAAGCTGTTAGCCGAGTAAATCCCTCCTCCTCCTCCTTTGAGTAGGAATGGGTCCTGCTGGTAGGAAACGGCGTGGAATTTTGAACGCTTCCCACTGTAACGTCCTATGGGCTATCAGAAGTGAAAGCCGAGGGCGACGTGACTGCGTAACTTAGAGCCTCTCTGTCAATCTCGGATATACTGTCAGAGGATACGGGACCATCTACTTCAGGTGGATGGCACACAGAGTCTAAGACTTCCAGTGGGACGGCCTTCGGGCCACCCTTGAACGCTTCCCACTGTAACGTCCTTGGGCTGTCATAGTGGAAGTCGGAGGCGACGTGACAGCGTAACTTAGAGCCTCTCTGTCAATCCCAAATACACCATCAGAGACAGCGACGAGGATATGGGACACCGACTACCCTGAGGTAGCTGGGTACCCGGAGCATTGAGCTCGCAGTGGGACGACCCTATGGGCCACTTTGAACGCTGCCCTGCCCGGTTCCCGGGTGGGAGATCAAAAGTTGGGACTATTTCAGCATCCTCTCCAAAAACCCGAAGCGGTGAAGGACGGCACTGCTAGGCTGGGAGTTGCTATTACTCACCATAGTGGCCGTATATGTCATAGTGTATTTAATGCCCAGTTAAGTAGTAGTAGTTAAGTTAGTTAAGTTATATTTATGTTGATTATGCCAATGCCCAATGCTCATATACGTTTCTATTCCAGATGAACTCTGAAGTTTTAATTTTTGGTTCTGGTGAGCTGATGACAACTGCTACTACTGAATGCTATCAAATTGAGAGAGGAGGCGAAGTGTTTGCTGATGTACCTGTGGGAGCCCTATCATGCAAAGACTGCCGGGAGGAGTTCTCGGGATTCGGGAGCTTCGCGGCACATCATAAGCAGAAAAGGGTGGTTCTCGCTAGATGTGACCGATGCAGCAAAAGTAGTCAGAACTACTTGTCTATCACAATCCACCGAGGGAAATGCGTGAGCGGGTGCCGAACGGCTCCCGTCAAGAGTAATCACGTTTGCCCTCAATGTGGTGTGAGATTTACTTCAAAGATGGGACTCGCACAGCATCGGAGGCATCGACACTTAGCCGTGCTTAACCAGGAAAGGTTAGCACTCAGTTCAGCCACCAATCCATGACCATGGTCCGAAGCGAAGACGACGCGACTCTTGGAGACGATAGAGGAACTACGCACTGCACCCATCAGGGAGCAGGTTGAGCGGTCCTTGGCCAAACTGCCTGGTAAGACGCAAGTCCAAATACACAACAAAGTCAAAGCCACCCGAAGGAAGACTGCTGGTGGCAGTCAGCCGTTGGTAAGTCAGGACACAAATGCAGACTTAGCAGAGCCAACAGAGATCCCACAGGGGATCAATGACCAACAAAACAGTCTGGAAGGGCATGAAGTCCCGGGATGCGGACACGATGCTCCATCCATAGCAAGTGAGCACACCCTGGAGTTATGGAAGGAGATGGAGAGGCTCACAACCAGTATGGTAAAAAACCTGGGGATAGAGACACCCAGGCATAAACCCAAAAAGCCGAGCCACAAGGCGAAGCAGAGAAGGGTGACCTCGTCGAAGAGTAGTAGCCAAAGGATTTTGCGTTACGCGGAATGCCAGAGGCTGTATGACTTGGTTCCGGGTAGAGTTGCCCACAAGCTGCTGGATAACAGTGATACTGGTTCGGCACCCTCTGATCTGATTGCGGCAGAGACTTATTATAGCGAAGTCTTTGGAACACCAAACGACATCTGCGGCGAGTTGCCAAAGACACCTAACCTCACGGGTACGTGCGAAAGACTGATGGCTCCGATCACCATTCAAGAGGTGACTGAGGTGATCAACCACAGTAAAGCTAAGTCTGCGGCGGGACCTGATGGCCTTCAGTTTGCTGACCTCAAATACCGAAAGGGAGGGAAGAAGGAAACTGTCGTAAGAGACGTTGCCAAAATCTTCCAGATTTGGTTGAGTTCACGGAAGGTACCTGCGGAGCAGGCGCTAACCCGGATGATCCCGAAGGAAATCATCCCGAAGGAAGGCACACACCTGTGGACATGGTGAAATGGAGACCGATCTCCATTGGCAGCGCACTGATGTGTTTGTTCACGGCCCTCATGACAAAAAGGCTACAGTCGTCTTGTGCGAGAGTCAACGTGGCTTCATGCCGTGCCCCGGCATCCATGAGAACTTGTTTCTCTTGTCGATGATCCCGGATCTCTATGAGAAATCAGTCACCCACATCAGCATGGGAAACCGTCGATCCATTGCTGACCCAACTGTTGGACGGGGGGCAAGGTGTGGCACTGCGCGTCTGGGCTGTTTAGCAGATGATTTTATTCTGTTGGCCCGGAACGTTGAGGATATGATCTTGCAGCTGCAGATCATCGACAGATTTTATCGAGACTTTGGGCTGCTCCTCAACGTAAAGAAGTGCCGCTCTCTGCTCTTGGTCCGGCGGAGGGACCACACGGTTCTTGATATTGCCACGACTCGAACAGTAAACGGTGAGACCATACCAAGTGTTACGGCCGAGGAAACGTTCGGATATCTTGGGATTGACTTCTCACCTCTTCGGGGGCCTGTCCCACCTTCCACCTTAAATATGCTGGAGGGATGGCTGGAGAAGATTGGGAGGGCCGCTTTGAGTGCGGACCAGCAAATAAGGATGATATCCGACTTTGTGATTCCCAGATTACTCCACCAGCTGTGTTGACCCCCGATGAACGCAGACCGGATGATAAGGAGAACCGTGAAGAGGATATGTAAGTTGCACCCATCGACAACAGATGGCGTGATTTATAGTTCCCAACAAGACGGCGGACTCGCTGTTCCTCGGTTGCTGAAAGTGGTTGCCGCCGCGAGGATTCGTGGTTTGCTGAGCCTACAGAGATCAACGTACCGATGCATTCTGGAAGCGTAGGCAGACTACCCAGTCTGGACGCTTATTCTACAATCGCTGACCCATCGACTACTTGCGCGAACAACATTGACTCGGAAAAAAACTGGTGTCTTCTCCCGCGATCAACTTATCGGAGAAAACCATTCTGTGTTCCTCGGTTGACACGCGGCTGAGTCCACTTGACCGTATTAAGAGGGGACAAGATTTCGCGGAGCTTTAGACCAATCACAGCACAGAGAAGTGACGCAATTTATAGCGCGTGCCGGCTGAATTTCTACGAATGTTCTCCCATCATTTCACTCTCATCAGAATATGCTGCTTTGTTACATGGAAGAAAATCCCATTTTTTTTAGAGGAAAGTTGCCTCAGGACTTCACAGCTAAGAATAAAAGAGAGATGAGGGACGTGATTGCGTACAATCTAAACGCACAAGGAGGATGTACCAAAACAACAGAAAAATGCATAAGAGTAAGTGAAATAAGCTTACTTAAAATCTTTTTTAAAAAGAGGCAATTTTAAATATTTAAATTTATAATCTGATTAATTTGCATTGCAATCTAACTGCAAACTTTTTTTTTTTTTTTTTCCCATATACACAATTAAACTGCTATTTCTGTTCAAGTTATTTATTTACAGTTAATATCAGAAAAATATTTCTTTCTTCTAGCTTTTATTTTCTTTTTCTAAGAAAATTATTTATTTATGTAAAAGAAATAAAATTTATTTGCTCCTTACAGTATGCTGCTGCATTTAGCTATTACAAATGTATTAAAATATTTTATTTTAAATAATTTATCTTATAATTAACATGATAGAAAATAATTTTTCAATATAAAATATGTAACCAAAATTATAATCATCTATTCTATATAAGTGATTTATTTGTATTGTAATTTTTGTCATTACTAATATGCATATATCAATAATACTTTTTTTAAATATTACTTTACTGTTATTTTAATTTCTTATACATATATAAGAACTGCTTGTTTTAAATATTCTTCATTCTCGAAAGAATTGGTACTTTTCCGTTTCGCCGGCGCAAATCTCGCCAAGCAGACTTTATTGGCGACAACATACAGCATACACATAAAAAATATTAAAAAAAGGTTAGTTCTAAGAATTTTTTTAAAAAGAGAAGGCATTTTAATATCGCTTAAAATTTTATAAAAAGCCAATAAATAAAGACAATAAATTTGTAAAAAGACATTAATTTAAGAATTTACTATGCTTTCATGGTTCAACATCCTGATTCGCCGGTTCATATCACGTGACCCCAAGCGATCTCATCTCACGTAAACTACTCTACAGAAATCTAATGCTCTCAGTAATCATCTACATTAATTTCAAGTTAAATCTTAATTTGAAACACAAGTTTAAATGCAAGAAATATTTCAATTCGTACGAATAGCTTACTCGTAAATTATGTAAAACTGCAGTGCTTTACTTCGCTAATGCATTCTCATTAGAATGGATGAATTTAACCCTTGACTTTACCTTTTCTATATTTTCGGCTTCGGGTAAGCGCTGCGATTGCATCCTAATTGACTTAATTACCGAAAATGGCCTTAGACATAAAACTGAACTATCTGATAAAAATTCTATGTAGTCTATATGCCTGAAAGAAACAATCTGATAAGAAAAAGCTGCGACTTGTTTTGAAAATGATGCGTAAAAGGTTACCAGCGAGAATATTCTGTTTGGTATCGGTTGTACCATTATTGGCGACTTCATCGCTTGCGCCGGCAAAACGGAAAAGTACCAAAGAATTTAATTCTGTGAAAGTAATTAAAAGGTAGTAATATTCTTTTCACATTGGAAGTACTAAAGTAACAACGATAATCATAGACCTCCTACAGTTGAAGAAATTCCTTGTCAAATTCTTTAAAACTATTCATGTAAATGTATGCATTTATGTTGACTCTACTTACTTTAGTATGTCCAACATTAGTTCTTATTTTATTCTATTCTAAAAATAAAAACTCACCTTATATAAAGAATTTGAACTCATGTATTTCCTGTTCTTTTTTTTTTTTTTTTTTTAAATTAGACATGGATTGATTGGAAATGTTCCACAAAAAAGAAGGCAGCCAAAATAACAGTTTCACAAAAAAAAAAAAAAAAAAACTGGAGGAGGACCACCTTGTGCAAAGGAATTGAGCGATCTAGAAAAAAGATTGCTGAATTTAATTGGAAATACCTCCGTTAAAGGAATGGAAGGCATCAATGACCCTGCCATTGAAGAAGAATCTGTAAGTGTTTTAAATTCTGTTTAATAACTTTATGTTGTTAGGTAAATATTGCTATGTGTTTAATCAACATATGATTTGAGTTACCTTGAAAGAAATGTTTGAAAAACGGAATGCTTATAGATATTGTTTAGCTAAAAATATCTTAATTAATCTCATAATGCATATTTTTACTCCACCTGGAAACAATACAAAAACAAAATTTACATTATTTGAAAATGAATAACTTTAATGTGCATTTCCCCAAACAGTTATATAAAGAAAGCCCAATAGTATCCAAGAAGTTAAAACCAAAAATAATAATTCCTTTGAAGTTCTAGTCACTGTATAGGCTAGTTGCATGATGGTTTTGTGATATGTTTGATGTGTAACATAAATGCACAACTAATTTTTTTAGAAACGCTCTAAATTTATTTCAGTATTATTTCCTAAATTAATATTTGTTATAGCATAATGTTACAGTGTTATTACTTAAAAGATTATTTTTATTGAATTCAGAATTTATAAGGAATAAATATATATAGAATGCCATGGAAGTCAGAAATATATTTTCCAATATATATGAGTTTTTTAGTAAAAATTAGCAACACATTTTCTGTTACAACACAATGTACATGAAATTAGAGTATCAGTGAATTGATTACCTTTCAAACAATAATTTGTTAGAAGAAAAAACAGCATTTTAAAATTTTATAAAAAATTTGAAGTTCATGTAAGTTACAATTTCATTGCTGTAACTAAAGATGCAAGAAATTGTATATATATATAATACTCTAAATATTAATGCGTATTTTTCTTAGCATTATTGAAATGTGTTAAGGAGGAAAACATGACATTTAGAAAATTTTTCTTTTGCTGCCAAACTCAATTTAGCATACCGCTGCAGAGACTTTCCAGAGCACCAACAGTTTCATGGAGCCTCCACGAAAAAAATTAAAACATGCAGCAGAGGCTGCATTAGACAAGATAGCTGCAGCACAGTCATCAATGGAGGAGAAAATTGATGAGTTAAATCAAAATATTGTAAACATGACAGCAGCAATCAGTGAGCTGTCATGTTCTATGAAGAACTCTGCAAATGATATGAAATCTGCAGTAGCAGAATTAACCAAAACAATTAATAATTCTTGCCAATTAATGTTTGCAGCACTTGATAGAAATTATCATAACAAATAAAAAAATTCAATTTGAAAAAATATATGTTAATTATTATATATAACAGTGTGACATAATTTTTGAATAATCCATATGTTTCTGCTAGAGCTGTAGCTCTCCTTATTTCAACCTGTAAATAGAAATAACTTATTATAAATTATACTGAAAAATTATTTTAAAAATACAGGGGATAAAATAGAGTTAAATTATCTCAAATTTTCGCTTTTATTAGCTTTTAATTATATGCTATTGCTTTATAGATTTTATTTTAGTTTATAGATTGTTTTATTTATTACCAATTGAGGTGAGAAACATATTAAGAAATTAGTACTTAAATTAATTAGAGTTTCAGATAAGTGTTCAGTGAGTTAGGAGCTTAAACAATGTACTAAAATAGTTGGTTATTAAATCACGTTGTATTAAGATTGCTCTTGCATGTGAAGTGCCTCTTTCAATTTCTGAAGGAATTTCTTCACATTCCACAAGTGCTGGATCTGGCAGCCCATGAGCGTTGCACATGTTGTGCAGGACTACACAGGCGTTTATTATTTTTCCTGCTACTTGTGGTCTGTAATGCAAAACTTTTTCTCCTAGCAGACACTTGAAAAAAAAAAAAAAAAAAAAAAAAAAAAAAAAAAAAAATGGAATAACTATTTAATATATTCTGACTTAACATTATATAATACTGTACACTAAAAAGTATTTTAAATTATTTAATACTCTTTATTACCTAAATCTTGATTTTAAGACTCCAAAGCATCTCTCTATCACATTCCTTGTTTTGCACAAAGCAACATTATATCTTTGATCAGGAGAATTTTCTAATGAATCCAGTCGTGGAGTTAATAAACCTTCCTCAAGAGGATAACCACTATCTCCTTCATAAAATTAGGAATTCAAAATAAGATAGAAGTAAAATATTTCACAAAAGAAAAAAAAAAATAGAAATACATAGCTAAAGTTTGGCATACTAGCAAACACTAATTGAAAACTACCTGCTACTATAATTTTAGGTTCAATGCCATTTTGTAACACATAAAAAATTTCAAATTGGAACAGAAATTAGGCAATGTAAAATTAAAAATTAAGGGGGGGAGAGAAACATCATCAGATTTATTTGCTCCTTTCTCAGCAGCAGACTTCTTTCTTCAGTTGTACCTCTGTCTGAAACTGATATCAATTTCTTCAAAATCTATGCCAAACACATATTGCTTTTCGCCTAATTTTAAATATTAAAAATTCTTCAAAATAATGAAACATTTTATTACTTTACATACATTTTACATATTTCTTTATATGATAATTATAACTGTTTATATAGCCAGAATTATTTAACATAAACTGTTATCATCATTCATTGGTTCAGTCTTTGCTTTAGACCATTTATCTCTATGAACATTTTCAGAAAAACTTTTCATGTAGTAATATTAAAATTCTGGGAGTTAAGGTATCCCAAAATTTTATTTACAGTGCATTTATATTATAAACTAATAACAACTAACAAATGGTGATTAATTTAATTCTATGCATATACTGTACTGCATAGCTGTACTTCAAAGAAATTCAAGCATATGTGTGTGTATACACACACACACACACACACATATGTATATAAGTACCTAACAGCCAAGTAGTATTTTCAGCCGATGATATTTCTTGCATTATTCTTCTGACAGCTGATGTCCTCCATATGAAAGCATCATGTGTTGATCCAGGAAACTTAGCATTGCAACTGATAATTTTTTGGTTTGCATCACATATCTGAAAGATAATTGTATAAAAAAATTTAAAGATAATGTTTGTTTGTATAGAAATCTGAATACTTAAAAAAATGGAGGGGGGAAAACCTAGGAAACAGAAATAAGTAATTGTACTGCATTTAATATTCAGCAACAAAAATTAATTTTTTTAAGTATCACATTGCTGTGTTCCAAATTTTTATTTTTAAGAAATGGTTAAAAAGTAATATATCATAAATACCATTTGCACGTTTATAGAGTGACTGCAATGCCTATTAACAAAAATGTGCTCAGGACAAGTGCTGTCAATTACGTGGAGGTGCCACTATTTTCACGAGTGCAGTCTATTGCCCCAATTACACCAGGAAAACCAGCCAGTCACATAAAATTAGTTTTCAGTTCTTGCTGCTGTCTAGGAAAGGAAATATTCATAATCAATTTATAACAATAATAATATGTTAATTACTTACCCTCCCGCTACATTAAATATTCACAAGAGAACAATTGATAATCTGATAAAGCATTTATTTAAAAATTAAATTTTGCTTTTCAGGTATACTGCATAGAATCGTGAGAGAAATAAAAGGTTTTAGGTGCATATTTTATATATGTACACAAATTATTTTAGAAGCATTGGCAGGTGGTTTATTATGGCCCTTAGCCTCTATATTATACCCAAGAAAACTCTGAAAGTATGCATACAGCTGATCTACTTTATGTTTCTTCTACTTTTTCAGTTTAGAGAACCTAAAGCAAGGTTTTATTTAAAATAATGCAACTGGTTATACATACCTTGAAGTTTTTGGAAATTTTATCCATTTTCTGAGTAATTTTCTGTTAATAGCAGCAGCAACATGTGAAACTGCTCTACTAGCAGTAGGCTGGCTGACTTGGAGGCAGAATTCATTTGCTATAGACTGCTGGTTATGAACCACATGCAAAAAACCGTAAGGCACAAAGTACCTGAAATTATGACAGTTATTTTTTACTTATGCAATGATATATAAAACTAGCAATCTGATAATACTATATATTAATCTTACACATACATATAAATATATAGGATCTAAGAAATCCAATGAATTTAAGTCGATAGTAGATGTGATTGTCTTGTTATACAAAGTAATTTAAAGGAAATGTTTTGTATGAGATATTATTCATGTTAACTTATATATCAATAGTTTCAACAAACTATTGCATACAACTAAGTGCATAGTGTGAGTAGCTGTCACATACATCTGCCAAATGGAAAATCCATGGCTTAAATCGTAGCATAAACACAGTTGAAAAATTAAGTCATGTTATTTTCAATACTAAATTATCAATCAATAATTAACAGAAACTTTTTTTTTTATCCTATGCCCGTCCACAGCATTTCTGCCACTAAGTGACAAGCAGCCCAGTAAAATGAAAAAGAATGAAAATGAGAATTAAAACTAGCATCAAAAATAGTTGTCAAACAGCAAAATGTGCAAATTGACAGCTGTGCAGATGGATAGAAAGACATCAATTATAAATTGCCTATTATGTGTGCATGTGATTGTCAAATTATATTAAAAGTATGAGAGAATTAGTACTTCTGTATGAGATGATAAATGCTGGAGCAGCATTTAACACTTTGACACATTAAATGGAAAACTCTAATAATAATCAGTATCTCTTTTACTATATGAAATTGAGAACTCTGCTATAAACAGTTTTTTTATTTTTTAAACTTTTTTTTTATTTTGCAAAGAAACAGTTATTTGTTAATACTAATAGACCAAAAAATACTATTTTATGAAAAAAAAAAACCCTCAGTTTTATAGCATTGTTACTTTATAACATAATGCAATAATAATGCAGTATCATTCTGCTAATAAATTTTAGCACCTAACTATAAGTTACACAGTTATAAATTGGGTATAAAAACATTTATTACCCAGCTATGATTTAAAAAAAATTAAATAATACAACTCAAAAAGTTTAAAAATTTACTTAAATTTCTATCATAACTGTTAGTAGATTATATGTCAAATAATCATTATGGCTTTTAACACTGAGAGGGGCTTTAAAATCATGTCTCTCTGTGTTAAAAATTGTAATAATTTCATATTTTTCCTTTGTGAAAACAAGGAATTTAATTCAAAAATAGAGTGACCATTTATTTTCATATGGCAATTCAATATGCACCGTTTCTCAAAACAATTATGAAGGGCATGAATTAAAATTTGTTATCAGTATTTCAATTTAAATAAAATATATTTATTATTAACAACAAATTTTAAATCGTAATAAATTACGCAAGTGATTATAATTTATGAAAGTATCACACTACATACAAAAATTTAAGTTTTACATATTTTTTTAAAATTTTTATTTTACAATGGTGTGAATGTCAAATAATAATAATGAATGACATTCCTTTTTTTTGTGTTCACAATATTGTTCGTAAGAGATTTCACTGTTGTATTTTCAAATAAACTTAATTCTTGCTGTACATAAATCGAGTAGACTCTTCTCGGATGTTTATATTATTATTAATTGATAAAAGATTTTGTACTAGAGAAATACTTTATGAAAAAATTGAAGAAATATCGTCTTCTACATTTTTAAACTATATAATTGCAATATATATATATTACTTCAGGAAAAGTATAAATAACTTACCTTTCTTTCTGTAGAAATTGCGTTCCTGTTTTCTGAATGTGGCTCCAAATATTCCCTCAATTCATCGCAAACTGAAATTAATAGAAATTTTGGCAATCTGAAATATGTAATAAACACATCTTCTGGCAGAGAAAAAGCGTCATCATATTTTCTATAAATTCGCCGCCGATTCAGAGATCTACGACCGTATTCTTCATTTAAATATGAAAAAATCAGCGGTGAAAACGCATACAAAGCCATTGTCTACTTAGTAAGTCAACTGCACAACCCTGATTGACGACGTGGCAACACTTTTTCCCGCGCTTTTGGCAACTTCCGTACTCAGAGAATATAGGATGTTGGGCAGACCTGTTTTTCACTAGCAGCGACCTCTGGCGGGCCACAACTTGCTGTTGACTCTCGTAGCGTAGAATAACCATCCTGGAGTAGCGTCACCAGAGAGAGTGAACGCGCCGGCTTTGCCATGACTCCAGACACGGTGAACGTCCAACTCCGCAGATGGAGGCAGCAGAATACGAGTCAACTTGTTGGAAAATATGACCTATTGTAACCCTTTTTCTGCATCATCTCTCCTCCTTGAAATATTTCTAATTTTACATAAGGCTTAGTTCTCATTTTAAAGGGATATAGTAGTTATTTCTACTTCGTTTTTCACTGCCATTGTTTGTATTAAGAACGGACTGTTCCAGCCTAATTAAGATGCAAAAATGAAACTTGATGTTACGTCATCTGGAAAGCTGAATCGTGCCAGTAGCTGATTGATTGCCGTGAGATGATGTCATGTCTACTTCAGGTGTAAGTATCTCGCCTCGCTCTGGCTTATTCCTTCTGGTTCCTGTTACTTTGCTCCGTGGTGTGCCGTTCCAGCCCCCATTGGAAGACGATATTGCGATGCGTGCAGTCCAGTGATAAGTGCCGGGGTTCCAGTCTACAAGATTACTTTTCCTGGATTCTCAAAATAGGCTATGATGTGAGCGACTGCCGTGGTCGGCATCCTGTTTTCATGAAGGTGGCATCTTCAACACAAGTGTTTTTCCTGAATTAGCGGCGATGTTTTCCCAAGCTGTGATTTTTCGTGTGTAACTGCAGTGAGCGGCATTTTGCCGGTTTAAGTGCTTTCAAGGATTTAATTTTAATTTTCCAGGTGCCTTCTTGACCACGAAGCATGCACTTATTGATAGTGTAGTGAATTTCATTATAACCGCATAGTTTCTGTTTAGTGATATGTTTTTTGCGTATTGAATGCCAGTATTTGGAGATCAGGTAAAATATTTACCATGTCTTTAATAGTGTAACATTCTTTAAAGGAAAAACCCTTGGGGTTAATGGATGATCAATTAAGTGTAATTTTTTTTATAATGATTATGTTATACTTTTTAAGTTTTTGATGTTGATTAAATTTATTCATTGTGTTTTTATTTTTATATATTGTTAATAAATTGGTTAAGTTTAAAACTTTTGTCTTCAATGTCTGCACAGTATATAACCTTAGGGAGCTTCTATTGCTACTTTTGCTAAAAGTTTAATTTTACAACTTTAAACTTTGCTTTTGCATCACAAATCCTGGATCACAGGACTCCAACTTAGTGTTGACTTATGTGTTGACATATCCCACACGGCAGACTCTGTCACGAGGTCGAGAGGAGGGCGATGTACGTCGTCGGCTCTGCCGCTTCCCGCATGAGACCCTTCACCACCTTCTCAGTGTGTCCCAGACTTAAGAAAGCGTGCATTAGGAGGCACAATCGGATCGTGAACTTGCTCCAGGAGAGATGCAAGTTGCTGGGATGACGGTCCAGAAAAGAGTTCACGTTCACCCTGGAGGACGGCTCACGCCTGAGACCAGACTTAGTAGTTCACAACGGCACAAAAGTCGTTGTCGTGGACGTGACCATTACCTATGAGACCAACAATCCGTGCGTGTTTTCGAAGACGTACGATGGGAAGGGGAGGAAGTACGCGCCCCTCTTCGGAGTAATCCAGGAGGAGGGGCTGGGTACTGAGATAATCTTTCATGGTCTAGTCATCGGCGCGAGAGGTGCTTGGCCCGCAGGCGTGAATGGACCTGTCATGGCCGATCTGGGGATCAGATCTTGGCACTTTGAAGCAATGCTGGCTAGGCGAGTACTCCTGATTTCTGCCGACATGCTCCGGTTGGTGACCGACGGAGTGGACAGCTGGATAGCCACGAAGTAGAGGATGCTGTTAGAGATTTAAAGATGGAGTCCCAGATCAAGAGTTCCGCGGAGCCACTCCAGGAGGGCCGGACGGCCTCAAGATTCTGCCTCGGCGGGCCGAGAGTGGTGTTGACGTGGTCACAACTCCGATCGTAGAAGCAGAATTTCCTGGCTGGATGGTCTCATGTTGCCTTAAGTGACACGTGGTCGCGGAGGGTACTCATCTGATTGGACCGGGGGGTGGAGTTGGAGCTGGTCCTTAGATGGTCTGGCCCCTTCTCTGCCTGTCTCTGTGCGCTGGGCCCGTGGTTTTTCGTCGGGATTTCCCCCGGGTGTAAGGAGTATTCCCCAGCGTTAGAGAGATTCGGTAATAGGATCTCAGGGTCCCGACCGGGCAGAACTAAGCTGATGCTGGTCCACTGGCAATGATGGGACGCCCGCCCTCCGCTCTTGCGGTTGTGCTAGTAGCTAGATGTATTTATGGATGGATTTCTCCTTCTAGGGGCTATGTATAGGCTCATATGAGCAATGCAACTAGAGGATGACCGTCGTGCTGATGGCTGGCCTGTGGCGGTACGGCGGGTGCCTTATCTGCAATTTGATGGCCCATCCCGGTGGACGCCTAGCGGACAAGGGACCCATCACCTGGTGTGAACTCGAGCATCCAGGATTGCGGTAAGCGTCAGATACACTGTGGGTGATGTCTCCTTATGCTCTGTGGGTAAGCTATCACTACTTATTAGTGGTGTGAATGAGGACGGATGACTGCTAGTATGACTACTACTGCAGATGCCTGATATTCCGCGGTCAAGTGCCTACGGGAGGCCTGGTATCCTAGGAAATCTGCTCAGACGCGATGTTGTCGCGTGGCGGCCATAGCCAAATGCCTCGTCATCTAATTAGCGATGCGCATGAATGGATTAACGAGATTCCTTCAAGAGCTGATTTTTTAAAAAACTATGCATGAGATTTTTACAAAATTTGGCATTTTGGCATAATTTGAGGTGTAGAATCGAAATATAGAAAAAAAATTGTATGTTTTTTCAGAAAAGTCTGATTTTGTGTTGAAGTTATACCTTTGTTAGAACAACTGTTAAGTCTTGTTTTTTAAATGTAAGAAAACTCAATCTGAATTTTGTCAACTGGCTCAATAGATAAGGAGATATAGCTATCCCATTTTTTCCCCTTTTGTGTGGTTTTAAATTTTAGTAGTTTAAAATAGTCCTTTAAGAAAATGATCTGAATATCTGGATGTTGCGGAATGTGCAATATTGTGAATCCTTGTGTCCACTTTTTCGCATAAATGTCACTGATGTAACATTATTCTGTACACTCACTTATCTACTCCTAACTGATTCATGATTACCAACTACACTGGTGTGCAAAAATTAAGGACGAGACGGTTTTTTCAATATAACTTTGTACAAAAGCTTTCCAAATCAACACATTTAATACCGTAAGATCCCCAATACGTAAGGACATGAGTAATGTAAGCAACACTTACTAAAAATCAGAGGGATAAAAAGAAGCTTTATTGAAAAAGTAGCATGGAGCGCAATGCGACTGAAGGCCGAAACATCCCTGTGATGGGTGTCCAGCAAGAAACATCTGGTCTTTAATAGGGGATAGGATCTTCCCTGACTGCTAGGCAGGTTTCACAGCGTCTGCCCATGCTGAGAATGAGGGTGTCAATGAGTTGTTGAGGCATTGCTGCCCATTCGTCTTGCAGCGCCAATCGAAGCTCCGGAATCGTTACTGGTGGTAAGGTACGAGCTGCCAAGCGTCTGCCTAGAAAATCCCATACATGCTCGATGGGATTGAGATCCGGAGATCGTGCAGGCCAATCCATACGTTCAACAGCCTCACTCTCTAAGAGCTGTTCGGCAGCTACTGTGCGATGACATGGTGCATTGTCGTCCATGAAAAGGAACTGCGGACCCATAGCACCTCTAAAAAAGTGCACATATGGAAGAAGAATCTCGTTAAAATAACGGGTCCCGTTGACTGAACCTACGTCGAAGATGTGAAGGTCTGTACGACTACCAAGCATGATGCCTTCCCAAACGAGAACACCGCCACCTCCATACCTGTCCCTTTCAATGATGTTCGAGGGATGATTGCGGTTTCCTCGCTCTCTCCAAATGAGTATGTGATAAGAATCGCTACTCAGACTAAATCTGCTCTCATCTGTAAAGAGTACTCGTCCCCATTCATTGTATCTCCAATTCCGGTGTTCCCGGCACCACAGAGAACGCCTACTCTGATGGGAAGGCGTTAGAGGTACACACCGTACAGGGCGTCGTGCAAACAGACCACCACCATGCAGTCTTCTGACAACGGTAAAACGCGATATCGGTTGTCCAGTCGCCTGTGTCGTGTGCCTAGCGATTTCTCCCGCTGTCTGCCGCCTGTTTCTTCTGGCCTGTAAGGCAATATACCGGTCATCTGCGGGTGTGGTTCCTCGTAGACGACCACTACTAAACCCCCCGATAGCTGTTCCTGTAGTTTGAAATTGTCTCCAAAGTCGTGAAACGATGCTTTGAGCAATTCCGAATTCTTCAGCCACACGTGTCACACGGCCTTCCTCCAACTTCCCAATGATTCGACCTCGGGTAAAAGCATCCAGATGTCGTCTAACAGATTGATTATTCGCCATTTCTCGCTGAGGCAGCAACTCGGTGTGATTTTAACTGCTATACGGCATGCAATCTCTTTGCCAGAAATACTGATCTTACACCGACAACATGCTTTATACTACTCAGACACTCCCCCATTACGTCTACCTGCATATCTGCGCATGTGCTACCGTACATCACCTTACTTAATCTCCTGATTGGTCTTTCTGTCCGCTCTGCCTCTTCGTTCAGTTGATATGCTAATTTTTCGACTTCGTCCTTAATTTTTGCACACCAGTGTAATTCATTTCACTAATAGTCACAATGAAATTCCGACTACCGAGATTCGAATGACTGAAAAAAGTGAGAAATTTCGAGTTTACGAATCTCTAATATTTTTCAAGCCTAGCAGGATTAGATTGTTTTACCTTATAAATAATAATAGTAAAATATATAATAGGTTTGGCAGTGTTGAGTAATTATAAAGTTATCAATAATGTTTGACCAATTTTTAAGCGTAATTTCAATTGTATAGGAAACGTTATGTTGTATACATCAAGAGAGAAGTACGAATATGAAGGTAACCACCAAAATTTTAATTATGTTATTAAAATGATAGTTTAAATGTGCTAAATAAACCTTTTAATAAATTTCAGATTCTTGTTGAAAGAACATTCTTTAAAATAGTTAAATTATTTTGTTTTTCATATAAAACTCTTTGAATAATCAAATTTTTTATGACTTACAGCAATTTTTCACTTTCTTTCTAAGTAGCTAAGAATATTTAACGATTCCATGTTTAAATAACACCCATGGTACATGAAGCTATCATTAATGCTCTCCCTCCCTTCATATCACTTCTAATAAATAACAAATTTTAGACCTCGGAATTGTTAAATCATTTAAACTTTGGTAGGTGATTCTTGTTTCACGTGTATGATTAATTCTTGCTATTAATTATAATTCCTTTTTTTCCTACAGTTACGAATGGCTTGAACTGAAAATGTAACTGTATCAAAGGAGCATATTGGTAAGCATTTTAACTCTATATGCTTCCATTTTAATCATTTAACTTCACATCAAACTTTTTTCCCTCCTTACTTATAATGAAACATTTCTGTATTATGATATCCTGTGCTTATCTTATTCCATTATGCTAATTATCATCAAATTGTATTAATTAAAACAACTATTAGATTCATATCATACCTGAATATTTTGCTAAATACTTGCATCTCTGTAGTGTGTTTCTTAAGGTAATACAGATTTATAATTTCTTCCTCGGAGAAAAGAAATTAGTAAGACATGCTTTCTCAAAAACTGTTTTTTTAATGCATTTATCCCCTTTTTATTCAAAGTAATTAATGTTTATTTGTTTTCTAAATGTCATTAAATGTTTGATTTGTGGTCGATTTCATGCTTTTGAGTTCCATTGGCTGTAAAACATGCATTCATTTTATTAAAACATTTTTCTGATTTTGGTATAATGAAAAAATTATGTAAAGCCATGTAAAATGCATGTAGTATTACATGCTCGAAGCTTAGCTTTTTTACCCGATTATTATCTTTTCAACATGATTTTCAGAATTCTTAATTTTAAGCTGTTTGAATTGCTTTTAGAGTTGTTTAGTACTTTAATTTTCCTGTTGGCCATTTTTCGTAAACAGAAACTCGCCAAACGCGTAAAATTTTTTACTTTGATTTCATGTAACCGTGATTAATCCTTGATGAGCCTAGTTTTGTTATTGAACATCATAAATTAACAACTGTTCCTCCATTTCTCTCTTTCATTTTGTATTTTTAATTTATTTTTAGCTGGTTGTTCATACCTTTGGATATTGGACATCCAGATTTCAAACGATGTATTGTAATACAAAAACATTTCAAATGATGCTAATATTTGGCACTTTTAAATTTTTAAATTCAGTTTAGTATGTAAGTCCCTCTGTCCCTGTAGTTAAATTTAGGAAAATTTTTATACTCACAAAAAATAAAAGGGTGCAAAAATTGAGCAATTTACTTTATTTTAAAATTGGAGATTTTTGGGCATCATTTTTGGCTTGCCTTGGAGTATAAATTTAATTAAAATGATTCAACATGGAGTTTTTCCTTCAATTGTAATTCTATGAAGTCTTTTTGAGAATACTATATAATAAAAATTTTTCTTACTGAGTGAAGGAATGAAAAATTCAGTAGAAATTACAAAATCTGGATGTCCGATACCCGGAATGATCTAAAATCCAGATATTTCGATCACCAGCAACCTTCCCCTCTCTTCACTTTGTCATTTTTTTATGCTTACAAAATTTATATTTTTTCATAATAATGCAGCAAAATTGACGAAGGTATTTCATTTTAAAATTTGAGATTTTTAGCTTGCCTTGGAGTATAAATTTAATTAAAATGATTCAACATGGATTTTTCCCTTCAATCGTAATTTTGTGAAGTCTTTTTGAGAGTACTATATAATAGGAATTTTTCTTACTGAGTGTAGGAATGAAAAATTCAGTAGAAAGTACAAAATCTGGATGTCCGATACCCGGAATGATCTAAAATCCAGATATTTCGATCACCAGCAACCTTCCCCTCTCTTCACTTTGTCATTTTTTTATGCTTACAAAATTTATATTTTTTCATAATAATGCAGCAAAATTGACGAAGGTATTTCATTTTAAAATTTGAGATTTTTAGCTTGCCTTGGAGTATAAATTTAATTAAAATGATTCAACATGGATTTTTCCCTTCAGTTGTAATTTTGTGAAGTCTTTTTGAGAATACTATATAATAGCAATTTTTCTTACTGAGTGTAGGAATGAAAAATTCAGTAGAAAGTACAAAATCTGGATGTCCGATACCCGGAATGATCTAAAATCCAGATATTTCGATCACCAGCAACCTTCCCCTCTCTTCACTTTGTCATTTTTTTATGCTTACAAATTTTATATTTTTTATAATAAAATATGTGGAGAATCCCAATTTGTAATATCATTTTGGCACTGATGCCAACCTGGCGAATAATTATTTTTTGCTTCCATCACTGAATGAAAGTATCAATACACTGCAACTTGAGAAGTGATGCAGTGATGTCTAAACAATTTTTTTTTAATATATTAGAAACTGAATACCAAAGAACATGGGTAACCTTTTTATATTCACTCCGCTGAGTCCATTGATGAGGAGAAATTTAACAGAAATTTCTTTCCATATGCAATGATATTTATATGCTGAAAGATTTCATTTACTGCTACTTGAATTGAGAATTATTCACTGGTTATTCAGATAAGACCAGGAACAATGCGAGCTGGTGTAGGCGCTCTGGCCAGCAGAATATAGGAGAGGCAAAATTTTTAGAGTTTAGAGAAGCACAAAGCAACAATATTAAGGAATGGCAAAATCGTTACGGGGGGGGGGGACAAAATTTTCAGAATTTAGACAGAAGCTTGGCAGTAAAATTTCAGACACACAGAGACTGCATTGGGCCACAAAATGTCTAGCACTGGCCCTGGATAAGCCTCAGCAGGGTTCGTACGGTCCTTAAAGAGTCCTTAGAGTTTTTTGGAATCTATTTCTGGTCCTTAAAAATTATTGATTTCGACCAAAATCGGCAGGAAGTCCTTAATTTTAATTCCTCGCATTTATATATATAAGGGCTTGGCAGTCGGTAATAATTGTAAATTTTATGCTAATTAAGAATTGTTTTAACCTGTCTAACATCGATACGATTGCTATTAACTCCAATTTGCTAGAATGGTACTTCTTCTCCGCTTTTGTTGTTTTCTTGCTAATGCAATAAAGCAAGATTGCCATTTTCCATCTTCACCATGTTGCATTAGGATTCCACTCAACCTTCTGCGCTTGCATCTCAATGAACTTCATACCTGCATGCGGTTGGTAATGAGCTAATATGGGCTTATCAGTCAGTTGTTTCTTTACAAGTTCAAATGACTTCCTTTGTTCCTGCTTCCGCTCGATGTCTTGATTCTTCTGCATCAATCTGGTCAATGGTTCGTTTTTTAATGCATACTTCGGCACAAATCGTCTGAAAAATCCAATTAGACCCGAGAATCTTCGCACTTCGTGTATATTCTTTGGTTCTGGAAATTCTGTTATGGCTTTTATTTTTCAAGAGCCTGGTCTTATACCACCTTCGTTTTGTAATAAAACCCAAAAAATCAACTTCTCATAAATTTGTATGTTAATAATTTCAAGATTAAATTTGCCCTTCTTAGGCATTCTAATACCTCTTTTAATTTGAAAATCATCGCTTCCCAAGATTTTGCAGGAATAAGTATATCATCCACATAACACAACACCTTAGTATTCAACAAGGAGCCTAGGACATGTGACTTTTGATGCTGAAACTAAGCAGGAGCATTTACAAACCCAAATGTCATTCTTTCGGATTGTCCTGTTTCATCAGGAGTACTGTGCGCTGTCTTCAATGTCTTCTTCTAAACAATATTTACAAATAGCCATGGATTAAATCCACAGTAGTGAAAATTTTACATCCTCCTAAACACTCTAAATGATCATATATTCGAGGGAAAGGGAACTTATCTTTTACTGTCTGATTGTAAAGTCTGCAGTAATCAATCACCACTCAATGTTGTCCGGTTATTTCTTTACTAGTAACGCTGAATAAGCATAAGGGGATCTAGTTTTGGAAACTATCCCATTATCTTTCCATTTAGCAATTTCTTTTATCACATTATGTTCAGCTATATTTGCTTTGTAGGGGCGAGAAGCTACAGGCTTCCTTCCGTCCGTTTTCTTTATGTCCATTTTTATTACATCCATGCAACCTAATTCATTTAAATTAAGAGCAAGCAATCTCTAACCTCATTTAATAACTTTAAGATATCAGTTCTTTCATCATCAAATTTTATATCAGCTGTCTTAATTGGTTGAATATTTTGAGAAATAGAATATACATGGTTTTGTTCATCATCTTTGTATATACTAGGCATATCTATTTCTTTTAATTCTCAATCTTCTGTTATATCTATTACCCTGGTAATACACTGGTTTCCTCTTAATCTAATGTTATTGTGTCCTACGTTCATAACTGGGACTATTTACCCTACTAATCGGTAACTTCCGTTACTGAATCCAGACTTCCATGTATGTTTTGAAATAAAATCAGTCCATTATTTATATAGGGGGTTACATTATGAACAAAGTTTATCCTGTTACTTCCATTGGTTTCTCAGCATATAACTTAATGTGTTCACACTCCATTTCGTTTTTCAGTTGCACAAATGGAATTTTATTAGGGTACCGTATGTTAAACAGATCACTTTGTTTTGACATAAGCCAACATTTATGTCAAAATAATGACATAAATGTTGGCTGCATGACATATATAAATTAAAATATCTCTCCTGATATGTGTCATGCAGCTGTGTCTGATCTTTTAGGATAAACAAATTTGGGGTTGTTTCGATTTAGTTGATAAGCCTGAGCTTTAACCCGAGGAGAAACGTACTGCATCCTGTATCTATAAAACATTCAATAGACTACTTTGATCTTTTCTTTTATCATTCATCAATTCTTTGCGACTCTCTGTCTGGTCCCAGAGGCATTTGGCATCACAAATCAAACTAGAATGTTTACGCTTAGATGTTGAGTAATGCTTTTTTAATTAACATGACCGAAGAATATGATTTTTTTTGTAGGTATTAAAAAATATCTTGTAGAGACATTAGGTATTTTGGAGTGGGAGAGATGAAAAATAAGCAATGTCATCGCCGGGATCTGAACCACTGACTTCTCGAATACACGTCGAGCATGCTGACCACTACACTACGAAGACAGGAGAAATACCTTATATATATTCCCCCTTTTAAAGGGCAACTGGGGTTTTAGGGGACCCATTCGCTAAATCCTGGTTGTAGAGAATCATCATCTACCACCTTTTTTAGTTCAGGCGCCACTGTAGAGACATTAGGTATTTTGAAGCGGGAGAGATGAAAAATGAGCAACGCCTTTGCCGGAAGTCGAACCACGGACTTCTCGAATGTGCATCGAGCGTGCTGACCACTACAATTACGAAGGCGGGAGAAATACCTTATAATCTTCTGTTTCGTGTTAAACTTTGTAATTTCTTCTCACGTTCCTTATCACAATTTTCAGAACTGTGCTCAGAAGTATTGCAAAAAATGCATATTTTCTGAAATGTGCTCAATTCGGTTGCATTAGAAATCGAATCTTACTTCTTTCCTTTAAACTTATGGAATCTACATCCCTTTTCTGAAACTTTATTAGGTGATTGCTTATGTTCTAAGCTTTTAACTGAATCATTACTGTCCCTTGTTTGTTGAAACAAAAATGTTCCTTCTTGCACTACTATTACTCTCCTAAGAAATTTTAACCATTCTGTTACATTCCAAGAATCATCTTTTTCATGCTGTCTATAAAAATAACATACATATAACACAATAGAATCAGGAATAAGTTTAGTAAGTAATGAGGACAACAAACTTCTGTATGAATTCAGTTAAATGCCAAGAGTTTGCAAACTGCATACTTGGATTTTTATTATATCATGTAACTCCCGTGTAACTGTTTTAAATACAAGCTGATTTTACAGCATTTAAATTTAACAACTGGTTAATATGAGATTTTACAATAATTTCTGTCTTCCCATATATTTCCTTAAGCAATTCCACTGTTAAATCATAATTATTTTCTGATTGCCCCATCTATCGACTGATTACAAATGGATGAATGAAACAGAACTGCAGCCAGGATGTGCCTTGCCAAAATTTTTCATGAAGAAAGGGACTTAAAAACTGAGTACATATATTCAACAGGTTGGTTTACCAACTTTTAGAATTGCCATGATATAAAGTCACTTAAAAATTTCGTGCAAAAATGTTTCAGCTGATACAGAAGCAACTGAACAATTTGTAGATTGATTCATAAAACTTATTAATAACAAAAATTGAGTAAAATATCTCCTGGACAAATTTATAATACCGACAAAGCTTTTTAGTGTAAAGGGGAAATTCGCCCAGAAGGACTATTAATTTCATTTTGGCATTTTAGGTTGATTCACTATTAGCATTGTTTTTATTTTCAAATTGTTGCCACCAAATATTATCACCCTGTATTATATTAAAAAAATTAAATAATGCATAAACGTATGTATGTTTCTCTCATTCTCTCATTATGGTGAAACAACAGTACCTAGAGCCATCAAATTTTGAATAATGTAATCCTCCTGCGAATATGGGCATCTAGAACCCCAAATTTGGAATTTGTTTCATTATCGATTTCATATTTTGTAAAACTTTAAGGAATTTTTGGTTAACAAACTCAAGGATTTCAAAGTGAATAGTGGCAAAATTGTACAGAAAAAAAAAAAAAAAAATTTTTTTCTCTCCATACAGCGTGTGTCGGAAATTTTAAAGATATGCTGTTTTTAAATTATTTTGTTATATTGCTGTTGAATTGAATTAATTTTATGGTTTAAGTGCGAAGAACATGCTATTTAATAAATAAAGGTAGCACACAAAATGGAAAAAAAAAAAAAAAAGTCCCTTTAGATGCAATTTAAAGTCTGAAACCTCTTTTTTTTTTTTTTTTTTTTTGTTTGTTTTGTTCCATGTGCTCCAGGATGCCTTAGAAAAGGCCCAACTGGTGCCAAGACTCTAAAACAAATCTAACAATTTTCACATATGCAAATGTTGCAGAAATGCACAAATGTGGGGGGGACATTCCGCTTACATCAGTTCACACCAGAGTGGAAACTTGGGGGTGTATTTTTGTGTGGTATTTAGTTTTCCTGTGGTTATATTTTTTAATTAAAATCAATCCAAAGTCTGCTAGATCAAAACATTTTTAGTTCCTGCGTTGTGCACAAGGAGAAGCAGAAAATAATAAGTTATATTATTATATGAAAGATGACTGCTACAAGAAGATTCAAATAATTAATTGAGGATGTGTTCCTTTGAATATCGTAAGTTTTTTTTAAATTGCTTTTGCATGATGCCTCATCAGTTCGATGAATTTCTAAAATGAATTTTCTAATTTGAATAAATGGTTTCTTGTTTAACCATTTATTCAAAAGCAGAACACTAATTTTCAGTAGACTATCGCAGAAAAGTAGCATTTGGAGGATAGGAATAGGATATTCCAGGAAAGGCTTGTTGTGAATATGTAATTTATTTTATTCCTTACTTTTTATTAAATGATAATTAAAAATTCTTATTTGCATGTTTCGATTTCAGAGTTTTTAATGTATATTTTGTTATAATGTGCATAGGATTTTTAGGACTACTAAATATCATACTTAAAAAAAAAGGATGCAGTTACCTTTAAAAAAAATAATTTATTTTCTGTCTTATGTACATATACTTTTACTTTTAAATGTAGCTGGGATTACTTGAATTAGACATTCATATATTAAATGAGAGGCACTATCTAAAATTTTATTTTATAAAGTCACTTATACTAAAAAAACTCGTTGA
The DNA here is from genome assembly GCF_044657685.1 of Stegodyphus dumicola. Classification (NCBI taxonomy): domain Eukaryota; kingdom Metazoa; phylum Arthropoda; class Arachnida; order Araneae; family Eresidae; genus Stegodyphus; species Stegodyphus dumicola. Next base: position 190,926,080 of record NC_140776.1, on the reverse strand, counting down.
AGTAATTGTATTTTATATAAGATTTCTTTTTCTGCTTTGAAAATCACAGAATTAGTAAATTTACTAATGCTCATAAGTATTCTTTAAACTAACCAAAATTAGACCTTCAGCTCCACCATGATGATTACCAAAATTAAACCAAATTTTCCTCTGGCCAAAAATAAACAGCGCAGCGATGTGACCTGAAAGCCACTTCGAGAGCCAGTGCAAAGACCTCACTAAATCTCTCAATCGGTAGTAGCGATGGCCGGTGTGTGCAGACAGAAGGTACACAAGGAACATAAGCTTATGACTCATGCTTCCTGGGAATTCCTTGTTAAAGGAGAACAATTCCATGCCCCTATCCCCAGCACGAAGGAGGTTCAACAAGTTAACTAGTCCAGTTAGACAGGGAAAGCACAAGCTGATTCCTTCAATGTACCGGGAGTGTGGCCCCGGACATCTATGGGCATCACAGACCTATTATTGCTCTGTCTCATGTGGCTAAATGCCTTCTAAGAAGAATGTTTGACTCAAAGAATCAGATTGTCTACTAGGCTAGAGTCTTGTTCTTTATCAGAATTAACTGGACCTATCACTCCACCAAATAAGAATAGCTATGCACCGCCAGCCACAGAATCTAGAAAGAACTCTTAATCTGTCAATCTTTCCTGTGTCCGAGTCAAATTCAGCTGCAGCCTCCATTGCTGGTGGTGCTCTTCCATCAATTCCTTTAAGTTTCAGCTTTGCAACCATACTTCCCTTGGAAGTATTTGCTTTGGTTTCTCGGGAATTGCCCAGCATGTCATTTGAGGGTATTTTTCAATTTTCCAAAAGGAGGAATGAATGTCTAGCAGCAGTGAAAGGAGTGCATGGGGGCCAAAAAAATGTTGGGAAACCCTGGTATGGGAATCTTTAATGTCCCTATTATTGCGAGTACCCTGTAAGAAGTAATCCTATAAACTTTTGCTGTGTTATTAGAAGTAAATAATTTTTTTTCACATGATGTGAGAATTTGAGAATGCAAAAATCTTCATGTCACATAGAAATTGAAGCATAACTGCCAGAAAGTGAATTTTAGTGTTTTGTATCTGCATAACAAGACCTTAGGACCATTTTTCTCTAATGAATAACAGCGACAGCCAGAGTTCATCTCGATACATAGATTTATTAAATTTGCTTTCAGTTGAAGGATGGTCAAGAGGTTATTTTGTCGCATGTCAAAGTTATGTACTGTAACTTATGTCACTTGTCATAAAAGCTTTGAACCTTGCTTGTGAAAATGTGACTAGTACCAAATGTGTAAGTTATTTCATACCCAAAGAACAAGTTGTTAGAGTTCTTCAGGGACTTTACCAGTGTATTGTATTTTTACTAATTTTCTTTTGAAATGGGACAGCAAGCTCAAAAATGGGAAAAGATAAACATGGAGCACACACATAACCATGCATCAAACAGCTCTGATCTTTTCTGAAAAACATTAATGCGTCTTCTTGCAAATAGAAAAAATTGCAGAAAGAAAAGATATTGAGTAAATAATGGGGGGGGGGAAACTGAATTTTCTGCAAGCACTTCAAAAAAGTCAATACACTATGCATATTAAGTAACTGCTAGTCTAAATAACTAGAGTCTAGGATGCTAACTGCAGGGTAACCAGTCAAGAACGGTTTTCGAAAATTTGGATTTTACAGAGCTTTTGTTTCAGGTATCAGTGAAAGAAGGTATGTGGATTCATTTTTAGAATGTGTGTGAATTCACAACAATATTGAAACAATGTGTATAAAAACTGAGTACGAAAGTGTTAAAAAAAACTGCAGAAATAATAGCAATAACTTGCCATCATGAATCAAATGCAGAAAATCACTGAAATAAGAATAATTCTGGAGCTGAAAACTCGCTGATCAAAAAAGATATTAGCTGTTTTATGAAACGAGAGTGCAATTTAAAGACTTTTTGAACAATTTTTTTTGGGGGAGGAGGACACATAGAACATTTGTTTGTAAGGGATGAAATTTCATCAGTTTTATAAAAGTAGTTTTGTAAAAAATAAGTTTCCAAATTGCATAAATAGTTTAATTTTAGTGTTAATTTTGAATTAATGCTTTTAAATTAATTAATTGGTAGTCATTATTTACATTGAAAGTTTAAAACTGATATGGTTTGTAATTAAACTCGAATATGCTTGGAAAGATAGTAATTTTAATAAGTGGCGAGTACTGTACTACGTAAAGATTTTTGCCGATATGATCTATAGGTATGTGTATATATGTAATGGAAATTCTACAAGATTTTGTATACGAGATCTGCATTTTGCAAAATATTATGTTGATCTGTATTTTTCAGAATAATATCGATAGAAATGCATATTAATCAAGAACCTTTTTCCTAACTGAAATTTTATTTTTAGTTATGTACAAATATAAAAATTTTGCTCTTTCATTTGTGTACAGCTCGTTAGGATCTCAGATTTTAATATCGAATATCTTTTTCATTTTTTTTTGTATGCGATTCAAGCATTTTTTGTTTTATTCTGAAATTTTTCTAACAGGTATAGGGAGGGACTGGATGAACATATGAAAGGTAAAATTTCATAATTTTTATGAAATTGATGTCTTTCAATTTAAAAATGCAAAATTACTTGCATCATTTTAAACAGTTTTGTAATCAAAACCCCTGCATCATTTTAAACAGTTTTATAATTGGAAGTATATGTGTTTGACCCACACAAAAATAAAAGCCAGGTAAGGACTTTCGGGGCACTGTGCATTAAACAATTATGATTGGACTCTTAATTAGTATAAGAAATTATGCTTAGAAAATTGTATACTTAAATTATGCTTTTCAAAAACAGAGGTACTAGATCATTAAGGCAGGGAAAAACACTTGTGTTGTTTTTATTTGATGGTATAGTAATGCTTATAATAGATTTTTTTTATTTATTTATAAATGAAGAAAGATTTACTTATTCATGAAATTTGTTACATTGAAAAAACTTTTTTAATGAATTTTCTTTTATTTTAGAAATCTGAATAATTTTTCTTTTAATGCTACTGAATTCAATAAATCAGTTTAATTTTAAAAGCTAGAACAAGTATTTTTTTCTTTTATATGTTATATGAAGTGATTCTTTTATAGAATGGTTTTTAAAAAAAATTTTTTTTAATTACATTTCTTTCTCAGATAAGAAAATAAATTGTCGTGTGTGTTTAGAAGATCTTTCTGAAACGGAGAAAGCGACATGTTTGCCATGCAGACATTTTATCATGAGGAATGTATTCTTCAGTGGTTTAGAATGGTAAGTAAAGGCCATCGTCTTTTAAAGATATATGCATGTGGATATTGTTCATACACCTGCATAAGCAATCTCATGTATTCAATGTACACCGTGTTTCAAAAGGAATATACTTACTAAAAAGTGTTATTTTGTCCAAACTCAATAGTTTGAAACGAACACATAGTCTAGTTTATATTAATAGCCGCTAGATGTCAGTTGTCTTCTGTTTTGCGTGGTAACCGTCACATGTTTAAAATGGCTACTCCGCAGCAGAAATATTGTGTTCTCGAGTTTGTGAAATGCAATTCCATGATTACAGTGCAAAGTCGTTTCAAGATGAGATACGAAAGTGATCCTCCAAATGAGTGGAACATTCGCAGATGGTATCGACAGTTTGTAAATACAAGATGTGTATGTAAAGGAAAGAGTCCTGGCCGCCCTCGTATTCCTGACGAAAATGTTACACAAATTCAAACTCCTTTCCAACGAAGTCCTTCAAAATCAACTTGTCGTGCCAGTCGGGAGTTACAACTACCTACAACGACAATTTGGCTTATTTTTGAGACGTCGGATAGTTATGAAGCCGTACAAGTTACATTTGTTACAGGCTCTGTGTCCTAATGACAAACGCAAACGTGTGGCATTTGCATATCTCAGCTGGCCTCCAAGGTCACCGGATTTGACCCCCTGTGACTTCATCCTGTGGTGTTTCAATAAAGACAATATTTATGTACCACCACTCCTACCGAACTTTGAAGATGCAAAGAACCGTATCTGTACTGTCATAACATCAGTGACGACAGACATGCTTGCCCGAGTATGGGAGGAATTTGAGAATCGATGTGATATTGTTCGTGTCACTGATGGAGGACATATTGAACATCTGTAACATCTGTAATCTGAGATTGAGAGGTTCGTAGATATGTGTGTAAAGTTTCATATTCATATGTCATACAGTTTAATAAATATATTCATTCGAAATACGTATATTCTTTTTGAAACACTGTATTTTAAGTTTGTTCTCACATAATTTTTTTAAACCATGCTTAAATATATTTTATTTATTATTTTTTATAATTTAAATCTCAATTACAGAATGGTGCTTGTCCCTTGTGCAGAAAATCTGTGGCAGACCTCTGAAGTGGAAACTGAAACTGTTACAATGTTTCGAACAAGACATGCATATATAAGAATTGCTTTAGTTATTGGTCATAACTTTTCCATGTAAATAAATTTTTTATATTTATAACAAATATTTTGAAATTCTTTTATAATTGCATTCGTTTAAACTTCGTATCCCTTTCAGAAAGACAGAAAAATTGCATGTTAAACCTAAAACTGCAGTATCCAATAATGAAAAAAGTCTAAAATTATTATTTTAAAAAGAAGTGGTGCTACTTAAAGCAATCTACTGGAAAGTGTTGCTGCAATTTCAAAAAGAACAACTATGTTAATAAACTGTTCTGGTATTAAAATTTAAATACTTTGGGTTTAATAAAAGTTTCTCGCCACCGCAAATATCATCTGTGCAGTCAGTTCACATTGACATGCAAACACTTACGCCTGTGGTACAATTGCCAATAATGGGAAAATATTTAATGATTTTTGTTATTTCTACAATTTTGCATAAATTACATTTCTTAGCAAATTTATCGATTTATCATGTATATTATTGCTTAAGTCACAGATAATTTATCAGACCAGCCTCTAACTCTCCTATAAGTGTTGTATCAAATTCAAAAAGCACTCCATAAATTCGGATCTGGGGGTGGGAAGCCATTTTTCTTTCTATATAAAACTACTGGGCTGCTACTCAGAACAATTATTTTATTTGCCAGTATCTGTTTAATATGCTGTTCCAAGATTTCTTCCTTCACCTGGTCTTATCACTAAGACCACACCTTACACCAGACTGGGGGAGTATTTCCTACATCTGTCTCGTGCTGTACAACCTGACAAAAACCAGGTTTCTCATTGAATAGTTTACGAAATTGTTTTACCAAATTTTCCATTGTCTTTTTCTCCTCTTCCTGAAGATGGTTGAGGTCAACATCTGGCATGGCCCCCTCTTCTTCAACAGTATCTATCTGGACTTGTAGAGTTCTTAAAATTTAACTTTGCACTTGCTGTGTGTAAAAGTCGACCCCCAAAATAACTGAAGTTAATAGGTCTTTCACTACCAGAAAATTAATTTTTTGTATCTCATTCTTTATTTGCACGTGCAGCCCTACTTTTTCAAATGCAGACAACACTGTTTTCCTTGTGCAGCAATTACCCTCTGTCCTGTAGTTTTAAACTATCTGTAATGTGAAAATTCCTCTTAAAGCAGTCTTGCTCCACAAAACTGCATTGTGCTCCAGTGTCCAGTAAGGCGGTAGTAGGAGCATTGTTCAGTAAAATATGAATTCTTGACAAAGAACAATTTTTGTACAACTACCTAATTTAATTTCCGAGGATTTTTTTTTTGTTCCAGGGGATGACCGGGCTCTCTTCTCGGCCGCCTTGATCACTTTAAATCCTTTGCTTCTGCTGCTTCTTACTGTGATCTTCAAATACTTTCGACTGACCCGTCTTCTTGTTATCTTTTTTAGCTTTTCCTGCCTGCCAATAAGAATTCTGCTTACTTTGAGGTTTCTGTTGAGGCGAAAACCTCGAATACTGATGGAAATTTTTTGAGCATGTGTTTTCAGCAGCTCATCTGCTTTGGAACTTCATAGCCAGCTGAAATAGGTTTTCCAAGGTCTGGGCATTTTTTCACCTCCAGGAAGTCTTGAATCGACGGAAGCAGGTGTGGCAAAATCACTTTGATTAATGGTTATCTGGCCTCTTTCCATACAATAAATTAAATATTTGAATTTTCTAAGTCCATCAAATCTTGGATGCTCATCTGATATTTACTAAATAGCTCTGCCTCCAGCTTTGCACTGTCTTTGACTATGGGAAACACTGTCAATAATGGTTTTAAAGTTTCCCCATGTGTAGTTTTCTGATCCTGGATCTCTCAACAGGAACTTTCCGATACCCTTGAACCAACTCTGGGCTTGGCATTTTAGGTTAGCTGTAGCAATTGTAACTTTTTGCAGCTGGTTTCTGGGATGAATAGTAAAATGCAGGTCCAGCTGCTCTAGGAAAGTTATCACAGAACCTTTGCCATGGAATGTTACGACTGGCTTCATAGCTGCTCGCATGGTTTCTACGATGAAACGGAATTCCTCCATAGGATTTGCTGGCGGCTGCAAGATTTGAAAGGTCGAAGGGGTCAGCGTAAATTTTTCATTTTCCAACAGCATGGTTCATCAAAAATGCTTCGGGCGTCAATGTAGGTTTCCTTACTTTTATCTATTAACTAAATGTTGAAAAACCTAATGAACTATTAAGTGAATAATTGCTTAAGTCCAAAAATAGAAACGTAAACTCAAGAAGGGTTAATTACTCTTTATTGCTCAAAATAATGTTGGTCCCTTTCTCAGGACGTAAACAAAGCCTCCACTTAGCTTAACTCAAAAATGTTAGAAATAAGAACTTAACTAATGACTATCTAAAGAGATTTAGCCAAAGCTAACACAATTTCTAAGTTGGCTTCTAATATTAAATTAGCTAGCAAAGCTGTCAAGGGCATGTAATACAGGAGCATAGTAACAGCATAGAGAGACGTAAGCAAACAAACGCTATTCAGGAATCCTAATTCTCTCTCTCGAAGTCAGCAGAACATCGACTCAAATACTACTTTTTGTCATTTGCATTTAACATGATTCTAAAAACTCATTCTGGTAAGGAATTGTAAGCTGAAGCCGGAAGAGACAGGAGAGGAGCTTAAAAATAACTGTAATAAAATTAGGATATACCTTACAAGTGCTTAAATTTTGAAGACATAAAAGCAGCATTTCTATCACTTAAAATTTACTTTACTTGAATTTGAAAAATTTATAACAAAAAAACAATTTGTATAAGTATCAGTAGTTACACTTTTAGAAGCAAAAGTCCAGGTATACTAAATAGCATGGTTGATAATAATGTTTAATAAGTTTTTAGTAGAGTTATAATAATTTAATCCATCAACAGTATCAATAGACAATATTTCAAAAGGTTCATTAAGGGATGGTAAAAATTGCATTAACCAAATTCTTTTTTGTTTACTTTTCTTATTAAACTGACATACTTCACAATGTTTACAGTAATTTCTAACATCTTGAACAATTCCTGGTCAATAATTGAAGAGATAATAAATTTGACATTGAGGACACACCAATATCACCAAATTGTAAGTGAAACTTTTCAAGTAATTTAGTTCTGAGAGATATGGGTATAACAATTTTATATAGTCCTTGTTTTTTAGTAATTAATACATCATTAATTTTCTTATATTTAGGATTAGAGACATTATCTAAATTTTGATGTTCTTTAATTTCTTCTAATGATAATAAATTAACTTGCAAACTTATATGTTGACAACTAAGGTTTCTAGTTAACATATCAGCTTCAACATTAGTAAAACCTTTTTTGAACTTAGTCATACATAGATAATTTCGAAGACCATCTGAATAACCTACCTGTAAGATGTTTAATATTATTAAGCCAAACTAAAGCAGCATGATCAGTATTTACAGTGAAATGATTATCATGTAAATAATAATAAAATTTATCTATGGCATCAATAATTGCTAAAAATTCTGATTCAGTAATTGCATAATTTTGTTCTTAAGACCTTAATTTTCTAGAATGGGAAGCAATTGGATGTAGGTTACCATCTGGATTTTGTTCTAAAACTGCACCAGCAGCTTCTTTAGATGCATCTACAAATACATAACATGGATATTTTGGATTAAACAAAGCTAGAATGGGTCTTGAAATGAACACATTGTTTAATTTTTGAAAAGTTATTTGACAGTCGTTAGTCCACTTATAAGGAGTATCTTTTTTAAGTAAATTTGTTAAAGGAGCTCTAATTATTGCATAATTTTGAATAAATTTATGATATACTTTTATACTTCCCAAAAATCTTCGTAATTCTTTAACATTTTTAGGGAGGTTGTAATATTTTAATAACCTCAATATTTGCATTACTGGGCTGATATTTTCCTGCTTGAACCTCATATCCTAGAAAATTTATTTTTTCTTTAACAAAGTAATTTTATATTTTGTTTTTCATATATATCAAATATTATTTTAAGATGTTCATCAAAATGTGCGGAAAACACTATAATGTCATCAAAATAATTTAAAGGAAATTGTTTCAAATTTGTCCAAGAGCTGTTTGAAAAACAGCTGAGGAAATTTTCCAACCAAAAGGTAATCTAGTGAATTCATAAATACCAAAATTTGTAGTAAATGCCAATTTTTCAGTATCTTTATCATGTAATTTTATATGCCAATAACCTGATGTTAAGTGCAATATGGAAAAAATGTTTGCATTTGTTAACTGATCTAACACAACATCAATTCTAGGAATAGGTTAACAGTCTGTTTTGGTAATTTGATCAAATTTCAAATAACCAATATATAACCTAGTTTTTGCTTGTTTATCTCTCTTCATCAGTTAACAAAGCTAAAGTTACAGGTGCAGCATAAGGACTAAAAGAAGGTTTTATGATACTAGTATTTAATAATTCATTTGTTTATCTATTAATTTCACTGTCTTTAGGAGAGGCTTTATAGGATCGAGAGGCTATGGGTAATTCTGAAGTTAAGACTACTCGTGGAGGTTCCATATTCATACAGCCACATCAAATTTGTTTTTAGCAAATATATGATTATAGTTACTTAATAATTTTTGCTATTGATCAAATTCACTATATTCAGCATAATTATAAAAATTTCAGTACTTAACACTATTCTTACATACAAAATTAGTCTGAGAAAGTTTATTTAATTGAATACCTTTACTTATCATGAATGTAAATTGATACACTTCATAATTATTAAAATGTAATTGCAATTTAAATAATGAAACACAAGATAATGATAATAAATAAGATAAATTAGAATTCGCAACATAAAATACTATAGTATTACTAATTTTGCCTATTTTGCATAGTAATTTAATTACTTTAGTTACAACAAGACCTATGGATAATGAACATAATTTAGTATTAGGATTATTTTGAGTAAGTTCAATTTTTGCATCAAAAGAATTTAAAATATTTTCAGATATCACATTTAGAGACCCTGTGTCCAGCATTGCAGGGACTTCTTTTTAATTAATTTATGCCTTAACTTTAAAATAATTTCTCTTCTTTTTTGGTTCGATTTGTTGAGAATTTTGATTGTTTAGACTAGACTTAAAGAAGGAAATGATCTATACAGATAAGACAGTTGTCGTGGCTAGGAATTTCTTGATGTTTGTGGTACCTAGGATTGAAAAATGGTCTTAAAAACCTATATCTAAACTTGTAAAAACTTAGATGTATACTTGGTCTTGGAATTGCAAATTTTGGTTCCTCCAATGAAGCTGAGGTAGACGAACTTGAAGTAGGAAACAATTTCCTAGCGGTGTTGATCTTGGACTGTGCTTACATTTTCTGTTTCTCAGGCAGATCCTGATTTAACACATCAATGATAATTTTGTCATCTAATTTTAGACTTGATGCCAATTTTAACTTTTGTCTATAATATTTGTCAATCTCAGTGAATTTGGAGTAAGTGCAGTTAATAAAGTCACTAAAAGTGAGGGTTTCTGCACTAGCAAAATACATAAGAAATTTATTCCTTACTTTCCATTCTAACTCAACACATTCTCTTAAATAAAATGCTAAGACCTCGCCTTTTAAATGTTCAAAAAACAGTAAGGATTTATTCTTCTTGCCGATATTTTTAGAGTCACACTTCTTTTCAAACAATAGAAAGTATTTATCCACTGGAATGCCATGATTTGTTCCATCGAATATGGCTCACTGAAATTTATCCACACTGACTGTGGCAGTTTCAGTTTCTTCTTCATTTTCTTTTGAATGTGATCTTGTTTTCATTATTAATTTTTACTTTTTTCTGAAAACTGAACACTGAAAAATTTCCAAAATAATCTCCATTGAATTATAATTTTTCTGAAGAATTTACAGTTCTAAAACACAAAATTAAAGCACCAAACTTGAATATTCGCTGACACTTTTTTCACTATAAACACCGTTAGAACCTTTCAGAAGATGTGCACACTTTTCAGTATACGCAGACACACAAAATCGATGTGAAAAGTAAACTCTGCAGCAAGGCAGCACAAGCGTATGGAAGCAGAAGGGATGACAGAAGAGAGAGTTGCGCACATTTAAGCTTTTATACAGCATTCCATTTCAGATCACATGGCAGTTTAATGTACAGGTGTTGGGTTCAAACTTCATCGATGAGTGCGCAATGCTAATCAGCATTGCTGACAGATGTTTTCTGATTAGTTACAAAAATTATTGCTCTGTTATTTGTCGCCTTGCCAGAGAGATTACTTTTCTAATTTTCGTCCTTTAAAATGATATAATCTATACAAAATTGGGAGGTGCATACCGCACCTACAGTGATAATGTGCATTATCCAGAAATAAAATTATTTGTGGAATTTAGGCCATGTCTGCAAGTTTATTTTTATGCATCCATTGTTTTAACTATGCAATCATGTTGTCTTCAGGTTATGATGCAGAGAACCACCGCCAATCCATTGCAACTTACTTCTACCAAGTCATCTTATTACAATAATAATGCAGTCTTATCACTGTAATGGAGCAGTTTTACTACATCTATATGAGGTAATTATAAGTAATGAATTAATTGCCTCTTGCACTAAAGTTGCAAAGTAATAAAATTGTAATTTGTTTTCTAGTAGATTATTTATATTATCTCCTTTGAAAACAATAGTTAGAAGTCTATGAATTGAATTAACTCATTAGCATATTTAAAATAGATTTATTAACCTTTTACATGCCTATGTTCCTTTTTTTTTTTTGGAACATCATGTTTAATATTTTTTAAAAAATAAAATATATCTGTCAGTTTGAAAAAATTGTTGTTTACTATAGAAGGTATGATTGATTTTTTGACATAAAATTTATTTTTTAAATATGAATATTTCAGCGTAGAAAAATTTCTAAAAATTAGCTTTTTTTAAGATTTTTACAGTACTTAAGGAAAAATTTTTATAAAATTCCTAAAAATTCAAATCCACCCAAACATTTCCCCATTATACTTGCAAAGGACAAGTTTAATGAGTTAATAAAAGAAATTGAAATAATAACAAGAAATATTTCCTCAAGACTGCGTAAAATTGGCATGTAACGATATACAAAATCAGTGATATCGCACGTATATTTTTCTTTATTAGATTTTTAAATACATTCAGTGCTCATATCTTGTAAACATGCCCTTTTTTAGAGGCATTAATGGTGTATCATTTATCTGCAGAAAGGATGGGGCAGAAGACTGGAAGAGGGTATGACCTCTCTCACCAAGGGGGATGTGGTAATTGGTTTCAGCTGTATTTCCCTGTTTTGTGCTCCGATATCTGCTTGTTTCTTTTGTTAGAAATGACCACATCTGCTTCATAAGGATTTATTAGACCCTCCGAAAAGTTGAAAAATGAAAATTTGCAGCTTAAGTCAAAAGTTGTCTCTGAAATCTAGAGAAACAAAGTATTTTTCCATAATTTTTTTTCATCGCACAGTCTGCTGACAGATCTGTCTAACAAAGGCTTTAAGGTAATTGGCACAGTACAAGATTCAAGAATGGAATAAAGTCCTCTTAAAACAGCAAAAGAAATGTCAAAATTTCAAATTGGGTGATTTGTATATGTGCTGTTGAAATTACAGTTCTGTTGTAACTATTCCATCAAATGTTATCACTCACAAACCATTAGAAAGAGCAAAAAGATGTGTCCGAGCTTAAAAAAAGGAAGTTGATGTTATCCAACCTCACATTATAAAATTATCTAATGAAGGAATGGGTGGAGTAGACTTGTTGGACCGACTTCTTAGAAGTTATCGACCAGTTTCGTAGCAAAAAATGGTATTAGAACTTATTTATCAAAATGCTGAATATGATTGTGGCTGCTGAGTGAATCTTGCACACTCATTTACACAGAAATACCACATTAGAAATCACTCACATGAATTTTAGAAGAGAAATCACTTTGAATTTACTTTGAACGAAACCTAAAATTCACAATATACCTGGAACCCGAGCCCATCAGCCAACGTCTGCAAGAACATCAGATGCACGTTATATACACCTATCCCTCGATTTACATGGAAGATGGTTTCCGCACAAAACTGTGTAAATCGAAATCTTGGATTTTGCTATGTAAAATGAAAAACCCACTAAATGCGCATAATTTAGTTAGATAAAACAAAATTAAAACACCTTAAAATAAATAAAGTTATACTTTGTTCATAAAATAACAAATATATGTAGATAATAAAAGTGTATATTTAATTTATTTTACATTAGGAAAATATAAGATTACTCAAAAAATTTTTATAAGTTTAATCACTTTAATGAAGTAATCACTTTTCTTCTTGATTGGTATGATGTCACTTTCATCACATGATCGTTCTTGATAAGATTCTGCTTCAATGGTTTGACAGATTATTGAAGATTTCAGATCAACAAGACTTTGTAGTGAAATCCGTAATTAACAATTGCCTATGGTTTTTTTCTCAAATCTTTGTAAACCTCCTCATATTGATTTAAGCATTTACTAAGCTCCCGTTAGAATCGGAGAGCTCATTCAACATTTGTATCATATTGTAAAAAATAATTACCTAATTTTCTTCCCAATTCAAGTCCTACGCTGATGGCTCTTGCTGTGAATGCAACTGGTTAAGATTGCTCTTCATCAGAATCATTGTCTTCATCATGTTTGTTTCATGAATTATGTTAGCTAACTCATCCTCATTTAGTTCTTCACCAGCCATTATTTCTTTAATATCTGCCTGAGCTAAATCCTCAAAACCTTCTCCTCCTATAGTTTGGACCAATTTAGGTCTGAGAATATTCGTGATCTAATGGTAATCTATCATTCTCGTCTTTAGCACCATCCGACCACATTGCTTTCCAGCTTGCGTTTAGCGTTGATTGTTTAATCTAAGTATATGACAGTCCAACATGCTTAACACAATCTAAGATTGTAAATTTCTTTCAGTCATCCATAAGAGTAAGAGATTCATCATTCTCCATTTGTTCTAAAAATATACCTGAAAATTTGTTTGATATACAATGCCTTAAAAGTCAAAATTATTCCTTGATCTAATGGCTGTAATAAGGAAGTTGTATTCTTTGGTAAACCGACAACTTCTATATTTTCGTGTTGTAAATCTTGAGGATGATAGGTACATTATCAATTAATAGAAGAGCTTTAAAAGGCAATCCGTTTTTACTTAAATAAGTTTTAACATCTAGGACAAACATGTTAAGAAACCATTCATTGAAAGCTATGGCTGTGACACATGCTTTTTTATTAGCCATCCAATAAACGGGAAGGTTATTTATGTTTATTCCTTTAGTAGTGTAGTTTTTTTTATTTGTTAATAAACAATGGTTTCATTATATAATCGCCTGAAGTGTTGCAACAGAAAACAATTGTAATACGACTTTTCGCTACCTTATGACCACTAGCTGATTTGCAAGCTTTAGCTAAATAAATTCTTTCAGGCATTTTTTTTCAGAACAACCCAGACTCAAATTAGGTGACTCAAATTGGTGAGCATTGAAGATCTGATCAGAAGTGTAGGAGTTGACGGCAATGATTTCAGCAAATTTTGCTGGATATTGTTGTGCTGCATCCGAATCAGCTGATGTGCTTTCTAATTTCAATCTTAGATTATGTAAAGAATGTCTTTGTTTAAATCTCTCAAACCAACCATGACTTACAGAAAAAGATACTTTCCTTCTCCGCCCTCCTAGTGAAGTCGACGGTTACTGGTTCTTAAGTGTTTTATAAATCTTTATTTGTAATAGCATTAGTATCAGTTGGAATCCATTTTTGATTTTCGTCTTCTATCCATATCACTAATGCCTTTTCCATATTCTCTATTGTATCATCGCTTACATATGAAATTAATCTTAAATCTTATAATTTGCACTGTGTAACTGTAGTATTATGTGAAATTTATGGGTGCTGAGCTTCGAACATGGAACTTACAATAGTTTTGTGCAGTAAAAAATGGTAAGTAATATGGGAATAAAATGTCAGTAATTCGTTGTAATAGTTTGCGTATGAAAAATATAAACTTCTATTTTCGGAAAAAATACGAGAAATGTATCAAATCATGTAATAAATCTGGTTGGCCTTCAAGTTCGACTGAAGTGATATAACTTCGGATATAACTTTACATAAGGATATCTAAAATTTCCAATGGGAATTCATATTTTGGAAAATAGTTTTCTATTTTTGATACAGTTTCATTGCACTTATGAAATATTCTAGCTCTTATGAAATATTGTTATTCACAAATTTTCATGAAAGATGAAAAATATTTGATTTTTTCTTTGAAAGGTTTAGCGTCATTCAGTAAGCACCTGCAATTAAACTCGTATGGCACTCTCTAATTAATGTGAAATGATATATACAGTCAAAAGTCTTTAATCCGGACTCGTCGGGACTTCGGCGATTCCAGATTATAGATCATCAGTTTAAATCTGGTAAGATGGCAATCAGAAATTATAAAATTAAAAATATGAAACCGTAATTTATAAAATAATGAGCAATTATGATCTGAAGGGTATCAAAATTTACAAAAAAAGAAGCTTAATATTTATTTGTTTACTTTATTAAACATTTCTTTCAACGCGCGCATGCATAAAGCATACCTTACGCATAGCCGAAATTAGAAAATTGCAACCAGAAAACTATTTGATTTGTATTCGTGATATTTATAATGACGAGGAATTTGATTTAAATCATATCAAAGAGAGTACATCGAGATTAAATACTACATTTAGTAAGGAATTATAAGCCGAATAAAATGAAAACATCTGCCCTAAAGATAACGATAGTGCTGACAGATCAACTTCCAGTTCATTGCGCGCCGCGACGTCCCCCCCCCCGCGCAGAGCAGCGTGAAATTGATAAACAGATTTCGGAACCGTTAGATAAACAAAAGATATGCCTTTATCCATTTTTTATAGCAATTCGTTTTATGTTTCATGGACATCGAAGCATACTTTCGTTTTCTAGATCCTTTGGGAGCTCCAGCATCGGAAATTCTGTTTGACATAATCGAAAGTTCAAGCTTACTTTTATAAAATTGCTCTTACAGTCTGCAAAAAATAATAAGCCGGATCCAATTCGAAGATTAAGGGACAACGCAATCATCAACATTAACTGAAATAGATAATTAGATAATTTTAGCTTATACCGTTCGTTTTACATTAAACGCGCACGCGAAAACGTATTCTGCGCTTGCGCAGACACATATGCGCAGTCGTAAATGTCTTGCGCGCATGCGTAAAACGCCTATGCGCATGCGTCAACGCGGCGCATGTGCAGAAAGATTTTAGCTTTGAGTTCCGGATTATAGATCATTCCGGATTATGGGTGTCCGAATTAACGACTTTTGACTGTATTCTTTGAAAAAGATTGGGCTATGTTCTTAGAATCTATGAAACAGTGAAATGTTTGGTATGAAACGATAAAAATCTTGCATGAAGTTCAGTATATGTTCACTCTCATTATTGAAGATCTCTTCCTAAATTCTAAAATAGTGATGTTTTTACTCTTATTATTTTCAAAATTTGGTACTTCATGAATTAAATAACTGTATAGATGTACTAAACTTTATCAAAATTTCAAATATTTTATTAATTGTTTGGTTTTATTTAAATGGTTTAGAAGTAAATGAGCGGTATGTTAGGTAGTTTCTTTCAGAAATATATCCGCGTTTGAAAACTCTGTAGATAATTTGCCATACTGAAATTGTTCTAAATTTTTAAAAATATATGGGTGATATGATGCCATGTTATCATCTAAAGTGTATTTTCTCTTTGCAAATAGTGTATAGAGTTACAATAGGAATTGAATCTTCTTTCTATAGCAGAATTTATTAGCATTTCTAGAAGAGGAATTAGAAAAAAAAATTCCTGTTTTTGTAAAAAATAATGAAGTATCTGGTTGTCATTATGGTGGAAAGTGTTATTCAAAAGTTTCAGAGTGGTAAAATATGATTCTGAAATGGCGTTTTCTGAAAATAATCAGTGTATTTCTGAATATTATAAATTAAAATAGTCAAAACTAGAAGTCTTTTTACACAATGTGAGTATGAAAGTCATTGAAAAATATGTTGCAGTCGTATAAAATTTAACTCGAAGGTGAAAATTGTTGCTTGCAGGATTAAACAATATCAAAATTTGGTTTGAAACTAAATCACTGAGTGCTACATACAGATGTGATCGCTATTTTTTTCAAGGTCTTTTAGTAGAAGATATCCTGTTTTATAAGTAAAATTATTTTCCTTTTCCTTTGAAAGTAAGTCTAAAGCTAAATCTTTGGAAAAGTGAGATATCTGGGTTTTCATCTGTTAGGAGAAATGCGCATGCTACATAAAAATAAAATAGTGGTATCACTGAATTTTGTTGTTACTACAAAAGGGTAGATTTAGAAAATAAAAGAGCATTTCTAAAAAGTTGGTTCATTACCTTACTCTTACTTCTTAAAAGTTGATAAGTTATAAGAAAATTCTTTTTAACCGTATACTGCTTATAAGAAATGATTTGTTACTCAGGTTTTATATTAATGCATTACACGGTTTTACATTTCGTTTAAGTATTGGTAATGTTTTACTGTTCCTAACGAGTGGAATTTTCTTAGTGTGTACGTGAATATTTAATTACATTTTCCTTAACAACGCGTGGGAGTAATTTAATAATGCATCGCATAAATATTCTTTTCTTTTAAAAATCCTAGTTGAAAGTTAATTAAAATTATTTAGATTAACATTAAACGTATGTAAAGGGCTAATTGTACTACAGAAAGGTTCATGACTTTTCTGTGTATACTGATGAGGGTATATAAAGTGAACTTCAGGTTTTTCCCACTGATAGTAAATCTGGAAAAAATAAAAATGTATTAAGACTCATTTTTAGGTAAATATATTGCTTTCCATCCCACATTTTCTAAACATTTGTTGGGAATTCTGGGTAAATAACTTAAATTCAGTAAAGATTATATCCTGATTTGGGTAAAACCTTAAATATTCTACAGTGAAAAATGTTTATTTCATATTTAGTTCTTAATATTAAGAAAATAGTTCTAAGATAGTTATTGTGTACTGTGGGAATACTGTAGGAAAAGATGAATGATTTAGATGGTCTTTGGAGTTTTTCACTCAGAAAAAGGTAATATTTAGCAAATTACAGTTCTCGAAAATGCATAGAAAGTTCCTGTAAGGCAAACATATATGTACAATTATAAGAAAACGTAATACTTATTTGGGTGTAATTTTTATTGAAAATGAGTTATTAAATGTGTATTAGTAAGGAATATTTAACTGTTATGATGAGTATTGTACGAAGAAATTTCTGTATTTGTGATGAAGAAGGTTAAAATATTCGAAATTGTAGTGGAGATTTGGGTAAAATGTCTCTTACTCTTTGGTTCTTTCTGTAAATATAGGTATATTGGTAATGATATATGTTTTGTAAAGTACTTTAAAAGATTTCATTCATAAGAAAATAAATTGGTAAATAAATTAATGCAAACTGACATTTGCGAAAAGAACATTTTAGTCTAAGAAATTGAAAAATAGTCTATATATGAAATTGGAGCCCACCAGCGGCCGAGCGGTAAAGTCGCTGAACACTGGTAGTTCGGTTCGAGGTTCGAATCCCACGAACGGGCTGGCTGCATGGGTGTTTTCGTGGTTTTCCCCATGTGTAATGTGTATACGAGCCAGTTTCCCTTAGAAAGTCCTCCACGAAGGCATCCCTCCCCTTAGGCAGATAGCCCTCAAGGCTTTGCCATAACCACACACACACACACACACACACACTATATATGAAATTGTCTAGTGAATTAAGTTGGAACTGGGCTAAGTTAAAAAAAAATGTATTAACACTGTAGCGTTGCGCGCCTCCAACTTGCACGCAACCAAGAGGTGACTGTGAAAACTGGATAAAAGACAGAGTCTTGTTAAGGGTTTAAGTCCCTTTTTATTCAATGTAATAAATTACAAGTGCGTGCTCTTGACGCTCACAAACTGCGCCAACTCGGCGGTCAAATAAAAATAATAACCTGAAAAGAAACTAAAGACAAGACTCTAACTACGAGGCTCTCTAAAAGTAACTAACTCACCGCGTTTTACAATACCGCTGCTAATTCAGCAAACTTGAAGATCACTTGAACGATTAACACTACTTCCAGGCAAGCACACAGGCCGAAATGCGGGGTTCTTCAATTTCTGGCCAACTACCTCCGCGCTCGTGAAGTAAGAATATCACACCCTCGAACTCGCTTCCTTTCTATTTAAATCAGAATACTTCCACTGATAATTTGAATCCTTGCGCGTTCTACCAAAATTTACATACTCTGGCATTGGCAGTTCCAGGGGAAAGTAAGGCTTGACAGGAAAGATAGTTTAAACTTAAAATAAATGTTAGTTAAAATAAATATAAACCCTACATTTGCCGCTGCCAGAATTTAGAAAACTTGGAAGCAGGTCCTACAAACGACCTGTTGTAAGTTTCTCTAATTCTGAACTAACTGTCGAGAACCTCGTTTACACAAAAAAAATCTTATGTGACAAATTGTATACTAAAATTCTGTTGATAGTTATAACTCTCTCTTCTTACAGCAACTTTTCCTGGACTTCATCAATCAATCTTGGTCTTTCATTCCAGCATCTGGAAGGAATAAGTATCAGTATCTTTCTAAATAAATTATAATTCACACTTTCTTGACACAATAAATTTTTGTTTTTAACGATTCGTTTTTCTTAGTTATTGCTTACTTCACATTCATTCAATTTTTCAAGCATTAATTTAACTTTACCCTGGCTCTCCACCATGTGTGGTGTCAAACGGGAATATTCCTGTTTTAGTCTTACAACACTTCCCCTAACCACCATGATTTGTTAGAATTCAACGACCAAATAGACACACCTTACTTGACATTCTACAACTCGATGAGCTACTTTAATATTCTTAAAAATTCAAGTGTAGGTGGAGAACCCTACAAAACACATTCATTCTAACTTCCCCCTCATTCATCTTTAAATATGCAGGCTTTCGCTCTAAAGCATGACTTTATCTACAATTTAATACTTAAATTTTGAATTCATTGCTTTTGAGCATTTACTTTTAGCCTCTAAAATTTTATGCTTCTAGACTAAATTCTACTTTTACATAACATTCAAGTATTTACGTACATTTACAAAATTTTAATACATATAATTTTTACAATTTACCATACAATGAATAAGAGAAAATAAATTTTTACTTTACTCATTCTTCGCCAAGCTGGCGGCACTGAACCTAAAATTCTTATTAATACAAGAATATGAAGTTATTTTTATCTTCTGACAAATTTTGGCTTTAACATAACAGAATTAGTCTTTCGACCAACAGAAAATGCTTGTTTTTAGCTTTTATACTTAAAGAAAATAATACTTTTGCCTTAGCTAAATAAAGTAAAACAAAGCTAAGTCTCAACCGAGACATATTGACTTTCGTCAAAACATAGAACTTCGTACTTATACATAACATTTCGGAACAAAAGAGAAAAAAAAAAAAAAAAAATTATAGAAGGTTTTAAGTTATCTTTGAGTTTTCGATGCTTGAAACTCCGTCATTCTTTTTTGGCAATATTGGTCCCAAGTTAGAGGTTTCATGAACGTCAATCTTCTCCTTACTGACCTCCGAGTGTCGTCCACATTAGTTTTTCTTTTGCGTCCTCTACATGATGGCCTCTTGGCGGAGTAATCGTCTGGTTGTTGGAATTTCCGTTTTTCCATGGGACGGCTAGTCTTGACGTCCTCCGGTCTGGAGTCCTTCTTGAATTTCTTCTGTTCCTGATATTTTTGTTCCTCCTGTTGCCGTTTCAGTTTCCGGAACGGCAGCCTTGCTGGCACCTGACTCTGTGGCCGTGTGCACGTTCTCCTTGATGTATAATTTCTCCTGCAATCCGTTGTAGGTGGTGTTTTGCTCTTTACCACGGTTTCTTTACCCGGTGCATCTGTATTCTTGTTTTTCTTAAACGCTGGAGTTTGAAAGTTATTTTTTCTTTTTGATACCGACGTCCGGGTTGTAGAAGGGCTAGGTCTCTCTTCAGTTCTCTGCTTCTTGGGTGGTGGAATAGTTGTTGTTATTTCTGGACCTTCTACTTCGTTTAGACTTGAGTCCTGCAAGAAACTTTTAAGGATTTCAAAATCATTTGGATTATAGTATTTTTTCACCTGGTCGGGACTTGCTTTACAGATTTCCCCTCTCTCGTTCTTAAGATATAATACTACTCCTTTGATTTCCTGAATTACATAGGGACCTTCAAATTTTGGAGCTAGCTTTGCCGTAAAATTGTCTGGGGCACTTGATAAAGAAAATTTCCGCTTCAGTACTTTATCCCCAACTTTAAAATCTGCTTCACGGCGTTTTCTATCATAATATACTTTCTGCCTATTTCTTGCCGTATCCGAGCTTTTAAGCGCCTGATCAATCAGCTTTTGCACATCTTTTTGTTTAAACTCTTGCTCTCTTTGTTGCACAAAGAATAATTTATCTAAAGGCATAATTAACTTTCTGCCTAAAAATAATTCTGCTGGGGTTTTTCCCGTAGTGTTGTGATTTGCCGTTCTTAAAGCATAAGCTAATTCATTTATGTAGCCATCCCAGCACTTGTGATGTGTGCTCACGTAACTGCGAATTATTTTTACTATGTTTTTATTCACTCTTTCTGCTATGTTTGCCTGTGGTCTATACGGAACCATTTTGATATGGCGTATGCCAAGTCCACTGCATATGTTTTCAAATATTTGACTAATGAATTGTTTTCCATTATCGCTAATGGCTTTTATCGGTGCACCGTATTTTAAAATGTATCTGTGTAAGAATGCATCTGCGACTGTTTTGGCTGACGCGCGTTTAAGTGGAACAATTTCTGTCCATTTTGAAAAATGATCTACTATTACTAAAAGAAAACGATTTTTATTTAACTCGCTCTGGGGGAAGGGACCAAGAAGATCTATGCCTAAAATTTCATTCGGAAATGTAGCGCGAATGCTATTTAAGTACCCGGCCGGGCTGTAATTAATATCATTTATTAACTGACATTGATTGCAGGACCTGACATACGCCGTTACTATTTTGTATAATTGCGGGAAATATACCGCCTCGCGTACCCTTTTTAAAGTCTTTCTGACCCCTAAATGGCCCGCTGTTTTCGCGTCGTGTAATTCCTTCAAAATGCTTAATCGAAGCGAGGCTGGGATGACTGGTTTATACTCAAGATTTTCGTTTGTTGTTTTCGTATAAAATAATAAATTATCTATTATTTCATAGTTTTCTGCTCTATTTCTTATCGCATCGATATCTGTGTGCTCAAAGCTTTCGGGGTCTTTCAAATATGCATAGATATTTCCAAATTCAGGATCAGCTTTCAGTTCAGTAATAATCGTATCTCTAGAATCTAAAATTTTTGAAGTCAACACAGCGCATTTAAGTTCATTTCCTTCATCGTCCAGTTTTATACGAGAAAGTGCGTCAGCTACATTGTTTTCCTTACCCGGTTTATATTTTATTCTGATATTATATTCTTGGAGTTTTAAAGCCCATCTTATTAACCTGGGCGTTAGGTTTTTCCCCAAGTAAAGTCTACCAACAGCCGTATGATCCGAAAAGACTGTTACTGGCGCTTTGCCGAAATAAACTCGAAATTTGTGTACAGCCATTAATACGGCTAATGTTTCTATTTCTGTAGCTGTATAATTCCTTTGTGTCTGATTCAATGTTTTACTAAAAAGTGCCAGAGGATGGTTATTTTGCATAAGAACCGCACCCACCGCATAGTCTGACGCATCTGCTGCCGTCCCCCTCCGGGAATTTTAAAACAGGGCCATTAATGAGCGCTTCTTTTAATTTTTCAAATGCTGTGTTTGCTTCCGCTGTCCACGTAAATTTACCCCTTTTTCTTTTGATTACTAAGAGTGGTTCAACAATATTAGCGAAATATTTTATGAAAGATCGATAGTAAGAACATAACCCAAGGAAAGAAGAAAGTTTCTTGGCGGTGTTGGGCGGTGGGAAATTCTTGATAGCTTTTATTTTTGAATCTTGCGTTTCTATACCCTTTTGCGAAATTTTATAACCGAGATATTTAAGTTCTTTAGTTGCGAACTTGCATTTTGAGGCGTTAATTGTAAGACCGGCCTCTTTTAATAATTTAAAAACTTGTTCTAGATCATTAATGTGTTGTTCCAACGTACTACTCGTTATAATTATATCATCTAGATAAATTAAAGTTGATTTTCCTAGGACAGGCTTTAGAACAATGTCCATAGCTCTCTGGAATGTTGATGGGGCTCCACACAACCCAAAGGGCATGCGTAAAAATGCATAAGTGCCCGATTTTGTTATAAACGCGGTTTTATGTATGTCTTCGGGTCTCATAGCTATTTGATAGTAGCCAGACCTTAAGTCCAAAGTAGACATGTATCTTGTCGATTTGATCTGTCTAATGATCTCGTCTATAACCGGCAAAGGCTAAACTGGAAATTTGGTAATACTATTTACTTTTCTGTAATCAATAGCAAACCTCCAAGCCCTTTTATACGAAGGAGGAAACTCGTTCTTTTTCCTACATAGTACGACTGGACTCGCGTACTCACTATTTGTGGGCGTTATTATTTTATTCTTTAACATCTCCTGAATATGTTCTTCGATGATTACGTCTTTTTGTTTGTCGTACCGATAAGGTTTAGTCCTACAAGGTTTTTCGGCATTTAATTGAATCTTGTGCGTGACTATTTGACAATTTCCTGGTTTTTCTGAAAACAAATTAGAAAAATTACTCACCACTTGCTGTATTGCTTGCCTTTCATGGTCATTCAGATGGCTAAGGTCCACTTGCGGTGTCTCCACAGGTTCCATCACCCTCTGGTCCATCTCCAACACCACGGAACTGTCTTGAAAATTCAATTTGGCCCTCGCGGCCTTAAAAACTCGATACCTAAAATAAGAGGATTTTGCAGATTTTTCACTATAAAAAAATTAATACTTTGAGGCTTTCCTCTTTTACCTGTAAGTTTAATGATAATTTCCCGATGCAGTGACATGTTTTTCCTTGCGCCGCTATAATTTCCGTATTTTTGGTTTTAAATAATCGTACCCTATAAAAATTCTTTTTGAAGAAATTTTCACTCATAAAATTTCCTTCTGCTCCTGTATCGATGAGGGCTTCTACTGGTACATCGCCAACCAGGACTTGTATAATTGGTAGCTGTGAGTTTTTTACGATGACCGTATTTAAATGTCTATTTGAGGGTTTTTTTAAAACTTCCGGGGTCTGGACCCTCCCTTTCACAGGCCCCTCGTTTAAAGCTTTCCTTTCAATCTGTGCCTTCTGGGTACGCGGATGTTTATTTTCGAATTTTCTTTTTGGGCCTTGACCTTCGAGTTTCGACGAGTTAGCTTGATAGCTCTTTCCCCCATAAGAGCGATTTCCATTTCTGGTTTCCTCATTTGAAGATTTCCTTCGGGTACTTTGAGAATATGTTGCCCCTCTAGTTTTTTCCGCTATTCTGCGATTTTGAAACTTCACCGCCAATTCGAAGAGCTCCTGCAATGTGCTTGGGTTTCTAATTTCAAAGTAGTCTTGAACAGCGGGTAACAATCTTGGTAAGATTATTTCAATAATCTCCGCATCGGGTTTCTTCCCATACAGCATATCCGTCAGCTTAATTTTTCGTAGAATAAAGTCCGTCAATTCTGCTATATCCCGTTGATAGAAACTATATAGTTCGGCTTCCAGCCTTGCGCGATCTTTCACTATGGGGAAGGCCTTTACTAACGATTTTTTGAAATTTTCAAATGTATATGTCTGGCTTCCAAATTTCCCTATATTTTTCCACCATAGCGCAGCCTGTCCTCTTAGTGCGGATGTGGCGATGGCAACTTTTTGTCTTTCAGGAACAGGGTAGAGCTGAAAGTGGTTTTCTAGACCTTCTAGAAATACCGCCACCGAATTTTTTCCGTCGAAATGGACGTTTGGCTTGATTGACGCTCTCAAAGTCTGGACCAGGTATCCAAATCCTTCCAATTGGCTTGTCATTTCTTGGTGTTGTCCAGCGGCTTCCATCCAATTTTCGGCCATTTCAGTTCGATAAGTGTTCGGGCGCCAATGTAGCGTTGCGCGCCTCCAACTTGCACGCAGCCAAGAGGTGACTGTGAAAACTGGATAAAAGACAGAGTCTTGTTAAGGGTTTAAGTCCCTTTTTATTCAACGTAATAAATTACAAGTGCGTGCTCTTGACGCTCACAAAGTGCGCCAACTCGGCGGTCAAATAAAAATAATAACCTGAAAAGAAACTAAAGACAAAACTCTAACTACGAGGCTCTTTAAAAGTAACTAACCTCACCGCGTTTTACAATACCGCTGCTAATTCAGCAAACTTGAAGATCACTTGAACGATTAACACTACTTCCAGGCAAGCACACAGGCCGAAACGCGGGGTTCTTCAATATCTGGCCAACTACCTCCGCGCTCGTGAAGTAAGAATATCACACCCTCGAACTCGCTTCCTTTCTATTTAAATCAGAATACTTCCGCTGATAATTTGAGTCCTTGCGCGTATTACTAAAATTTACATACTCTGGCATTGGCAGTTCCAGGGGAAAGTAAGGCTTGACAGGAAAGATAGTTTAAACTTAAAATAAATGTTAGTTAAAATAAATATAAACCCTACAACACTATGCGTTAGAAATAAATGCATATCAATAAAACAAACTTTCAAGAGATGAAATTGTAACCAATGGGTAAAATCGATGGTCATTCATCTCTTATTCAATACTGGAAATGTTTATTTTAGAAATTTCTTTTATACATGTAACGTCAAATTTCGGCCATTTCACATGAAAGCCGTTCATGAAGGCAGAAATATCCGTACTTAGTGTAGGGAAAGGTAATAAAGTGAAAATTTACATATTCGAGACATTTAAAGTGATGTAGAAGGCATTCAATTAGTACAAATTATTGAATTAGAAGGTACTGAGCGTTCAAAATAATAATAAAGAATTTTCTATGAGTACATGAAAGAATGAATATGGGTCTAAAATTATGGATGAAAGTTGAGATTTCATTCTAAAAATTCGGAATCTATCAAACTAGCTTAATGAGAATCAAGATTCAAAACTGAACATTGGTAACACTGAAGAGCTTAAAAACATATATTCAGATATAAAGGGTATTAAGAATTAAAAGGAAATGCCAGAATATGCAGGAAATGTTAAATTTGAAAATGCGAATGAAGTTAATAATGAAGTAAAGTATTAGGATAAGTCATGGTAAGTGTACTACAGAATGATAAATTGTAGAATTGGCAAATTAAAATAGTACTATAAAATATGGACTAAGTAAGGGCTATTCAACGAATTGGATATGAATAACAGTTAAAGGTTGTAAAATAAAATACTTAATTGAAATCGATCTCTATTTTTAAGAAATTTAAGCGTGTTAATTTAGCTGAAATAGTAATATCACAAGCGCAATTACAATAAAAAATTATAAAACAGAGTTAAACTTTAGAGTATGTTGGAAACTAGAAAGAAACCCAGTGCCGGAAAAGTATGATGATTACATCTAAAATTAACTAAAGTTCATGCGTATGGCAGGAAAATGTAATAAACAAGTTCAAAATTAGAGTACTCTAAAAATTATGAAGGTATAAAATGTACGAAACATGTTAAAAATAATATCTAAAATTAAATAAAGCTCATATACATGGTAAGAAAATAGAGGAATTAAGCTAAAATTAAGAGCCTGTTTGAAATTAGGAAGGTTAAAACGTATGAAAGTCGTTACAAATTAAAGGAAAGTTATGTGAAAATATAACAAATTAGTTAAAATTCTTAGTATGTTGAAAACTAAAAGCGATAAAAAATAGAAAAGGTGTTAAAATTTACATCTAGAATTAAATAAGTTAGGTATATGGTATTAAAATGTAAATAGCAAGTTCAAAATTAGAGTACTTTAAAAATTACGAAACTTTAAAATGTACGAAACAAGTTAAAAATTACATCTAAAATTAAACAAAATTCATATATATGGTCAGAAAATATAGGAATTAAACTAAAATGTAAAGTATTTTTGAAATTACGATGGTTAAAACGTAATGAAAGTAGCTATAAATTAAATGAAAGTCATGTACATAGTGTAAAAATATAGCAAATTAGTTAAAATTCAGAGTATGTTGGAAACTAAAAACGTTAAAATATAGAAAAGAAGTAAAATTTACACTTAAAATTAAATAAAAGTCAGGTATATGATGTGAAAATATAGCAATTATGTTAAAATTAGGACTATATTGGAAATCATGGAGGTTAAGATGTATGAGAGAAATCAAGTAAAAGTCATGTATATAGTGTGAAAATATAAACTGGTTAAAAATTTGAGTATATTAAATAATGTGAAGGTTAAAATGTACAAAACAAGCTAGAAATGTTACATCTAAAATTAAATGCAAGTCATCTATATGATTAGAAAATGTATAAAATAAGTTAAAATACAGAATATGTTGAAGATCGCTAACGTTGAAAAAAACGAAAAAAGTTAATTACATTGAATAATATAATACACGAAAATGCGTGTTTTAGTAATTACACTCATAAAATATAACGAATAAGTTAAAAGTATTGCCTAACAAGTCTGAAAAACTCTGGGTAAAATGAATTTAAGAATAAAAATAAGTAATGTAATGAAGATTACGGAAAGTATATATGATATTATGAACAGAAGATTTAAGAAATAAGGTAAAATTCTGAGTGTATAGGATCACTCAATCATTAAATTCGAAAATAATCCTCGTTCAGGGTAACTAGGAGATAATCAATACGAAGAAAAAACACAAAGGCTAAAAATTTATTAACGAAGGGAAATCACCTCCGATAAATCGGTAAAATATAATCTCTTATTAAATTGTGATGACATGTAGCAGTTTTGCATATATTCAGTCATAGGATAAATAAAAGTAAGAAAATAATTATCTTCGGAAGAGGTTACACTGTGAAGGAAACATTTTATTATATGCTAATATCTGTTTCAAGATAATAACTGTATCAGTCACTTAAAACACCTAATTGATATACGTTTTTAAGAACTCATTATAAATAAGCAAGTTTACAAATTATCATATAACTACTAAATGCCTGTAATCACCAAATTAAAAAAAGAAAATAATCTAAGCACACGTTCTTTTTCTGTGACGTAGCAACTACTCTACTCGCATCCACTTCCTGATAAGGCTCCCTGTCTCCATTTTCAGATAAGCGTCCCTTCCACGGCTGAGCCTTCCTTCTTGGGAGCTCCCTCAACTCCCGCTCCTAAGATCCCGATCCAGAACTCTCATTTCCTCTACTAGCCTCCATTTGGCCTTTTAAAGCAAGCTAAGAAAATAACCTAACACTAAATTAAACAGACGTAGCCTAAGGTAGACACAATAACCCAACTAGTTGGCCCTTAATTAAATTAGCTGGCGATTATCAACAGATACGTACAATACGGCCGAGCATAGGATATTGGGCTTAATAACGGAGTAGCCGGACAGCAGCCACGCCCCACTAAGGTCTAAGCTCTCCTGCTGAAGTTCCAAGTTCCGCTAGTCACCATGATTAACTTGCTAAATGCATGTTGTTTTCCGGCTGTCTTGGTGTGTTCAAGTGGGCGCTTGAATTAGAGCGATTACTTGGTCAATGAGTCTAGGATGGATGGAGGGTGATTAATCTCTTCTCTACTAGAGGCCCACCAGCGGCCGAGCGATAAAGTCGCTGAACACTGGTAGTTCGGTCTGAGGTTCGAATCCCGCGAACGGACTGGCTGCATGAGCGTTTTCGTGGTTTTCCCCATGTGTAACGTGTATACGAGCCAGCTTCCCTTAGAAAGTCCTCCACGAAGTCATACCTTCCCTTAGGCAGATAGCCCTAGTGTGCTTTGTCATAATTAAATAAACCAAACCAAACCTACATGTAATAAAAGAAAAAGAAAGAGTCTGTGTATGTGTCTTTTGTTTGTGCTGCGCGTAAGCTGATAGATCCAGGGCTATGAAATTTGATACATAGGTGCATCTAGACAAGAGCCAGTGCACCTCGAAGCGATTTTTTCAAAATTCAAATCAGATTTGTTTTACTTTATCTTTCTTGATGAAATCGCATAATTTTGAATAGCTTCATTCTTTTAGAAATGTGGTTTTTCATTCAATGCTTTGGACTGCTGATTGTTGAAAATATGAGATTAAGTGCTGCTTATTTTCTTTTGATTTTTGGACGCACAACACTCACATCGCAATCTTCTTATTCTCGCGAGGCACAACAGAGAGAATTTCCTTTTCTCTCTCTCTCTCTTTATTAGCTAATGGCAAAGAGGTTTGTTATATTTTGAAATATGTCATCTACAAAGCAGAATTTAGATTGACAACTTTTTGATGATAGTTTTATTCTTTTGGAAATGGGGTTTTGACAACAGTTTTTCATTCATTGCTTTGGATATTGGACTGACTGTTTTCTCTTGAAAATATGGAGATTTATTGCTTATTTCATTGCAATTCTTTTATATTATGTTTTAATTATATAAAAAGTTTTGCATGATTTTTTTATGAAACATATTTTTTAACAAATTGAAATAAAAATGAGCTCTATGTTGTTTTATTAAAACAAATTAACTTCTTTTTATTATTGATTTTTTTTAATTTGAATTAGGCATGTATAGGTACATATTTATTATTAATTTGTAAAAGTTTTGTTTCATTTAGTTTGGATTTCATAAAGATAGAAAAAATTCAAGCTAATGAGATGGATGAATTTGCTTTTGTTGAACAAGCAAATCGATATCGGGTTCAATAGACGAGGTTGCAATTCTTAATGTATTTTCAAGATGTTAGTCTGTCCTATTTTTGTTTTTTGTATGCTTCATTTTTGAAATAATTGTTCACAAATATAGGTACTTCCAAAAGCTGAAGACATTAATAAAGCATGATTGTGAAAATTAGGATATTTATTGTGGGGTAGGTAATCTTTATAAAATCAATGTGAATGAATCGATTATATATGAATCAAATTCAAACATTTTTAAAAATAAAAATGTGTACATTTAAATACTTTCATAATTTGCGTTTGGGCCGCATTTTAAAGACTTAGGACCGCACTTTACACACCCATGCTTTATACCAGGGGTCTCCAAACTACGGCCCAAGGGCCAAATCTGGTCCGCGAGCACTAATAATCCGGCTCGCCAGGGGTTTCTTTAAAATAATTTTTTAAAATTTAAAGTAACAAATAACATACGCATTAAATATTTTATAATAACAGCCAATCTAGAAATGCGTTGCCTATCATGCGCGTTGTATATAAAACATAATATAGACATTATACAATCATTTCTAAATTTACTATGAGGGAAATACGCTCTATATAAAAAATCTGATGTGGACACACATGAATTCCTCATATGTCCTTTAAATTATACATATTTTTGGCCGCACTTCATTTAAACTTATTTCCTCGAATTTCATTGGAGATATAGTTCTCATTCAATCAATTCAGTTCTCACTTCGTGACGAGGCAAAAATACATAAAAACTCAAAACATCTTCAAACAAAACAGGAGTTGAAAATGTAAACAAATAGCGACTTTAGTAGGCTTAGTAGTACTTAAATAACTTTTAAAATATTGATAATTCTACAACTATTGCATGCAGATTAAATAAACTCATAAAAACCTTAACCCCCTGAGTCACTTCGAAAGCAAAAATCGCACAATCTACAAGCATATAAGAATAAAAAACTAAACTCCCCGTCTTCGGTAACAGACTGGGTAGATATACATAGAGTTCTGATGCAGCCGATTGCAAACAAAAAGGGAGGTGCACAACTACATGTTATACATGTCCCATATACAAAATTTCAACGTTTTGAGGCCACTCGTTTTCGAGTTATGCGAGATACCTGCATACGTACGTACAGACATCACGAGAAAAATCTCTTCTGAATCCAATTTGAGAAAAAGATTATTTATTCTGTCCGTACGAACAGATGTCACACCAAAAAAAAAAAGTTCAAATGGATTCGAGAGAGGTCAAAATGGATATTTTCGTTGAAATATGATATCCGAAATTACAATACTTCCCTTACTTCGTACAAGGAAGTAGAAAACTCTCATTGTACTCTTTACAAGAATAAAGGTTTCGTGTGTTACCTTTTCTAGTTTCATAGTAGCATTCTAAGTTGCTTCATAGAAATTTTCAGTAGTGATTTTATTTAAATCTTAATTTTTCTATATATGTTGTAATTTATTTTAATTTTTGAGTTTTTTTTTTTTTTTTTTTTTTTTTTAAACTTGCTTATGGAGCGAATGTTTGCAGCTGATCAAAATGTAAACAAAATGCGCTGATAAATCGATTGAAAAGCAAAGTACATACTAAACCGAAGAAATCTCTAATATTCTTGGACAAAATTATATTTTTGCAAATGTTTAAAAACAGCTTTAAAAAATTTATGTTAGGTGAAACTGCATGAAAGTCTAAAAAAGAAGGATCTCTTTGTAAGACCATAGCGTATAGATCCAATCATAAAAATCTCACTGCCTCGTTTAAAAACTTGTATGCTGTTCATCATAGTTGCATCGCCATGGATGATGAACTAACTGGATCTTGGCCCTCGAAGCTTCGTTAAAGCCCCAATATGGCCCGCGGGCTGAAAAGTTTGGAGACCCCTGCTTTATACCCATGGAGGTAGGAAGTAAGATGGAGTCGCCCTAAACAAGTTTCTTCGTACCCTGCTCTGAAGCACCGGCGATCCCTACGTGGTGACCAAAACATTGGGTCATTTACCATTGATTTCTATGGGATTTGACGCGTTCGGGTGTAAATATTTTGTAATTACGCCCCAAATATACACATAAATGTATATATTTTCTTTTTCTACAACACTTCAGAGTCCTAAGTATGTGAAAACAACATATTTTTAAACATTTCATTCTGAACGGAATTAAATGCTATACTTTTCACAGGACAGTTTTCTCAGAATGGTTTAATTTGAATGAAATATTTTCACAAGTTTTCGTTAATTACATTAGAAAAAAAAGTTAAGGTAATTCGATTTTATTCGGTTAAGGTACAAAAATTAAGATCAAAGTTTATTGTATTATTAATATTAAAATTATGCATTATTTCTTTTCTATTTATAGAGCTTCTTCATAAAATACTTTCTTAAATATGACATGATTTTTTGGCTTCTTTTAAATCGAAAAATGTAAGTCAATTTATAATTAATGCTCTATTCGGTTCATTTTAAATTAGAGAATTATTAGGAATTAGCGAAATACTTTTTCGCTAATTCCTAATAATTAAATAGGTATTAAATAGTATTTGATTTTCTCTGAAAATTTCTGAAAGGGAATAAAATAAGTTTTTTTTTTTTAAAGTATTATTTAAAACTTGTAACTGAGTTATTATAAAATGTAAAGGGAATAATTCTTTTAATTATACTTATCAGATTTTTTTTTTACCCTTCATTTCAACAATACATATTCCAAAACTCTTTATTACGTTCTTAAGTGCGCATCTCATAGCATTTGCTTTACAATACCTTTTAACAGATTGCTTTCCAATACGAACAATTCTTGCTTAAATAGTTTTATAACGTATTTGTCAACAGGATTTCAATTTATGTTTACAATTTAATATTAAGGTTATTAAATATTTAGATAACATTTATAATCATTATAAATTAGATACATTTAATCATTAGATTTCTTCACAGTACTTTCACAATTGTTTATAAGTGAATAAATTCTTCATTTCAAATACATTTATAAATAATTGAATGAATATTTAAGTATTTTGTCAAAGGCAGATACATGCTTTTTGCAAGCACATGCATAAATACCCATACATATTTCCTATTTATCATTTCCGGCATGTGCAAATCTTTAATTTCTGTGCATTCACTATATTTTTCGTGAAAAGTAATTTACACTAATTTAACATAAACCCGAAAGTTTTACATAAAAAATATATATGAATATAATTTGAATGAAAATTATAAGTATTATTTTTAATACCCACTCAAAGGTCAGTTTTTCTTCAAAATTCCTCCACGATGGCATCTCTCTCTTTAGGCAGATAGCCCTTGCATGCGTTACTCTATTTAATAAAAACTTAATCTGACCTATGTGCCTAATTACAAATATTTTAACATACATAATTTTATATTTACATTTAGCCATCAAGTTTCAAACTTTTCAAATCTTCTAGAAAATAAATTTTGACAGATCTCTTTTAGCAATTTTCTTAAAATCTATATTTTTGTAGTGCAACAGCTTAGAATTTTATAAAACAAATTCATAATCAAAATCGCTGTTGTTAGTTATCGAAAAATAACCAAGATGTGATTTTTTGTAAATGTCAGTAAACTATACAAATTGCTATTATCCATCACACTATGAATGTTTCTTTCATGCGAGAGTGTCCCTTTTTCGATTTCTATGGAACTGTCGTGTGTCGAAATACTATCAGAATCTTGTCAAGCGAGCTTCTGAATGTAAACAAAGAACACCCCGTCTGGTGACCCAAGCTTCAAAGCAGTGCTTCACTTCTAGCGCGGAATGGCCCCTCCTCCCTTTTCTACCTCCATGTTACTCCATGTTATTTGAACTGTTAGGATTTTGCAAGGGAAGTTGGTTAATTTATTTATTAGGATAATTAATGTCTGTATTAAGGGGTATTGCTTATTTCATTGTGATTTTTTTATATGTAACACATTTTAATTTAATTTTTTTTTTTTTTTTTTTTTTTTTTTTTTTTTTTTTGTTTTTGTTTTTGATAAAGTTGTTTTTCCGCAGAGTAAAATTCTGTGCACTTTTTAAATATAATGTTTGGTGTTTCCGTTCGTTGGCTAGTTGATACATAAGCCATATATAAAACAGTCTTAGAAGAGTAGAAGTGTTAGTTCTAATGGCTATGCAGATTAACTTGGACAGCGTAATAAATCATTACTGATGATAGCATATCAAATCAGAGTTAATGATCGCGTGTATCACGCGATTTGGATTGAATTCATCCAAAAGTGCAGTAAGCAAAATACATTACAGTGTAATAAATAATAAATGAAGATTATATATAATGTATGCCGCGATTAGACTGAACCTTCTCTAAATACTCCTTCTACCTCATTTACGTGCAACGCGTTACTAAAAACTCATTCTGGTAGGGGGTTTGTAATGGGGAAACAAGAATTCAAAGGAAAGGGTTTCAAAATTAAAAAAAATTGTTATAAAATTAAAATAAACTTTACAAGTTAATAAAATGAATTCAAAATTTGGGCTTCAAGGTGCCCCTGTTCGGGGGGGGGATCCGGCTTTATTTTGCCAATAGCACTGCTTGTTTCTTGTCTCCGAGTCCCATTGCATTTATGCGTTTCATCCTTTATGTTTTGAAAATGTGTACGTTTGAGAATTTCAGGCTGTCTTTAAGATTATAGTAAAATTAGTCCAAATAAGAAAACTAAATTTAAAATTAAAAAAAAAAAATATGAGCTTTCAGAATTTACATTACTCTCAAAGGGGCGTTTTTTTTAACGTTTTGTAGATTGGGGCGTTTTTTTAACGTTTTGTGAAATACCTTTATTTATTAAATATCGTGTTCTTCGCACTTAAACCGTAAAATTCACTTTGACAGCAATAATGGAAAATAGTTTTAAAATGAGCGTATCTTTAGAATTTCCGATACACAGTATCGCGCGCTGGAGATTTTTTTTTTTTTTTTTTTTTTCCCCCGTACAGTGTTGCCATTGCTCGCTTTAAAATCATTGAGTTTGTTAATAAAAAATTCGTTAAAGTTTTACAAAATATGAACTAGATAATAAAACAAATTAAAAATTCGGGTCCGTGTTCGGTTGGAGGACTACGTTTTTCAAAATTATATGGCCCTAGGTACCGTTGTTTCTTCACAATGCGAGAAACATTCATGCATTCATGCAGATTTTTCATTATTTTGTTTCTTTAAATATAATACATGGCGATAATATTTCTTGGCAACAGTTTGAAAAGTGAATAGCCCTTTATTTTATGAGAGTTTCTTTATTTTAGATAGTTTCTTTATTTTATGGGAAATTTATTCTGCAAAAGTGGATCTAAAAATTTTCTGCACTGGCTGTAATTTTCTCCCTTTTGCAGGAGATGAATACATATTCTAGTTTATTATTATGGCAAAGCACAGTAGGGGTGTCTGCCTAAGAGGAATGATGCCTTCGTGGAGGACTTTCCTAGGGAAACTGGCTCGTATGCATGTTAAACATGGGGAAAACCACGAAAACGACCATGCAGCCAGCCCGTTCGCCTGGATTCGAACCCAGGTCGGAACTACCAGTGTTCAGCGATTTTAGCGCTCGGCCGCTGGTGAGTCGAGATTGGTTATCTGAGCGAGACACATTTTTGTGGAATATCGAATTACAGCACTGGCGTAGAACAATGTACGTTTATTTAAATGGCTTTCCCATCATGATGGTTTGGTTTATATGATTACGGCAAAGCCTCGAGGGCCGCCTAAGCGGAGGGAGGCCTTTGTGGAGGTCTTTCTAAGGAAAACTGGCTCGTATACACGTTACGCATGGGTAAAACCACGAAAACGACCATGCAGCCAGCCCGTTCGCGGGATTGGAACTACCAAAGTTCAGCGACCTTCACCGCACGGCCACTCGAGGCTCTTGGCCATCATGAACTTTAATTATTCTCAAACTTTTTGGGGGCGGGTAATCCTCATGTGTTCATAAATTCAAATATTTAGTGTGCTATTACGTAAATTATAGCCTGAAATGAAGGGAATTAAATTGAATCCAAATTCAACCAAAATATTTACATGTCTTTTCACTCATATTTTTAGTAATTTTATTTTTATACGAAACGGTGGAAGACTTTGGTGATATAAGGAAACTGAAGTGTTCTAAATTCTTTAAGAAAATACATACCCATCAGCGTTGCAGCGGTAAGATCGGTTAACACTCTTATAGTTCGACCGGGGTTCAAATCCCAGCGAACGAGTTAGTTTCAAGAGAATTTTCGTAATTTTTCTCATGTGTAGGGTAAATGAGAATAAGTTTCCTCCACGAAGGCATCCCGCGTGTCTTTTGCTATGATCCAAGTAACCTGAGCAGAAACGAGAGGAAAATGCAGTAAATATCAGCTAGTCAAGTGATTGAACATTGGTTCTCAATTGGGGCGGTATCGCCCCCCGGGGAGGAAGTAAGAGGATGCTGAGGAGCGGTGAACTTGTTTTTCACGGTGGGCATGTTTTGCAAGGTACAAGTGATTGTTTTTAAAGTACAAATGCACATTAATCCATAGGAGACACATCAGGAGATATGGAGGATATGGATTTAGAGGGAATAGCTTCAGTTGCGGTTTCATATATCACTTTTTTCAAAACATAAAGCGGTAGATTTAGAGGTAGGGTTTGTAGCCTTATCCTGATGGAACTTAATACAGTCAAGATTGTTTGGATAAAGAGATGGAATTTCGTTTTTAATTTAGGTGTTTAAAGTTATTTCTGATTGTAATCCGAATTGATTTTGATATTTTTTTCTACTTTCCTTATTTTAAGTTTTCCCTTATAAAAGAATCCAGTAAGAACAATAAAACCTTTAGAAAAAAAAAATTTGTTTTTTCTCTGAACCAATATACACATTAATCCATAGTCTATTAGTCTATTAAATCTTTTGCTCCTCTTTTTCGGCAGTAAATTCTTGTTTATCTCTTGCAAGCGTTACACGTACGCCCAAGCTTCATGAGTTGTAACTACACTAAAGTGCCACTAAATTAGGGATAGACATGGCTATGCAAATTGAATAGCGCCTCTGGGCTTACGTGAGGGAGTTGTGGTAAATGCTCATACACTATGCTTGTCGATAATCAGTCGTTTCATATACCAGTACAGGTAAAATTTCAATATAGGGCAGATAGTAATCTTTCGTCGCATGGGCCATACAATTTCTAAAATCCTCAGCGGGATAGGATTTTAACGGTCGACAGTGTCAAGAGCATACCGAGAATACACGGATGGTGGGAATACACTATGCTTGTCGATAATCAGTTGTTTCACTGGTAAAATTTCTGACAGCTTACACGCAGACCGAACGAAAGACAGACTCATAGAATCTTCCCTCTATTGTGAGTAGAGTTATATATCAGAATACCTTTCATTGTTACATATTCAAAGAATCCTTTTAATAACATTCGGAACAATGAATTTACCAATAATTGTTTTAGGCTTTGTTGAATTAAAACAAAGTTAATGTATACATTTTTAACAATGTTTATAAACCATAATCATTAGAGATATCAAATCTAGTGGTGCTAAAATCTTACGTGTGGAGCTTATTTGCTTGTTATTTTTAATGCTGAAATCGCATTCGAACCATTTTTAGAAATGGAGTTCTTTTTTTTGACAGTATTGTGTTACGTTTTTATACCAACACCCTTTATCGACAGCCTATTGGGCATACTTATTTGTTTTGCGACTGCCTTCCTTTTGTTTTCTCGAAGAGAAGAGAGAATTCGGGAAAATAATGAGGAAAACTCTATTAACCGTAATGAACACAAGTTTAATGCCGGAAACAAGATACGTAATTTAGATTTCCTTGATTCATATGCTGATATTAATGAATTTAATGATGATTCCTTTGATGTGGACATAGACAGTGATACCGATCTCTTCGAAATTAATAACGAAGCTTTTGATAATAACCTTCTTAAGTTGCATATTGATAGTGATACTGACCACATCGGCCGTTTTGCCAAATATTTCGATAATAATTCTTATGATGTGCACAATATCAGCGATGAAAAGCAATTTAATTACCTCCAACAGGAAACAGAAAAGGATTTTGATTTTCCAAAACCTGATAACTCAGGTAATCAAATAGGCACGAATAGCAGTATAACCATCTTGAACCAGGAAGAATTCAGTTTGAATGCCTCTATTGAATCATTGGATGCTGAATGCATTGTATCGCATAACGATCTTGGAACACAAAGAGACATCGATTCTGGTAATCTCCTTAACACAAATAATGAACCAAAAATGAATGGCAAACTGGATCAAGAAGACAGAACAGAACTGAAACCAACTGAAGATTCTGAAGAACAGCTCGTTGATCTCGTCGTTGGTACCGTCCCTGTTATCTGCTTTGATGACGAGTACACTCAACATCCTTCTTCGAATCATAGCAAGCGTTTCAAAATTTCAAACATAAGAAAAACATTACTGAAATATTTCTGCTTTAAAAAATTAAAAATAAACAAAGGACTTAAAACATATTATATAGATCTGAGATAAATTCACAAAATTTCAGTTTGTATTCGTGATAAATTTGTTTGCCATGACACCAATCTCGACTGACCAGAACTCGCCTAAAAATTGGACATTGACTGACCAGTGACTGACTAAATGACAATCTCATTGACTAAAACTAGGACATTGTCTGACCAGTGACTGACTGAAAATTAGACATTTTTTGACCAGTCACTAACTGACGATCACATTGACTGACCAGGGCCTGCCTAAAAATTGGACATTGACTGACTGTGTGGCGGTCTCCTTGATTGCCCGTTGACTGAATAAAAATTGCACATTGTCTCACCAGTGACTTACTAAATGACAATCTCACTGAGTGACTAAAAGTAGGACATTGTCTGACCAGTGACTGACTAACTGACTATGTTATTGACAGACCGGAGACTGACTAAATTTGGACATTGACTGAGCAGTGACTGAGTGACGATTTCATTGACTGAGCACTGACAGACTAAAATTTGGACATTCACTGAACAGGAACTGAGAAAGTGAAGATCTCCTTGCCTGACCAGTGACTGAATAAAAATTGGACATTGACTGACTAAGTGACGATCTCATTGACAGCCTGGTGACTGAGTGACGATCTGATTAACTGACCAGTGACAGAATAAAAATTGGACATTCACTGAAAATCGACTGAGAAAGTGAAGATCTCTTTGCCTGACCAGTGACTGAATAAAAATTGAACATTGACTGACCAATGACTGACTAAGTGACGTCCTTATTGACTGAGCATTGGATTTGGACGGAAGAAATTGCCTTTTTCGATAAGAGAGAGGAAAGATGTTTTCAGTCCAATCGATTGCGCTACAGCTGAAATGGAAACAGAAAATCATTTTAAAATTCTTTTCTAGAGCTACATTTCAGAACTGAAAAACTTAAATGAAATTATATAGTAACCTGAAATTAAAATATTATTTGCAGTTAAATGCCGTTGCTAAATTTGTTTTTCTTGTGCTCTTAAATTAATTTACTAGTTTACACACCATATTCAGTTATGATTTACCAATATGCTCTATTTTAACTATAACTTCTCATTGAATTAAGTTAAGCTGTAGCTACTATTGAAATTTTTCTTATGCATATTTTCTCTTGTTGTCTGCTACTTCCTTTTTGTTTTTCCTATGTGATTTGTCGGCATTTCGCATAAAAAACCTCCAGATTATAATTAAAACACGAATAAGGATGTTATTTTGTATTTTACATTTTTTTCTCTCTGTGGCCTTCATGTCAAAACTTACTAGAAATAATAAATGAGAATATATTGCTTTCTTTTCAAACGAAGTATTTTCAATATGTGTCCCATAGCAATATGCCCTGTGTTTAAGAATGCTAAGAGTTTTACCCTGTTTGATTCTCCGCCAACGTGCTGGCTGCATGGTTCGCTTCTGCAGTTTTCCTTATCTCGATGTATATAAGAAGATTTCCCATAGAACGTTCTCCGCTAAGCCATCCCTCGCGCCAGGCAGGTAACCATCCTTTTCTTTGCCCTTTTCAAATAACCTAACTTTTACTCAAACAAATCAGTCATGACATGAAATTTGGAAGAAATTAATTTAAATAACTTTTATAAAAATGGCTCGATTGGATATATACTGGAAGTTGAAGAATTTACACCCCACAGATACACCCAAAACAAATATTAAACTGAAAGTTTTCAGACTTTCTATTGCGCCCATAGGGATCATTTTTTCATTTGCAGACATAAACGTTTGGACAGAATTCGAGCTAATGTCCCTCTGGGTTAAAAATATTTAAAAACAGCGTATTTTATAAATTAGAAAATGAACCTTTCATATACTTTCATATATTTGAATAAATATTTATGAGGCATTATTAATAAAAATAAGAATAAAGGAAAGCCTTTGAAGAATCCTGAAACGTTTAGTCTGAAATTTAAAATTCAACGTAACTATCGCAAATGACTGAGTGCAGGGGGTGTTTAGGTATCCTTTTAAGGATTTTGCAAAGAATTATATATATAAACAAACGTTATAATTTCATTTTCTAATATATTCCGGCTGAGAGCCCTTTTGTTGAACCATCTTATTACATCTTGATTTGTTAGAGAAAAGCCCTTTCCTGAAAACATCAAGGTTGATTTTATGCCACTTCTCTTTCACAATGTTCCACAGTCCGTCCAGTGTTAGGGATGCCACGTATAAAGAGCTTGTTTTAAAATTACAAATGCACATTAATCCATAATAGACACATCAGAAGATTTGGTGGATATGCGTCTAGAGGGAATAGCTTCAATTGCGGTTTCATATCTCACTTTTTTCAAAACATAAAGCAGTAGATTTAGAGGTATGGTTTGTAGCCTTATCCTGATGGAACTTAATACAGTCAAGATTGTTTGGATAAAGAGATGGAATTTCGTCTTTTAATATAGGTGTTTAAAGTTATTTCTGATTGTAATCCGAATTGATTTTGATATTTTTTTCTACTTTCCTTATTTTAAGTTTCCCCTTATAAAAGAATCCGGTAAGAACAATAAAACCTTTTGAAAAAAAATTTTTTTTTTCCCTCTGAACCAATATATTAAGTCTTTTGCTGCTCTTTTTCGGCAGTAAATTCATGTTTAACTCTTGCAAGCGTTACACATATGCCCAAGCTTCATGAGTTGTAACTACACTGAAGTGCCACTAAATTAGGGATAGACATGGCTATGCAAATTGAATAGCGCTGCGCTGCATCTGGGCTTACGTGAGGGAGTTGTGGTAAATGCACATACACTATGTTTGTCGATAATCAGCCGTTTCATATATCAGTATAGGTAAAATTTCAATATAAGGCAGATAGTAATCTTTCGTCGCATGGGCCATACAATTTCTAAAGTCCTCAGCGGGATAGGATTTTAATGGTCGACAGTGTCAAGAGCATACCGAGAATACACGGATGGTGGGAAAAAGAAGTAGCGACTCTGCAAAGTGCAAAGGACATTTAACTTAGAACAATCGTGGTATGAGAAGTCTCAGCCGTATTGTACATGGTCTATGAAGCCAAATATTAGCCCAAATTACCACCTAGCTAAAGCAAGCGACAGTCGTACAGTCAGTAAAAAGATCGCCCTTCACGATATGGGCTTCGGAAGCCGTAGACACACTAGGGTACCTTTCCTAAATGCATGCCATCGAGTTGCCATTCTTACCTGGGCAAGATAATATAGAGAATAGACACTAGTGGACATGAAATGTGTAAGAGTGATGAGTCTCGATCCCTCTAATTAATACCGATGGGAGGTTCAGAATATGGCGAGAAAATCATGAAAGTATGAATCCGGTGTCACAGATTGGAACTGTACAAGGCCGTGGAGGCTTAATCATGGTCTGGGATGCTTTCTTCTGGTTGTGTTTGGGATCTTTAGTACTTGTTTTTACCTCCCTCAATATGATTCTGTACGTGGAGTTGATGAGCTATCATCTCCATCCATTTATGTCCCTGTCATTCACACGGAAAGGGAGTATCTCAGAAAGATATCTGAGCCTCTCAAAGGTTACGGTTGGCTACTGGTTGGTTGGATGCAAGAGCATTCCTCTGACTTCTCTGTCATAAATTGGTTACTTAAAAGCCCTGACTTGAATTCTACTGAGCATCTTTCCAAATTAGTATATCTTATTATTGAGGAATGTAGAGAATTGAAGTGTTATGTTCTATTCACTCGTTTTCCATGTTCAGAATGTCTGTTATGATGATCGTATGAAATGTCGCCGCCTGTTATGATGTCAGAATGTCGTCTGTTGTGATGGTTTCGTATGTAAGCATATGATTGAACTTATTATTTATAAGCCTTCCTAGCGCTAAATACATTCCCTCTAATAACATATAGGTCATAGATCATATG
This sequence comes from Stegodyphus dumicola, assembly GCF_044657685.1. NCBI lineage: Eukaryota > Metazoa > Arthropoda > Arachnida > Araneae > Eresidae > Stegodyphus > Stegodyphus dumicola. Next base: position 190,884,477 of record NC_140776.1, on the reverse strand, counting down.
TTTTCGCTTTTTTAGGAGGTACAATACCCTGAAATCGTTACCTATCTATATCTGTTCTTAGTGGGTATCGTATAAAAGTCAAAAATAAATCCCAATGTCGGAAGAAACTTTTCACTTGAAGTTCGGAATCACATCCAATGTGGCAATATGTAACAGTGGGATAACTTGTGTAAAATAGCGATTTAAAATATCTGAAGCGTAACTTTCACATCGTAAAAGCAAATTAGCACATCTGCAGCATAAACACGTTGGCTTAAGTTTATCCTCGTTAGTGCTACGGCTGCAGCGTCCTCCTTGGTCCGTGTCTTGTAGCTAACGGAATATCGTGGTTGTAGTTGTTGAGGCATGTAACATAAGTGAGCGGAGCATAGTTGCACAGACCAGTTGTTGAAATTTTTAAAACGCATAATACACATCAATGTGCTGCCCCAAGGTTTCGCAAAGTCCCTATCGATTTATCAGCAATAATTAAGTAAATGTAATAAAGAGTAAATAATGAAAAGTAGAAAAAACACTATGTACACTCAGTACATCGATCACCAAAACTCATTTTGGTGTATCGTTCTCGCTAATTATATAACGTAAGTTCATGTTACGCTAACCAGTTGATTTTATCTTAAAGAGGTGACTATTAAAGAATTAAAAATAGTTTTATATATTTTTGTATTGTGCATATATTTAGCTTCATTTTTACCCAGTCAAAGGTAGATGAAACCCTTTCCATCAGAGTGGCAGGTAAACATGATTCTCTGTGCTTTGCACTAATAAATCCAAGACAAATTCATGTTTTGAAAGTACTTTTTGTATAAAAAGTATTTTCCCAGAGTATTCAAGTATTTTCGTTTTAATAATAATAATCTCTGGTTATATATATATGTACATATATGTATTACGTTTATGCTTTGTATTGCAAGAAACCCCCCAAAAAGAAACATTTATTTGAATGTGTATGGCAGCGGCAGTTTAGCATTGGTTCGTTTTTCCACTTTTCCGCTTCCACTTTTATCCCAAGAAATAGCAAAAATCAGAGATATTAATTAAAAGTTCTTAAAACGCTAATTTTCGCCCTCATTTTTCCGAATGGCAACAGTGCTGATATCATCAACAATGGCGACAGGGATACAACAGCAAGAATGGTTGCGTGCCATTATTGCTGATGTAATGAGAGAGAATTACCGATTTTATCAAAAAAAATGAATAAAACAAAAATAAAAAAATAAAAATTTAAAAAGTCATTCGAATTTTGGAAACCTCGTTTCGTGGTGCACTGGCTCTTGTCTGGATGCACCTATGTAGCAAATTCGTAGGCCTGGGTCTATCAGCTTACACGCAGACCGAACGAAAGACAGACTCATAGAATCTTCCCTCTATTGTGAGTAGAGTTATATATCAGAATACCTTCATTGTTACATATTCAAAGAATCCTTTTAATAACGTTCGGAACAATGAATTTACCAACAATTGTTTTAGGCTTTGTTGAATCAAAACAAAGTTAATGTATACATTTTTATCAATGCTTATAATCCATTATCATTAGAGATATCAAATCTAGTGGTGCTAAAATCTTACGTGTGGAGCTTATTTGCTTGTTATTTTTAATGCTGAAATCGCATTCGAACCATTTTTAGAAATGGAGTTCTTTTTTTTGACAGTATTGTGTTACGTTTTTATACCAACACCCTTTATCGACAGCCTATTGGGCATACTTATTTGTTTTGCGACTGCCTTCCTTTTGTTTTCTCGAAGAGAAGAGAGAATTCGGGAAAATAATGAGGAAAACTCTATTAACCGTAATGAACACAAGTTTAATGCCGGAAACAAGATACGTAATTTAGATTTCCTTGATTCATATGCTGATATTAATGAATTTAATGATGATTCCTTTCATGTGGACATAGACAGTGATACCGATCTCTTCGAAATTAATAACGAAGCTTTTGATAATAACCTTCTTAAGTTGCATATTGATAGTGATACTGACCACATCGGCCGTTTTGCCAAATATTTCGATAATAATTCTTATGATGTGCACAATATCAGCGATGAAAAGCAATTTAATTACCTCCAACAGGAAACAGAAAAGGATTTTGATTTTCCAAAACCTGATAACTCAGGTAATCAAATAGGCACGAATAGCAGTATAACCATCTTGAACCAGGAAGAATTCAGTTTGAATGCCTCTATTGAATCATTGGATGCTGAATGCATTGTATCGCATAACGATCTTGGAACACAAAGAGACATCGATTCTGGTAATCTCTTTAACACAAATAATGAACCAAAAATGAATGGCAAACTGGATCAAGAAGACAGAACAGAACTGAAACCAACTGAAGATTCTGAAGAACAGCTCGTTGATCTCGTCGTTGGTACCGTCCCTGTTATCTGCTTTGATGACGAGTACACTCAACATCCTTCTTCGAATCATAGCAAGCGTTTCAAAATTTCAAACATAAGAAAAACATTACTGAAATATTTCTGCTTTAAAAAATTAAAAATAAACAAAGGACTTAAAACATATTATATAGATCTGAGATAAATTCACAAAATTTCAGTTTGTATTCGTGATAAATTTGTTTGCCATGACACCAATCTCGACTGACCAGAACTCGCCTAAAAATTGGACATTGACTGACCAGTGACTGACTAAATGACAATCTCATTGACTAAAACTAGGACATTGTCTGACCAGTGACTGACTGAAAATTAGACATTTTTTGACCAGTCACTAACTGACGATCACATTGACTGACCAGGGCCTGCCTAAAAATTGGACATTGACTGACTGTGTGGCGGTCTCCTTGATTGCCCGTTGACTGAATAAAAATTGCACATTGTCTCACCAGTGACTTACTAAATGACAATCTCACTGAGTGACTAAAAGTAGGACATTGTCTGACCAGTGACTGACTAACTGACTATGTTATTGACAGACCGGAGACTGACTAAATTTGGACATTGACTGAGCAGTGACTGAGTGACGATTTCATTGACTGAGCACTGACAGACTAAAATTTGGACATTCACTGAACAGGAACTGAGAAAGTGAAGATCTCCTTGCCTGACCAGTAACTGAATAAAAATTGGACATTGACTGACTAAGTGACGATCTCATTGACAGCCTGGTGACTGAGTGACGATCTGATTAACTGACCAGTGACAGAATAAAAATTGGACATTCACTGAAAATCGACTGAGAAAGTGAAGATCTCTTTGCCTGACCAGTGACTGAATAAAAATTGAACATTGACTGACCAATGACTGACTAAGTGACGTCCTTATTGACTGAGCATTGGATTTGGACGGAAGAAATTGCCTTTTTCGATAAGAGAGAGGAAAGATGTTTTCAGTCCAATCGATTGCGCTACAGCTGAAATGGAAACAGAAAATCATTTTAAAATTCTTTTCTAGAGCTACATTTCAGAACTGAAAAACTTAAATGAAATTATATAGTAACCTGAAATTAAAATATTATTTGCAGTTAAATGCCGTTGCTAAATTTGTTTTTCTTGTGCTCTTAAATTAATTTACTAGTTTACACACCATATTCAGTTATGATTTACCAATATGCTCTATTTTAACTATAACTTCTCATTGAATTAAGTTAAGCTGTAGCTACTATTGAAATTTTTCTTATGCATATTTTCTCTTGTTGTCTGCTACTTCCTTTTTGTTTTTCCTATGTGATTTGTCGGCATTTCGCATAAAAAACCTCCAGATTATAATTAAAACACGAATAAGGATGTTATTTTGTATTTTAGATTTTTTTCTCTCTGTGGCCTTCATGTCAAAACTTACTAGAAATAATAAATGAGAATATATTGCTTTCTTTTCAAACGAAGTATTTTCAATATGTGTCCCATAGCAATATGCCCTGTGTTTAAGAATGCTAAGAGTTTTACCCTGTTTGATTCTCCGCCAACGTGCTGGCTGCATGGTTCGCTTCTGCAGTTTTCCTTATCTCGATGTATATAAGAAGATTTCCCATAGAACGTTCTCCGCTAAGCCATCCCTCGCGCCAGGCAGGTAACCATCCTTTTCTTTGCCCTTTTCAAATAACCTAACTTTTACTCAAACAAATCAGTCATGACATGAAATTTGGAAGAAATTAATTTAAATAACTTTTATAAAAATGGCTCGATTGGATATATACTGGAAGTTGAAGAATTTACACCCCACAGATACACCCAAAACAAATATTAAACTGAAAGTTTTCAGACTTTCTATTGCGCCCATAGGGATCATTTTTTCATTTGCAGACATAAACGTTTGGACAGAATTCGAGCTAATGTCCCTCTGGGTTAAAAATATTTAAAAACAGCGTATTTTATAAATTAGAAAATGAACCTTTCATATACTTTCATATATTTGAATAAATATTTATGAGGCATTATTAATAAAAATAAGAATAAAGGAAAGCCTTTGAAGAATCCTGAAACGTTTAGTCTGAAATTTAAAATTCAACGTAACTATCGCAAATGACTGAGTGCAGGGGGTGTTTAGGTATCCTTTTAAGGATTTTGCAAAGAATTATATATATAAACAAACGTTATAATTTCATTTTCTAATATATTCCGGCTGAGAGCCCTTTTGTTGAACCATCTTATTACATCTTGATTTGTTAGAGAAAAGCCCTTTCCTGAAAACATCAAGGTTGATTTTATGCCACTTCTCTTTCACAATGTTCCACAGTCCGTCCAGTGTTAGGGATGCCACGTATAAAGAGCTTGTTTTAAAATTACAAATGCACATTAATCCATAATAGACACATCAGAAGATTTGGTGGATATGCGTCTAGAGGGAATAGCTTCAATTGCGGTTTCATATCTCACTTTTTTCAAAACATAAAGCAGTAGATTTAGAGGTATGGTTTGTAGCCTTATCCTGATGGAACTTAATACAGTCAAGATTGTTTGGATAAAGAGATGGAATTTCGTCTTTTAATATAGGTGTTTAAAGTTATTTCTGATTGTAATCCGAATTGATTTTGATATTTTTTTCTACTTTCCTTATTTTAAGTTTCCCCTTATAAAAGAATCCGGTAAGAACAATAAAACCTTTTGAAAAAAAAATTTTTTTTTCCCTCTGAACCAATATATTAAGTCTTTTGCTGCTCTTTTTCGGCAGTAAATTCATGTTTAACTCTTGCAAGCGTTACACGTATGCCCAAGCTTCATGAGTTGTAACTACACTGAAGTGCCACTAAATTAGGGATAGACATGGCTATGCAAATTGAATAGCGCTGCGCTGCATCTGGGCTTACGTGAGGGAGTTGTGGTAAATGCACATACACTATGTTTGTCGATAATCAGCCGTTTCATATATCAGTATAGGTAAAATTTCAATATAAGGCAGATAGTAATCTTTCGTCGCATGGGCCATACAATTTCTAAAGTCCTCAGCGGGATAGGATTTTAATGGTCGACAGTGTCAAGAGCATACCGAGAATACACGGATGGTGGGAAAAAGAAGTAGCGACTCTGCAAAGTGCAAAGGACATTTAACTTAGAACAATCGTGATATGAGAAGTCTCAGCCGTATTGTACATGGTCTATGAAGTCAAATATTAGCCCAAATTACCACCTAGCTAAAGCAAGCGACAGTCGTACAGTCAGTAAAAAGATCGCCCTATACCATATGGGCTTCGGAAGCCGTAGACGCACTAGGGTACCTTTCCTAAATGCATGCCATCGAGTTGCCATTCTTACCTGGGCAAGAGAATATTGAGAATAGACACTAGTGGACATGAAATGTGTAAGAGTGATGAGTCTCGATCCCTCTAATTAATACCGATGGGAGGTTCAGAATATGGCGAGAAAATCATGAATGTATGAATCCGGTGTCACAGATTGGAACTGTACAAGGCCGTGGAGGCTTAATCATTGTCTGGGATGCTTTCTTCTGGTTGTGTTTGGGATCTTTAGTACTTGTTCTTACCTCCCTCAATATGATTCTGTACGCGGAGTTGATGAGCTATCATCTCCATCCATTTATGTCCCTGTTATTCACACGGAAAGGGAGTATCTCAGAAAGATAACTGCGCCTCTCAAAGGTTACGGTTGGCTACTGGTTGGTTGGATGCAAGAGCATTCCTCTGACTTCTCTGTCATAAATTGGTTACTTAAAAGCCCTGACTTGAATTCTACTGAGCATCTTTCCAAATTAGTATATCTTATTATTGAGGAATGTAGAGAATTGAAGTGTTATGTTCTATTCACTCGTTTTCCATGTTCAGAATGTCTGTTATGATTATCGTATGAAATGTCGCCGCCTGTTATGATGTCAGAATGTCGTCTGTTGTGATGGTTTCGTATGTAAGCATATGATTGAACTTATTATTTATAAGCCTTCCTAGCGCTAAATACATTCCCTCTAATAACATATAGGTCATAGTTCATATGTTTTCGCTTTTTTAGGAGGTACAATACCCTGAAATCGTTACCTATCTATATCTGTTCTTAGTGGGTATCATATAAAAGTCAAAAATAAATCCCAATGTCGGAAGAAACTTTTCACTTGAAGTTCGGAATCACATCCAATGTGGCAATATGTAACAGTGGGATAACTTGTGTAAAATAGCGATTTAAATATCTGAAGCGTAACTTTCACATCGTAAAAGCAAATTAGCACATCTGTAGCATAAACACGTTGGCTTAACTTTATCCTCGTTAGTGCTACGGCTGTAGCGTCCTGCTTGCTCCGTGTCTTGTAGCTAACGGAATATCGTGGTTGTAGTTGTTGAGGCATGTAACATAAGTGAGCGGAGCATAGTTGCACAGACCAGTTGTTGAAATTTTTAAAACGCATAATACACATCAATGTGCTGCCCCAAGGTTTCGCAAAATCCCTATCGATTTATCAGCAATAATTAAGTAAATGTAATAAAGAGTAAATAATGAAAAGTAGAAAAAACACTATGTACACTCAGTACATCGATCACCAAAACTCATTTTGGTGTATCGTTCTCGCTAATTATATAACGTAAGTTCATGTTACGCTAACCAGTTGATTTTATCTTAAAGAGGTGACTATTAAAGAATTAAAAATAGTTTTATATATTTTTGTATTGTGCATATATTTAGCTTCATTTTTACCCAGTCAAAGGTAGATGAAACCCTTTCCATCAGAGTGGCAGGTAAACATGATTCTCTGTGCTTTGCACTAATAAATCCAAGACAAATTCATGTTTTGAAAGTACTTTTTGTATAAAAAGTATTTTCCCAGAGTATTCAAGTATTTTCGTTTTAATAATAATAATCTCTGGTTATATATATATGTACATATAAGTATTACGTTTATGCTTTGTATTGCAAGAAACCCCCAAAAAAGAAACATTTATTTGAATATGTATGGCAGCGGCAGTTTAGCATTGGTTCGTTTTTCCACTTTTCCGCTTCCACTTTTATCCCAAGAAATAGCAAAAATCAGAGATATTAATTAAAAGTTCTTTAAACGCTAATTTTCGCCCTCATTTTTCCGAATGGCAACAGTGCTGATATCATCAACAATGGCGACAGGAATACAGCAGCAAGAATGGTTGCGTGCCATTATTGCTGATGTAATGAGAGAGAATTACCGATTTTATCAAAAAAATGAATAAAACAAAAATAAAAAAATAAAATTTAAAACGTCATTCGAATTTTGGAAACCTCGTTTCGAGGTGCACTGGCTCTTGTCTGGATGCACCTATGTAGCAAATTCGTAGGCCTGGGTCTATCAGCTTACACGCAGACCGAACGAAAGACAGACTCATAGAATCTTCCCTCTATTGTGAGTAGAGTTATATATCAGAATACCTTCATTGTTACATATTCAAAGAATCCTTTTAATAACGTTCGGAACAATGAATTTACCAATAATGCTTTTAGGCTTTGTTGAATTAAAACAAAGTTAATGTATACATTTTTAACAATGCTTATAAACCATTATCATTAGAGATATCAAATCTAGTGGTGCTAAAATCTTACGTGTGGAGCTTATTTGCTTGTTATTTTTAATGCTGAAATCGCATTCGAACCATTTTTAGAAATGGAGTTCTTTTTTTTGACAGTATTGTGCTACGTTTTTATATCAACACCCTTTATCGACAGCCTATTGGGCATACTTATTTGTTTTGCGACTGCCTTCCTTTTGTTTTCTCGAAGAGAAGAGAGAATTCGGGAAAATAATGAGGAAAACTCTATTAACCGTAATGAACACCAGTTTAACGCGGGAAACAAGGTACGTAATTTAGATTTCCTTGATTCATATGCTGATATTAATGAATTTAATGATGATTCCTTTGATGTGGACATAGACAGTGACACCGATCTCCTCGAAGTTAATAACGAAGCTTTTGATAATAACCTTCTTAAGTTGCATATTGATAGTGATACTGACCACATCGGCCATTTTGTCAAAGATTTCGATAATAATTCTTATGATGTGCACAATATCAGCGATGAAATGCAATTTAATTACCTCCAACAGGAAACAGAAAAGGATTTTGATTTTCCAAAACCTGATAACTCAGGTAATCAAATAGGCACGAATAGCAGTATAACCATCTTGAACCAGGAAGAATTCAGTTTGAATGCCTCTATTGAATCATTGGATGCTGAATGCATTGTATCGCATAACGATCTTGGAACACAAAGAGACATCGATTCTGGTAATCTCCTTAACACAAATAATGAACCAAAAATGAATGGCAAACTGGATCAAGAAGACAGAACAGAACTGAAACCAACTGAAAATTCTGAAGAACAGCTCGTTGATCTCGTCGTTGGTACCGTCCCTGTTATCTGCTTTGATGACGAGTACACTCAACATCCTTCTTCGAATCATAGCAAGCGTTTCAAAATTTCAAACATAAGAAAAACATTACTGAAATATTTCTGCTTTAAAAAATTAAAAATAAACAAAGGACTTAAAACATATTATATAGATCTGAGATAAATTCACAAAATTTCAGTTTGTATTCGTGATAGATTTGTTTGCCATGACACCAATCTCGACTGACCAGAACTCGCCTAAAAATTGGACATTGACTGACCAGTGACTGACTAAATGACAATCTCATTGACTAAAAGTAGGACATTGTCTGACCAGTGACTGACTGAAAATTAGACATTTTCTGACCAGTCACTAACTGACGATCACATTGACTGACGAGGGCCTGCCTAAAAATTGGACATTGACTGACTATGTGGCGGTCTCCTTGATTGCCCGTTGACTGAATAAAAATTGCACATTGTCTCACCAGTGACTTACTAAATGACAATCTCACTGAGTGACTAAAAGTAGGACATTGTCTGACCAGTGACTGACTAACTGACTATCTCATTGACAGACCGGAGACTGACTAAATTTGGACATTGACTGAGCAGTGACTGAGTGACGATTTCATTGACTGAGCACTGACAGACTAAAATTTGGACATTCACTGAACAGGAACTGAGAAAGTGAAGATCTCCTTGCCTGACCAGTGACTGAATAAAAATTGGACATTGACTGACTAAGTGACGATCTCATTGACAGCCTAGTGACTGAGTGACGATCTGATTAACTGACCAGTGACAGAATAAAAATTGGACATTCACTGAAAATCGACTGAGAAAGTGAAGATCTCTTTGCCTGACCAGTGACTGAATAAAAATTGAACATTGACTGACCAATGACTGACTAAGTGACGTCCTTATTGACTGAGCATAGCATTGGATTTGGACGGAAGAAATTGCCTTTTTCGATAAGAGAGAGGAAAGATGTTTTCAGTCCAATCGATTGCGCTACAGCTGAAATGGAAACAGAAAATCATTTTAAAATTCTTTTCTAGAGCTACATTTCAGAACTGAAAAACTTAAATGAAATTATATAGTAACCTGAAATTAAAATATTATTTGCAGTTAAATGCCGTTGCTAAATTTGTTTTTCTTGTGCTCTTAAATTAATTTAATAGTTTACACACCATATTCAGTTATGATTTACCAATATGCTCTATTTTAACTATAACTTCTCATTGAATTAAGTTAAGCTGTAGCTACTATTGAAATTTTTCTTATGCATATTTTCTCTTGTTGTCTGCTACTTCCTTTTTGTTTTTCCTATGTGATTTGTCGGCATTTCGCATAAAAAACCTCCAGATTATAATTAAAACACGAATAAGGATGTTATTTTGTATTTTAGATTTTTTTCTCTCTGTGGCCTTCATGTCAAAACTTACTAGAAATAATAAATGAGAATATATTGCTTTCTTTTCAAACGAAGTATTTTCAATATGTGTCCCATAGCAATATGCCCTGTGTTTAAGAATGCTAAGAGTTTTACCCTGTTTGATTCTCCGCCAACGTGCTGGCTGCATGGTTCGCTTCTGCAGTTTTCCTTATCTCGATGTATATAAGAAGATTTCCCATAGAACGTTCTCCGCTAAGCCATCCCTCGCGCCAGGCAGGTAACCATCCTTTTCTTTGCCCTTTTCAAATAACCTAACTTTTACTCAAACAAATCAGTCATGACATGAAATTTGGAAGAAATTAATTTAAATAACTTTTATAAAAATGGCTCGATTGGATATATACTGGAAGTTGAAGAATTTACACCCCACAGATACACCCAAAACAAATATTAAACTGAAAGTTTTCAGACTTTCTATTGCGCCCATAGGGATCATTTTTTCATTTGCAGACATAAACGTTTGGACAGAATTCGAGCTAATGTCCCTCTGGGTTAAAAATATTTAAAAACAGCGTATTTTATAAATTAGAAAATGAACCTTTCATATACTTTCATATATTTGAATAAATATTTATGAGGCATTATTAATAAAAATAAGAATAAAGGAAAGCCTTTGAAGAATCCTGAAACGTTTAGTCTGAAATTTAAAATTCAACGTAACTATCGCAAATGACTGAGTGCAGGGGGTGTTTAGGTATCCTTTTAAGGATTTTGCAAAGAATTATATATATAAACAAACGTTATAATTTCATTTTCTAATATATTCCGGCTGAGAGCCCTTTTGTTGAACCATCTTATTACATCTTGATTTGTTAGAGAAAAGCCCTTTCCTGAAAACATCAAGGTTGATTTTATGCCACTTCTCTTTCACAATGTTCCACAGTCCGTCCAGTGTTAGGGATGCCACGTATAAAGAGCTTGTTTTAAAATTACAAATGCACATTAATCCATAATAGACACATCAGAAGATTTGGTGGATATGCGTCTAGAGGGAATAGCTTCAATTGCGGTTTCATATCTCACTTTTTTCAAAACATAAAGCAGTAGATTTAGAGGTATGGTTTGTAGCCTTATCCTGATGGAACTTAATACAGTCAAGATTGTTTGGATAAAGAGATGGAATTTCGTCTTTTAATATAGGTGTTTAAAGTTATTTCTGATTGTAATCCGAATTGATTTTGATATTTTTTTCTACTTTCCTTATTTTAAGTTTCCCCTTATAAAAGAATCCGGTAAGAACAATAAAACCTTTTGAAAAAAAATTTTTTTTTTCCCTCTGAACCAATATATTAAGTCTTTTGCTGCTCTTTTTCGGCAGTAAATTCATGTTTAACTCTTGCAAGCGTTACACGTATGCCCAAGCTTCATGAGTTGTAACTACACTGAAGTGCCACTAAATTAGGGATAGACATGGCTATGCAAATTGAATAGCGCTGCGCTGCATCTGGGCTTACGTGAGGGAGTTGTGGTAAATGCACATACACTATGTTTGTCGATAATCAGCCGTTTCATATATCAGTATAGGTAAAATTTCAATATAAGGCAGATAGTAATCTTTCGTCGCATGGGCCATACAATTTCTAAAGTCCTCAGCGGGATAGGATTTTAATGGTCGACAGTGTCAAGAGCATACCGAGAATACACGGATGGTGGGAAAAAGAAGTAGCGACTCTGCAAAGTGCAAAGGACATTTAACTTAGAACAATCGTGATATGAGAAGTCTCAGCCGTATTGTACATGGTCTATGAAGTCAAATATTAGCCCAAATTACCACCTAGCTAAAGCAAGCGACAGTCGTACAGTCAGTAAAAAGATCGCCCTATACCATATGGGCTTCGGAAGCCGTAGACGCACTAGGGTACCTTTCCTAAATGCATGCCATCGAGTTGCCATTCTTACCTGGGCAAGAGAATATTGAGAATAGACACTAGTGGACATGAAATGTGTAAGAGTGATGAGTCTCGATCCCTCTAATTAATACCGATGGGAGGTTCAGAATATGGCGAGAAAATCATGAATGTATGAATCCGGTGTCACAGATTGGAACTGTACAAGGCCGTGGAGGCTTAATCATTGTCTGGGATGCTTTCTTCTGGTTGTGTTTGGGATCTTTAGTACTTGTTCTTACCTCCCTCAATATGATTCTGTACGCGGAGTTGATGAGCTATCATCTCCATCCATTTATGTCCCTGTTATTCACACGGAAAGGGAGTATCTCAGAAAGATAACTGCGCCTCTCAAAGGTTACGGTTGGCTACTGGTTGGTTGGATGCAAGAGCATTCCTCTGACTTCTCTGTCATAAATTGGTTACTTAAAAGCCCTGACTTGAATTCTACTGAGCATCTTTCCAAATTAGTATATCTTATTATTGAGGAATGTAGAGAATTGAAGTGTTATGTTCTATTCACTCGTTTTCCATGTTCAGAATGTCTGTTATGATTATCGTATGAAATGTCGCCGCCTGTTATGATGTCAGAATGTCGTCTGTTGTGATGGTTTCGTATGTAAGCATATGATTGAACTTATTATTTATAAGCCTTCCTAGCGCTAAATACATTCCCTCTAATAACATATAGGTCATAGTTCATATGTTTTCGCTTTTTTAGGAGGTACAATACCCTGAAATCGTTACCTATCTATATCTGTTCTTAGTGGGTATCATATAAAAGTCAAAAATAAATCCCAATGTCGGAAGAAACTTTTCACTTGAAGTTCGGAATCACATCCAATGTGGCAATATGTAACAGTGGGATAACTTGTGTAAAATAGCGATTTAAATATCTGAAGCGTAACTTTCACATCGTAAAAGCAAATTAGCACATCTGTAGCATAAACACGTTGGCTTAACTTTATCCTCGTTAGTGCTACGGCTGTAGCGTCCTGCTTGCTCCGTGTCTTGTAGCTAACGGAATATCGTGGTTGTAGTTGTTGAGGCATGTAACATAAGTGAGCGGAGCATAGTTGCACAGACCAGTTGTTGAAATTTTTAAAACGCATAATACACATCAATGTGCTGCCCCAAGGTTTCGCAAAATCCCTATCGATTTATCAGCAATAATTAAGTAAATGTAATAAAGAGTAAATAATGAAAAGTAGAAAAAACACTATGTACACTCAGTACATCGATCACCAAAACTCATTTTGGTGTATCGTTCTCGCTAATTATATAACGTAAGTTCATGTTACGCTAACCAGTTGATTTTATCTTAAAGAGGTGACTATTAAAGAATTAAAAATAGTTTTATATATTTTTGTATTGTGCATATATTTAGCTTCATTTTTACCCAGTCAAAGGTAGATGAAACCCTTTCCATCAGAGTGGCAGGTAAACATGATTCTCTGTGCTTTGCACTAATAAATCCAAGACAAATTCATGTTTTGAAAGTACTTTTTGTATAAAAAGTATTTTCCCAGAGTATTCAAGTATTTTCGTTTTAATAATAATAATCTCTGGTTATATATATATGTACATATAAGTATTACGTTTATGCTTTGTATTGCAAGAAACCCCCAAAAAAGAAACATTTATTTGAATATGTATGGCAGCGGCAGTTTAGCATTGGTTCGTTTTTCCACTTTTCCGCTTCCACTTTTATCCCAAGAAATAGCAAAAATCAGAGATATTAATTAAAAGTTCTTTAAACGCTAATTTTCGCCCTCATTTTTCCGAATGGCAACAGTGCTGATATCATCAACAATGGCGACAGGAATACAGCAGCAAGAATGGTTGCGTGCCATTATTGCTGATGTAATGAGAGAGAATTACCGATTTTATCAAAAAAATGAATAAAACAAAAATAAAAAAATAAAATTTAAAACGTCATTCGAATTTTGGAAACCTCGTTTCGAGGTGCACTGGCTCTTGTCTGGATGCACCTATGTAGCAAATTCGTAGGCCTGGGTCTATCAGCTTACACGCAGACCGAACGAAAGACAGACTCATAGAATCTTCCCTCTATTGTGAGTAGAGTTATATATCAGAATACCTTCATTGTTACATATTCAAAGAATCCTTTTAATAACGTTCGGAACAATGAATTTACCAATAATGCTTTTAGGCTTTGTTGAATTAAAACAAAGTTAATGTATACATTTTTAACAATGCTTATAAACCATTATCATTAGAGATATCAAATCTAGTGGTGCTAAAATCTTACGTGTGGAGCTTATTTGCTTGTTATTTTTAATGCTGAAATCGCATTCGAACCATTTTTAGAAATGGAGTTCTTTTTTTTGACAGTATTGTGCTACGTTTTTATACCAACACCCTTTATCGACAGCCTATTGGGCATACTTATTTGTTTTGCGACTGCCTTCCTTTTGTTTTCTCGAAGAGAAGAGAGAATTCGGGAAAATAATGAGGAAAACTCTACTAACCGTAATGAACACCAGTTTAACGCGGGAAACAAGGTACGTAATTTAGATTTCCTTGATTCATATGCTGATATTAATGAATTTAATGATGATTCCTTTGATGTGGACATAGACAGTGACACCGATCTCCTCGAAGTTAATAACGAAGCTTTTGATAATAACCTTCTTAAGTTGCATATTGATAGTGATACTGACCACATCGGCCATTTTGTCAAAGATTTCGATAATAATTCTTATGATGTGCACAATATCAGCGATGAAATGCAATTTAATTACCTCCAACAGGAAACAGAAAAGGATTTTGATTTTCCAAAACCTGATAACTCAGGTAATCAAATAGGCACGAATAGCAGTATAACCATCTTGAACCAGGAAGAATTCAGTTTGAATGCCTCTATTGAATCATTGGATGCTGAATGCATTGTATCGCATAACGATCTTGGAACACAAAGAGACATCGATTCTGGTAATCTCCTTAACACAAATAATGAACCAAAAATGAATGGCAAACTGGATCAAGAAGACAGAACAGAACTGAAACCAACTGAAGATTCTGAAGAACAGCTCGTTGATCTCGTCGTTGGTACCGTCCCTGTTATCTGCTTTGATGACGAGTACACTCAACATCCTTCTTCGAATCATAGCAAGCGTTTCAAAATTTCAAACATAAGAAAAACATTACTGAAATATTTCTGCTTTAAAAAATTAAAAATAAACAAAGGACTTAAAACATATTATATAGATCTGAGATAAATTCACAAAATTTCAGTTTGTATTCGTGATAGATTTGTTTGCCATGACACCAATCTCGACTGACCAGAACTCGCCTAAAAATTGGACATTGACTGACCAGTGACTGACTAAATGACAATCTCATTGACTAAAAGTAGGACATTGTCTGACCAGTGACTGACTGAAAATTAGACATTTTCTGACCAGTCACTAACTGACGATCACATTGACTGACGAGGGCCTGCCTAAAAATTGGACATTGACTGACTATGTGGCGGTCTCCTTGATTGCCCGTTGACTGAATAAAAATTGCACATTGTCTCACCAGTGACTTACTAAATGACAATCTCACTGAGTGACTAAAAGTAGGACATTGTCTGACCAGTGACTGACTAACTGACTATCTCATTGACAGACCGGAGACTGACTAAATTTGGACATTGACTGAGCAGTGACTGAGTGACGATTTCATTGACTGAGCACTGACAGACTAAAATTTGGACATTCACTGAACAGGAACTGAGAAAGTGAAGATCTCCTTGCCTGACCAGTGACTGAATAAAAATTGGACATTGACTGACTAAGTGACGATCTCATTGACAGCCTAGTGACTGAGTGACGATCTGATTAACTGACCAGTGACAGAATAAAAATTGGACATTCACTGAAAATCGACTGAGAAAGTGAAGATCTCTTTGCCTGACCAGTGACTGAATAAAAATTGAACATTGACTGACCAATGACTGACTAAGTGACGTCCTTATTGACTGAGCATAGCATTGGATTTGGACGGAAGAAATTGCCTTTTTCGATAAGAGAGAGGAAAGATGTTCTCAGTCCAATCGATTGCGCTACAGCTGAGATGGAAACAGAAAATCATTTTAAAATTCTTTCCTAGAGCTACATTTCAGAACTGAAAAACTTAAATGAAATTATATAGTAACCTGAAATTAAAATATTATTTGCAGTTAAATGCCGTTGCTAAATTTGTTTTTCTTGTGCTCTTAAATTAATTTAATAGTTTACACACCATAT
This sequence comes from Stegodyphus dumicola, assembly GCF_044657685.1. Taxonomy (NCBI): domain Eukaryota; kingdom Metazoa; phylum Arthropoda; class Arachnida; order Araneae; family Eresidae; genus Stegodyphus; species Stegodyphus dumicola. The sequence continues at coordinate 190,868,123 of NC_140776.1, read as the reverse complement.
TCAGTTATGATTTACCAATATGCTCTATTTTAACTATAACTTCTCATTGAATTAAGTTAAGCTGTAGCTATTATTGAAATTTTTCTTATGCATATTTTCTCTTGTTGTCTGCTACTTCCTTTTTGTTTTTCCTAAGTGATTTGTCGGCATTTCGCATAAAAAACCTCCAGATTATAATTAAAACACGAATAAGGATGTTATTTTGTATTTTAGATTTTTTTCTCTCTGTGGCCTTCATGTCAAAACTTACTAGAAATAATAAATGAGAATATATTGCTTTCTTTTCAAACGAAGTATTTTCAATATGTGTCCCATAGCAATATGCCCTGTGTTTAAGAATGCTAAGAGTTTTACCCTGTTTGATTCTCCGCCAACGTGCTGGCTGCATGGTTCGCTTCTGCAGTTTTCCTTATCTCGATGTATATAAGAAGATTTCCCATAGAACGTTCTCCGCTAAGCCATCCCTCGCGCCAGGCAGGTAACCATCCTTTTCTTTGCCCTTTTCAAATAACCTAACTTTTACTCAAACAAATCAGTCATGACATGAAATTTGGAAGAAATTAATTTAAATAACTTTTATAAAAATGGCTCAATTGGATATATATTTGAAGTTGAAGAATTTACACCCCACAGATACACCCAAAACAAATATTAAACTGAAAGCTTTCAGACTTTGTATTGCGCCCATAGGGATCATTTTTTCATTTGGAGACATAAACGTTTGGTCAGAATTCGAGCTAATGTCCCTCTGGGTTAAAAATATTTAAAAACAGCGTATTTTATAAATTAGAAAATGAACCTTTCATATACTTTCATATATTTGAATAAATATTTATGAGGCATTATTAATAAAAATAAGAATAAAGGAAACCCTTTGAATAATCCTGAAACGTTTAGTCTGAAATTTAAAATTCAACGTAACTATCGCAAATGACTGAGTGCAGGGGGTGTTTAGGTATCCTTTTAAGGATTTTGCAAAGAATTATATATATAAAAAAACGTTATAATTTCATTTTCTAATATATTCCGGCTGAGAGCCCTTTTGTTGAACCATCATATTACATCTTGATTTGTAAGAGAAAAGCCCTTTCCTGAAAACATCAAGGTTGATTTTATGCCACTTCTCCTTCACAATGTTCCACAGTCCGTCCAGTGTTTGGGGATGCCACGTATAAAGAGCTTGTTTTAAAAGTACAAATGCACATTAATCCATAGGAGACACATCAGGAGATTTGGTGGATATGCGTCTAGAGGGAATAGCTTCAATTGCGGTTTCATATCTCACTTTTTTCAAAACATAAAGCAGTAGATTTAGAGGTATGGTTTGTAGCCTTATCCTGATGGAACTTAATACAGTCAAGATTGTTTGGATAAAGAGATGGAATTTCGTCTTTTAATATAGGTGTTTAAAGTTATTTCTGATTGTAATCCGAATTGATTTTGATATTTTTTTCTACTTTCCTTATTTTAAGTTTCCCCTTATAAAAGAATCCAGTAAGAACAATAAAACCTTTTGAAAAAAAAAATTTTTTTCCCTCTGAACCAATATATTAAGTCTTTTGCTGCTCTTTTTCGGCAGTAAATTCATGTTTATCTCTTGCAAGCGTTACACGTATGCCCAAGCTTCATGAGTTGTAACTACACTGAAGTGCCACTAAATTAGGGATAGACATGGCTATGCAAATTGAATAGCGCTGCACTGCATCTGGGCTTACGTGAGGGAGTTGTGGTAAATGCACATACACTATGCTTGTCGATAATCAGTCGTTTCATATACCAGTATAGGTAAAATTTCAATATAGGGCAGATAGTAATCTTTCGTCGCATGTGCCATACAATTTCTAAAATCCTCAGCGGGATAGGATTTTAACGGTCGACAGTGTCAAGAGCATACCGAGAATACACGGATGGTGGGAAAAAGAAGTAGCGACTCTGCAAATTGCAAAGGAGATTTAACTTAGAACAATCGTGGTATGAGAAGTCTCAGCCGTATTGTACATGGTCTATGAAGCCAAATATTAGCCCAAATTACTACCTAGCTAAAGCAAGCGACAGTCGTACAGTTAGTAAAAAGATCGCCATTCACCATATGGGCTTCGGAAGCCGTAGACACACTAGGGTACCTTTCCTAAATGCATGCCATCGAGTTGCCATTCTTACCTGGGCAAGAGAATATAGAGAATAGACACTAGTGGACATGAAATGTGTAAGAGTGATGAGTCTCGATCCCTCTAATTAATACCGATGGGAGTGTCAGAATATGGCGAGAAAATCATGAATGTATGAATCCGGTGTCACAGATTGGAACTGTACAAGGCCGTGGAGGCTTAATCATGGTCTGGTATGCTTTCTTCTGGTTGTGTTTGGGATCTTTAGTACTTGTTCTTACCTCCCTCAATATGATTCTGTACGTGGAGTTGATGAGCTATCATCTACATCCATTTATGTCCCTGTCATTCACACGGAAAGGGAGTATCTCAGAAAGATAACTGCGCCTCTCAAAGGTTACGGTTGGCTACTGGTTGGTTGGATGCAAGAGCATTCCTCTGACTTCTCTGTCATAAATTGGTTACTTAAAGGCCCTGACTTGAATTCTACTGAGCATCTCTCCAAATTAGTATATCTTATTATTGAGGAATGTAGAGAATTGAAGTGTTATGTTCTATTCACTCGTTTTCCATGTTCAGAATGTCTGTTATGATGATCGTATGAAATGTCGCCGCCTGTTATGATGTCAGAATGTCGTCTGTTGTGATGGTTTCGTATGTAAGCATATGATTGAACTTATTATTTATAAGCCTTCCTAGCGCTAAATACATTCCCTCTAATAACATATAGGTCATAGTTCATATGTTTTCGCTTTTTTAGGAGGTACAATACCCTGAAATCGTTACCTATCTATATCTGTTCTTAGTGGGTATCATATAAAAAGATTATAAAAATGCACTAATATAAGTACAGCTATTCTATTTAAATTTCTGTCTTTGGTTGATGTTATGAGTATTTTTTTTCATTATGTTTTTTTAATAGAAATATATTGAAATTTTAGTTTTAATTTTAAAGCAAACATGTATATCAAATATCAGTAAATGGATATTGTTGTTAATTTGATATTAACTAATGAAAGAAAATTCTAAGTATATTTTATGTATAATACAGAAACTTGTTCTTTGGAAACAAATAAATGTATTTAAATAGAAAAGCTTCTTGGTGAAATGAATGTATTTTTATTTTTTATAACAATTTTTTTAAGTATTGTATGTTTACAGTGCAGTATATGCTTCAAGTGATTCACTCGTGTTGAAAATTTAAGAGTTTATGAAGCGATTATTCGCTGAACTTATGTGATATATTTGTAAGGTTTCTTGAATACGAGTAATCTGAAGAGATATTTGAAATCTCATGAAAGAAACATCAGATGTAGTGTATGTCCTAAGAAATTTAAATTTGTAGTTTGAAAAGTCGCGAAGCTTCTCGTCTTAGAATTTTGTAGTGAATAATCACAAGTTGTTTTCATGTAAAAAGGATATGAAAACTTATAAAGTTACTTTTAAGAGTAAATCGTGTTAAATATTTAGTGAGCATAAGAATTTAAAACAATATGAATCTTTACATCGTATTGAATGTTCGGACATTTTTTTCAAGTAAAACAGAATTTGAAGAAAATCTCACGAACCTTTTTTTTTTTTTTTTTTTTTTTTTTTTTAATTTTGCTGGTGTCAAAAGAAACAGAAATATGCTGATGATGGTGTTTTGAAACAGCATGATACTTCTCTTCTTATAAATTGCATCCATTGTTTACAAGTGTTTAAAAGAAAAAGTGATCTCTTACACCACATTCGAATGCGACATGGTTTGATACGAATCTTACAAAAACGAAGAAACGTTGACATCGTTAATACATGCAAGTCTTCTAAAATCGCAAGTCTTAATAGTATGTTTGCAATTGAATCGATTTGCTGGAACATAGAAAATGATCATGTCTTAGATGTACTTCTTGAATATATAAAATTGTAGTTAGTAGGGAAAAAATGAGTTATGATGTAGTTTTACACTGAGTTATGATATCGGTGTTTGAAATGGTAATCAATAGTTACATTTAAAATGTGTCGTGAGTGTGAAAATGCAGAAATAAAAGAGCTTTGGCGAATTTAATAAACGTGGTTCAATGTGGTTGATGGAAAAATTTGTTCCATGTGAATTAAATAGTGTAAGATATGAACCTCTTTCTCTCAATAGTTAATTATTCAATTGTAAGGCAATTAAACTTTAAATATATATGCTTATAGTACATGTAATGATTAATATTACATTGATTAATGTAAATAACTGATGATATGTGTATTAACATAGTGAATGTTCGCTTTTATGAAGTTCTAAGCATTACTTTAGATACCATTCATAAAACTTTTATCTCATATATACAAAAATGACAATATCTATTGAGTTTTCGTTTATTCTTTGAAATGTATGAAAGTTTAAATATTTTTTTTTTAATTTAATGTGGATTGGAGTAAAATATCTGTATCTTTCTTCATTTCAATCGGTAATATCTGTATGCTGGTAAAGGTACATATGTTCGTAAGAATTATACTGTGTCACATTTTTGACAATCTTCTTTCATTCATATTAGCTAATAAGAGAATTATTGAAGTTAGTAAAGTAATGAAAATCAACGTTATTGAAAGAAAACTCTAAAAGCATTTACATTTCCAGAAATATATCAAAGTTCCTTTTCTTAAAAACAGCAGGTGTATCGTAGTTTTTATTTCTATTTCATTAAAAGCTGAACTTGTAAAATAAAAATTTTCTATTAGTGTAAGGTAAACAAAAAGAAAATCAAGAGACAATCCGTATCATGAATGAAATTCAAGTCTTACATCGGATTAAAAAGAAATATTCTGAATCTAAATGTTTATGCCTATTTAGCACAAAATGCGTTTATTTGTGTTATAAATTTAACTAAAACCATTCTTATAACAGTATGTTGCCTTTAAACTGGGTAAAAGTGTTAAGTATATTTTCTGAAGGTATTGATATACTTGTCAAAGAAGTTCTAGAAACCTCAAATGTCGAAAGAGCATATGATAAGAATCTCCTTTCCTATCGCTACGTCAGTTACAGGTTAAGGGGTGGCTTGAATGGATAAAGGTAATGTTTGTGCAAAAATATAGTAGTTCTATTTTGAAATGAGAAATAATTCGCTTTTTGTCAATTAAGGAAACTTGTGGTATTATTAAACAGAATGTCAGTGAAAGACATTGCGTTTGCATAGTGAATTATGAAGGTACTGAAAGGTAGTAAAGAAGGTGAATGAAAGAATTAATTTGAACAAATAAGGTAAGGCTATCATTAAAAGAAAAAACTGTTTAAAAGATGTATGTTAGAATTAAAAGTAAGATGTTAAAATTTAAAAAGATGTAACAGAGTAAAACCAAAGAATACTGGTAATTCCCATCTGGAAAATAGTAATTTGAGTACGATATTGAAAAAGTTGGTTTTAAGAATTTCTTTATGCATGTGATGCAAAACAATTGCTAGTTTATCATGAGTGCTGACATAGATGCAATTAGTGCAGGAAAAATAGTAAAATTAGTATAGTTAGTGTCTCTAAAACATGAAAAAATAATAGTGTGAGCAGTGTAAATTCATTTGAAGTACTGAAATATGACATAGACTAAATATCAGAAAATGTAAGAAATATTTTGGTATGTGTGGATGAAACACTGAACGTGGTTGTAAAATTAGAAATGAAAATTATCAACACACTTAAAGGTAATCGGGATTTAAAACTAAATATGATGTTAGAAACTTTGAAGACCATAAAACTATATGAGAAAGAAATACATTTAGATATAAATGGTATTAAACTGTAAAGTTGTGAATGGAAATTTCTGAGTAAAACCTGTAGATGATCTATTCTGATCGAGGAATAAAACAAGTATTATAAAAATTGTAAGGAAATATTTGAATATGGAGTAAATGAAAACAATCCATATCGTTAAAATGAATAAAAAGGGATAAAATGTTGGAATTACGAGTGATGAGACAGAAATAAAAACATTATAATAAATAAGTTAAGCTAGAATTAAGAAATATAAACACAGAAGGGAAATCATGAACGTAAGAAAAGCAATTAACAGTTATAGACTTCAGTTTTTTTAAAAAAATATTCGGTAATGTAAGGAAGATATTGTTAAACACGTGAAAGAAATTAGAAATTCTGTAGAAAATTTAGTAAAAGAACTAAGATCACGAAAAATAAACGTTTCTTTTTAAATACAATTTCATACCACTAAGTTAAAGTGTGTATAGAATACTAGAGTGGTTTAAAAAAAGTAAATGAAGTTAAAATTCAGAATATATTGAACATTATAACGTTAAAAAAAGTGTTAAATTGCATCTAAAATTAAGTAATGTAACAAATAAACAGCATGTGCTGGAACGTTTGTGAAATATAACATATAAGTTAAAAATCAGGGTATGCTGAAATTTATGAAAGGTATGAAAAAAAAAATAGTATGTGGAAATTAAATAAATATTACAAATTAGAAACGTGTTAAGTATTAAAAAAATATGACAGTAAATGAATATGTTATTATGAACAGAAAACCTAAGAAATAAGTTAAAGTTTCATTTAAAACTAGAAAGGATAAAAGTATCAGAATAAAATTGAGTAATAAAAACAAATTATCTTGTAATTTCATTTTCATGACATGATGAACTATCATTAAAGGAAAGTCTTTTTTATATTTGTTTCTTTTACATTGTTTTCAGAGTCGCGCATTGAATAATTTTAACACCAGACTTAAAAAATATATTTCTAAAACATATAATTCACTTTTTAGTCAAGAGAAGGCAGCATCGCTATATCATCAAAATTAAGATGCAGAAAATATTTCCCGTTGCCAATATAAAAAAACTAACTTTAAATGAAAAGCAGGAGGTCTACAACTCAATCAGTAGTCTACGAACAACTCAACTCCACTCGAAACCACGCCTCCTAGTGTGATGACGTTGCCTTTGGCCCCGCCCTCTGTGATGTCATTGACCACGTCCACTGATCCACCTGTCGCAGAACCCCCATTATCATGCTACTATCGTAAGATTATTAATTGATTCAGGTAGTGAACGAAACTTCATCACCCACAAGTTAGCGCGCGATTTAGAATTGCAAGTCATTAGAAAAGAATTTGTAACAATTTATTCGTTTGGAAATCAGCGCGGTAACTCGCAAGAATTTGATGTATATAGTCTAAAAATAAAAAATAAAAACGATGATCGCTGCCTTGTTGTAGAAGCTATCGGAATAGAATTAATATCATCAATAAACTTCCAGGCGCCATCAACATGTCAAAACATTAAAGAATTTATGACTAAAAAAGGTTTGGAACTTTCGGATACAAGTCCCGTTAATGAGAACATGAATATTCTGCTTGGCGCGGGGCATTTCTGGTATATACAAACAGGAAGTAATTCAATGATAAATGATGGTTTGTTTATAGTACCGACCATATTTGGATACACAGTGATGGGTAAAGTAAAAAATAATAATACTCAAATTAATGCGTTGTTTTTATCTGCCGTTGAAGGAAACACATTTGATTTGCAGTCATTTTGGAAATTGGATTCGCTAGGAATTGAAAATGAAAACAAAACATTTTCGGAAACTGATTTGGATACTATTAAGCATTTTAATGACAGTTTAAAATTTAATAACGGCAGGTACGAAACAAAACTCTTTTGGAAGGACAATAAATCACAACTCGCTGATAATTTTTTCGTTGCTAAACAACGATTTCTAGGACTAAAGCATAAATTAAAGGAAAATGATTTCCTATATAATGAATATGATAATATAATTAGAGAACAAGTTGAAAGGGGGATTGTTGAACAATGTAAGTTTGTTGAAAATGAACCTAACTGTTATTATATGCCTCATAGGCCCGTTATACGTGAAGGAAAAGTAACAACAAGAATAAGAATAGTTTATGATGCCTCTTCTAAGTCTGAAGGAGCTAAATCGTTAAATGAATGTTTGATATCAGGCCCTAATTTAAATCCTAACTTGTTGGATATAATTTTAAAATTTCGCGTACATAAAGTTGCATTTTGTGCAGACATAGAGAAGGCTTTTCACCAAATTCAAATTGATAGTGAAGATAGAAATTTTTTAAGGTTCTTGTGGTTTGATCATTCTTACGACAATGGTGACAATAGTTTAGGCTTTAAGGTTTTCCGAATGTGCCGAGTGCCGTTTGGAATGACAACAAGTCCGTTTATTTTGTCCGCCACTATCAAACATCATATTAAGGGTTATGAAAAGAAATATAGCAAAGCTGTTGACATGTTAAATAAGTCCTTGTATGTTGATGACCTTATCCATGGAGCAGACTCCGTTGAAGAAGTTTTCTCATTATCAACTGATGCAGTTAAAATTCTTCAAGACGCTGGTATGAACTTAAGAAAATTTGAATCAAATTCCGTATCTTTAAAAAATCATTGGCAAGATATTGGTTTAATTAATAAGGAAGATAATTTGGATAAGAAAACGTTAAAGGTGCTGGGAATAATTTGGGATTTGGATGAGGACACATTGAAATTAGATGTACAAGAACTTTTACAACCAGTTGACTGGAAACACGTTACAAAGCGAAAGGTATTACAGATTGTGGCAAAAATTTATGACCCAGTTGGATTCATTGCACCCTTTGTTATCAGAATAAAATTCTTATTACAAGAGTTATGGGAATTGGGTATTGATTGGGACACAATTTTGCCCAGTTATTTGAGTGAAAAATTTAAAACTTGGTACTTTGAAATTGAAGTTATTCTCAACTTGTGTATTCCTAGAAAATACATATTAAATGATGAATGTGTAAATTTCGATAAAATAGAGCTTTTTGTCTTTTGTGACACCAGCCTCAAGGGATATGGAGCTATTGCATATTTTCGTGATCCTGATTCTTGCTGTACGTCTTTTGTTCTTTCAAAGAGCCGTGTATCCCCACTTAAAAAATTAACCTTGCCTCGTTTAGAACTTATGGGAGCTATTATTGCCGCAAGAATAGTTAAATATTTAAGGAAATTATTTAATATCCAAGAAGATAATGTATTTTGTTTTAGTGACTCTAAAATTGTTCTTCACTGGATCAGGGGTACCGCTGATAAATGGAAACCCTTTGTTGCTAATCGTGTACGTGAAATACAAGATGTTGTATCACTTTCGCAATGGAAATACTGTAAGGGAAATGACAATCCGGCTGACATAGTTTCACGTGGATTAAGAGCTTCTGATCTAGTAGGAAATAAACTTTGGTAAAATGGACCAGCGTGGTTAAAAGAGAAAATTTTACCTTCATCATCTTTTGATCCTTTGATCGAGCCTATGGTGGAAGAGGTGCAGGTAGAACAGCGTCACACTACTGTATGTTCTGTTATTAGCCAAGAGGCTGAATTTGAATTGACATCCAAATTTTCATCCTGGAAAACATTGAAACGCGTAACTGCATGGTGTTTAAGATTCTGCCACAATATTAAACCTACATCTTTAAAACTCAAGGGTTTTTTAACAGTTCAAGAATTGGATAAGGCAAGCAATTTGATTTTTAAAATCATGCAAAATTCCGAATTTAGAGAAGAAATTAGACTTTTGAAAGCAGGGAAGAAATTGAATCTCAGCAGTAAAATTCTGAAATTAAATCCTTTTCTTGATAGAGAAGAAATCCTTAGAGTCGGTGGTAGACTCTGTAACTCGAATCTTTCAGAAAACACAAAGTATCCAATCTTTCTTCCCAAAAGTCACCAAGTTACTGAATTGATAGTCAAACACTTTCACGAAGTGAACCTTCACGGAGGAGCCACATTAACATTATCTGCTCTGCGACAGAAATATTGGATCGTTAATGGCCGAGAAATTGTAAGAAAAATAATTTGGAAATGTATAAAATGTTTTAAAAATCGAACAAGCACATCCAGTCAGATAATGGGCGACCTACCTGCTTCTCGCGTATTGCCGGATAGAACATTCTCGAATACAGGACTAGATTTTGCAGGCCCCTTTTTAATTAAAGCTAGGAAAGGAAGAGGAGGAACGAGATATAAATGTTACGTTTCCCTTTACATATGCTTCACCATAAAGGCCATTCACCTAGAAGTGGTCAGTGATCTAACAACTGAAGCATTCCTAGCATCTCTGAAAAGATTTGTGTCACGCAGAGGAAAACCCAAGAAAATCTTTTCCGATAGAGGAACCAACTTTGTTGAGGCTGATCGAGAATTAAGAAGATACATAGCTACACTTTCCTCTGACGAAGCATTTCAAAACTACCTGAGCGGTGAAAATATTCAATGGATCTTCAATCCTCCTGCTGCCCCTCACTTTGGAGGCCTTTGGGAGGCTGGAGTGAAACAAATGAAGATTCACTTAAAGCGGACTATTGGTACCCAGGTTCTGACATACGAAGAATTTCACACCTTAATTACACAGATCGAGGCGTGTTTGAATTCAAGGCCAATAGTTTCCATCTCATCTGACTCTGAAGATTTTAATCCTTTAACACCTGGACATTTCCTAATTGGGACTACATTAACAGCAATTCCTGAACCTGATCTTACAAATAATAAGCTAACCCCTGCTGAAAGATGGAAATTGACACAGCAAATTTTCCAGAGCTTTTGGAAACGTTGGTCTAGAGATTATCTTTCACAATTACAAGGGCGTACCAAATGGTTGAGGGATAAACCAAATTTAGCCCTCAATGACTTAGTCTTGATAAAGGACGAAAATTTGCCTCCATTAAAGTGGCGACTTGGACGAGTAATTGAACTATATCCTGGTGCTGATGGAAAAGTTCGTGTTGTGAAACTAAAAACTTTATTGGGCGAAATGAAGCGTCCTATACATAAACTTTCCCGCTTACCATTGAGTGAATAAGACTAAAAAAAAAAAAAAAAAAACATTAATTGTATATTCATAATTTGTGTCTTTATTATTATTATTAATTCAATTATGTTTCAGATTCAGAGAATGAACCACAATTGTGGATTATGGTAATTTAGCAGTTTCATTATTTTGTTTTCCTTCTAGAGATTGTAAGTATGTTTTATTTGTAAAATTTCGTGCTAAATTTAATGTTGTTATTCAATTTAAATTTGTCATTATGCATTTTTATTTTATATGATATACTGTTGAACTTTGGAAAACTTGTTTGAATCTAAAATTGAAGATTTTTATAATAATGTTGTAATGAACCAATGTTCATCGGGGCGGAGTATGTTCCGTCTTTTTGGTAGATAGGTGGCGCTCTTGATGCGCGCCGATGAAAAATATTGCACTTGACGCTTGAACATGAAGAATGACGCATGTCATATTTATTTGATGCTTGATTATGTTTCATGGCCGCTATAAGCGGAATTAATATAAGTTTATCGTTAATAAATGTTATTTCTATGTTCCGTGAACTCTTGAAATTTTGATTTGAAATTCTAATGTTCTCCCAACCTTGACTCCTGAAACGAACGATCTTTGAATTTATGACTCATGAAGAGAGACACCACACAAAAAGAATTAAAAAAGGAGTCAGGACAGATTTTTTTTGTGACATCTGGACGTACGTACGTATGTAGCTCGCATAAATCAAAAACGAGTAGACTCAAAAACGTCGAAATTTTATACATGATATAACACATAGTTGTGCACCTACCTTTTTGGTTGCAATCGGCTGCACCAAAAGTAAATAAATATGCAGATGTACCCACTTTGTTACTCGGCTGCGTGAGCTCAGTTTTTTTGTAATTATTTTCATATGTTGGTAAATTGTACATGTTTTGCTTTAAAAATGATTGAATTATGTTGTTCTTATCTTCCGGTTAAAGTTCTTATGCCTTTAGTTAATCTGCATGCAATAGTTGTAGAATTATTAACAATTTAAAAATTTTTTAAGTGCGGCTAAGCCTAATTTTTTTTACTATAGCTGCCGTATTTGTTTACATTTGAAGCTTAGCAAAATAGTGAATTAAGTCAGTTTCTGCACCTTTAGTGTCTTTTTGCTGTGTGGTATCCAAAGTAAACTCAGTTTTGTGCACCGAAAAATCTGCCTTCTTGCTCGCTGGCTTAACTGCTTGTTTTTGCGTAGAAACAATAATTTTAATTGTAATAGGTGTTTTAAGCTTCTCTATATTTTTCAATTTTTAATAAAGATATTTTGAGGTTTTATGTATTTTTGTCTTGTCGCGAAGTGAGAACTGAATTAATTGAATGAGAAATCTATCTCTAATGAGATTCGAGGAAATAAGTTTCAATGATATGCAGAATAAAAAATGCGTATAATTTAATATTCCGCCCAAGGAAGTCCACGCGGAATCAAATAAACCAAGTCATGTGGACTTCAGACTTTTTAATGCTATGCTTACAACAAATTGTTTGTAAATAGAGTTTGACAACTAAATATAGCAGTACAAAATCGGGTGTGTTTCATTCACTATGTGCGCGAAGTTCTTGATATAATCTATATCCATAACATTTAGGAGCTCACTTTCAGTTATATTAATATCGATTAATTGATTGAAATGCTTAAGGAGCTCACTTTTCAGCTATATTAATATCGATTAATTGATTGAAATGCTTAAACTAGCTAATTTAATTTTAAAAAAAAAATCACTCTTGTATTCGCACACTGAAAATTTTCTGTAATATAAAGCACAGCACAAGAAATAAATATTTTGCGAAACGTGAAAAAAATATTAACATTAAATAAGAATAAATCTGATCATGCAAATTTGAAAGGTAGTTCTGAATATTTTTAATTGGCTGTTTCATTGGCGGACGGCACATCCAACTGTGTAATGAAATGACTGGAAAAAGAGGTGGCGCTGTCTGTTACAAAAGTAATAAAACTAGGTACCAAAATTCGGTACATCGCCAGTTACGATAATACCCCTTTCTTGGCTTCCGGTCACTTTATACGTGAGAAAAACGGGCCCACTAGCAGCCCACCAGTAAAGTCGCTGAACGCTGGTAGTTTGACCTGGACTCAATTTTGGGCGAACGGGCTGGCTGCATCGGCGTTTTAGTCGTTTTTCCCATACGTAACTTGGGTATAAATCAGTTTCCCTTAGACGCCCACCAGCGGCCGAGCGGTAAAGTCGCTGAACACTGGTAGTTCGGTCCGAGGTTCGAATCCCGCGAACGGGCTGGTTACATGGGTGTTTTCGTGGCTTTCCCCATGTGTAACGTGCATACGAGCCAGTTTCCCTTAAAAAGTCTTCCACGAAGGCAACCCTCCCTTAAGGCAGATAGCCCTCGAGTGCTTTGCCGTAATCTAATAAGCAGTTTCACTTAATTATTTCTCCAGAAAAGTATCACTGCCCTTAAACTGTAATCAAAGAATGTGTAATCAAATAAACCAAGCCAAAAATGTGAAGAAAACGACGAAACTCCAATGCAGCTAGGATATGAACACCGTTCGAACTACCGGTTTTCAGCTATTTTTCTGCTTCGCCGCTGGTGGGCTAAATAGAATTTGAAATGAATGGTATTAAGAAACTGGCAGAATTGCAGACCTTCAAGATTATCTGACTGAATTTTGCCAAACATGATGGAAGCGGTAAAGCCAGGAAGGAGAAAGTAAGAAATTATTTGACTTTATATCTCAAGATTCGTAAGCGATAAAAATAATTAACAATTCTCCCTGAATAAAACAAAAATGGGCTGCGTTTTCTTCCGATCTAGTTCCTTTCGGTTTTGTAGAATTAATAACTACTAAATTACGTTTAGACTTTTTAAAGGTTCATGTCGTCACGAGCAAACCTTTTGTTTACGTTTGAACGTAAAGAGCTCTTTGTCCCCGCTAAGGTCTTTGAAACATTAAACTGTAATCTGTTAGCTAAAATTTAATTAAGTTCGATTAGCAATTTACTTAATTTAATGATTAGACGGAAATTATAATTATTTAATCGTGTATGCTTAAACTTTTTAAAAGTCGCACGACATATTAAGCAGCAAGTTTTCTGCTTATGCTTCAACCTAAGACAGACAGAAGTCTTTCTGCTCGCAGGGTGTTGATTTTGATTGATGTATTGAAATTACGGTAAAGCACACTAGGGCTCTCTGCCTAAGGAAAGGGATGCCTTCGTGGAGGTCTTTCCAAGGGAAACTGGCTCGTATACACGCTACACCTGTAGAAAACCACAAGAACGTCCATGCAGCTAACAGATTCAAACCTCGCCGCCTGTTCGCGCGATTCGAATCTCGCCCGAACTGCCAGTGTTCAGCGAATTTACCGCTCGGCCGCTAGTGGGCCTCTGTCCGCAGGTCGAAAGATCAAGCTTAGAGCGAACAAATGGAAATTCTGTGTGAGAATTAGATAACTGCAGAGCATTTGAATACGAATTTTTTTAAAGACCAGATAAAAATACTGCGTTAAAAAAAAAAAAAAAAAAAAAAAAATCCTAAGGACCTCCTTGCCAATTGTGTACAAGATGCCGTTAACTAGAAATTAACCATTTGCCTAGTTAACCCTTAATTAAGTAGATAATTAGGAGTTACAAATAATTCTTTGAAATGTGCGACTGGAATGTATTAATTCCTTCTCATTCAAGGCGATTACGTTTAATTAACAGTTCACTAGATTTGTTGGGAATTAACAGAAATCTTTGGAAAACTAGATCATTTAGGATACGGTTTATACGCTTTCGCTATAAAGAATCAAATTGGAAAAAAGTTGAATCTTGAAGAAAAGTCTTTTCTGTTTTATAACGGAAAAAAAAAAGAAAAAAAAAAAAATCTTTTACTTATATGTGCTATTAAAAAAGTGTGTTGCTCAATACAGCGTAAATTGATGGTTTAAAATTCATTTTATCTGGGTAGTATCATTTAACTTTTACAGTGAGTGTTATTTTATCCTAGGAGTATCATCCCTAAGGAACGTTTCTTTCTAGCAAGCTTTAAAAAAAGCCGTTTGCAAAATTTCTGTTTCATATTTTTAACTGCCTGCCTTCAAAGTGAAAATCTGATCTTTTGCTTTTGTTTATTATTTGAAAGAAAATTACTAACTAGTAGCACAATTTTCAAATAATAATTGTAAGGGAAAAAATCAAATAAATATAAATTAAAAAAAAAATAAATCTGAAAGCTTTCAGATTTTACATTACGCCCAAAGGAGCGCTTTTTTTTAACGTTTTGTATGTTACCCTTATTTATTAAACATCACGTTCTTCGCGTTTAAACCATAAAATTAAGTTCAACAGCAATATTGCAAAATAATTTTAAAGCGAGCATAGTTTTAGAATTTCTAATATACAGTTTCGCGCTCTGGAGATAAAAATGGTTTTTCCGTTCAGCCTTGCCATTGTTCACTTTAAAATCGTGGAGTCTGTTAATCAAAAATTTGTTAATGTTTTACAAAATATAAAATCGATAATGAAACAAATTCCAAATTTAACGTTCCAAATGCCCATATTCGGGTGGAAATGTTCAGTATTCAAAGTTTGACTCTAAGTATCGTTGTTTTATATCACAATGCAAGAAACAAAAAAAAAAAAAAAAAAAAAACATTCATGCAGATTCTTCATTATTTAATTTCATTAAATCTAACACAGGGCCCGCCGACCAGTCGGTATAGTGGTTAGGGAAGCTGACTGCGATGCCGAAGGGCCTGGGTTCGAATCCCGGAGAAGACATGGTTGTAACTGTCCGTCCCATAAAGTAAATCCCTATTGGGAACCTTTGAACTCAATAAATATGAACTTACCATATATACTGATGGTTCGAAATCTGAAGCAGG
This sequence comes from Stegodyphus dumicola, assembly GCF_044657685.1. Lineage (NCBI taxonomy): Eukaryota > Metazoa > Arthropoda > Arachnida > Araneae > Eresidae > Stegodyphus > Stegodyphus dumicola. The sequence continues at coordinate 190,852,338 of NC_140776.1, read as the reverse complement.
CGTTGGTAGTGCATATTGCGCATTCCGAAAAAATTCAAATATTAAAAACTGGAATATTTGTTTAAACAATAACAACTCAGTTTTTCAAGCAGAACGTTTTGCAATCAAAGAAGCCATGTGCTTCGCAAAAGAACTTTCTTTACCATCCTTAATTCTCTCTCATAGTGCATCTGGTATTCAAGCTATAATTGGACACAGTCGATCGCCTATTGTACAAGAAATCCATTTTCTACTTTCTCAATTTCAAAACAATAATAGACTACATTTCAAATGGATTAAAGCACACATCGGTAATAGTGGTAACCAGCTCGCAGACGAACTAGCAAAAGAGACTGCAAACAATTCTTCCCTTCCAAATTACTCAATTCCATATCCAATATTATTACTAAAAACAAAATTAGAAACAGAATTAATGCACTTATGGAAGCAAACCTGGACTGAAGCAACTACCGGCAGAAGAACTTTTACTTTCATATCAAAACCTTCAAGATCATTAATATCTACCAACCGTTCAATTACATTTTTCCTAACAGCTCATGGTCCATTTCCAGAATACCTTCATAGATTCGGACTTCACCATACAAATCTCTGTACCTGTGGGAATGAAGGCACAATAGATCATTATCTCTTTCACTGCAACCTTACTAAAGATTATCACCTTAAAGCATACAATTTAACTTCCGCTCAGTTATGGTTTCAACAGTTATTAAAAAGTAATATTCTCAGAAATAATCTTCATAATATAATAAATTATATCTCCGCAAACATCGATAATCTTAAAGGAACTTGAAATCAATATTCTTTGTTCATTTACCTTACTTAATAAGCCATTCTTTCTACTACCTCATTTTAATGCTTTCACTCAAGACTATCTTTATTTAAACCTTCAAGATCTCTCAAGCTCGATCAAGAATTTAAGGATATTTTCTAACTCCATCTCCTTAATATATTAATAAAGTCTCAACTCAAGATTTTTAGTCAAGTCTTTTACTCAAGAATGACTCTCTATCAAGAATTTCCTCGAACTTTTCATTCAGGTCATCCTAATTCATTCAAATACTATTTCTCATCAACTATTATTCAATTACTGCTCTTCATTCTCCATAATGAAATACTTTACATATCTTACATTCTCAGCCTCTACTATTCTCATACATTATGTTGCTTATTTTCAAAATTTGTAACGATCTTCTTAAGTATTTACTTATCTATTTACGTTTCATTTACTTTCATATTTCTTTAGGTATTATGTTTTTATATATTTAATTTCTTCAATTTTTATTATATAATTCTCAAAATTCTGATACTTTATTTGACTTCATATATAACAACATCGTATTTATCTTATTCTAAATTTTTAACTTTTGTTTATTGTATCTATTTATGTTTATTATTTATTGTATTATTTATATATTTATTTCTTGATATTTAATTTTTATTATGTAATTATCAAAATTCTAAAATTTTATTGTATTTTACATAACAACACAGTTGGTAGATGATTCCATCAGTTGATCGTAAAAGCTGAATGTCTTAAAGGCGGTGCAGCTGCTCATCTGATGGTAAATAAATAAATAAATAACTGTCCGTCCCTTCATAGGAAAGGCGATGGTGGCCCACTTATTAGGTGCCTCCATAATAAAGATACCACATCCGGCCTTGTATAGATTAATGGACTGGGTTACATTTGTAATTGTTCACGATCTGCCATTTGAAGAAAAAAAAAAAAAATAATAATAATAATAATAACACAGGGCTCTAATATTCGGTGACAACAATTTGAAAAGTGAACCGACATTTATAGTGAGGCAACGCAAAATGGCAAAGCGAAATTATTAATAGTCCTTCTGGGCAAATTGCACCTTTGGACCTATAAAAATACAATTTATTACAATGATGGGAACGAAAAGCGGAATATTGGGACATTCATTTTTATGCAGAAATGCTTTATGTATGTCGCTTTTAATTTGGATCATTTTGTAGAGCAAACCGGTAAGCCAAATTTTGTCAAACGCCTTTTCGATGTCCAGGAAGGCTACGAAACAGGATTTATTATCAAAAGCTTCTGCACTTTTTTTAACTAAAATTGAGAATTAGTTGAATGCCCTTGACGAAAGCCGAATTGATTATTCTGAATGTTGGAGTGGGATCTGTTCACTCTCCAACTTTTCTCCAAATATAAACAAATCTTTCACTCCTTTTCCCATGATTTACTCTTCCCGGCTATTTTTGTTTTACAAGTAGTTTTACGGTGCAGGATTACAGCTCTATGGCTGGAATACTTGGGGGGGGGGGAAACACCGAAATGTATCAAGAGCTGCCAGGAAAGGAATTCTGTTTCACACTTCAGAGTCAGGAACTAACTGCTGATTTGACCTTCCGTCCTCCCTCCTTCATTTTCTTCCCTCATTGCTTTTCATGGAGGTTTCGTCCATGTTCCTACCACCATGATTCTTCCCAACCCTGCGTTTCGTCGCCTTTTGGATTACCCATGCAGATGCAACTTTTAAGTAACGTAACAAGTTAATTATATCCGGCCATCGGGTTTAAAAAAAAAAAAAAAAAAAAAAATTGGAAGGTTTTAGATTTTAAATTACTTCCAAAGGGGCGTTTTTTTTTAACGTTTGTGTGTTATCTTTATTTATTAAATATCGTTTTCTTTGCACTTAAACCATAAAATTCTGTTCAATAGCAGTGTCCCAAAATAAGTTTAAAATGAGCCTACCTTTAGAATTTCACATACACAGTTCCGCGCGCTGGAGATGTGTGTGTGTGAGATTATGGCAAAGCCTCGAGGGCTATCTGCCTAAGATGAGGGATGCCTTCGTGGAGGACTTTCTAAGGGAAACTGGCTCGTATACACGTTACACATGGGGAAAACCACGAAAACGCCCATGCAGCCAGCCCGTTCGCGGGATTCGAACCTCGGACCGAACTACCAGTGTTCAGCGACTTTACTGCTCGGCCGCTGGTGGGCCCGCTGGAGATGAAAAGATTTTTTTTTCCCCTCGTAGAGTGTTGCCATTGCTCGCTTTTAAATCGTTGAGTTTGTTACTCAAAAATTTGTTAAAGTTTTACAAAATATGAAATCGATAATAAAACAAATTCCAATTTGGTCTTCCGCATGCCCATATCGCAATATCGCAAAGCAAAATTATTTTAAAATTAGCATATCTTTAGAATTTCCGATACACAGTCTCGCGCGCTGGAGATAAAATGTCTTTTTTTTTTTTTTTTTTTTTTTTTTTTTTTTACAGTGTTGCCATTGCTCGCTTAGAAATCGTTGAGTTGGTTAATCAAAAATTCTTTAATGTCTGACAAAATATAAAATAGATAATATAAAAAATTCCAAATTAGGGCTTCCAGATGCTGGAGGATTACGTCATTCAAAATTGGATGGTTCTAGGTACCGTCGTTTTATCACAATGCCAGAAACGTACATACATTTATGTAGATTCTTCATTATTTAATTTCGTTAAATGTAATACAGGGCCGTAATAGTTGGTGGCAGCAGTTTGAAACGTGAATCAACGCAGAAAGTAAATCGACACAAAATGCCAAAACGAAATTAATAGCCCTTATGGGCTTAAATAATAATAATAATAATAATAATAATAATAATAATAATAATAAAAATCTGAAATGTTTCAGATTTTAAATTACGTCCAAAGGGGCGTTTTTTAACATTTTGTGTGTTACCTTTCTTTATTAAATATCATGTTCCTCGCACTTAAACCATAAGATCCAGTGCAACAGCAATATCGAAAAATAGTTTTAAAACGAGCATATCTTTAGAATTTCCGATACAGAGACTCACGCGCTGGAGATAAAAATGTTTTTTCTGCACAACGTTGCCATTGCTCGCTTTGAAATCCTTGAGTTTGTTAATCAAAAATTCGTCAAAGTTTTAAAAAATAGGAAATCGATCATAAAACAAATTTCAAATTTCAAATTTGGTCTTCCACATGCTCATATTCGTGGGAGGATTACGTTATTCAAAATTCGATGACTCTATGTACCGTTATTTTACGACAATGTGAGAAATATACATACATTTACGCATATTTTCATTATTTAATTTCTTCAAATATAATGCAGGACTCTAACATTTTATGGCAACAGTTTGAAAAGTGAACCGACATTTATGAGTCCGACGCAAAATGCCAAAACGAAACTAATAGTCCTTCGGGATTCAAATCCCTTTGGACTAAAAAAAAAAAAAATAAATAAAAAAATAACTGAAAGCTTTTTAGATTTTATATTACGCCCAAAGGGGCGTTTTTAAAGTTTTGTGTGTTACTCTTATTTATTAAATATCCTGTTCTTCGCACTTAAATCATAAAATTGTATTTAACAGCAGTATCTCAAAATATTTAAAAGAGCATATCTTTAGAATTTCCACAACATAATCTCACGCGCAGGATTTTTTTTTTTTTTTTTCTATTGCTCGCTTTGAAATCCTTGAGTTTCTTAATAAAAAACTCATAGATAATAAAGCAAATTTCATACTCACAATTTGGGCCTCTAGTTGCCTATATTCGGATGGAAATGCGCGTTATTCAAAATTGGATGGCTCTACGTACCGTTGTTTTATCTCAATGCGAGAAACAAGCATACAGATTCTTCACTATTTAATTTCTTTAAATATAATACAGGGCTGTAATATTTGGTGGCAACGATTTAAAAAGTGATTCGGCATTTATAGTGAATCAACGCAAAATACCAAAACAAAATTAACAGCCTTTCTTGGCTAACCCCTTTGGCCTAAAAATGTGTTTATCTCTAGGAATAAGCGCGTTTGAATAGAGGAAGTTAAAAAAAAATTCAAAAGGTTCAGATTTTAATGATTGCGCAAATGGACTATTTTAAAAGTTTAATATTTTTTAGTAGTAATAATTATCGATCGAGATGTCCCAAACAGAAATACAAAACATTTTATAGGAAATTAGATGGATATGCATTTAGACTAACATGGGAACGTTATGTATTTTCTCTATATTAAAAAAGTTATAAGATGTGTAAAGTAATTCTATAAAAATACTGAATGTTTTTAATTAGACATATCGTAAACGAAATGCTTATTTTTTTAAATCAGTAGAGTTAAAAAGGGGGGGAAGTAACATTTGTCTTAAACAGTTTAGTTTGTTCATGAAATAATAGATACTAGATTAAATCTGAAATAACAGTGTCACGTTTGCGAACGGGAACAGACTTGAAACAAACGACGCAAAATCTCTTTTCGAGACCAATAGCCGTTTTAAGTAAAAAAAGAGAAAGGTAGTGGGCACAGGACATTTAGTAATTAAAAATTCAACTACTATTTTTTAAAAAATGTTTTTTGTAGGTAATACTGTACTATATCTTTTACGATGGATGAAATTAAATAAAACTAATAAAGGAATTAGTTATTTTGTATATTTAAATATTTTGTTATTTTAATTATCTTATCGTTTGAAAAATTAAAGTTAAAAATATCTTGGAACAATGCGGTAATAGATATGATAAAGAACCAATTCTGATAGGCTTTTCTTGTAAAACAGCTGGAAGAATTTTAAGCTTTTGAAAATATAAGGTTCTCGTTTTTCTTTGTTAAAATGGGTCGAAAAAATTCTGAGATATTTTTTTGACGAGAGAAAATTTACAACTTGCTTTTAGAATCATGGAAAATTAAAGAGAATAATAAGTGTAGTAGCACGCATGAAATCTACTATTCAGAATATTATTTCGAAATACCGCAGAAAAAATTTGTTTAAAAACAAATTGCGAACAAAGCGTCCAAGGCATTTCACTAGCCCCATGGGAGATGGAATCATTAAAAATAATATTAGTAATCTTTTAAAACGATAGCAGTTAACCTGAACGAATATTTAGAAAATCTGCTAATTTAGAAACATTTGGGCATATTTTAAGAAAAAATAATTTTCATGACCCAAATAGTTTGAAATAAACCATTTCTCGTTGAAGCGAATTGAAAAGCAAATTTGCACTTCGTTAAGATTTGTTTTAAAAACCTTCAAGGTTCTTCGTATTCACTCAGATTGTAGGATTTTATGTTAAAATTAACCAGTTACGATTTGAAATTTTACTATTAATCTTCATCAAAATGAAACTTAGTTAATGATTATTTAAGTCGATGGTTTGAATGTTTCAGAATTAGAGCTCGCTTACAGTTACGTATTATTGCCAGCTCTGCCAGAATTTATTCCGGCTTTAGACATTTTGCTAGCCGACTTTTGAAAGCGCGCCGTTATTTATTCAAGTAAATTATTTTGTGTGTAGTATCCATGGAGGTACTTCCTACCTCCATGGTAGTATCAGCCTTCGTTACTTGAATTTAAACGCTCAGGTCTATGTTATTTTAAGTACCATAAGTGGTAGAGTTTTATCTGTAGCCCAAGCAGTGCCTCCTGTTAATTTCAACAGTTCAATAAAAAAGTTATTTTAACATTAAAAAATATTCTGTCATTTGAATTCAAGCTGGAGCGGTAACTTATTGTCAATATAATAGGATCTGGGATAGGACACTGCGTTAAGTGCTTAAAAGCTTAACGCAGTGTCCGTTTTCTTACAAGTTTGTTATTGTCTTACGAGTTAAGCATTGAATAACCATTGAGTTGACATAAGCTTCTATATAAGTAAAACCCTATGATATATGTAGGTGAAAAGGAATTCAGCATTTTTGGGAGTGATTGAAATCGAATGGTGTGAGGTATAGAGAAAAACCCCATATTGAACTTCAAATGAAAATGTTAGGTTTATAAGGTTTTTCTCCTGCCTTCCTAGCGTGCCTTCGTGGTGTAGTGGTTCTGCACGCTGGGCCGGTATTCCAGAGGTCCGTTGTTCGATTCCCGGCGAAAGCGATTGCTCATTTTTCATCTCTCTGGCTTTTTCAATTAACCTAATGTCTCTACAGTGGCGCCCGAACTAAAAGGGTGTTGGATGATGATTCTCCTCACCCAGGATTTGGCGATTGGGTTCCCTAAAAGCCCCAGTCGCCCTTTAAAAGGGGGAGTATATAAGGTATTTCTCCCGCCTTCCTAGCATGCCTTCGTTGTGTAGCGGTTCTGCACGCTGGGCCGGTATTTCAGAGGTCCGTGGTTCGATTCCCGGCGAAGGCGATTGCTCATTTTTCATCTCTCCGGCTTCCAAAAAATACCTAATGTCTCTACAGGTTAGGTTATAAGTATGGTAAAGCGCTCTACCCCAAAGGGAAGAGATGCCTTCATGGAGGATATTGTAAGGGAAACTGGCTCGAAATGCGCACCGAGTGCAGGATTTACGCCAGCAGAACGCTCTATCTGCCGATTAAAAAGCGCCCTGTATTAGCTCAACGCGCGATTTCCGCGCGCATATTCTATTATAAAATTTGCTTATTTTGATCCCTTTGCACACTGCGCAAATAAATAAATAAAAATAAAGGGACAATTCAAAATCTCCCGTTCTACTAGGCCGATTGACGAAATTCAGACTGTGTTTTTCATGTCTCGAAAGCGGAACTTAGGATATATATTAGATTTATATACAGCATTGTTCTAATATAGGTATTTTGACACAAAATCGGACCTTTTCTGATATGACATGCCAAATTTTTTTCCACATTTCGATTCTACAACTCAAATTATGCCTAAATATTAAATTTTGTAGAATTTGTTGCGAAATTTATGGAGAAATATAAAAATTTAACTTGGCGGAATTTTTCAGTTTGCGCCAAGAATACTTCACTTGGCGAACTTGCAAACTTCTTAATTTATAGCAACCTTTTTTTCTTTGTAAACGAGCGGAAAAATTCACCTTTCATTGTTTCATATAATTTTAACAAAGTGTGTAAACCATAATTGGCGTTATCCTTGCTTATAACAAATATGCTAAATTTCAAAACGCGCCAACATATAAATTCAAGTATATATTCGGAAATTTTAAATAAAAAAACTCTAATTTTTTGCAGGTATACTTAGAAATACATCAGGCTTTAAGATGATGGTAAATATTGTATAGGTTATAATTCAAAATATTTTTCTAAAATTTTATAAAAATTATTTAAAAATACAAATTTTAAAAATAAACCATAAAAAATGGGCGACTTTTATTCGGAATGAACCTATGAATAATGAATGTGAAAGGAAGAATCAGATATGTTTAGTAAAAAAAGACAGATTAATAAATATATACCAAATTCAATTAACATGGAGCAGCTAAAATTTTGAGAGCTAATTTTTTAAAAACTACTCGTACGATTTTTACAAAACTTGGTAGTTTGAGCCGTAGAACTGAAATATGGAAAAACATTGGTATATTACATTTATAGAAACGGGAGACTTAAAACTTTTTTTTTTTTTTTTCCCAGTGTACATATTTATTTTGCTCCCTTTTTGCCAGGTACCGTATATTCCCGCTCATAACGGGCACCTGTAATTTCAGATTACATTTTTTTTTTTTTATTTGTAGGTATATTCGCTGCATAATGCTCTGTAGAGTTGTTGGGATTTTTGAAGAAGTATACATATGAAAAATGAGCGGTGCCCTCTCCCGGAGGCGTAGCTAGGATTTTGAGCGCTCGGGGACAACTGAAGATTTTGCGCTTCTTTCTATGTGCAAGAATGAAACAAATTTCATTCTAAAATTTGGTAACATCAATTTGGAGCTCCCTGGTTCCTGCGCCCGGTGACAGATGTCTCACCTTGCCCCATCCTAGCTACGCCACTGCCGTCGCCGGGATTCGAACCTGAACCTCTAGATTACGCACTCAGTAATTCAGAGCCTCTAGGCCAGTAATCTAGGACCTCTACGTAAACTTCATACTACAAAAGGAAAAAAGAAAATTTGACATTGTATGTTAATTAGCACAAGTCACAAAATGCGTTCTAAACCAGTGTTTCTCAAACGCCGGTCCGCAGGAAATATTTGCCGTCCGCGAAATATCCAGCTATCTGTCCAAAAATTGTGCCAATGGGTCGAACTATTAAACTTACCTGTCCGCGAGAACGTACCGAAATGTTCTTCCGGTCCTTGGAGTAAATCCAGTTGAGAAACACTGTTCTAAACTACATGTAGATATTATTTTTATTATCTTACTTCTGCAAATAAATCTTTCCTTTTATGTAAATTAGGTTCAGAAATTCGATGAATTTCAACAGGCTGGTCTATTTAACATGAAATTAACGGTATATGTCTTTAAACAGATTTTATTCAGCGAAATGTTCGGTAAAAATTTGCATTAAGTTCATGTTTATTATATTCATACAAGTGTTTGTGGCTGCAATATCCCTTAAAATTCATAGCTTTACTTCTTGAAAATTGTTAATTCCTCTTTTTAATTCAGATGTTTTTTCCTTAAACTCTCATTTAAGAAAAGTTAATTTTTTAAAAGAAGAACTCGGTCTATCTCTAATGTTTTATGATAGAAAATTAAACTGTAATCATATAACTGAAAACTATTACCGAAAAAAAAAAATAATAATAATAATCTCCAGCGCACGAGACTTTCTATCGGAAATTCCAAAGATATGCTCTTTTAAACATTTTGTGATACTGCTATAATGAATTGATTTTTATGGTTTCAGTAAGAAGAACATGATATTTAATAAAGAGTAAAGGTAATGCCAAAAACGCTAAGAAACGCCCCTCTGGGCGTAATATAAAATCTGAAAACTTTTCAGATTTTTTTTTATTTGAGGCCAAAGGGCATTAGCCCAGAAGGGCTATTAACTTCGTTTGGCATTTCGCGTCGAAAACTTTAAATGTCCGTTTGACTTTTCAAGTTGTTGGCACAAAATGTTATCGCCTTGTGTTACATTTAAATAAATTATATAATGAAGAATTTACATAAATGTATGTATGTTTCTTGCACTGTCTTAAAACAACGGTACCTAGAGCCATCCAATTTTGAATAACGTAATCCTCCACCGAATATGGGCATCTAGAAGCCCTAATTTGGGATTTAGAATTCATTTTATTATCGATTTCATATTTTGTAAAACTTTAACGAATTTTTGATTAATAACTGAACGATTTCAAAGCGAGCAATAGCAACACTATACGGAGGGGGGGAAGCATTTTTATCTCCATCGCGCGAGACTGTGTATGGGAAATTCTAAAGATATGCTCATTTTAAAATTATTTTGCTATATTGCTGTTGAAATGAATTTTATGTTTTAAGTGCGAAGAACATGATATTTAATAAATAACGGTGACAAACAAAACTTTAAAAAAAAAAAAAAAAAAAAAAAAAAAAACCTTAGGGCGCAATGTAAAATCTAAAGGCTTTTAGATTTTTAATTTTAAAAAAAAAAATTTCCAAAAATATTTTTGTTTGCCTGATTCCTAGAAATCAAATCAGGAGTAATAATTAGTATTTGAAACAGTACTTGAAAATAATCAGTACTTGAAACAGTACTTGAAAATGCTGTTTTCCTTTTACGAAATCATTTATATTTAGCGTATCTAAAAACAAAAAATTTTAATTTAAAAAGTTAAACATTATTGATGCTATAAATTTTCAAATAGTTTTATAAGGTAAGCTTCGTTAAAAAGTATGATGTCAAGCAGAATGTAATTGTTTAGTTCTTTAAAATAACCGCACTTCGAGTTATTTATTCATCCAACTTTAGAAAATATTTTAGGAATATAATGATAACAAATTGCCATTTCCTTTATCAGACTGGTGTGGAAAACAAAAAAAGTTCTAGAAATACAATTTCGGAACAGGTTTTTTATATTCAGAGGCTTTATTCTCACGTCAATATATAAGGCATAACTGCTTTTGATGAAGTAAAACATGTTAGATAGAGTATTAATAATAAAATGCTGTGTAAGAATTTTTTGCAAGCCCTTTTTTATTCCGTAAGAAAGAGAAACTGTAATAATAAAAAATCTGAAAGCTCTCAGAATTTACATTGCGGCCAAACGGTCGTTTTTTTAATGTTTTGTGTGTTACCTTTATTTATTAAATATTATGTTCTTCGCACTCAAACGATAAAATTCAATTCAACGGCAATATCGCAAAATAATTTTTTAAATGAGCCTGTCTTTAGATTTGCGATACACAGTCTCGCGCGCTGGAGACAATTAATCCATAGGGGCCAATTTATTCCCTGAAGGACTATTGTTTGCGTTTTGCGATTTTGCGTTGGTTCACTATAAATGTCCGTTTCACTTTTCAAACTGTTGCCACTAAATGTTAAAGTCCTGCATTATATTTGAATAAATTAAATAATGAAAAATCTGCATAAATGTATGTATATTTCTCGCGTTGTGATAAAAGAACAGTACATAGAACCATCGGATTTTGAATGATGTAATCCTCCTACGAATATGGGAATATGGGGAAGCCCGAATTTTAAATTTGTTTTATTACCGATTTCATATTTTGCAAAATTTTAACGAATTTTTGATTAACAAACTCAAGGGTTTCAAAGCGAGCCATGGCAACGTTCTACAGAAAAAAGACATTTTATCTCCAGCACGCGAGACTGTGTATCGGAAATTCTAAAGATAGGTTCAATTTAAAATTATTTTGCGATATTGTTCTTGTGCTGAATTTTATGGTTTAAATGCAAAGAACGTGATATTGAATAAATAAAGGTAATAGATAAAATGTTAAAAAAGGCCCCTTTGGACATAATTTAAAATGTGAAGCCTTTTAGATTTTTTTTTTCTCTGTGCAGTGTTACCCTTTCTTTGAAGTCGATGAGTTTATTAATCAAAAATTCGTTAAAATGTTAGAAAATATGAAATCCATAATAAAACAAATTCCAAGTTTAGGCCTTTCACAGCCCACCAGCGGCCGAGCGGTAAAGACGCTGAACACTGGTAGTTCGGTCCGAGGTTCGAATCCCGCGAACGGGCTGGCTGCATGGGTGTTTTCGTGGTTTTCCCCATGTGTAACGTGTATACGAGCCAGTTTCCCTTAGAAAGTCCTCCACGAAGGCATCCCTCCCTTTAGGCAGATAGCCCTCGTGTGCTTTGCCATAACTGAATAATCCAATCCACTCTAGGCCTTTCAGATGCCCATATTCGCAGTAGGATGACGTCATTCAAAATTGTATGGCTCTAGATACCGTTGTTTTATAACAATGCGAGAAAGACATATACATTTATGCAGATTCTTCATTATTTAACTTCTTTAAATTTAACACAGGGTGATAATATTTGGCAAGAATTTGAAAAGTAAAACGGACTTTTGAAGTTTTCGACGCAAAATGAGAAAACAAAATTAACGCCCTTTGGGCTAAAAATTCAATTAATTCGGCACCTCTGAAAAATGCATCTGTTATGGATGATATTAAATGAATCTGACGAGAATTATTTTCAGTACCACACTGACGTGTATTCAGACAAATTTCTTATCCTGCAGTTGTTTCTTATCCTTAGTTAAAATTGCTCCATTTAAGACTTCTTGACCGAAAGGGAAATTCACCCCACCTCATAAATTATTCACTTCCGGGGTTGGGTCGTATTGCTATGTGGGTCCAAGCTTTGTGCTTCCCAGCGTGGTTAGTTTTTACAGCAGATTCGCTGCTTCTGACGTAAAGGGAGGTGCATCACTCGTTTTCCGCTGATTCCATCCCTGACTATAGTTTTCTTGAGAAGAGTGATAGATCATGCGTTTTGAGCCTAAATCTTCAAGGTAAGTTCAAATTTTAAATTCTGAGAAATTTTTTCTTTTTTTGTTTTCAGATGTACAGGAATATTAATTAAAAATACTGACAAAAGTGTAAAATATCGAATATTAACGGTACTCTTCTATTATCGGGACTGGCTTCAGAAGTGTATATATGCTTCGAAGTATCTGCATCACCATGTAGTATGTGTGGACGTATATGTGTATATGTATGTGTGGACGTATGTATGTATGTGTTTATATATGTATATGTACGTGTGGACATATGTATGTATGTATGTGTTTATATGTGTATATGTATGTGTGGACGTATGTATGTATGTGTTTATATGTGTATATGTATGTATGTGTGGACTTATGTATGTGCTGCATGTGTTCGTGTATACACAGACATGCATACGTTTTTACACTGCACAAAAAAAGGGGGGACAGGTCTTTATACCCCGTTCTACTGGGCCGATTGACGAAATTCAGCTTGCGTTTTTCATGTCTCGAAAGCGCGACTTAGGATGTACACTGCTCAAAAAAAAAAAAAAAAAAAAAAAAAAAAAAAAATGGGACAGTCCTATATCTCCCGATCTACTGGGCCGATTGACAAAATTCAAATTGCGTTCTTCGTGTCTCGAAAGCGCGACTTAGGATATATATTAGATTTATATATAGCACTATTCTAACATAGGTATTTTGACACAAAATCGGACTTTTTCTGAAGTAACATACCAATGTTTTTACATGTTTCGATTCTACGACTCAAATTACGCCTAAATATGAAATTTCGTAAAATTTGGAGCGAAATTTACGGAGAAATTCACAAATTTATGTTGCCACTTTTTTGTCAGTTTGCGCCAAGAATACTTCACTTGGCGAACTTCTTAATATATGGCAACCTAGTTTCCTTAGGAAAAAAAGTCACCATCGTTCCTTTTTTCCAAATAATATTCTTTATATTATATTTTTAATTATAACTTATTATTTTAAGTAATTTTTTCTTTTTCGAATTTCATTTTAATTGTTTAAGTTGCACTTTTTTTTTTTTTTTTTTTTTTTTTTTTCGAATAACTGTTTTAAAAATTTCTATTTACCTATTCGAACTGCGTAAATAAAAGTGCAGCGTTTATTTATTTATTTTTTTTTTTCAAATAGTTTTCTTTATATATATTTTTCGTCATAGCTATTATTTTAGGTCATTTTTAAATTTTTATACTTTTATTTTAATTGTTTGTGTTGCATTGTCTCTTCAGATAATTGTTTTAAAATTTTCTATTTATTCCTTCGAACTGAGCATTTTAAATATATTTATTAATATCAATTTTCCAGAATTTGATTTTATTTATTTGAACTGCGTTTTTTTCGGAAGAATACTTTGTAACCCAGACTACGGATGCGTTTGAAAACTGCATACTATATTAAAAGAGAAAATACAGTAAAGCACAGTTTTACACGCCTTTCAATGTTCCGTTCAGAAAAATATATATATATAAATAAGAGAGATGTATAACCGATATTTTAACTTAGGATGACTTGCATAGACTGCTTTAAACAGTTTTATCATTGTGCCCATTGCTTTACACAATTTTATCCTACATTTGGTTTCTTAAAATGTTATTCATATTTTAGTCAAATATTTTATTTTTGAAATCGCAAGAATCAAATATCATAAGATTGAAAAGTTTTCAATTTAAAAAAATACGAATACTAAATTTTACAAAAAAATTTATTTTTCTTCTCTGTTTCTTTAAGCATTCTGAAAGTATATTGAAAAGTATCCAACTTTTCGAAACATTTTGGTATTTCTGACAATCATTTTAAATAAAGTTATCGCCTTCCATTTCATAAAGGCCCACAAACGGCCGAGCGGTAAAGTTTCTGAACACTGGTAGTTCACTCCGGGGTTCGAACCCCGGTAAACGGGCTGGTTGCACGGGCGTTTTCGTGGATTTTCTCATGTGTACCGCGTATGACAGCTGGTTTCCCTTAGAAAGTTCTTCACGAAGTATTTCGTCAGAGCCTTTATCAGTCTTTAGAGGCTAAACTTTTTGAAGCTGTGAGATGAAAGGAAAGACTGGTTTCATCAAAAGGTTTTGGTTTATTTTATTATGACAAAGCACACTACGGCTATCTGCCTAAGGGGAGGGATGCCTTCCTGGAGGACTTTCTAAGGGAAACTGGCTCGCATACACGTTACACATGGGGAAAACCACGAAAACGCCCATGCAGCCAGCCCGTTCGCGGGATTCGAACCTCGGACCGAACTACCAGTGTTCAGCGACTTTACCGCTCGGCCGCTGTTTCATCAGGAAGGGAAAAAAAACATCTTTAAGTGACATCCACATACATCACTGGATAAACTCCTGAATCTTCAAATAATTCGACTGAGGAAATCATGGGATTTACCATTTATGATACGATATGATGTTCTATAACGTAATTTACACAACCATATAGTTTAAAACCAGTCGCTCTTCACTTTAATCTGCAATGATATCGTTTTGTCTTTTCTATTAACACAAGCTCAATTGATGATATTTGCTGGTGTACTCGTCCAAGTGTTTTCTCTTTGAACACCTAAATTCTTTGAAGTATCCTGAAAGTATATTCGAAAGCGTCCAACTTTTTGAACATCTTAGTACGTCTGACAGCCAAATTTCCCTGCAAATTTTTGCTTACTTTTCTCCCTAATTTTCTTTTTTCCTTCTACAGTTATTTTCAGTGCTCACCCAAGAAAATTAAGATTTTTCGACTGCTAGACTTCCATACATTTTGCATTCTTGTCAATTTTTTAAAATATCAATTATATGAATTGCGTTTCAGCTAAAGACAGCTTTTCATTTTCTAGTCATTTTAGCTATAAATAAAGTTTAAAGCGAAGTCCAAAGGATAAATATTTTAATTAAAAGATTTTTGCTAAATGACAAAGAAATAAAACAGTCCAGCAGGGTTTATTCTGTACCACAGAGTAACCCGATTCTTATATCGGCTGAAACAATCTAAATCATATTAAAGATCATGTTTTTTTTTTATACAATCTATAACGCGAGAGAAAAATTAGCTTCTTAAAACATGCTTTCTAAGAGAATTAATATAAAAATTTATATTTTTATATATATTTTTTAAAGTTGGGACTTGAACCAAACTGTCAGACTTTTAAAGCTTATTTTACATGGTGGTTATTATTAAAGTTCCACTTTAAAATGGTCATAAAAGGAAAACTACCGGACCAAATGTTATCAAACTTGGGAATCGTGTAAGGGAGGTTATGAGAATTTATTTTCGGCGGAAAAAAAAAGAGTTCAAAAACTCACCATCAGGGGAAAAATGGCGCTGTATACAATATTGTTAAATGAAATAAGACACGAAAACATCTGTTTAAAATGTGTTTAATATTTTCCGAAACGTGTTACAAAGCATGTTCAATGTAGCATCCAGCATTTTCCGAAAGCAAGTTAAATCATGTTACTGCATTCTCAACAGCAGCTCTTAGCATATCAGGTTTGGTTTTGATTTGGTTTATTAGATTACGGCAAAGCACTCGAGGGCTATCTGCCTTAAGGGAGGGATGCCTTCGTGGAGGACTTTTTAAGGGAAACTGGCTCGTATACACGTTACACATAGCATATCAGGAGGAATGTTATCAGTGTATCACATTTTTCATTTCTGCCAAATTGTTTAGATTATCACCATAAACAGTGCTTTTGAGATAACCTCATAGACAAAAGTCACAGAGGTTGAGGTCTGGTGGGAAGAGGGGAAGTGTTGGCCTATAAGACGTTCATTCGTGAAATGTTGCCTAAGTAACTATGCGACACTCTTGAGGTGCACAGCCCTGCATAAAAATCGTAGTATCTAAAATGCCACGTTACTGCAGTTCATGTATCACGAAACATTTTAATACTGGCTCAAAGTGAGCTGCAATCGCAGTGATCCAGCTGTCGACTGCTCTTCAGAAAAAATGGTTCAGTTATAAAACTAGCTGTCATTCAACAGTAAACGGTGTGAAATGACTGTTATGCAATCGAATGCAGTAGGAGGATGCTATGGAACTAGATAGATAACATGAGAGATTTCTTTGGCCCAAATCGATTAAAAGCGTTTTGAATCAGTATCTTCATGTTTTAGTGCCGAATTCAGGCTTAAAAAATTACAAATTAGCGATCTGTAAGAAAACGATTTCCAGATTGTACGCACTTGTGAGAGTGATTTGCGATCTCACATTTTCTAATCGCTAATTCGTGGTTTTCACGGACGAAATTCTCACTTACAGGGATGGCGCTCTCGACATTTATCGAATTTAACGTCTTTAAATAATAATTTGCCTACTTCAAAGTTTCTTAAGGGTATAAAACATATTAAACCCGTTTAACAAAAGGTTAAGTTAGATTCCGACCCATATTTCGTTTAACAATATTGCATACAGCGCCATTTTCCCACCTGGTGGTGAGGTTTCGAACTTCCTTTTTTTCGCGGAAAATAAATTCCCATGACCTCCTTTACACGATTTCCAAGTTTGATAACATTTGATCCAGTAGTTTTCCTTTTATGACCGTTTCAATGTGGAACTTTAATTATAACCACTCTGTATATTATTAAATTTTAATTTGAAGCTATGCGTTATATGTATACCATGCGTAAAATTTTCGCTTTTATGGAAAAATAAAAAATCGAAGCAAATATACTTAGTATAATGGACCAAAACTGAAAACATTTCCCCTCCCTCCGAAAATAAAATATTGAAATTTCGAACTTGAATTTACTGGGTTATCGAACTATTTAATTTGACCTATCTTCTAAAACCTAGTTCCGACAACAATTCCGTCAAAAATTCCGAATTACTTAAGCTAAAGTTAAAGATTTAGTATATATTCACTGTATGTTAATAAAGTAATCAGAGTGTAATAAAAATAGATTATAGAATTTACGCTGATGTAACTTTTTGTCTGACTGCACAACATGTAATGGAAGAGAAGGTTTGTAGAGATCTGTTTTTCACATGCCTCTAAAAGTAGATGTCATATTAATTTTGTCTCTTCAATGTCAAAAAAACTTTCCTTTGAGAGGCAACTTTAGTTTTTGAGAAAGAAAAAAAATCACAAGAAGACAAATTTGAAGAACATGCAGGACGATTGAATATACATACTTATTTTCCGAACACAAGCGGTTCTCCGACTGGTTATTGAATAATGAAAAGATGCATTGTCATGCAATACAAAACATTTGGAATACGTTTTCTGGCTGAATAACGTAAGATTAAAAGTCATCTGCTTAATTCACATCCATTTACAAGTCAACTACTCGGGCAATTGCAGAATCGTTTTGATCCTGAGCTTGTAAGACAAACCTAATATCACTGGATTTAAACACTTCTTTAATCTTCCGAGAACGTTCCTTCTTTAGCTCATATTCCAAGAATATTAAGTGAATACAATTATTGCCAAAGAAATTTAATATTCATTTGCACTACGGCTTGGTAGTTTACTAACGAGTTAACAAAATTTAAATTCTGCTTTTTATGTCAAAGAATACAACAATATTTTAAATATTTACAAATAAAATATTAAATTGGAGATTTAATTGGAGCCTCATCAGTTGCCTAGCATTTGAAAAAGAAAAGATTGTTAAATACTAATTGTTTGTTGCGAAGTCTAACTCAGGCTGCATGGTTGGTTTTCGTAGTTTTCTAGGTTCTCTTTACAAAGGTTCTCTATGAAAGCATCTTAAAATAGCTCCCATGTTCTTTCTATGTTCAAATAACCAACTAACCTAATTTAAGCGCGATTTCCAAGTGAAGTTACTAGTAAAATCCGAATACTCATTAAAAATCATGTAGCTAGCCAATCGGGAGTAACATGAAAGATACGGAACCAATAATTGAAATGTTGTTACGGTACGCTGTTTCTTAACTTAGATGGTCGTTCCTTAATTAAATAGCCCACCAACAGCCGAGCGGTAAAGACGCTGAACACTGGTAGTTCGGTTCGAGTTTCGAATCCCGCGAACGGGCTGGCCGCATGGGCGGTTTCGTGGTTTTCCCCATGTGTAACGTGTATACGAGCCAGTTTCCCTTAGAAAGTCCTCCACGAAGGCATCCCTATCTTTAGGCAGATAGCCCTCGTGTGCTTTGCCATAATTAAATAATCCAATTCAATCCTTAATTAAATATAATTGATTTGTAAATTCTACTAGAACTGACGGTAAGAATTGAAGTGGAAATAAGTAATATGGTGTGCAATCTTGATTAATATAAAATTAAAAATATTTGCATAGAAAAATGTTTGCATTCAGACAGAAAGTTTTTTGAAATATTTGCAATTACTTTATAAGAAGGATTTATTAATAACAGTAATAATTACTTATTATATTACTGATGATTAGGATTCAGTTCTTGACAATTACATTCTAAATTAGAATTTTAAGGATATAATGAAAATACGCTACGCACAAAAATACATTTTAGGAAAAAAATGAGTTGATTTTTTATGTTTTAAAACTTCTTAAATTCATTTAGTAAACATCGTATCCTCGTTGTTTATTGAATCCAGAATGTTGGTGTCGTTTATATAATTATTCTTACTTGTCCACAGAATCTACTGACTTATCTAGCCATTAAGTAGCTGCAGATCATTTCTACATAACCATTGAACTTCCATTAATTCAGTCTCTAGAGGGTTGTATGTTTATATCATAATTTGACTTTTATAAAAATGATTATTCTAAATATTATGTTTCTATAAAAATATATTGTGCTTTAAAAATATGGATAATAGTATCAGCCGCTCTTTCAGCCACTTCAAAAGCAACAGTTTGTTTAGAAATAAATTATGCAGTTAATGTCATAAAATTCAAATAAATATCAAACGAAAATTCTCAGTTTTAGACAATTCGATTTAAACGAAGTAAAGTAGCAGACGATAAAACGCCGAAGGTAAAAATTTACTCTTACAAAAACTTACTCTTAAATTAAAAAAAAAAAAAAAGAAAAGAAAAAGAAAAGATACGAGAGAAATTAAAAAAAAAATAGTTAAAAATTTGAATAATATCATCTATAATTTAAAAAAAATAGCCTTTCATATAGTATTAATAAATATTTATTACGAATCATTGAGGGAAAAAATGTCATATAATTAATTCTCCGTAAAATTTTACTTGAAGTTTAAGGTTAAAAATAGCTGTGGCAATTCAGTATAACAAAAATCCATAGACCACATTTGGCGTTATTATCGCTCAAAAAAAAGGTGCCAAATTTCAAAACGCGAAATTATGTAAATTCGTGTATATCTTAGAAAATTTTGAATAAAAAAGTCTAATTTTTTGCAGATATGCTTAAAAATACACCTACTTTAAGATGATGGTAAAAATTTTGTAGGTTATAATTCAAAATATTTTTCGAAAAATCTATAGAAATTATTTAAAAATAAAAATTTAAAAAATAAAACGCAAAAAATGGGTAAATTTTATTTGGAATGAACCAAAATTTCGAAATGTGAGAGAAAAAATAAAAAATGTTTAATAAAAAAAGAGATATTAATAAATATTTGCCAAATTCAATTAACATTGAGGAGCTAAAATTTTGAGAGCTAATATTTTAAAAACTATTCGTACGATTTTTACAAAACTTGGTATTCTGGCATAATTTGAGTCGTAGAATCGAAATATGTAAAAAAATTGGTATGTTATTTCAGAAAAAGTCCGATTTTGTGTCAAAATACCTATGTTAGAATAGTACTATATATAAATCTAATATATATCCTAAGTCGCGCTTTCGAGACATGAAAAACGTAGTTTGAAATTTGTCAATCGCCCCAGTAGAACGGGAGATATAGCACTGTCCCTTTTTTTTTTTTTTTTTTTTTTTTTTTGAGCAGTGTACATAGTGCGTGAGCGGAAAAAAAGACCCAATCGTTCCTTCTTTTAAATAATGTTCTTTATCTTATATTTTTAATTATAATTGTTATAAACTTTAAGCAATTTTTTTTTTCTTTTTCGAATTTTTATTTAAATTGTTTACGTTGCATAGTTTCTTTCGAATAACTGTTTTAAAAATTTCTATTTACTCATTCGAACTGCGTAGTTTAAATCAAAGGTGTACCATTTATCTTTTCAAATAGTTTTCTTTATACTACATTTTTAGTCATAGTTACTATTTTAGGTTTAATTGTCTTGTAAAAACTTTCAATTACTTTTGCAAAATTCATACCCACGTAAAAATTACTACACCTAAATCAATTGATTTCACAGTGAAACTTTCCTAAAACAATCAACTCCACAGTTCTAGATAATGCCAGTTTCCTGTAGCCTGATAAAACTACGACTGATTTTAAGTACTATTATTTAATTATCCTGACAAATGTGTCACTGTCAGAGGTGGTCATTTAAGAAAATAACCACTATATGAGGTTTCACTTAATGTAAATTTTTTCAAATAAATAATTCACTTTTTATACTCCCAAGACTAGTACATTTAATATTACATAAATCTTATTCACAAATCTATTTCAAAAGACATTTATGGAAAACACATTTGAAATTTTCTTCATCAAACTAATAATAATGAAAATTAAAGTATGCATAAAAATGATTATATGTGTTTTAACAAAATAGCACAAAATATTTAATGTAAAAATGTGGTTCTAGTCTCATACTTGTAAAGAAAAATAGACCAAAAAAAAAAAAAAAAAAAACACAATGTAAGCTACTATGATCATCTAAATTTTCACATCATTTTAGTAATAGAAAAAGGTTCCTTAAGCTTGTATGTCTTGTCTACCCTATCCTAATAAACACATTAAATATTTCAATGTTTACTTCATGAATAAAACTTACGTTTTTTGCTCGCGAAATAAATTAGTAGATTTTTTAAGACATATAAAAACATTCTTTTTGCTCAGCCACATCACATTACTCGAAAAATTGAAAATTGAATCATGCAAGATCATTTTTAAGTAAGGTATGCTCAAATTTATTAGCACATAATATTCCAAATGATAAAGCATCTACATGAACAAGCTTTAAAAAGTATTTCTAAACTGTAATAATTTTTTTTTTTTTTAAATTTCAAAAATACAATTTCAGTAGAATGCAAAAATTATAGTATTTGTGCATCTGATCTAAACACACTGAACCAAATTATCACTTTTCAGACTTTAAGCACTGCTTTTCAGGATAAAAGTAAAGATAAAAAATCAATTTCACGCACAGAAACTCCATTTCACAACTAATCAGCTATCCGCAAAGTTCTCTCAAACATTAAACACAATTACACGTGCATGGCTTAGTGGTATTATTTGCTTTCATATTCATAGTCAGTGCTGGTATTTTATTATTTATTACCAATTTCTAAACAGTAAAGCATAGTAAAATTTTTAATATAGTAAATTATATATTGCATTACTACATCCACGAAGAAAATAACACTACCACCGCACAACAATAACTAGAACGGCGCCATATCAAAGAATTTGCCATATTGCTTGTTTGAGGAACTTCTGAAAGTAGGGGAATTTTTTTTTTTTCCCTCACATTAACGTTAACACGGAGAAAATAATTTTGCGATTGTGAATGAACTTGTTCGCGTTAAAGAGATGTTGGTTGATACCGGTGTTTAATTGTAATATCAGAAATGTAAGTGCTTTGTGTGTGTGTGTGTGTGTGTGTATTCAGAGAACCAACTCGTAGCAAAAAACCACCTCCCTAAGACGACCGCCTCTGAAAGAGACCAGTATTTCCGAAAACATAAGTATACTTTGGTATTTAATATTCCCTCTGTAAGGCTACCATTCACAAAGAAAGTTCTGCAAGTGTGGCTGGTCACCTTAAAGGGATTCATTCCGTAGATGCAATCTCCCTAAGACGACCACCTCTAAAAGATAAACGTATCTCTGAGAATGTGAGTATATATAGGTATTGAGCATCACCTTTCTAAGGCGACCACTTGCAAAGATTAAATTTATTTGCGGCTGGTCGCCTTAGAGAGACCTCGTTGTGTGTGGTGTATATGATTACTGTCATTGTTTCCGAAAAAAAAATGTTAATCAAATAAATAAGCATATTTAGTAAAAACCCTCTCTAAAACGACCACCTGCGTTTCCAGGTTGTTCTGATGGTCTTAAAGAGATCATATTTTCATTCTGTTAATTTTATTGTTTACAAGAAGTCTATTAACGTCAGATAAAAAAATAGCATAAACCCATATAAACCAACAGAAGATTTATTATTTTATTCATACCAGTAAGAAAACCAGTAAAAGTCAATATAAACCTATACAAACCAGTACAAAGTTCTGCCATTGAAAAAAATGTTGGTTGTATGGGTGTCAATTGATACCAGTAAGAAAAAACTACAGAGATCAATAGAAACCAGTAAAAGTCAGTAGAGACCATCAAAAATTCTACAGGTGCCAGTAGAACGTTTTACTGGTTTCTATGGATCATTTTGAAACCAGTAAGAAAAATCCACAGAGACCAACAAAAACCAGTAAAAGTCAATAGAAACCCATAAAATCTTATGGGTACCCATAAAAAGTTTTACTGGTTTCTATGGGGCATATTTAGAAGGGATCACTTTTCCTTTTTAATGTAATGTCGTTTCGTGGGAAATAGGCAAATCTACCGATATCTAGCATTTAATTAGTTAAAAAAAATCAGTATAATTGAGTGTCGTTTTTTACTTCCTTGTATCATCCGTGTAACCTTTAGGTTCCTTTCGAAGGGCTCCCGGACTGAAGAGTCCTATCCCTATCGATGCTGAATCGCTTTTCGAACGTTGGAAGCATAAGTGCGTTCCGGCAGAGTGTCAATAAGCAGAAAATATGTCAGTAAACAGAAAATATAGCAGTCGATGATGAGATGGCGATACTTGCACTTGAGGAGAAGTAACCGGAGGCTATTTCCCAGGTATCAGGTCGATGCGTTGAGAAACAGAGTTGAAGGCGGCGTCGGTGGGCGGAGAGAAGGCTGGAGGTGGTGGAGAATCATCAGGTCAGGTGGTATGGAGTAGCCAATGGTTGAGAAAGTGATTTTTTTTTTTTTGTAAGAGAGCTGAGAGAGCTCATGCAAACAGTGTATATATTTTCAATATTATGATATATATATATATATATATATATATTTTTTTTTTAATTAAAGATATTTGCTTCTTCACACATGTTAAATAAAATGAGTAGTTTTTCCATGGGTGTATCAGCTGATTTAAGTTGGTCTATATTATTTTTAAGAATGGAGAAGAATTTAAAGATGTTGCTGTTTCCGAAAATGTTGTTTAGTTCTTTTAACGTGGAAAATATGTCTGTGAAAGTGTTGGTGTTAGGTGTAGTGTTGGTATTCTGGTTTCTAGTGCCTTGTGTGTTGTTTGATGTAACTTGTGCGTAGGTTCTGCCTTGTGTATATGTAGGTGCGTGTGAAGTGGTGTTTTTTGGGGTGAAAGTGTAATTTGGTGAGCTGTTGGTGTTTCTGTTTCTAAGTAATTTCTCGCAGCCGCGATAAGAAGCTGGGTGATTTTTGTGGCAGTTAGCACAGATGGGATTGTCAATTTTTCCTTGTGTAGGGCAGTCTGTGGTTTTATGTTGTTGTGCGCATTTAACACACCTAGGTAGAAAGAAGCAATTCTCTAATGAGTGGTTAAAGCGTTGACAGTTGTGGCATTGTGGTGTAATGTTTTTGTTTATGTATTTTTCAACTGTAATGATGAACATACCTAGGTGTGTTTCACTGTAGATTTTGTCAATGTTGGGTGTTTGCATAAGTTGTATCTGAAATAGTGTCATGGGTTGTTTAGTTTTAAATCTTGTGAGCTGAACTACTTTATGTACTGTGTATCCTAGGTTTGTAAGTTCAGTGGATATTTCATGTGTGTCTGTGGTGATGGGTAGGCCTCTAATGACTACTTTAACTGGACGTTTATGTTTAGGTGTAATGACATAGTGTTCGATGTTATGTTTTTGTAGGTCTGGGGTGAGTTGTCTGTGGTCGTCTGTTGTTGAGGGTAGTAATTTTAAGTATTCGCCGCTGATTTTGCCATAGAAAGTAGCTTGTGTAAGTGTTGTGAGTTTTTTGATGTATTGGTTGTGTGTGGCGCCATCTGTCGGCTTAACCATAATCGGTGTAGGTGTACGGTAGTTTGGGAGTCTTGCATCTGGTGATTGTGTGCTGTTAATTTGTTGTGTAGGTTGAGTGGAGTGAGTGTTAGGTTGCGAGAGTGCTATGAAGCTGTTTTGGGTGGGAATAGTGTTGGGTGGAATATCTTTAGGAACCTCTGCGGTTTTAGTTGGTTTTTGAAATCCATCCGAATCGTCTTCGCTGTCTGAGTTATCACGTGGTTTGCGTTTATGTTGTGCTATTGGCTGTGTAATGCTTGCATGAGTAAGAACAATATTTAACTTACCCCTCAGCTTATCCAGTAGAATCTTCTTCGCTTCTATCTCCTTTTCCATGATATCCGAATGATAGTCTCTGTCCGTAACTGGTCTTTTGGCCGATAATTCCTGAATTATTCCGTTGAGGCTTGAAATAGCAATTTCTAGGTCGGCGATTTCCGTTCGTAGAGTAGCGATTTCATGTTCCGTGAGAGCGTGATCAGTACCCTGGTCCATATGAGTGGCCGCCGTATTCGAGCTGTCCGAGACCGGATCCGTGCCTTTATCAGGTGGAACCGCTTCATTACGAGGAGTCTGCTTAGTACGTGCCATGACGACGACGACAAGTCACGCTTTCATTAAAAAGAAAAAATGTACTTCGTACTTCCTTGTACGAAGTAAAAAGGAAGGGTATTATTCGGTTTCGAGGGCCGTAAAATATCGCCAAACTATTGTTGATGCCAATGCTGCCAAAAATAATTGCGGCAACCCTAACGCAAGAAAGGAAGTATAATAGCGAATAACTATTTAAGATTGATGTTTTAATTTAGATGAAAAGTTACTTTCATATAGTACTATTTTATTATTATAATTTATATAAAAAAGGCTAAACATGACTGAATGGAAGCATAAGAGTAAATAACTGTTTCAGATTATTATTTTAATTTAGATAAAAAGGTTAATTTCACATCATACAATTTATTATTATTATTATTTATATAAAAAAGGCTAAAATAACTGAATGGAAACATACTCATTACAGGTTTCTTTCCTGCACCGCCATTTTGCTTCCGAGTTATCGATAGAGCATAATTTCATCTCATGATTGTTCAAACATAATTTTCTATCATGAATGATGCCTTTTTTTTTTTTTTTTTTTTTTTTTTTTTGAAAAAATTCTATTGTAGACTTTTCTTCACTCGGCAATTCCCAAATTGTAAAATCCATAGCTTTATCATAAAGAGAATTAAAAAATTAAACTAGTATTTCAATGGCGACTTACAAATATAGAACTATCTAAAACTTACGCAATTTGAAATCAGCGCGTTCGCGAGATTTGGCGTGCTGTTTAATGGGCGAGTTTGCTAGATTTGGCGCTTTTGCGCATGCATTTTCGCTGCAATTTTTTACGGTCTCCGAAACCGAATTGTACCAAAGGAAGTATTGTAATCGCGAAAACTTTCAGGCAGCATATTTCAAAGAAAATATCCATTTTGACAGCTATCGAATGCAATTTAACGATGTTTTTGCATGATATTTGTACGTAAGGACAGAATAAAAGACTCTTTTCCTCCAAAAAAATTAAAAAACTGCTTTAAAATGAATTCTGAAGAGAATTTTTCGTGGCGTCTGTACGAACGTATGTACGTATCTCGCATAACTCAAAAACGAGTAGCTTCAGAACGTTGAAATTTTGTATATAGGACTGCAATAACATGTAGATGTGCACCTCGTATTTTGGTTTCAATCGACCCCAGAAACGTATATAAATATATTTATATATACATCCACTCTGATACCCAGCTCAGTGATCTCAGTTTCTTTACTGTATATGTTTGTAAATTGTACGTTTTTTGCTTTAAAAATGATTGAATTATGTTGTTTTTATCTTCCGGTTAAGGTTTTTATGCGTTTAGTAAATCTGTATGCAATAGTTTTAGAATTATCAACAATTTTAAAATTGTTTAAGTGCCGCTAAGACTTTTTTTTATGGCGGCCATTGATTGTTTACATTTAAAACAGCAGACTAGTGGATTTGTTGCCAATCTAGAGAAACTTAGCTTCGCAACAAAAAAGAAAACGCCTTCATTTATTATTGCCAATTAAATCATGCTTAGTCCTTTCTGGAATTTTTTCGAGGAAATAAGTGTTTAAGGTTTACTTCGTAATTTTTAATACAGATATTTTGAGTTTTTATGTATTTTTGCCTTGTCGCGAAGTAAGAACTGAATTAATTGAATGAAAAATACTCAATCGTCTGTGAAAACTTTCTTTTTTGTTTTGTTTGCTTAATTTCTTTTATACATTGTTCTAGTTTTATTATAGTATTTGAATAGAACATGTGGCAACGATTAGATAATTCTTTAAATGATATAAATTTTGTGCATTCTGAATTATAATATGAACGAAATATAATACTGTTAAGTGAATCTAGCGCCAGTGTATCGCTATGGTATGGTAAACAAATATCTTGAATTTTAAAGAATGCCTTTATTCTATTGTGGTTTATGCGCTGTCGGCGAAGTAGATTTAATTCAATCCAATAAGTTTAAATGAAATGCAAGAAAAAATGCGTATAATGTAATATTCCGTATAAGGAAGTCATGTGGTGTACACATCAGATTTTTTTATTACAGTCTTCTGACCGCGTTTCTCGCTTCGTGAACATTTTCCAAATCTTCGAAAAAAGTCTGTTATTTTTTCAAGTTTTTTGTAACCCATCATTGGCAACGGAAGAAAATTTTCCTTTTATATATCACGTAGCCAAACTTCTACGTCTTTTCCTGTAGGAGTCATTCTCAACTTTACTGCAAAATACTGTCTCCGTAATAGGTGAAGGAGTATTAAATACAGTAATAAAAAGGCGTAGCGTATTCGGGTGGTAGTAAAGAATTCGCCATGGCCCTAACCGTAACTGAATAAGTGCGTGGACGAGTTTGTAGCTTAATGGCAATGTTCGCTCGGAGATTGTTACTATGACAGAAAATGAAAAATTTGGAGAGAAACTGGTCCATGGATGTTCCTTCTTAACGCTAGACACGGTTTGGATTTGGAGTGATTGATGAAGAATCAAAATACAAGCAAGGTTTCAAGGTTACCGGGTTTCGGGTATTTTTGCTTGAAAAGCAGTTTAATTCTGGGAAACACCACTCTAGGAGATTTATTTGCATATCTTTCTAAAGTACGTGCGCTTCATTGCGTCCTTTCTTCCTCATATGCTTAATACTGAGATTTTTTAATTCGAGGTGATAAAGATGGTAATATTTCTTTGTAAAAAATTCCGTTAAATTTTTGTTCTTTTAATTGCTTTTTTAAACAAATTTAAATTTATATCCTAGCTCAGTTTAATTTTTATTCTTTTAACCGGATGTTGTAAAATAAATTCATTTCTCCGTCCATTTATTGTATATTTAAAGTTATGAAGTGCAGAATGATTTTGGGAAGGATAATGAGGATTGGTTATTCATAATAATGTTATGTATTGTTACTAAATGCCCAGCTGCTGTAAGACAGCTACCCACAAAGCGGGTTTAGGTTTTCCAGAAAATTGTTAAAAAAAGGCAGGGCTGGCAGATGACAGAATTGGCGATATGCTATAGACAGAGCGAGAACATTCTAGAACGAATTCTTACCGGTTTACCCTAGAGCCTACAATGTTCTCGAATTCAGGTGAAAGCTATATAAAATCTGCTTGAACGCGGAGTAGTAGTGTATCGTCGAGTTTTATCTTGAGAGCGTCGAGCTCCAACAGTGATCTACCGAGTCGGGAGCTGTACTTTGGTGTTTTGCCGTGAAGCCGTCTTCACCCATATACGAAGGTAAGTTGAAAAATAAGTTTCCCCTGTCGACTGTGGTCAGAGTTGTGTATGAAAGTCAAAAAATAGAATGAGACATTAAAGATATGACATACCTTTATTTTTCCACATAGGTACCAAGTACATTGAGACATTTGTCATATCGCTTGATAAGCTTCAAAAAGCCTTCCAGGAAAAAATCAGGGTTTTGCATATGGAAGAAGCGTTGAACGGCTTGTTTCACTTCAGTATTGCTTCCAAAGCGCCTTCCCCCGAGATTTTTCTTCAAAGCCGGAAACAGATGGAAGTCGCTTGGTGCGAGATCAGGACTGTATGGCGGATGGTGTAGGCGCTCCCAATCAAGAGTTGCAATATGGTTTTGCGTTGCCGTCGCCGAATGTGGTCTGGCATTGTCATCCAACAGCAGAAGGCCAGGCCGCTTTTTCAACGCTTCTTCCATATGCAAAGCGTTCCATATGCAAATCGTTCAACGCTTCTTCCATATGCAAAGCGTGAATTTTTCTTGGAGGACTTTTTGAAGCTTATCAAGCGATATGACAAACGTCTCAACGTACTCGTACGAGAATAATAAAATAAAGGTATGTCATATCGTTAATGTCTCATTCTATTTTTTGACTTTCATACACAACTCTGCCCACAGTCGACAGGGGAAACTTATTTTTCAACTTACCTACGTATTATGTGTAGCTGATCGTTTCAACGTGTTGTCCTCGTTTTTCGACGACTGTAAACGAGTAATACTGGCTAAATAAATTATGTTTTGATTCTTCATCAAGTGTTGTCATTAATCACTCAAAATCCACTCGCCTATAGTTAACTCCAACAGTATGAATGAATCCTGCATGAAGCATCACGAAATAGATATTGGTTAGAATTCCGTTATTAATAATTTGGGCTTTGTTATCATGAAAGACCGAGCTTTAGAGGCCGAGCGGTAAAAGTCGCTGAACACTGATATTTTGGTCCGAGTCCCGCGAACGGGCTGGCTGCATGAGTGTTTTCATGCTTTTCCCCAAGCATAACGTGTATATGAGTCTGTTTCCAGTAGAACGTCCTCCACGAAGGCATCCCTTCCCTCGAGGCTTTGCCGTAATAACATAACCCAAACCGTTATCATAAATTCATTACCTTTTATTTCAAAATCATTATTTTAGTTTGTTTGTGATTATCAAATCCCAAGTACAATGCAAAGTACCCAAGTACTTTGCATTGTAGATACTTGGTGAAAATATTTAATGATAAACGTATGATGGTTGATTTGTCAAAATACAGAACCTTAAATTGGTGAAGTTATAAATACATTGTTCTCAACTAGAGTGTCAGTAATGCTGCATAATAATAAGGTTTTTATGCTCTCGCTGGGCTGATAGTTTAGCAATCTACTTTTGGATTCACTCGCACTAACACATTTTTTTCTTTTTTTCTAAACTTTATTCATTCAGAATTATTTTCTTTGCACTTAAGCCGCATAAAACTCAATAGTAAAATGAACTCAACAGTAAGTTGTTTAAAAATAGAGAAGTTTTAGAATTCTCGATTATAGTGTCAAGTTGTATACGACTTGTATACGCCATATATACGAGGCGTATTCGGAAACTAAGTACCGTTTTGAAAAAAAAAAAAAAAAAAAGTAAAACAATTTTTTCGAATCCAATTTTATTTTTCATGAAAATACATGTCTTAAACTATTTTTCAACATAGTTTCCGACAATGATCAAACACTTGTCACAGCGGGTGACCAGTTTTTGTATACCATCGTCAAAGAAACTTCCACGACTAAAGAACCACGTCAAAGAAACTAACCACGACTCCACAGCATTTTTCGTGTCATCGTCAGATCCAAAGCGTTTGCCACCAAGCTCGTGCTTCAGGTGCAGGAACAAGTGATAGTCGGACGGCGCCAAGTCCGGGCTGTACGGCGGGTGATCGAACTGCTCCCAATGAAACTGTCGAATTAACGATTGAGTGACACCAGCAGTATGGGTCACTCAATCGTTAATTCATTAACATTGTCATGGAGCAACACTATTCCTTTACTGAACATTCCTCTTCGTTTATTTTGAATGGCACGCCTAAGTCTCACGATATCGTGCCGCATTAATGGTTTCACCTCTGGGAAGAAATTCAGTAAGCAAAACGCCTTTCCTATCCCAGAAGACAGTGCACATGATTTTTTGTGATGACATTATCACTTTGAACTTTTGTTTTTTCGGAGAATGAGTGTGTCTCCACTCCATCGATTGTTGTTTCGATTCTGGTATGAAATGACACACCCAAGTTTCATCACCTATCACAATTTGGTTTAAAAAGTTTTCTCCCTCATCACTGTACCGCGTGAGAAATGTCAGAGCACTACCAAGTCGCTTTGTTTTGTGAACATCAGTCAGCATTTTTGGAACCCATCGGAAACACAGTTTGCGATAATTCAAGCGGTCAGACACAATTTCGAACAAAACAGTACGTGAAATTTGTGGAAATGCCTCTGAAAGAGTTGTCATTGTGAAGCGTCTGTTCTCATGAATTGCTTCATCAACTTTCCTTACCAAATCATCGGTGACAACAGAAGGCCGACCACTCCGAGCCTCGGCGTGGACATTTGTTCGACCTGCATTAAACATTCTTACCCACTTTCTCCCCATTTCATCACTTATCACGCATTCACCGTAAACTTCTGTCACTTGACGATAAATTTCGGCCGGTTTAACATTCCTCCCGTTCAAAAATTTAATCACGTCACGAATCTCACAGTGAGCGGGAGAACTAATTGTCTTAAACATTTTGAATGTGCACAGCAAACTGAAAACACAACAAAGAGCAACCAAAATGGCGACAATTGAAAGTCAGTGAACAAGAAAGACTCGTGCGCATGCGCGAGACGCCTACCAGAGCGCTGCGACGGCGCTAGAATGAAACGGTACTTAGTTTCCGAATATTTATGTTCGTTATATTATTTCTTCAAAAATAATACGTGGCGATAGAATTTGGTGCCAGCATCTTTTTATTTGAAAATTGATACGTACACAAAAATTATACGGACGAAAAGGTGAGATTAGAATCCAATGCTAAAAATAAATCTTTGGTTAGATTATTTAAGTTAAAAAATATCCATTGAATTTCGTAAGAAAAATGATGAATTATCCTTGTTTTTCGGAAACAAGTGTAATATAAATTAAAGCATTCATAAACAAGTGTAATATAAATTAAAGCATTCATAAACAAGTGTAATATAAACTAAAGTTTATTAGTTTTAAATATGACGAAACAAGAAGTTCATGATAATCCACATATTAGCAATAGAAGCTATATCTGTATAACTTAATCTAAAATTATCTGATATGGAAACCACATGATTTCCTTGTATGGCGTATTAAATTATATACATTTTTGCTGCCGCTCATTTATACTTATTTCCTCCAATTATTCTAATTAAATTAATCTAACCTCAAGGCGTTTTGAAACGACATCAAAAACTGCAAATTTTGAGATTAAATATGCGAGTCAATTTTCTTCGAGTCAAACTTCTTATTCTTTCATAATGAGTATTTCCTCATTTTAAACTTTAAACACTCTGCAACTGGAAGTATATGTCTACGACCAAAGATAGCAAAAATAAATCGTGGTAACGGTTTTGAGTCAACATAACTATGTTAGAACAGTGCTAT
Source organism: Stegodyphus dumicola (assembly GCF_044657685.1). Taxonomy (NCBI): domain Eukaryota; kingdom Metazoa; phylum Arthropoda; class Arachnida; order Araneae; family Eresidae; genus Stegodyphus; species Stegodyphus dumicola. The sequence continues at coordinate 190,820,178 of NC_140776.1, read as the reverse complement.
ATATAAATCTAATATATATAATTTTGAGTCAACATAACTATGTTAGAATAGTGCTATATATAAATCTAATATATCTTCTAACCTCAAGGCGTTTTGAAACGACATCAAAAACTGCAAATTTCGAGATTAAATACGCGAGTCAATTTTCTTCGAGTCAAACTTCTTATTCATTCATAATGAGTGTTTCCTCATTTTAAACTTTAAACACTATATCATCTGGGGGGCAAATATTATAAATTTATTTTAATAGAAAAGTTATTTTAACATATGTGCGTTTAAGAAAAAAGAGCAGCGAAAATTTCCCCAAAACGCAAGCACATGAATTTTGGCAGCATAGTTTCGTCGAAAATTGCGCGATTTGGCAACACTGCGTTGCAACGTAAAGCTGATTTGCTGGTTGTGGTAGCGCCGAAAAACAATTGCGTAGTTTACCGTGTGCTTTTGTTTTTAAAAGTTCCGAGACTTGAATGGATATGGAAGCGGTTGATGAAGAAGAACGCTTCAAAAGGCTTCCTTCGTATGTATTCACTTATATATCATGATTAAACTGAAATAAAAAATGATTTATTATCAAAGATGACAGAATAGTTTGACGCATAACCATGGTCATCAAAATTAGCAAACCAAGGAATATATTGTTTTTTGTGTTAACTGGAATTTAAGACAAATTGCTTTCGTTTATCACGTTTAACCGAGTAATTTCAGTACATTAATACTAATTTATATTTTTTATATCCGTTATAAATGCTTATATATTGTTTTCTGTGTTAACTTGAATTTAATACAAATTAATTTTCGTATATCACGTTTAACCGGTTAGTTTTACATCTACATGCTTATTATCTGTGAATTTTTATAATTGCTTAATATATTGTTTTGTTTGCTAACTTGAATTTACATGCACTAAAAATCACGTTTACGGCCCGGATCATCGTCGATGAACTGCGAGCTTGGCGAGTAAAAATGCAACGGCGCCAACGGGTTCTCTGCGAATGAAAACCCACATATTTTTCAACTGGTAAAAGTTTACAATTGGGTGCCCCTTGTTTTTTGGCGATTCTTTTTTTGATGACAAGATCGGCACCAGGAAGGTACAATTTCTTTATGGTCGCTACACAAAACCAAAATAAGAGGTCAAAGAATTGCACAGACTCTGTACACATTGATCTGTTTTCACTTAAAAAAAAATCCTAGAATTGCACAAATTAGGCATTGCACAGTGCCTTAAATTTGTCCATGTACACATCAATCTATTTTCATTTAAATAAAACCGGGAAGCTAAAACAGAGTTAAAACTATCATGGTAACCAGAAGTGAGGTTTCATCGCCAAAATTTAAAAAAAAAAAAAAAATTGTCGCTAATTGAAGAGGCACCCAATTCTACACTAGAGCCCTATTTTCATTTAAATAAAATCAGGAAGCTAAAACAAAGTTAAAACTATCATGGTAAGCAGAAGTGAGGTTTCGTCGCCAAAATTTTTTAAAAATTGTTGCGATGCGAAGGGGCACTCAATTCTACACTAGAGCGAAAATATTTATATTCGTGATCCATTTGTACATAGGAATTCAGTATACAAGTAATTTTCTCACACCTTTAACAAAGGTTGAAGATATCTTATGTGAGACACTTTTTTGATTACATGATCGATCAGGTTATGTTAGATTTTTGTCAGGTTTCCTGACTGTTCAAGTTCACGAACTGGCAATTTTAATGTACACGAAGGGTGGAATCACCAGTGGCAGCGATACAAAGCATTACCGAGATTTTTAAAAATTTCTTATTAAAATCTGATTCTTGCATTTCTTAAGATCTTAATCTTGCATTTGAACCATCAGGAAATCCAGTCTGAATGACGTAGAAGTCAGTACATCCGTATACGCTGAAATAAACATGCTACTTTCAGCACAATCAGTTCTTTTTTAGATTGTGTTTCACTGTATTTTATTGAGTGTCACATTCTCTCCAGAAGTCATGGATTAGCCGTCTTGGATGGGCAAAATCTGGATTCCTTGGGAAAGAAAGCTTGGCTCTGCATTTGTCCAATCAAAGCTTGGATCCATTAGAAGATTTTGCAGCTGTGTGACATTTTGACACCTGTTCAGAGGGACCATTATTAGCAAATAAAGTTATTCTTTGAAGTGGTGATTTGTGAAAGACATTCACCAGTATCTCTTGGAACCAAATTCGGCAGTTACCACTTAGTTTACTTGAGTATTGGTTGGTAGGAACTGTTGATAACTGGCTTTCCATCTTGGTGTGCCTCATCATATCATATGATGTTTTAATGCAAAGTAAAATGTTTGATATCCAAATGTAATCGAATATGTGTAGTTTCCTAAAAAAGTGCCAGAATATTTAAATGTGCAAAACTAAAAGTATAAAATGTTAGTTTCCTTGAATTATGCGTTTTCTTAGTCTTCATTTTATAATAAATCCAGATGTAAAGTACGAGTTGAAAAATAGGCTGATCGCATTTTCGTCATATCACATATTATATTAAGTTGAACATTATTCTTCAGAACCGTATGTTTAGCTTAAAATGCTCGTTAAAAATGGGGATTTTTCTGTATATTAGATCATCAGTTTAAATCTAACTAAATTTTCTAAAACTGAAAAATATAAGAAGGCGCAAATGAAACATGCAACAAAAGTTATCGTACACCGAAATATTTTCGTAAAATTTCATAAATAAAAATTATCGTCTGCAACATTTTTACCCTGCAAAGGGCTATTCATTTCGTTTTGGCATTTTGAATTAGTTCACTATAAATGTCAGTTCACTTCTCAAATTGTTGCCACCAAATATTGTCGCCCTACGTTATATTTAAAGAAATTAGATCAAGGATGTCAAACTCGCGGCCCGAGGACCGCATGCGGCCCACAACAAATATTTTTGCGGCCCGCCCAATATATCGGCAAATAATAATATATAATAATAAAATAACATATCGACAAAGAAAAAAGTGAAATGTTTACTGCTAAGTAATTAACGATAATTTATTCAGTGTTGTTAGATTACTCACAGCGAGCTGACACACACACACACACTACTTAAATTACAAATGCGTGTGAGTAGCTTGCGTTCAGCTACCTTCGGCTTTTGGGGGACACGTGCACTCAGAACTTGTACGCATCCACCGATAGCCGAATGTGGCCGAACTCATGGTCTCAGTTTTCCAATCACACTTATGATATATTGGTGCATCCACTTTGCTTTATTATTTTTGCGGCCCGCCTAAAGTTAAACCTTGTTTGTTTGACCCAAGTGTACCTATGAGTTTGACATCCCTGAATTAGATAATGAAGAATCTGCATAAATGTACGTATGTTTCTTGCATTGTGAGAAAACAGCGGTACCTAGAGTCATCTAATTTTGAATAGCGTAATCCTCCACCGAATATGGGCATCTGAAAGCCCAAATTTGAAATTTGGAATTTCTGTTTTGTAAAACTTTAACGAATTTTTCATTAACAAACTCAACGATTTAAAATACAGCAATGGCGACACTCTATGGAGGAAAAGAAACCTTTTTATCTCCAGCGCGGAACTGTATATCGGAAAATCTAAAGATATGCTCATTGTAAAATTATTTTGCGATATTGTCGTTGAATTGAATTTTATGATTTAAGTGCGAAGAACATGATGTTTAATAAATAAAGGTAACGCACAAAACGTTAAAAAAACGCCCTTTCCGACGTAATTTAAAATCGGAGACCTTCAGATTTTTTTTAAATTTATTTATTTTTAATTTCTGCAGTTTGATGACGTTTAAAAACTCGCTTGTCTTTATTCTTTGCTTGCTTACTTCCTCATATTTTATTTAATATTTAAAAATGTGTCGTAGTCGTAAGGAAACAACAAATATCATACGAAAATGGATCATTTTTCATCATAAGGGGTGGAAAATCGATCCGGGATATCGCTTAATTAGTACATTTATCCCATTCTACGACGCAGTATATGATAAAACGCTTTAAAAAATCGGATCGAAAATAAAGTAAGAAGAGGTCGTCCGGCAAAGTTAACGTGATCAGAGATTTGTAGTTAGAAAATTTGTGAAGAACGCACGTTTGAGTGCTGTAGAGATTTCTACAGAATTTATTGAAAAACTTTCTACTTCAGTTTCACCTGAAACTGTTCAACGAATACTTAGATGAGCTCATTTATATGGAGGCTTCACTCGATGAAAATTTTTCTGTAAGTGCAAAAAATGGAAAGGTTATATTCTTTCGCAAAATCAATGGTAAATAAGCCCGAAACGTATTGGAACCGTGTCTCATTTGCAGATGAAAGCAAATTTAACATTTTTTGTTTCCAATAGGCATATAACAGTATGGAGAAGAAAAAATGAGGAACTTAATCCCAAGAACTTAGTTGGAACTGTAAAGCATGGCGGTGGGAGTGTGGGTGCATGTCAGCATCAGGATTAGATAGTTTGGTATTTATTGATGGCACAATGAACCATGCTCTTTATTTAAAATATATTAGAAGATAATTTAAAATTACCCAATCAAAATTTTGGGTATTGGAAACAACTTCTTTTTACCAGGGTAGCGATCCTAAGCGCATGGCCGTCAACGTTTGCCTTTGGTGTGTCTAATATTGTCCACAAGTTCTGAAAATACCACCTCAGTAACTTGCGATGCAGATATTGCAAAAAATATATAGAAAAAAAATTTTTAATATGAAAAGTTTCAGATTTGAAATTACATCCAAAGGGGCGTTTTTTTAATATTTTGTCTGTTATCTTTATTTTATTAAATATCACGTTCTTCGCACTTAAACCATAAAACTCAGTTCAAGAGCAATATTGCAAAACAGCTTTCAATTGAGCATATCTTTAGAATTTCCTATACAGAGTCTCGCGCGCTGGAGATAAAAATGTTTTTTCTGTACAACGTTGCCACTGCTCGCTTTGAAATTCTTGAGTTTGTTAATGGAAAATTCGTTAAAGTTTTACAAAATATGAAATCGATAATAAAACAAATTTCAAATTTGGCCTTCGCACTAGGATTACGTCATTCAAAATTCGATGGCTCTATGTACCGTCGTTTTATCACAGTGAAAGAAATATTCATACATTCATGCAGAATTTTTCATTATTTAATTTCTTTAAATATAATGTAGAACTCTAACAATGGGTGGCAACAGTTTGAAAAGGGAAACGGACATTTATAGTGAAATGCCGTATTTGACGGCATATAAGACGCACCCTTATTTAGAAGGCCACACACAAGGAAAAAAAGTTTCAATAGTCCGCCCTACAGCGCGGCACCACAATAACTTAAAATGTGGTTTCTTTCTCTTTCATCCATATTTCCTATTTGACTGAGTTTAAAAGAAGTTTTCTTCCGTGCATTTATAACAAACCTATGAAATGCTAGTATTTTTTCTTCATAATCTGCTGGCATTTTCTGTGCAATAGTTGTTCTTGTGCGCATTGATAAGACTTGCCTTTTCATGAACCTGTAGCACCAGCCCTCAGACCCTGAAAAATTCTGATTCCCACGTTTTTCTGCAAATCCTTTGGCCTCATTGATTATCATTTTGGTTGCAACACTTATCCCAGATTTCCTCTTATCTATCACCCACATTTTTACGGCATTTTCAAGTTCAGGCGGAGCTGGGCATCGAAGGTTATGTTTTTGTTTTTTAGCAGTCTTCAGTGGATCTTCCTGCAGTCGCCAAGTACGTATCATTTTTTCGGTAGGTGGTGGACCGAAATGCCTTACTGCTCCTCTACACCCCTAGTTTATATGTGGCCGATTTAAATCGGCTAGGGGGGCCGGGGCTGCGCCCACTTTTCTGACCCCTAGTTTATACTGAATTGTATAGCTTAATCTCCTGTTTCCTGTAGTCATATTTTCCAGGGTATTTTTTTTTTAAACAAATAGTTTTAAGCACCGATACCGACGCGTTTATACACAGTAGCACCGATACCGATACGTGTGTCGGCTGAGTCAAAGAAAGTCTATGTAAAGAAGGAAAGGCTCCATAGACGTAATGTGACCGTCGAACCTGTTCGAACTTCGACATCAGCTTCGAGCTTTGGCGCTTTTTGGCGACAGATATTTCACGCATGCGTAAAATAATTATGGCAGATGTAGGAAAAGTTATGTGTGTCTAGACCAGTGTTCCGCAACCGGTGTGCCATGAGTAGGATATAGGTGTGCCGCAATCAAATACATGTATTTGACATTTTGCAATTTTTTATCATAATTATCGCAAAATAATTATGACAGATGTAGAAAAGGTTGTGTGTCTAGACCTTTATCCGGGCTAAAAATAGCATTCAGTATTGAAAGTTAACTTGTGTCCTTCACGTATAAGACGCGGGTAACGTTTTTGAGACCAAATTTAGGAAAAAAAGTGCGTCTCATATGCCGTCAAATACGGTAAGGCTAAATCGCAAAACGCAAACAATAGTCCTTCAGGGACATAGCCCCTGCGGACTAATAAAATTAAAATAAAGCTGGTCAGCTCTATACCCAGACGTTTGAAAGATGCCATAAATGCTGCAAGGTAACCCACAAAATGTTAACAGAAATACTACATAATATGTGCAGATTCTCTTAAAGAGTACAAAGAGGTAAATTTTCTGTTACTTTTTGATTATTGATTTCCCCCCAAAAAATTCATATGTTCATAAAATAACTAATCTATTTTTGCTAAGCGAAATTTATAGATATTATGAAAAACTTCTCATTCTCAAATATTAATTTTTATTAATGAGCAAAGCAATATTTTGCTGAAACTCGTAAGTGTACGGACACTTTTAGGAGCCACTGTATGAATTAGAAGAAAAAAATTTTATTCAATAAAATTTATTTATTGCAAATTTACATTCACAGCAAACGATTAAAATGAAGTAATGTTTCTGTGTTTAAAAAAGGGTGGATATGTGTTTTTCTGTAAAATGTAAAAATATGTTAGAGTGCACTGTACATTTTGATTTGTAGTGCTTCTAAGTGATTGCTCATTTTCGTGAACTGAAATGCCGCTAATATCTGTATTAATTTTTTAATATTTCCGAATTAATGTACTTATAATTAAAGTAAAACAGAACTCCGCTAAAGTATTTACACTCTGTGAATATCAAGATGCGAATCACAGCGTTCAGTCTGTTAGAAGTTTTCTTAAGAAAGGTTTCTTAATTCTTTCTATATTCTCTCTTCATTAAATATACAAGATATGGGTTGAATCCTAGCAGAGCCCACACCCTTGGCGCGAATAATTTTGGTTATAGCGCGCATCGTACATAGACAAAGGGAGTGTGCAGTGCCAAGATTGTGCAATTCTCTGATCTTTTTTAAATGAAAACAGGTCGATGTTTACATGGATATCGAGTTTGTCCAATTTTTGTATTATTATTTTCAAGTTGGCGATTTTGAGAAACGCGCGAACCAGTGCGCACTTTCTCAGTTTGTCGCCAAGGGTGTGGGCTCTCCCAGGATTTTACCCAAGATATGTAGGAAATGACTGAAAAATTGAACTTAAGTTTTCTGATAATTCTGAAATATTCTTTATTCTAAACGTTCAGCAATTAAATTCGGTAGTTTTCCCGTTTATCTCCTCGCGGTATCGTATAAGAACATGTAATATGATATAATAGCACTCGATAATTAATAATAAGACAATGAAAAAATTAGAAGCGACGTTGCTTATGTCATTTAGTGTTTATTTCACATGGAAACTGTTTGCCTATTGCCGGCAGCCATACATTACATCACCACGTAATCCTTTCATTGGTGATATATAGATTCATATCATGAATATTTGAATATTTTCGATTACTTGGGAGAACTTCACGGGGAAAGTGCGGAATCACCCACTGCTTGGCGCGTATTTAAGAATTGCACATACTCGGTATTCATGTACACATCGACCTATTTTTCACTTTAAGAAAAATCCCAGAAATGCACAAAAATGACGCTGCGCACTCCCTTTATCTATGTACACATCGACGTATTTTCACTTAAGTAAAAGAAAACTGTCAAAAATCGAATTCTTCCTACCCTTGTAAAAAGCGCCATACAAATAAGTGTGCGATTCTGCACTTTACCCGAATTCCACATTGCTGAAAATATTCTATCGAATCTTTTTTTCAGTGGATGGTAACTCAAAAGCGCATGGCGAGACCAAACAACGCGAGACTCAAAAAGAGAATTTCGAGAATAAAAATGGACACCAAAACATAATGAGATACGATTGCCAGATTTGCGGGCAGGTAAAGTACCTTAAATTCATTACTTGTCTTATCTTGTGTTTACATTGTTTCTTTTGGCACTAAATGCCTTCGCAGGTTATGTTATATATAAAATTTTAAATTTAGGTTATGTTATATTTAAATTGCTTGGTGTTCCATTTAAATTCGCAATTATTTATGGATGACACACCTTTTTTTTTTTTTTTTTTTGTCTGGACTTCGAGCGATTTTGTAGTATGAATCTACACAGCTTATATAGCAGTTTGATAAACCTCCTGTGGTTTGGGGGGGGCGATAGTACGTTTGCAATCGTCTGATATCATTTTCCCGGCAGAACTTGCATTCAAAGTTTATGTTAAGAATTTTTAGAATTCTGAATGTAACGTATACTTTTTGCTTACTACGTTTAATTTATTCTTAATTCGTTTTCTCTGGTTTACCTGATTAATTATATTTGGTTTATAATTCAGTCTAATATGTTTATGTAGGAGTCTAAATTCTGTATTCAGTCTAATATGTCCATGTGTTAAGAATTAAAATTAGAAAAACTTGGACAACATGGTCTTCATGCGAGAATCACGTTTATTTCTTTAGTGTAATTTATTTCAACGTGTGCTAAAAAATTATCGGTCCATAAGAAAATTTCGAAGAGTTGGTGGTAAAAATTCAGCTTTTTTTTCCAAACTAATTTTTTTTTATTGCTCTCTATTTAAATACCATGCTAAATCAAAAATGAGAAATAATATTAAATAACACTAATGAATAAATGAAATATTTTAAACAACTTGCTTTTAAATATGAAATTAAGATAAAGTGTTTCATCATTGAAGTACAAATATTATAAAGAATCAGTTCTTATATTATAAAACCCGTGGAAAAAGGATTTTAAACATGTAAAAGTTGCAGTTTAACACCTACTTTAGTAACTTAGGTAGGCCCACCATCAAGCGAGCAGTAAAGCTCTCTGAACACTGGTAGCTCGGTAGAATTTCCAACAGAAATATAGCTGGAGAAAAACCACGAAATGGTAAAAAATAGACTCGGCGAATTCAAGTAAGTCCAATACATTATTATAGCAATTTTTATACAGTTTTTATTTTTAAATATATTTGTGTGCCCCGATAAAATTTTGACCATTACTTTCTTGTTTGCACGCGAAAAGTACAAAATTTAATATTTATTATATTTTTAATTAATTTTTTGATTTCTCGGTTTCGTTCGTCTCTACGATATTGCATTTAGTAAAAAATAATTCCAAATTAAAATTTAATTATTCTTTCTAAAAGTGTGTGAAGTCTTGTTCTACGCGAATACTACTTCATTTAATTCGCTGTTAAGTCTTCCTTCTTTTCAGCAAGACCATTGGTATTCAGAGGTTTGTCAGAATATTCTTGGTTTTATTCGGCCCGAAGTTTGGAACATTTGTCAATTATATAAGCCATGGGGACGAATTTATTAGGTTACTTAGTTTCTTTTTTGATTTCTAGCTTACCAAAGGTTATTATGGTCCAAATTTAAAAGCTTCATAAATTAAATGTTATTGATGATAGGAGAGCTGCTGGCTTGTTTTTGAGATCAGAGCTTTCATAAACCAACGTATGAAAGCCGAATAGCCTTATAGTGGCTTAGAGTTAAAAATCTGAGGTTTACAGTTGATCTAGAGATTTGTTTAGTCTGGCTGTGAATGAAGCTGTTAGCTCCACGTAAGTTTGTAGAAGATTCAGATCTATCTGCAGCCCTTGATAAAGATTGCACTTAGTTAGGTCTACGCGAAAAAGTTCTTTCCCGTTTAAGCTTTATTAGCCTTTTGAGGCCGGGGCTTTGGTAGCAGTAAAAGCTACCAAAGGACGGGGAATCTTGAACCGCGAATGCTTTTTCCCCTTTAAGAAATCACCTCCTATTTGCAACAAAGATTCTTGTGTGTAGTTTAGTTTAATGTATTCTCAGTGAGGTGCATCTATGTCGCAAAAGGAAGACCTTTGAAAGAGATAAGTGGTTAAAGATAGATTATAAAACAAGTTCGAAATTCAAAAAATAACAAAATAACTTGGGCTTCCAGGTGCCCATGTTCGGATGGAGGACTACGCTATTCAAAACTGAACAGCTCTAGGTATCATTATTTTTTCCCAATGCAAGACACATACGTACATTCATACAGATTGTTCATTATTTTATTTCTTTAAATACAATACTGGCATTTGTATTTTATATTATTTATATATATATATGTAAGATAAAAATGTATGAATCAGAATTATAATATAACTATAAACATTAATTCTTCCTCTATATTCTAAAATCGTAATAACTTCTCTGTATTGCGTCATTTCTAGATCATTCTATGGCCCGCGCAACTCCGATGACGTAATAATTAAGAACTGAAACTGTCGTTGTAAACCAAAACTTTTCGTGTGCTTCCATCTTTCATAACTACGCACTCCAGCTTTTGCTCTGTGCTGTGCTAAGATGTAATTTCGCTGGCTTGCTTTCTATCTCAACAATATCAAAAATGTAAATCTTCTGTGGAAAGGCACGACTAGAGTGCCAAGTGATTGTGGCCACAAATATCAATTGGAAATAAAAATGGAATTAAAACTGCTTCGACTGCCAAGTTCTTTAGATATTACCAAGTTAGCATTACTAGCATACTACGCAATCAAATTCTTCTTCAATATGGGTCTAATCACGCATCTACAGTGTTCCGTTTTTCCTTTGCTTTTATTATGACATATATATATATATATGATGTACCAGCTTTTGTCAGGAATAAATAGATTGTTGAAGAATCATAAATGTAGTCGTAGCTTAAATAATCAGACGATAAGTTTAAAAAACAGGATCCATTTATTATTATTCAGGAGAAATAGCAGTTACAAAAATCAGATATCCGGAGTAAATAAAAAGAATTACTAATAACTTTTTGTATGAAGTTTACTGCATCGTGACATTTAAGAAAAAGCCCCGATATTCCTTTTGCGAGTCTTTTTATAGCCTCTGGAAAGGCGGAGCTTCCATGAAATAACGTCAGCCTCGTCATCCAATCCAGTTCGTTTGAAATATCTCGAGAACATTCTATAACTGTACGTGTAGAAAAGGCGGGAAAAACAACTTGACTACGGGGCTGTGAATTTAATTCCACGTACTTTCAAATAAGAGAACGTCGCCATTAAAAATAAAAAGAACATAAGTTAGAATTTAAGTGTAATCTTGACTATGGAATTTTATTATTACATATATATATATTATTTTATTATTATATAATTATATATATTATTATTTTATTTTTATATATTTATATTTTATTTAATACTGCATTTATATTTGGTGGCAACGATTTGAAAAGTGATTCTACGCAATATGCCGTTTGGAGATGAAGAGTTGGGCTAAAAACATGAAAGCCTTAATCCTGTATCCCGCGATTATAAGGAGGAACGTAGTGAAATTCTGAGACGTAATAAAAGAAACTATTTAAAAAGCTTACAATGTGTTCAAAATAGAATTAAATAAGTTAAAAAATTGCAGCCTTAAAAAAAAAAACTTCTTAAGGAGATGTCTAGTATTTACGTTACTCACCGGACAAAATATGCATGCCGTGCATTAGGATTTCAATCCACATCAAATGTCTCTCACTGCCAAACATAAAAATGTCTCGACTGCTGGTGGCGTTAAGTTTTGAAACTTTTGTAATTTCATTTAGCTCACTAACTACTAACCGGCGTAAAACAGATTACTATTTTGATAAATATTAGTAGATAGAATATGGGGGTTTGGAGCTATGTGGCGCTGTGGCGCTCACAGACGACGGACGGGGGAAAAGGAAATTTACGGAGGAGCCCGTGTGGGTTGATACGTCATCAACCACGCGGCTTAACCCCGGACGTGCTGCATCCTATTCGTGACGTCATCACGCATTATCAGCTCGGATTATCTTGCTACGTCAGACACATGTTTCATCCTTTTTGTGTTTTCATGTCCTCACTTATCGATTGACATAGAACTCGCCGCTGCTTTGATGTCATACTAAATCCGCAGTCTGATTGCAACTTGTTAGAATTTCTAGCGCATTCTTTTTAGTTCAGCAACGACCGCTAGAGGGCAGTAGTCGTATCCATAGCGCTTTCTGATTGGTTCTCCTGGATCCTGACCAAGTTATTAACCATTATTTTTAATTGATTATACTATTTGACTTAATAATTAATATATTTAATGAAAAAAGTTCATCTATTTACCTGTAAATTTCAATTATTTGTCCATCTGTGGCATGGGAAACCTGGACGATAACAAAAGCCGTGCTTTTATCTCATGAATCATACTATTTAATCTTATCTATCCGATCGTATCTATCCTCTTTGTTCATCTTTGTGCTGCGGAAACCAGCATGAGGCTGATGGATTGCACATAGGGAATTCTGTTCCATCTTGCTCAGACCTTTGAACATCCTCGATAATGAATGAATTCATAACTTTAAATTTATTTTGTTTCTATTTTCTGTTAAGATATTTTAAATTTCTCATTTCTTTATCTCACAAACATGATTTAAGTATTTTTCTTTTCTTCTCGCCGTTAAATTAAATGTACTAATTTTCACTCCATATGTTTTATATACAAACATAAGATTTTCTTTTTTTCCTCCCATTTTTAAGTTTTACATTCTTTTCCCCTGCGTTTAACTTGCAAAAGTAATAGATTTTATAAAAGTAATATGTTTTCACAATTTTAATTTTTTTTTCTCTTTTTATTTTACAAAAGGTTTTTTCCTCTTCAGTTTAATTTTTCTTTCCGTGTTTTACGTTCTTTACTTTATTTGTTTTACAAAAGCTGTGCTTATTTTCATACGATTTTTTCTTTCATTTTACGAACTCGGTCTTTTTTTCCTATATTTTACTTCAAGAAGTAATTTTTAATTTTTCTTTTATATAAAAGCATTTTTTTAATTCTTTGAAGAATTTTCTTCTCTCATTTCTTTTTTCTTTCTTTGATTTTCCTCTTAAAGTTTTTCTTAATGTTTTAAATACTTATTGATATTACACCTCCATTTCTCGAAGCGTAAAGTTACATATATATTTCTCTGTCTATGAAATTTAAGCTGGAACTTACACGCATATAATTTCCCTCTGGAGGCTTTCATGGATAATATTTTCTGTAAATTTAAACCAATAAGTACGATGTCCCTTCCATATAACTTACTTAGCATATACTATTTCTTATTCTTTTTTACGCTACTAATACTTAAGATATACAAAACTTTCTCTTCTAATGTATTACACCATACTACTAACACTTAACAGGCGATACTCCGAACTTTCTCTTCTAATGTATTATACTAACTTTTTGAAACATTATACAAAACGTCGCGGATTCTCTTTTACACATCTCATTTTTGTTCAAAGGATTCATAAAACGTGTCAAACAAATGTAAATTTTAAACTTTCTATTTTCCATTTAGACGCTTTGCCTTACATTTAACCTTTATCAGGTTTTTAAAACATATCTCTGTTAATATTCCGATTCTTTTTTTTTTTTTTTTCTAAAAATAAATGCATACCTATACGGATTTTTTAAAGATCTACTGTGAATTAAACTTTATAATTCAGACAAAATACATTTTCACAACATAAAATCTACTTGAACTAATATATGGACATCTCTAACCAGTTTAGTTCAAATACATACGAAATTTCTTATTATTCTCTACCCCTGTCTAATACGTATCAACAGCATTTCATTTCCTATTATTTTACGCTACAGACATTTACATGAATATATTCAGAACGTTCCCTTTTATTGAGCAGGAGGTTTCAGATATATTAGTAACACAGATTGACTCTTTGAAATATTTTACAAACATATCTTGGATTTTCTTGTACACATTGTATTTAAATACGTTAAATTTTGATTTCTATCATGTGAAAACTTCACCCGGATTCTTAATGTAATCCCACCATTTACCGCAGACCTTCATAAACACTGCTATATTTGAACTTAACACAGCCATAATTTTTTAACAATCTACAGAATTTTTAACTACAGAGAAGAATATCCGCATTGTAATGTAATATTTTAAATTCACTATAGAACCATATTTGTGTAAAACATCTATAAAAAGAAAGGATGTCTGGACATGGAATTAATGTTAAGTCACGGAAGTGAAACTTTATCATCTTTTTCCCAACTTCGGACATAAAAAATTCTCAGCTAGGAATGTACTCGTATATATATATATATATATATATATATATATTTTTCAATCATTATTTTTACGAGTCTCAAAGCTTTTTAATATATTCCTTCTAATCTTACAGCTTTTTGAGAATGATTTTTAAGTTATGACACATATCAAATAAAATCCTACATTACAGGGAATATTGACATGAATTTCGAAATAATAATACAACTTAACTTCAATATATTCAATTTGACTGAAGATATGCATTTCAAACTGACATTACTTTGCTTAGAGTTCTTACAACTCTTTGAGTACATCTTACATTTAATTTTCCAATAATATGAGAAATATTTTTGCATAAGTACCATACAAAACATATAATATTGACATGAACTCCATGGTCCAACGTTGGTCACTTAAATGAACACTTAATACATTTTAGTATGAATTAATTTTAAAAAGAAAAATTCAAATGCAAGTATTCAAACAGAAATGCTTCACAAATTTACATATTAAGCAAACATTCAAGAGAATACTATATATCTAGAGATATTATTTACACTAGTTGGTAATGTAATTTATGAGAACAGCCGCAGACGCATATGAGAGGTATGCAATATCCATGAAAAAACTTCCTACCAAGCCAAAGAGCAATAGTGAAACATAACATATAAGAAGGGGAAAAAAATGTCTGAGTATGGAAAACATGAACAAGAAATGAATATGTTTTCTGAAAATGTGTCGAATGGGATATGTCAGGAGTAAGAACCTTAACCAGTTTCAGGAATAGGGTCTGAAAAATAATGAAGTATTTTTAATCTTATTTTTTGTCTATAATGCATTTATTTGTACTAAAATATTCTGTTTGAAGACTATATTCTACACTTAGAAGGAATTTAATAAATCAGAATGATTTCGTTTTCTGAAGATTTAGGTTCAGAAATATTACAACTCAAAAGAAAAAAGGTTAGAGCAAGAATGACGTATACCGTAACCAATAAAATTTTTTTTCTTCCTAAAAAAATTAAAGTGAAACGTTTTCCACCAAAAAAAAGTAAATGAATTTTTTTTCGACTTTTCAAAATCAAAGTGGAGATTTTTCTCCCTAAAAAAATTAAAGTGAAATTTTTTCGACCTAAAAAAATCTAAATGAATTTCTTTCGACTTTTCAAAATCAAAGTGTAAATTTTTCCCCTTACATTTTGAATTTAACATGAGTTTTCCCATAGACAAAATAAAAGTGGAGATTTTTCTCCCTAAAATAATTAAAGTGAAATTTTTTCGACCTAAAAAAATCTAAATGAATTTTTTTCGACTTTTTAAAATCAAAGTGTAAATTTTCCCCCTTACATTTTGAATTTAAACATGGGTTTTCCCATAGACAAAATAAAAGTGGAGATTTTTCTTCCTAAAAAATTTAAAGTGGAACTTTTTTGACTTCAAAAATCTAAACGAATTTTTTTTTCACGTTTTTAACCTCAAAGTATAATTTTTCTAACTACATTTTGAAATTAACATGGGTTTTACCATAGACGAAGTAACAGTGGAGATTTTTCGTCTTAAATTATTAAAGTGAAAATTTTTACCAATATACTTTTCTGCTTTTCATGCCATTACATTTCCAATGAAATTTGATTCATTGCCAGAAAGTTAAATGTTTGTTATTTGTTTTCACATCCGAACGCATTTCGTGTCTCACATATGCTCATTACAACCAAGTTAGAAGTTAAGTGGATTCTTCCTGAAATACTGTACATTTCATTACGGAAAGTATCTTGATTTTGAATCCTCTAATGTTTCTTTTTTTCCTACATTCCAAGTAAATTTTGTGCATAAAGTTTTCAGTTTCGATGGGAGTTATTTGCGGATGACTATGATGTTATCGTGTTTCCATAAACCTTTTAAAAACTTTGAGTATTACCAATTTTTAATGTTACGGCCACAGCAAATCATTGAATTTTCAAATATTTTCTTATTTGTCTTTTACATTGCCATGTAAAGATTTGGGAATAAATGTTCATTAAATAGATATATTGTTTAATAACGTTTGGAAGATTTTACTTCAATAGCACTACCATGCTGAATCAGAAAATTAAGAAAAGAAATGGAATTTTTTTATCTTAGCATACTATGGAAATAGAGACTGTTAACCCAGCTCATAAAGAATATTTTCTCGAAGTTACCAAGAATCACTGACTTGCACTATCATAGGTTTTTCTCATGAAGACTATTTCTTTCTTAAAAGAAGTTTATATACTAATTTCATTAGAAACATATCTAAGAAAATATATGACATTCATGAGAAACATCAGCACCTTGATTTAAATTACTAGGAAACTAAGAATCATTGTTTTGTAAATATGTTTCTCTTTGACTCAAAAGTTTCTTCTTTATCATATTCTAAATGAACAACTAACCGTACATAAGTAATATATTGTTTTGATGAACCAGTGTTCTATTTTAACTTATTGTATTACATTTTAAAAGACTATGAGAAGAAAGTCATGTTTTCCCCTAAATGCTCATTTTCCAAGTAGAATTTTATTATCACACACATGTGTTTATTGCACTTTTTGATAAAATCTCAAAGGCTGAAATGAGTGTTTCATTACCAAATTTGTATTTTCCGACTTCATTCTACTGAAACTGAAACATTCATAAGTTTTTACGAAGAAATATTTCTACGTGTTGTACTTTTTGATTAATTTTCATACCACTTGATTATCTTTGAAAATTTACTTCTTAGTCCAGTGCTAACACTATATTGCTAATTTTCGCTTTTTCAGTGCCTTTCGTATGTGACATAAACTCAGTTTACAACCTTTTCTTACTTAAACACCTTGCATTGCATTGCTGAACCAGGGCCATGCTTTCATTTTTATTACATATCATCCGAATATTATAAAAAAGGCACATTTTTTCCTTCTGTTAGCAAAATTTGAACGAATATATTACTATTACAGAGACTTCTTTAGTAAAATCTCAACGTTAAACTGAACGTTTCATTACTAATTTTGAAGATTCTGGATATATCCTACTTAAACGTTCATAACTGGTTAGCAAAATAGTTTATACATGTACTCCGTTGTACTCTTGGTTAATTTTAAATTGGTTAATTTCATCTATAACACTTGATTTCTAATGAAGTGTCGAAATGATTGATTATTAACTATCTGCTTTTTGCAAAGAATTTCGTAGATACATGTGTTCAATACAGAAAAATTTTCTAAATTATCAGTATTATTACCAAAATAGAATGCAAAATTTCCCTAAAAATGTATACATTTATTTCTTTAAAAACACGTACAGAATACCCACATTTAATAATTTAATGAGTATTTTTCTATATCAGAACGAAAGGTTTTAAATAATGTCATGTTCCATAAAATTTATGAATTTCTGATGTCGTTGGCTTTTTGCAAACGCTTTGAGAGAGTGTGCTCTCGGTACTCTTTTAAACACTTCGAAACAGTTTTCTCTTTGCTATTGGAAACTATTTTATCTTTGCTATTGATATATGCCAATGAATTCTCGATACTTTTTCTCTTGGTTTATCTTCAGCTTATGAATAATTTAAATACTTAAAAATATATTTGTAGATCATTTATGTTGACACTTGTGATAGATTTCCTGGATGTGTTTTTAGAAAATGTATTTTTTCCCGTAAATGAAACTAATCTTTTCTTAAAATTTTATTATTCAGAGTATTACTCAATTATGACAGAATGCCAGATTTGTTCCCAGTATTCAACATTCATATTAACTTCAGTATTCCAAAGCTCTCACATAAATTTATATTTTTTTTATCAATAATAAGAAGACGAATGGAATAAATGCAGGTTATGCAGACATAGGGTAAAAATCTGGATGTAAAAGAACTTCTTCAGATCTAGGCAATTCAGTAAAATGTGCAAATATTCATCCTATTCGAAGCTTATTTTTTTTGGAATTACACAGCATAAAAATGTACATTTACTGAAAATAGATGTAATGAAGATCAAGTACTCTGCAAAAATCTGGACGGTAATTATACAAATCTAGTTATATGGAAGATTTCCATAAAGTGGTTCGAGCGAAGGAAACACGCCAGCAGTCTCCTAAAACTTTAAGTGAGCACCTGATCTGGGCTCTTACAAAAGTTAAGTAGAATTGAAGATTCTACGTAAGAGCGAAAATCAAAAGCCATTCTTATCAAAAGACTTCTTCATTACGTCTATCAAAAGACTTCTTCATTACGTCATTCTTGCTCTAACCTTTTTTCTTTTGAGTTGTAATATTTCTGAACCTAAATCTTCAGAAAACGAAATCATTCTGATTTATTAAATTCCTTCTAAGTGTAGAATATAGTCTTCAAACAGAATATTTTAGTACAAATAAATGCATTATAGACAAAAAATAAGATTAAAAATACTTCATTATTTTTCAGACCCTATTCCTGAAACTGGTTAAGGTTCTTACTCCTGACATATCCCATTCGACACATTTTCAGAAAACATATTCATTTCTTGTTCATGTTTTCCATACTCAGACATTTTTTTCCCCTTCTTATATGTTATGTTTCACTATTGCTCTTTGGCTTGGTAGGAAGTTTTTTCATGGATATTGCATACCTCTCATATGCGTCTGCGGCTGTTCTCATAAATTACATTACCAACTAGTGTAAATAATATCTCTAGATATATAGTATTCTCTTGAATGTTTGCTTAATATGTAAATTTGTGAAGCATTTCTGTTTGAATACTTGCATTTGAATTTTTCTTTTTAAAATTAATTCATACTAAAATGTATTAAGTGTTCATTTAAGTGACCAACGTTGGACCATGGAGTTCATGTCAATATTATATGTTTTGTATGGTACTTATGCAAAAATGTTTCTCATATTATTGGAAAATTAAATGTAAGATGTACTCAAAGAGTTGTAAGAACTCTAAGCAAAGTAATGTCAGTTTGAAATGCATATCTTCAGTCAAATTGAATATATTGAAGTTAAGTTGTATTATTATTTCGAAATTCATGTCAATATTCCCTGTAATGTAGGATTTTATTTGATATGTGTCATAACTTAAAAATCATTCTCAAAAAGCTGTAAGATTAGAAGGAATATATTAAAAAGCTTTGAGACTCGTAAAAATAATGATTGAAAAATATATATATATATATATATATATACGAGTACATTCCTAGCTGAGAATTTTTTATGTCCTAAGTTGGGAAAAAGATGATAAAGTTTCACTTCCGTGACTTAACATTAATTCCATGTCCAGACATCCTTTCTTTTTAGATGTTTTACACAAATATGGCTCTATAGTGAATTTAAAATATTACATTACAATGCGGATATTCTTCTCTGTAGTTAAAAATTCTGTAGATTGTTAAAAAATTATGGCTGTGTTAAGTTCAAATATAGCAGTGTTTATGAAGGTCTGCGGTAAATGGTGGGATTACATTAAGAATCCGGGTGAAGTTTTCACATGATAGAAATCAAAATTTAACGTACTTAAATACAATGTGTACAAGAAAATCCAAGATATGTTTGTAAAATATTTCAAAGAGTCAATCTGTGTTACTAATATATCTGAAACCTCCTGCTCAATAAAAGGGAACGTTCTGAATATATTCATGTAAATGTCTGTAGCGTAAAATAATAGGAAATGAAATGCTGTTGATACGTATTAGACAGGGGTAGAGAATAATAAGAAATTTCGTATGTATTTGAACTAAACTGGTTAGAGATGTCCATAATCTGTGTTACTAATATATCTGAAACCTCCTGCTCAATAAAAGGGAACGTTCTGAATATATTCATGTAAATGTCTGTAGCGTAAAATAATAGGAAATGAAATGCTGTTGATACGTATTAGACAGGGGTAGAGAATAATAAGAAATTTCGTATGTATTTGAACTAAACTGGTTAGAAATGTCCATACATTAGTTCAAGTAGATTTTATGTTGTGAAAATGTATTTTGTCTGAATTATAAAGTTTAATTTACAGTAGATCTTTAAAAAATCCGTATAGGTATGCATTTATTTTTAGGAAAAAAAAAAAAAAAGAATCGGAATATTAACAGAGATATGTTTTAAAAACCTGATAAAGGTTAAATGTAAGGCAAAGCATCTAAATGGAAAATAGAAAGTTTAAAATTTACATTTGTTTGACACGTTTTATGGATCCTTTGAACAAAAATGAGATGTGTAAAAGAGAATCCGCGACGTTTTGTATAATGTTTCAAAAAGTTAGTATAATACATTAGAAGAGAAAGTTCGGAGTATCACCTGTTAAGTGTTAGTAGTATGGTGTAATACATTAGAAGAGAAAGTTTTGTATATCTTAAGTATTAGTAGCGTAAAAAATAATAAGAAAAATAACATGCTAAGTAAGTTATATGGAAGGGACATCGTACTTATTGGTTTAAATTTACAGAAAATATTATCCATGAAAGCCTCTAGAGGGAAATTATATGCGTGTAAGTTCCAGCTTAAATTTCATAGACAGAGAAATATATATGTAACTTTACGCTTCGAGAAATGGAGGTGTAATATCAATAAGTATTTAAAACATTAAGAAAAACTTTAAGAGGAAAATCAAAGAAAGAAAAAAGAAATGAGAGAAGAAAATTCTTGAAAGAATTAAAAAAATGCTTTTATATAGAAAAAAATTAAAAATTACTTCTTGAAGTAAAATATAGGAAAAAAAGACCGAGTTCGTAAAATGAAAGAAAAAATCGTATGAAAATAAGCACAGCTTTTGTAAAACAAATAAAGTGAAGAACGTAAAACACGGAAAGAAAAATTAAACTGAAGAGGAAAAAACCTTTTGTAAAATAAAAAGAGAAAAAAAAAATTAAAATTGTGAAAACATATTAGTTTTATAAAATCTATTACTTTTGCAAGTTAAACGCAGGGGAAAAGAATGTAAAACTTAAAAATGGGAGGAAAAAAAGAAAATCTTATGTTTGTATATAAAACATATGGAGTGAAAATTAGTACATTTAATTTAACGGCGAGAAGAAAAGAAAAATACTTAAATCATGTTTGTGAGATAAAGAAATGAGAAATTTAAAATATCTTAACATAAAATAGAAACAAAATAAATTTAAAGTTATGAATTCATTCATTATCGAGGATGTTCAAAGGTCTGAGCAAGATGGAACAGAATTCCCTATGTGTAATCCATCAGCCTCATGCTGGTTTCCGCTGCACAAAGATGAACAAAGAGGATAGATACGATGGGATAGATAAGATTAAATAGTATGATTCATGAGATAAAAGCACGGCTTTTGTTATCGTCCAGGTTTCCCATGCCACAGATGGACAAATAATTGAAATTTACAGGTAAATAGATGAACTTTTTTCATTAAATATATTAATTATTAAGTCAAATAGTATAATCAATTAAAAATAATGGTTAATAACTTGGTCAGGATCCAGGAGAACCAATCAGAAAGCGCTATGGATACGACTACTGCCCTCTAGCGGTCGTTGCTGAACTAAAAAGAATGCGCTAGAAATTCTAACAAGTTGCAATCAGACTGCGGATTTAGTATGACATCAAAGCAGCGGCGAGTTCTATGTCAATCGATAAGTGAGGACATGAAAACACAAAAAGGATGAAACATGTGTCTGACGTAGCAAGATAATCCGAGCTGATAATGCGTGATGACGTCACGAATAGGATGCAGCACGTCCGGGGTTAAGCCGCGTGGTTGATGACGTATCAACCCACACGGGCTCCTCCGTAAATTTCCTTTTCCCCCGTCCGTCGTCTGTGAGCGCCACAGCGCCACATGGCTCCAAACCCCCATATTCTATCTACTAATATTTTTACTGCATTTTCTTTTGGGCTATACATTCCATCCATTATTAGAATATTTATTATTATGAATCGTAGTAGTAGTGCTAAAATGACAAAATATGAGTCATCTTTTCCACATTAAAATAATTCCAGATTTTCTAGTATATTCATTTAATTTTTCAAGGATTAAATTTTCATGACTTCTATTAAATCTTTTATTTTGAATGAACTGACCGCCAAAATAAATCTGTTTTAAGTCCAACGAGGCAATTTGCCCTGAAGGACTATTAATTTCGTTTTGGCATTTCGCGTTGATAACTTTAAAAGGCTGTATCACTTTTCATATTGTTGCCACCCTATATTATCACCCTGTCTTATATGTAAAGAAATGAAATAACGAAGAAGCTGCATAAGTGGATGTATGTTTCTCGCACTGTGATAAAACAATACTTAGAGCCATCCAAATTTGAGTAACGTAATCTTGCATAGAATATGCGCATGTGGAAGCCCTAATTTGAATTTCAAATTTGTTTTATTATCGATTTGAGATTCTGTAACCTTTCCAACGAGTTTCTGATTAAAAAAACTAAATGATTTCAAAGCGAGCAATGACAACACTGAACGAAAAATAAAATTTTTCGTACAGTTTTCCACTGCTCCAGCGCGCGAGACTTTGTATCAGAAATTCTAAAGATATGCTCATTTTTAAAATTAAATTGCGATATTGCTGTTGAAATGAATTTTATATTTTGAGTACGTAGATTGCGATATTTAATAAATAAAGGTAAAGCACAAACGTTAAAAAAAAAGCCTTTTTGGACGTAATTTAAAATCTGAAACCTATCATCAGATTTTTTTTTTTTTTTTTTTTTTGCGTGAATCGATCAATTTTGGGGATGATTTTTGAAACCTACGTTTTGAAAGTTTTAAATTTTGCTGGAAGAGAATAAAATAAAAGAGCGCAGAGTCTTCAAATCTCGTTATTCTTTGCAATTTTTTGTTTATCATTAGAGTATTAGCAGCTAGATTTTTTACTGTTACCTAATTTTAAATGTTATATTCATAAGTATTTTTTGAGAAAAAATGAGAAATCAAGTTTGGAAGACCTTCCTTGTTAGAAATTATTTCATAATATCATTAGAATAATTAAATAGGATGTAAGTTGCATTTAATTTACGAGAAAGGGGGGGTCACCTTCTTTAAAATAATATTTAATTGTGTTTATATAGTTTATGCAATTTCACGTTTAATTTACCAAAATAAGTGATGTGACATTTGCACTTTTATAATGAAAGTTTATAAAAAATCAGTATAATTTAATTCTTAAATTGAAAATTAAGGTAAAATAAAACAGCTTAACCGAATTATTTGGCACATGGGAATTTTACTCAAGTAAATACAATTATTTCTTTGAGTTTTATAGGTATGTTTATGTACAGCTGCTACGACTATCTAAAGCAGACGCACAACCAAGCCCGAACCCAAATTATAACCTCAGTATTGGGCGGGAGGTGGATCTGTCGGATAATTAATTAGCTCCTATCGAAAGCTTAAGAAAATTGACTACTTCATCTCTGAAAACTCATGGCTGAACTTGTCGACCGGGATCACCATTCACGGCAATCAGAGACCAGAAGTGAGGCTGTATTTGGCCTGAAGATTTGACTTGCCGTCAAAGTGTTCCTGCCAGTTCTATGCACTAGACCGTCAATCTCGGAACGCCTGCTATTGTGAGCTGGGCGAGTTCAATATACGCAGGTGAGAGGAATAGAAAGGAAAGGTTCCGGAATGGTTTCCAACGGAAATAATTAGATCGTGGAATGGCTTTCAGTGGGTACTACGAAAAAAAGGGATATTTTCGCTGACTTATTTCCGAACCGTGAAAGGAGTTTCACTGCTTATTTTTATGCTCCATGTGTTATTGAACATTTTGTTGTAGGACAAATTAATTGTTATCAATTTATGAAACAAAAAAAAAAAAAAAAATACTTCGTAGAAAAATACGTGTTTGCAATGTAAAACTGTACGCTCATTTAAAATTTGCTTAAAGGCATAACGTTTTGGCGAAAATACATAATTTTGTTTATTCCAACGAACATGAAGTTACAATACGTAAGTGTAAAGTTTTTATTTACTTAACGTATTGCAGAAAATTGCAACTGTAAAAAAAGGGGCAGACAATCAATAAGAATAATAAATAATACACATACTAACGAAACGCTAGCTACCCTCACAAAGCAGGAGCCCGTTCATAGTAGGCGCTCAATGAGGGAAAGACTGAAATTCCCTATACTCAAAATCCCTTTCTCTTTCTCCTCTTAGCTCATCCCTACTTTCACGTACCATACCTACTAATCTTGGACTCTTCCGGCAAACAACAGAATTCGTTCCGGGATTGAGCGCCTACTGTTCTATGCGGGGAGGTCCGCGCTGAAGGAGTGACGCAGAATGACGGTGTTAAACAACCGGAATGGCCGCTTGCACCGCTACTGATACCGTGGGACTACGGCAAGCCATGCCCGCTACCCAGGGCAGTTCTTAGCGGGGGTTTCAGCGCGTAAACTACGCGGTACCACGACTAAATATTTTAAATTCATTATACCTGCCATGTGTAAGTACTTTTTATACAATTTGTAACATGCAAGTACTTCATGAATATGAAATAAAAATTTTATTGATCATTGATCTTTTTTTTTTTTTTTTTTTTTTTATTTGGGGGGCGACAATCTTCGGAAAGTTCTCGGGCAGACAATGGCTTAGGGACGGCCCTGCCACTAACGATACCACCAGACTGGGGAGCCCCCTTTATCTAACCGTGTAAAACAGGGTTTCTTAAACTGTGGGTCTCCCAAAATTTTAGCAGTTTTGATATTTCTTTAACTTATTATGATAATTTTACAATTAACAAATATTTTAACACAGCGTATCTGAAAATAGATAAAGATAAGACAGCACAGACAAAGAAAGAAAACGAAAACGCTTCGACGCATTCTTTTTATAAACGTTCTTTTTACTTTCTTTGCATCTGATGTTGTCATTTCGTCTGTTACTTATTTAAAATGTTCACATTGTTCTATGTCTTAAAATTAGAAATTAAAGTGAATGACCTAAAACTGCAATACAAGAGAAAAAGTTGACAGTTTCACTCACGCGTGCATCTGATTTGCGCAATACTTATGGGGCCCAACAAAATGGGTCTCGAAAAAATCTGTGATAAAAAGGTTATAGAAACCCTGGTATAAAATGATCTTCCCCCAGTGTTCTGGAACCACCAGGTTCGTAATTATAGTCCCCCGAGAGTGCTACTGTTGTGATAAGATACCCAGTCAGTATTTTATAGGTATCTAGCACCCACAGCGAATAGGTTCTTAGGTTTAAAATAAAATAATAAAAAAAAATTCATGCTTCATTTACGGAATTTCAGTGCCTTACAGAATGACGCGCATTTTTTCCATCCAGAAATTTTCCGCGATTTTGAACGGCAAAAGTAGTTGTATTTTTATAGTGAACAATATCAGTTTTATCTGAAAATGAAACATGTCATTTTTTTACTACTAGTTTTACGTCTAGTTTGAGTTAATGCAAAAATATTCATTATGCAACGTTTTTCGTTGCACAGATTGCCTGAGGTCCATTATTAAAGTTGAACATATTCGCCGGAAACCCAG
The DNA here is from genome assembly GCF_044657685.1 of Stegodyphus dumicola. Lineage (NCBI taxonomy): Eukaryota > Metazoa > Arthropoda > Arachnida > Araneae > Eresidae > Stegodyphus > Stegodyphus dumicola. The sequence goes on along the minus strand of NC_140776.1, from coordinate 190,794,344 downwards.
TTACAAAACCCGAAGTATTTCCTTCACCATTTCATCTCTCTCTCCCTTTTTGCAACTTGCAGTCCCATAAAGAAAATAGCAGTGCTATAACGCTTAACCTGCTAATGTGTGTCTTTTGGAGGATGAAAACGATATGAAGATACGATAATCGTCGGGCTTTAAATAGAATATTGATTCGTCTATGAAGCGAACTGTTGCCACTCTACTACGTATAACATATAGAATCTTTACTGGCCCGGTTTCCTTCTTTAAAAAATGTAGGTCTACGTGTATACAAATGGCGATTTTGTACAATTTCATTTACTCCTGAATCTCTTTTTTCAGGTTTTCTTGCTTTGCTTCAATGTGCCGAATTAAGATCGATGTCTGGGCCCACCAGCGGCCGAGTGGTAAAGTCGCTGAACACTGGTAGTTAGGTTCGACGTTCTAATCCCGCGAACGGGCTGGCTGCATAGACGTTTTCATGGATTTTACCATGTGTAACGTGTAAATACGAGCTAACTCCCTTAGAAAATACACCACGAATGCAAATACTTTCAGTCACGCCAAGCGAATTCGTTACTTGCTTGTATGATTCATGAGTTTCCAGATCTCGTCAATCATGGATCCTTGTAAATCAAGAAGCTGATGTAAATTAGGTTAATTGATTAAGAGAAAGCCATTCGAAGATTATCGCTGTCTGGTCTTTTTTATTTTATTTTATTTTGTTTATAATTTTTTATTTTTCATTATTTATTTTATTTGTTTTATTTATTTTTTTATTTCATTTTAATGTTCCAACAGTTTCATTTATCTACGCAATGCTGATGGACGGAAGCTCCAAAGACTTGCTTATTACACCTTCCGCCTTAGAAAAGACATTTATTCTTACATTTATGCTTTTGGAAGCATCAGTTGTTGAACTTTTCAAGGACAGTCTTTTCTCAATATGATTTGTGTACACTATTAATACCAGAACTCAGTTATCTCAGAAAGTCCTCTCAAGTGGTTGATGGAAAAAAAAAAAAAAGAGAGAGAGAGAGGGGCGGGAGAACCTCGGACCACCCCCGGGGTGTTCTCCCTCAAAATTGGTGTGGAAAGTTTAACAGTTAGCTAGGTTCAGCAATACCTCAATTACCTGTGGTACTACGGAGGTGCTGGCCTAGCTTCTACCTGTACCTGTCTGGGCTGGAGTACCTTCGTGCAGATATGTTTTAAGGGAAACTAGCTCTTATCTACATTAATATAGGAGAACAACCACGAAACGTTCCATGCAACCAGCTCGTTCGCTAGGATTTAAACGTGGATAGAACTACCAGTTTTCGGTGACTTTAACGCTCTGTCACTAGGGAACCAAGAGGATGAGATAGAGTTCCAACTTTTTCTGCAATTACGACGTCGTTAAGAGACGCGGAGAGAAGCAAAAGCATATAAAATGGGAGTCTCGATCCAGAATCATAATTTTAAACTCCGATATTTAACGTATTATGAGATGACTGATGTTACATCTAGGGAAAAAAAAACCATTTTTGATTACAGACTTCATATTCAGTAAATGTGATTTGTTTGTAAAAAGAGGGCGATCCTTTAATTTTTTGTTAGTAGTGTACACCGCTGCTCAATGGGACTTAGCAATACCTCAAACTGATTTCTTTCACTTGCAGGTTTATGTAGTGCATTTTCCCATTATAATTTGAGACACAAAGAAAGTATCACCAGAATTAAATAAGTCTGCAGTGTTTCAGAAAACCTTTAAGTTGAAAATTCACGTAAAGTATATCTTCGAAACACAAAGAATTTTTTAGATAATTGCGGAAGAAAATACTGCGGCGTTTTGCTGCAGAAAACAGTACAGTGTTTAGTTGGCACAGTAATTCTTAAAACAGTGTATCTGAAGTAATAGTATTGCCGAGTATTTATAGCAAAATGTGCGTTAAGTAAAAATTTTCTTTCTCTTACTTCTGCTACAGATTTTGCAAGAGTCGGTAATTGAGACTTGAATGGTTTCACAGCCTCTGCCATAGGAGGCGGAAGTGAGTTCATTACATCTTCCATATCTTTCGATGAATCGAATGGACCCTTAGAGCCTAAAGTTAAAGATTAGTTTGATAAACTACATAACAGTTAAAATAAAATTGCTATTAAGAAAAGGGAATGGATATGAACTCTTAGACAATGAAAAGCAAATGGAATTTGAAATAATTTCCAGGAATACAGTTTCGGTTTATTAGATTACGGCAAAGCACTCGAGGGCTATCTGCCTTGAGGGAGGGATGCCTTCGTGGAGGACTTTTTAAGAGAAACTGGCTCGTATACACGTTACACATGGGGAAAACCACGAAAACACCCATGCAGCCAGCCCGTTCGCGGGATTCGAACCTCGGACCGAACTACCAGTCTTCAGCGACGTTACCGCTGGTGGGCAATTTTCAGGAATAACCAGGGCTATTATTAATATCTAGCTCTTCCGTCAGAATTTGCTTACTCAATGATTCATGCTGTTGTTTATATCAGGCACGCCCATCATGTAACCCATCGTTTCCTTTAAGAGTTAGCACCTTACTAGAACAGTATAATATGACTATTACAAATACACAGCTGGAGAATCCGTTTGAGATGTCATTATGGGAAGACAGGAAAATTCAGTCTCTAGCTACCTTCCAACACTGCGATAAATCTAGTACAAGTGATGTCACTGACAGGCAGATCTTTGCGTAACATAGACAGTAATACAGAAATTATATCCTTCTCTATACAGATGGCACAAAATGCCGAGATCACGTTGGTGCAGCCTTTGTAGTAGGAAAAAAACTATTCTTGGGGTTTCGATTATATCCGGCTTGCTCTGTCTTTACCTCTAAACTTATACACTTTATCAGTATCTTTAACGTTTCTTTCAGAACATCGTTACAAGAATTTCATTATCTATACGCATTCCTTGAGTGTCCTAACTTCATTCAAAGAGCCTAAGTATAACTCACATCACAGCATTACCAGGATTCTGAAGCTTAACCAGACTAAAATATTGGGGATATCAGATTCTGTATTCCTAGATGCCTGGCCACGTTGCCATAAAAGGGAATGAACTAGCAAACGTTACAGCTAAAACTGCTATTACAGTATCTAATCCCGAGATTCCACTTGCAGATATCAGTACGATGATCAAACATAAAATTCTTAATAAATAGCAGAGGCATTGGGACGATCAAACGAATAACAAGCTCCAAAATATTAAACCCACAACTGAATGCTGGCCGACCACGGCAAAGGAAACAAGTTATTTTGACTCTGTGGAGAATAGGTCATTGTCGACTAACGAACATTTGCTGAAAGGCGAGAGGAATCCTCGCTGCACAAACTGTCATGAAGATCTGGCAGTCCGTCATATTTTATTAGAATGTCGTCGTTTTAATGATCTTCGCCAAAAACATTTTAAATGATTAAAACTGGATTTAAACAACATAGGGAAAAGCCATCATCACAAATTGTTCCAGTTTTTAAAGGGCACTGACTTATATAAAGTTATAAACTGTGATCTGTTCTTACCTCACCTCAAATGTATAGTGATTGTTCGTCCGAAACTTATAACTACCTTGTATTCATTGTTCTTACCTTTTGTTTGGCGCAGATAACCTCGTTGGGTTTTGTGCCAAGAACTACAATCAATCCATCAATTGTGAGAATTTGCGCACTTATTTAGAATTTTCGAGAAATTTCTATGTCAACATCTGAGGGTGTATGTTGTTTCTAATCGGCTGTCATTCATTGGAATTATAAAACACTAACTGAATTTATGAAAGGATCTGGCGAAATTCCTGTCAGGAGTTGCGAAAAGCGAATTGAAGACGGAGGGCTGAGGATTAAACAGAAAATAATAAATTAAAATAACTAATTTACGAAACACCAAAATTAACGAAGAATTAGCTATAAAATAGATCTGATGCGTCAATAAATGCAGTTACATTTACGAGTGCTTAATGAATACAAATAAAGGTAGATGGCGATGATGTGGTTGGCGAAAATTCATACAGATCTGGTAAGGGAAAAAACGCTCTGATTCAGCACTGTGAAGAGTGGTTCCATCCGTCCTGGGCATTTGGATAAACTTGAAATAAGGTTTGTCCAAAAATGTATCAGGTACCTCCTTCGATTGTTGCTGAATCAAGCGTTTTACTGGTTCGTGCCGAAAGGCTGCATGTCATGGCGATCTCTGTGTGCTTAAGAATTGAAATATTTCATTAAATAAAATTAAAGAATTGAGTTGTGCCTAAATTTTCGCTTACAACCTGATATTATTAATTTGTCCATTTCATAAAGCCAAGTTACAGCTTTTAGAGCAGTTCCTGCACCATATATTGAAAGCAGACTAATATAATAAGATGCTTTTCGCACAATTTTAGACGATTTTCATTGTAATTACAAAAATATTTTACCCAACATTTTTATGTTTTATATGTTTTGTTACATAATACTTATTCTTCGCTATCTTTGTACACCGTAATTTCCGAGACAATAAAGCCTTTTTGTAGTATCGGAAGAGATACTTCAGCCTATTGCTTTCGAACAGCTTTCTAAAGACTAAGGTTTGTCAAAAGCAAAATTCTCAGCAAATGGCAGAAGCAATGAGATGGCAAAGTATATAACAAGCTGAGAAATGTAAAACCCACCATTGGATACTGGCCATGTATGGCTAATAGAAGGGAGGATGTCCTCTTGAATCGACTGAGAATTGGCCATTGTCGCCTGCCCCATGAGTATCTTCTGAAGGGAGAAGAGAATCCCAGCTGCCCACACTGCAATGCAGATCTGACAGTCCATCACATCTTGGTGGAATGCCAGAGTTTTAATTATTTTCGCCAAAAACATTTTCATTGTTCAGAATTGGAAATTTGATTGGAAAAACACATCATCGTAATTTGTTTCTGTTTTTAAAAGATATTGGCTCTTAAGAATAGACTTTAACCTGTTTTTAAAAGATATCAGCTTTTATCATAAATTGTAATCTGTCTCTTTTTACCTAAGCTGGAAGTTTTTACAAATGAATAATTGCATTGTTACCGTTTGTCTGGCGCAGATAACCTTGACAGGTTTTGTGCCAAATTACAATAATCCAATCCAATCCAAAGACTAAGGAGGTTGTAGGTTGACGTTTGGACAACCTGCTTTTTTAAAATCCAAAAACACAAAAATATATTGGTGATAGATTAGGAGATTTAGTACGATAGGAGTGAAGGAATTTGGCCTTGATACCCATTTCTTGTTCCATTGTTTTCCCAAGAAATCAGCACTAGAATTTCACATGTGACTACTTGCTTTGTCTTGATGCAGTTCTACTGATGGATCGCACTGTGTGTAAAGAGCAGGTATTTCATATTTGAAAATTGGATATAAAATATGTTTTTGATAATATGTGGAATTGATCTAAACATTTTTCTCTCCTCTGTTTATCTTTAATTTGCCGTTATATCAAAATTCAACAACAATCGTAAATCCCTTACAAAAACTTTCTTTAAATTCCTTGAAGCATGTTTTAAGAGTTTTTCTTATCTTTGATGACAATAAATGGATTTTTTTTAGTGCAATCATTTAAGCGTACTAAAACTTCGTCTGTTATGATAATGCTTCTTCATTTTTGTCCGGATCAATATTTCGCATAAAGAATTCTGCAGCGGGGTCTGCGTTCGGCGATATGTGGTGGAAAAAGACTATGCACATTATGTTTTCCCGCCTTTTCAAGATTCAAATTAGCATTAATCACTTGTTTAAAGTTGACACCGAGCATTTTATTTGGCAACTGTCCTTTAACCCTTTCCAGCAAGCTACCTTTTAAAGTCGGCGTTTTGATTAAAAAAAGGTAGGCAGTCTAATTCGGCCTATACAAGTAAGTACACAAGTAAAATTTTGTGAAGATAGCACTTATCATTTTAATTCTGTGAATGTGCCCAAAGTGGGCACACTGATTGAATAGAGCTTCGAAAAGAGTGCTGAAACGAACAGTGTTGTCAATGAACTGACCGATGAGATGCGGAGAAACAAAGAATACAGACTCTAAGTTGTCCTAGATGATCCGTGAGCCCGGTCTAAACACACGTATGGTTCGCCGTTTGATTTTAGCCAAAATTTAAAGGTAAAAATTTAAAACTAATGTAAAATAAGGAGATTAGCATACAGCCAAAAAAATAACATAGAAATTTCTTTTCAAACAATTCCTTTTATACCCTAAAAAAATCTGGAGGATTTCTTTGAAAAATGAGGGTCTTAAAAATTAAACATGGCTGAAATATATGGACTGGTTTGTGTTGAGCTACCATCTACTATAAATAAAGAAGGTTTAGAGTAACTTATAGTAACTTATAAATCCTTTTTCATTCATTTTTTTTTCGGTGCGTACAGAAGGAAATTTTTAGATGTGTCCAAACCGGAGACACTGTCCCGCAAAGGGTTAACTTGGAGGATTTCCTTTTAACATTAAAGAGATTTGTTTTGCAAGATTCGAAACATTCCTTATTTTCCTTGGATACGTATTTAGAACAATTTTTCCACAAGCTACATTTTGACGTTTTTCTTTTTCGTTGTTGACAACATTACCTTTCGAAGCTTTAGCTATCGAAAAGCCATGGCTTTCACAATGTTTTTTAATAACTAGATTCGAATCATTTTCTTTGGAAAGAACACAAACATAATCTTCTTTAAAAGCGACCTTTTTTTTTTTTTTTTTTTTTTTTTTGTCGCATGAAAACAACTGTCAAGAAGCAGACGATAATTTCTACCTTCAAACAAATAAATAAATAAATAAATGAAAGTTGCAGTTAAAAAATAAAATCATAAGCAGAAGATATTTTTTACAGCAAAACAAAATCGTCTGAAAAATGTGCGAACGGTCTCTGTATACTTTCAGATTACAGCTATAATTGAGCTTTATTGCTTAAACGTTCACTTTAAATTTTACGTTCAACCGAGCATTTGTTTGCCGAGGAAAGCGTGGACCCACACTTTGGTCAAAAGCTTTCCAAAATTCACCATAGGTTGTGACTTAGTGTTTTAAAGATTTGACTGAGAGCAGAGGGCACCGATCCAGTTAGCCAAATTAAAGCTTAGCCATGAGGCAGCTCGTTAAGAAATTTGAATACCAAGCAGCATTCTCTCCATACGAGTAAATCAAGTGGCTCTTGCGATAGCCTTATGACAGTGACTCGTTCTATCCGTAGACCTCACTTACATAAACTGAAAGAGGATCGTTTTCGGGAAATAGATGCTTTACATAATCAGGCCCGCTGCGACAATAGCTGCAGAGTCGTGCGCCGAGTCAAAAAGGCGCTGGGTCATCATTCAAACAAGCAGTCTGTTTCGCTGCCTGTCTGAACAGGAAATTTCTTGTCTTATTTGAACGTGTTTTGGTTTTGTCTTATTGATATTCAAGACATCAAAAAGGAACCTATGAACTTTTAACGCTTTTCAATAACTCTATAAACTCCTAAGGATTCTAATTCCAATGTACTCATTGAAATTATGTGCTTAATATCTTTATGAACTCAAATTGTTATGAACTGTTCATAAACACTTATGAACTCATAAAAACTCTAAATTCATCTCAGCAGCTATTACAGAACTTTCAAATTAGAATTAATTAATTTTTATGCAAATATCAAATTTTTTCTCATAACTTTATTTGATGTATATAATTATGTATAATGATTTAACGCATATATCCAAATTTCGTAAATTCTATAGATAATGAAATTTAAATAAACAGGGTCCCACTGAGTGAACAATAAAGCTGAAAGTCTTCATTGAGCTCAGCTGCTCACCGAGTGGTCTCCTGCCTCCTGTCGTATTTGAACGCCCTTCTGGGGCTCGACTGGAGGTCATCGCTGGCGATGGCTGTTTCAGGCCGACCAGGGACCATATGGTACTGTTTTGTCCGTTCCGTTGGTCCGTTTTGTCCGTTCCGGTGGAGCTATATAGTCAGATATTGATGGTTGTCCGGGACGAAACACCCCCGTCGGTGGAGTTGTCGAATTCAGCGGGCCTTTAAACTGCTTGAGGTTTCCAGTGGGTGCCTGGAGCCTCAAAACTACATATTCATATCCCTCCTTGGTTTCTCACTGGGGGCGCCTAAAGCCGACGTCTGTATACCATAACGTAGTGTTAGCGAGCCGGATTGGTGGTGGCTCAGTCTGTCTGACAGCGTTTAAGTGACTTTGTTCTGCTGTCCGCAGTTGGGGCCCCTGTTGATGCTAAATGTTTTTACCATCTCTCCAGGACGGGACGTGGAATGTGAGTTGCTGAGTATTTCTGTTGACTCGGCCTAGCTCGTCGGCTCAACCGAGAGGTTAGCGGTCTCTTGGATCGACTCTAGGGGTTGGGGCGTTTAACTCTGTTAAAGCAGCTTTGCGCTTGCCAGGTCTAAGTGCCCCTTCCTCCTTCTTGAACGTGAAAATACGTTATGCCGATGGGTATGTAAGAGTAGACGCATTCAACAAATTGCTTAATCCTTATTTTGTGTCTACTGTTGCAATCGCAGTAATTTGTACAACATTTACATTTTTTGTGATTGCTTGTTGTTATTTTTATTCTACATAAAAAGGTAAGTACAGTTATATATTATGTTAAACTTAGGTTAAGTTTTTTAATCGGAAAAGCAACGATTTGAGCTGATTACTCGAAAAGTGTTGACCTCCCATTTTTGAACCATTGTCCTATTCTTGGCCGCGTAAATTACTGATATCTAAACTATTTCCCTCTAAAGTCTTTAACATATAGTCAGCCTTACAGCATCTTTGGGGCCCTGTTGCAATCACAGTTTGAACTTTGTCGTAAACTACAACTTATTCGGTGCTAACAACAATTTATTTTAACAATATGTTTATATTCGCACAATTCAGCAATATATTTGGTATCCAATGCGTTGAGTATACTATTTCGCTTCGCTTGCAGTGTTGCTTTTGGATAACATGTTATTTTTGACTAATGCTGACTTGCCTGACCTACAGTCAGCCGAAGCCCACGAAATGCTTCGTGGCAAGGAACTCAAGATACGCCTGTCGTTCGCAACAGCCTTGAGCACCTTACAGGTGACAGTGCGATTTAGCTCAGTTTCGCCCCCCGATTTTGATGGAGAGCATTCCTGGGGTGGGCGGGTCCGAGCCTCTCGTACCCCTCTTCCCTTACCCACAACCTCTCCAAAAGACTTTTGGGCTCGCCATATATTTAGAGAGCTCTCGTGTCGCACGGACACTGTACATTTACAAACAACCAGGCCTTCTCCGGTTGTTTGTAATGTACAGTTTGAATTCGAGCCCGGCAGTCAGCAACGCTAACCTCTATACCGGTTGGGCGGCTTTTTATAACCTAATATAATTCTACAATAAATATGTTTGAGTGTGGGTTTTAATAAAGCACAAAATGTTTGCATATTTAGACAAATTAAAAGATAAAATTATTTTTTTTTTTCATATTATATTAATAATGCTGCATTTTAAGTCCTAACCATAAGCAGCTTCCCTTTAATATCGTCACTGCGTAAAGGCATCGCTAGTGATTTCCACGACGACGCCGATTAGGCTTGGCGCGGGCTTGTACATAATTCGAAAGAAATCTGTGAAACAAATATACGATTAGAAGCAGATCCTTGTATATATATATAATAAATCCTCGTTCAAAATAGATCTGCTTGATTTATTCTGTTTCGGAAAATCAAACGTTGTACTTTTATCTTAGTGAAAAAAAATTACAGATCTTTGAAGTAATGGTCCCTTTGTTTATTTAAATTCTAGCATGTAATTAAAAAATGTGATGTCTACACTACATGACTTCCTTGTGCGGATTATTAAACTATACGCACTTTTTCTTGCATTTCATTTAAACTTATTGAATTGAAATTAAATCTGCTTCGTCCTTAGCGCATAAATCACAATAGAATAAATGCACTCTTTAAAATCGACTATATTTGTTTACCATAGCGACATTCTGGCGTTAGGTTCACAGCTTTACATTTCATTCATTTGCAAAAAATTTATATCATCTGAAGAAATTATCTAAGCGTTGCCACATGTTCTATTGAAATACCATAATGAATCTAAAACTATTTATAAAAGAAATTAATCAAAGAAGAAAAACAAAAAAAAAAAAAAAAAAAAAGAAAGAAACAGTTTTTCACAGACGTTTCAGTATTTCTTCTACGCGACAAGGCAAAAATACATTAAAACTTAAGATGTCTGTATTGAAATTTACGAAGTAAATCTTAAACACTTATTTCCTCGAATAAATTCCAGAATATCTAAAGAACTTGGCAGTCGAGGCAGTTTTAATTCCATTATTATTTGCAATTGATATTTGTGGCCACAATCACTTGGCACTCTAGTCGTGCCTTTCCACAGAAGATTTACATTTTTGATATTGTTGAGATAGAAAGCAAGCCAGCGAAATAACATCTTAGTACAGTAGAGAGCAAAAGCTGAAGTGCGTCGTCAAGAAAGATGGAAGCGCGCCAAGAGAAAAGTTTGGGTTTGCAGTTGGGCGATTGGTTAAGGGTTACGTAAGATCGCATGATTCATTTGAATGACGCAGTTTAGACTTACAGCTCTATTTTTAGGATAGAGCGATGAAGTTTTCAAATGAAATAAAAAGTAAAAGAGGTTATAGTGAGTTAAATTTAGAAGTTTGCTTTCATATTTTTTATCTTACACATTTCCCCCTTTCAAAAGAAAAAGGCGAAGCAATATAGAAGCCTTTTTTGAAAGAAAAAGCTTTAGAGTAGCAAAACATGAGATATATAATTTTGAAACATACAAAATATAATATTAGCTTTCGAACAATAAAATTATAATACGTAAATTTTTGAGTTAAATAAAATTTTTTAAAGTCCTGTTATGATTTGAGTCCAGTCTGTAGAGAGTTCTTTTTTTTCTGGAACATTTACATCACAATTTTTATATTTCAAGGAAGGATTTTCAAAAATTTTTACACACAAGATCACAATTATAAAAATTTTATATACCCATTAGTTGTTACGAATGATCATACATCTTAAAATTTACACCAATTTTCACATTTATAAGTAATACTTTATCATCTGTAATAGCAGGATTGAAATTATGGTTTTCACTTTTATTACTACATTTTACAATTTTGACATTTTACGCAAACTAGAAGACCCCACAGCTTTCTCCTAGTTACACACATCCAGCTATTTGTGGAAATCCACTATTTTTTTGGTCAATAACTTCGAATTTTATATACGATGTAAGACAGTTCCTTAGCATTATAGGTACCGATGTATATGCGTATGAAGTTAGACACATTAGATGGATTAAGAGCTGCGGTTAGTCTGACAATCAGTAATACTTTAAGGCATTCATTACTATTTGTGTGCTTTCTTGCTACAAAATTATCAAAAATGTAAAGAACAGGCATATTTAATGTGCCGACTTGTGTGTAGCCGTAACAATTTTCTGAAAATAAAAATGAAGATTTAATCTGCATTCGCCTCCAATTTCCTAGTCATTATGTAGTAACACATCTACGCCATCTAAATTCCTGACATTGAATATATTACATATATATATTCGTAATAATAAAATTCCATAGTCAAGAATACACTTAAAATTCTAACTGTATGTTTTTTTTTTTTTTTTAATGGCGACGGTCTCTTATTTGAAAGTACGTGGGATTAAAATTCACAGCCCCGTAGTCAAGTTGTTTTTCCCGCCTTTCCTACACGTACAGTTTTAGAATGTTCTGGAAATATTTAAAGCGAACTGGATTGGCTGACGTCATTTCATGGAAGCTCTGCCTTTCCATAGGCTATAGGAATATCGGGGGCTTTTTCTCAAATGTCACGATGCAGTAAATTTCATACAAAAAGTTATTAGTAATTATTTTTTATTTACTCCGGAGATCATATTTTTTTAATTGCTATTTCCCCTGAAATATAATAAATGGATCCTGTTTTTTAAACTTATCGTCTGATAATTTAAGCTACGACTACATCTATGATTCATCAACAATCTATTTATTCTGGACAAAAGCTGGTACATCACATATACATATATTTATATACTTTTGGTGCGGCCGATTGCCACTAAGATAGGAGGTGCACATGTGCATGTTATAGCAGTCCTATATACAAAATTTCAACGTTCTGAGACGACTCGTTTTTGAGTTATGCGAGATACATACATACTGCACGTACACACAGACGCCACGGAGAATTCTCTTCAGAAGTCATTTTAAATCAGTTTTGTGTAATTTAATCAGGTTTTTAAGTAAAAGAGTCCTTGATTCTATCCTTACGTACAGATGTTGCCTATAATATCGTTAAATTGCATTTGATAGCCGTCAAAATGGATATTTTCGTTGAAACATATAATACCCGAAATTTTTCGCGATTATAATACTTCCTTTTTACTTCGCACAAGGAAGTAAAAAGCATTGTATTTAAAGCAGAAAACAAAAGAGGAAAAAACAAGAGTAACAAATAAATCTGATGCAGGAAATGGATGAAAAGGTTCTTATTCCAAGACTTTAAATATTCTGTTATATAATTTATCTTAAGATACAAACTTTTTGTATGAGTTTTAATTATTATTGTTTACTTGAGTATAACATTGTATGAGCTATAAATTTAGTACCCGTCAATCGCGAGACGTTAATGAAATTTCAGTGTCTGTTTTATTATTGTAAACATATGCATATATAAAAGGAAATTTCCGAAAACAACATAAACATTAAGCTAAAAGCAAATAAAATTTTCTTACGTTGCTCACAGATATAGCAGCAAGAAGATAAAAATTGCAATTTGGTAAATGGAATGAAAATTAAGAAAAAGAATAGACTACCTATTCTTGTTCTAAATGCGTTTAATTTCGAATTTTTTGAGAAAATAAGGCATTTAACTTTCTCAAAATGCAAAAGTATAAAATTTTTCTAGCAGCAGTGCAAAAATGTGCACTTTGAACAAAAAAAAAAATTTGAAAAAAGTAGCAAAAAAATCTGAATCGATTTTAAATTGCGTGCAAAGGGGAGTTTTTTAGCATTTTGTGTGTTACCTTTTTTTATTAAATATCATATTCTTCGCATGTAAATCATAAAATTCAGTTCAACAGCAATATCGAAAATAATTTTAAAATGAACATACCTCTAGATTTTCCGATACAGAGTCTCGCGCACAGGAGATAATTTTTTTTTTCCGTACAGTGTCGTCATTGCTCGCTTTGAAATCGTTTAGTATGTTAATAAAAAATTTTAAATGTCTGTCAAAATGTGGAATCGATAATAAAACAAATTTCAAATTCAAATTAAGGCTTCCAAATGCCCATATTCTTTGGCAGATTACGTTATTCAAATTTTGATGGCTCTAGGTACCGTTGTTTGATCCCAATGCGAGAAATATACAATAAGTCATGCAGATTCTTCATTATTTAATGTCTTTAAATATAATACAGAGCTATAATATCGGATGGCAACAATCTGAAAGTGAAACAACGCAAAAGGAAATTAATAGTCCTTCTGGGCAAATTGCCCCTTTGGACAAAAAATTAATTAATCATCAGATTTATCAGTTACTCCTGTTTCTCCTCCTATACGTTTTCTTTTTTCACTTCTCTGTTAATTATACGAATATGGGAATGTTTAACTATTAAGGGGTTGCATGGGTTTCACGGGTTCAAAAAATCGATTTTTTTTTGGCTTGTTAAAATCTACAACATCTCTCGAATATTTTCCGAAAATTTGAAGTTGATCCGAGTAATACTTTCGGAGATACAGCCTTTTGAAGTGGCACGCTCAGGGCTACCTGGGCTCCGCTTGCCGCAGGTATAAAAGAGCAGCTGCTGGCCTATTGTTCATTTGTCCTTTATGGCTACTTTTCTCTTTTTCTAAGGCCAACTAGTTGAAATACTTCATTTGGTGATCACTTGTTGAACCACGAGGTTTATTTTGAGGTTATAAGTGTCCAAAGTAAATTGTATTTAAAAATGCCCAAAGTTTCAAGATCTCAATTAGTGGATTGGATTGGATTATTAAATTATGGCAAAGCACACGAGGGCTATCTGCCTAAAGGGAAGGATGCCTTTCGTGGAGGACTTTCTAAGGGAAACTGGCTCGTATACACGTTACACATGGGGAAAACCACGAAAACGCCCATGCAGCCAGCCCGTTCGTGGGATTCGAACCTCGGACCGAACTACCAGTGTTCAGCGACTTTACCGCTCGGCCGCTGGTGGGCCCTCAATTAGTGGATGGTGCTCATAGAAAAGATCGACCCAAGAAACGGAGACAGTCGTTCAATCCTAAAAATCCTGAGCAGCATGATGATTCTTTCATGAGCCCATCAGCAAAATTTGAAAGGTGAAAATAAAGAGCACGTGCCAGAGGAAGCCACGCTCCAATATTCCATCATCGATTTTTATCTTGTTTTTTCATCGCTGTCGTGCTTTGTGCGGTGTTCAAGCGTCACTGAAAGTGAAGGTGAAGAAAAATTGTGTAATGGAAAAGTAAACTAAACAATGCTCGAAATTTGGTCTGGGATATAAAATTGAGGTAGCATGTGAACGATGAGAGCCGAAATATGTCTTATCTTGTCAAAAAATTGGCAGAATGTATGAACTAAATAAGCGGTTTATTTTTGTCATGAGATTATTGGACTTGCCGGATGCAAGAAATTTTGTGGTCACTCAAAACTTTAAACGCGTTTTTCTCAAAACTATGCTTTTAAAGTGGGTTGTCAAGATTTCTCGAAGACTACACCGATCTCGATGAAATTTTAAACAGGTCTTCGAGATACAATTTACAAGGACTTACTTGGACGAAAGATTTTTTTTTTCCAATTAAACTTTTTTTTTATTCAAAATGCCACGAAATTTTTATCGAATTTTGCATTTTTATGTAAAAACCGCTGTCAAACATTTAATTTTAATTTTTTTTCCTTCGTCCAATTTCTAGTTTGAAGCCTTAACTAAAACACGGATTTTTTTTTTTTCACTTCAGATGATACTGCTAGGAGTTCTGCTGTCAACGCGAATGCACCTTTTTGCTACCTTAGTGGTTCTGCTTTAAGGTAGCAGTGCTAAAAGCACTGCTACCTTAAACTGTGATTATATATAACAAATGCAGTGAATTATAGTTAAAAAATAGTGAAAATATTTATATTTCTGAACTATTTCATATATAACATTTTCAGTTTCGCATATGTGGCAATTTCAGAACTTTTTTATGTATACCAATTTTTTGAAATGTCTACAAATTTTTGTATTTGCAAGGAAAGCTTATTCTTTCACCTTGGTAATTTACCAGATAAAATTACTGGTACTTTTCCGTTTAGCCGGCGCAAATCTCGCCAAGCACACTTTATTGGCGACAACATACAGTATACACATAAAAAATATTAAAAAAAATGTTAGTTCTAAGAATTTTTTATTTTGAAGGCATAAACATTTTAATATCGCTTAAAATTTTATAAAAAGCCAATAAAAAAGACAATAAATTTGTAAAAAGACATTAATTTAAGAATTTACTATGCTTTCATGGTTCAACATCCTGATTCGCCGGTTCCTATCACGTGACCCCAAGCGATCTCATCTCATGTAAACTACAAAAATCTAATGTTCTCAGTAATTATCTACATTAATTTCAAGTTAAATCTTAATTTGGAACACAAGTTTAAATGCAACAAATATTTCAATTCGTACGAGTAGCTTACTCAGAAATTATGTAAAACTGCAGTGCTTTACTTCGCTAATGCATTCTCATTAGAATTGATGAATTTAACCCTTGACTTTACCTTTTCTATATTTTCGGCTTCGGGTAAGCGCTATGATTGCATCCTAATTGATTTAATTGCCGAAAATGGCCTTAGACATAAAACTAAACTATCTGAATGAGGCGTAAAAGGTTACCAGCGAGAATATTCCGTTTGGCATCGGTTGTACCATTATTGGCGACTTTATCGCTTGCGCCGGCAAAACGGAAAAGTACCCAAAATTTACTATCTAGGCATAATTTGAATCGTATAATCGAAATATGGAAAAATATTGGTATATTATTTCAGAGAAAAAGTCCGATTTTGTGTCAAAATACCTATGTCAGGACAATGCTATATATAAATCTAATATACATCCTAAGTCTCGCTTTCGAGATATGAAAAACTCAATTTGAATTTTGTCAATCGGTTCAGTAGAACGAGAGATATAGAACTTCCCCCCTTTTTTTGTGCGCAGTGTACTTTAATATTTATATACTTTTGATATACTTAATTTTTTGGACACTCAGATAGCAGACAGAGAAATAAAGATATATAATTTAGAATAAATAAAAGAGTTCTGAAACGAATAATATTGTTGCGTGCGTATGGGTTCGTTAAGTATTGAATGCACAAGTCTGATGAAGAATGAATAAAATTTATTATTATCACAACAAATAAAACAAAAACAAAAACAAAATGCTTAAATTCCCTCAGATATTCGTACAACATCTCATAGCAGTTATCTTTTAAACTACTCAAAACGTTCAACAGAACACTTAATTCAAAACAGAGAAACGTAAAGAAAGCTACTGTAAAACAATTCGCTACTGTAAAACAACTGCAGTTTTCTAAACAAACCTGATAAAACAACCAACCAACGAACGAATTGAGAGATTTTCATGCCGCTTATATAAATAAGCTTTTTAAATGCACGAGAATGTTCTAGCAATTTCTCGAAATCGAAAAGAGATTTTTATTTATTAAATGTTAAATGCACGCGCTCTTGTACTTTTAATTTTCCGGCTTAAGATGATGAGCTTAGCTTTCTGTTAATATTCGTCACGCGCTGCTCTGTACGGGGAATAATACAATTTAATTTATAATTCTACTAATATTAGCTATTTAAATAAGAGATCCGTAACAATATTGATAATAAAGACTCAAAAATTTAGAATAAGAAAAACGGATTACCTTTTGTAATTAAAGTTACGAAAATCAAACACAGAAGAGCTGTATACGAGCCATTTTAAGCTTTCTTCCGTCCGAAATAGTATCCATCTACTCCCTAACAATCGGAGTTAATATAGCTAAAACATTTTCCCTTATAGCAGCTCGTTAATAAAAGGATGTACCATCAGCTGCATATTTTTGTTAAAACGAAAGGCAATGGACCAGTAGGTATTCAACATTGGTCATTAACGCAACTGAAATGAATGTGAAGTATTGAAATGTTCTGGAAGACTATAATCATCGATTTATATTTGCTCCTAAACTTCTGTTTAAATACAGATATCTAGAAAACGAAGCCATAATATAGCATTTTATGCACGTTTTTGGCCATAAGACAGTTTCATGTCGGGGTATTTTTATCTACTGCACGAGAAATAAGTCGCGACAACATAAATTAAAAGTTGTGGCAGAAGTTCTTGCTGTAAGGTTTGGTTTATTTAATTACGGCAAAGCACACTAGGGCTATCTGCCTAATGGGAAGGATGCGTTCGTGGAGGACTTTCTAAGGGAAACTGGCTCGTATACACGTTACAAATAAAAATGGAAAACCACGAAAACGCCCATCTTGCTGCAAGGAAAAAGCTTACGTTTTTCATACAAAATTACGTAATTTCATATTCAGTAATTTTATATTCGAAATTTCGTAATTTGATATTTTGGTATGAAATAATTTGGCACAAAAAATTCATGTTTAGCGTATGAGAAAAGTTGAAATCCGCCTATGAAATATTCAGCGTAATACTGAATTAAGCGAAAGATTTAAATTTGCTTCACCAAAGATTAACATTTTGAGCAATAAACATTCAAAACTAAAGTTCGATGTTTTCAACATTTTCAAGATTAAAATGATAGGCATACCAACTTCAGTAAATTTAATTTTTTCAGTGATATAATAGAAGCGATAGAATCAAATCTTCCAGTCATTTCTTTTATTAGCCGAAAGAGGTGTACGCCCAGAAGAGCTTTCAGTCTCGAAACGGCATTTTGCGTCAACCACTAAGCGCTGAATCACTTTTCTAATTTTTATCGCCCTCTGTTTAAAGAAATTAAATAATGAAGAAAAGATTATTTATTTAAATTATAATTTATTTAAAGAAATTAAATAATGAATTTATTTAATTTCTTTAAATAAATTCATTATTTATTTAAAGAATTATTATTCTTCATTATTTATTTAAAGAAATTAAATAATGAAGAATCTGCATGACTGTATGCAAGTTTCTGGTATTTTGGAAAAACAACGGTACTTAGAGCCATCAAATTTTGAATAACGTATTCCTCCACTCGAATTTGGGCACCTGGAAGCCCGAATCATTAAATCTGCCTGTTCCAAAAGGCTTACATTTCTGATAATTTTGTAGCAAGAAAGCAGAGCAGACAGACAGCAGTGTAGCTAGGCCAAAGCGTGGAAAGAAAGTTCGTCGTGTTCAGGATGAAATCTAAAGTCAAACTGAGTTAGTTTTGGTTCTCAATACATTTTGATCGGACAGTTAATATTGCTCTAAAATTACTATTGGCTGCTTGAGTTTTCGATCCATTTACATCACCAAGATTACGTAAGAGTCATATGACATAGAATAGTCTCGAAATGATGCAGTGCAGAGAGGAGTTACTATTTTTAGAATAGAGAAGGGAAATTTACGTTGCAAATTTAATCTTTATATATTCTTTATTTTTCTTATATATACATACATACAGGGTGCCCACGAAAGTTCGGTACAACCCGTTTAATTGCCGAACGGCTGCATCTATAGTCATAAAAGGGATGTCGAGGTAAAGTGGCTATGCGCTACTAGATGAGATAGCTTTCAGCGCCACTTGGTGGAAAACAGCAGAGTTAGCGTCCCTATCTCGAAAAGTCTATATCCCTTAAACGTTTCACAACCTGTAGGGTGGTTTTGTATGAAGGACGCGGTTCTGCAGGAAAACGTTGCCGATGCAACCACGCTGCCGATCTTGCCTTGCGCTCACATTCACCGTAAGTAGAATAATCTCAGAATAATCATTTTTTGAAAATCGCTCCATGACCATGAGCTTCAATATAGAACCACGAGGAGATATCACTTTTATAGCTGTTTCAGGTGAACAAGTGTGACGTTTCATACACCATTTCGCACACCGTGGCATCAACCGTAACTGTCGGCCATTATGTTTGCTGTGTTTGTCTAGAAAAGCTTATATATTTGTGCATATTGACTTTTGGTGTCTAAACGTGCTGTATTTGGAATCTACAGGCCTTCCGGTTTGTGAAGATGTCTTACGTTTAAGGATTCGAGGATTTTTGACCGAGTTACAAGCATTTTAAGATTTCATGCGTATTTAGGAGCTCATTTGCATATGACTTTGGAGTTTTGGCCTGTATTCTTTTACATCGACTTGGTAAAGTACTTTTGTTTTGATTTTTAGTTTCTATACATCTTTTACTATCTGTATAGTGAATATGATTCATTTTCATGGCCTATTTTTAAAGTTATTTGTATTTGAAAATTTGATACTACGTTTTGTTTACGTTTGAATCTTTGTGATTTTGCACCGCGGGCATGTCAACTTTTAGCCAACTGGAAAATATTGAAATTTCGGATTTTTAAATGTTATGCCAGGAGAGACTTATATATAAGTTGGTGCATTGATTTTATATGTTTTTCAGCCCGTTGGACAATTTTTGGATTTTCCGCATGTAAGATTGATTTTATATTTTACTATGAATGCTTTTGAGAGTTGAGGTGTTTTTAAGTATTTTTGATTATTTTAATTTGTAAATCTCAATATTTTCAGCTTTTAAGGAGCTTTTAGTTTTATTTACTCCTGATATTTATAAAATTGGATTTGTTCGGATGCTAAAGCTGGATGGATTTAATTGTGCTGTAGAAACATTTTGGATGCGTTTTGCAATCATCTTAATTTTGTAGAATGTATATGTTTTTGTGTGTGTTTCTGTTTATGTGATACAAACCACTCTGTATTTTACTGAATTTTATTGTATATATGAGAGTTCTTGCCATTTTAACTAATTTTAAATTGTAATTATTGTAAATCTTATATTTGTATATATGTTTTTATTCTGAAAATTTTAATACGGCCCCGTCGCAGTTATATTAGTGAATAATTGTGTGAACTTTTCGTGATTTTTGTGATGAGTCAACTGAAGAGTAATAAGGAGAGTAAACTTGTGGAAGACTTTGGAGAGTTCGGATGAAATAAAAGAAATTATGGACTGTAGTAATGATAGACCTAACAATGAAGGAAAAATTGCGAGTGTCCTCGTTGCTGTTAGATCATTATATGATTTTGTAGACAAGTTAAAAGCTAGACGAGTCTCACGGGAAATTACCGATGGTTTAGCTAGAGGTATAGATAAAGTTTTGGATTTGCTTGTCTCACAGAATTTAAAGACTATTGAAGAGGACATGGTGCAATCAAGAACCAATATTTTATTTGATATTAAACAGGATATAGATGAAATTAAGGTTATTTTGCAGAAAGATCGAGATATATGTGAAATGAGGGATAGAAAGAATAAAGTATTGGATGTAAATGATTGGAGAGAAAATGAATTAATAGTTAAACCAGCTGCAAATGGCGTTGATGTATACGAGGAGTTAATTGCTAACGTTAGACCAGAGGATGTTGATATAAAAATAATGAGTTCCTATACGAGAAAGAATGGTGATTTGGTGATGAGGTTTAAAGATAGCAGAGAAGTAGACACGGTACAGAATGTTATTGAATCCAGGGAAAATTTAAGGGATAAACTTTATACAAGGAAGAAAAGGTTTATACAACCGAAGATTATTGTATATGGCGTATGCAATTTAATAGATGATAAGGAGATTATGGATAAAATGAAGGAGGAGTGCGTTTGTGATGGAAGTTGTGTTCGTCCTCTCTTTAGACAAAAATGTAAAGAGTCCGACTAGATTTCTCATCGCGTTTTCCGTGTAGACCCTCGATGTCAAGCTGTTGTCCTGGAAGACTGCAGAGTTCGTATAGGTTGGAAGGCATATTCGGCTAAGCTCTATCTTAATCCAGAGAGATGCCTGCGTTGCTTTCGATTCGGGCATACTACCAAAAATTATAAAAATGAAATTGTATGTTTTAGATGTTCTGAACCACATGAAGTTAAAAAATGTAAAATGGATGTAGAGATTTGTGTAAACTGTAAGAACTCTAACTCGAAATATGGTACTCATTTGGATGTTCATCACCATGTTTTACCACGAGATTGTGAACTATACAAACGTGAAGTTATATTTATTTCAGAACATATAGGTTTAGTGAAATGATTTATTTTAGGTTTTAAGGGTTAGAACTGCGATTGGGCTGTTTTATTATATTTTATACTGATCATAATCTTATGGTTTATAATTTTTTGTTGTTTATTATTGGCTATTGTACTGTTCTCTTGATTATGAAAGTGCTAAATATAAACTTGAATCACTGGGCGGTGGCAGCTTGCCAGTTGGCTGCTGTTGAGGATATTTTAGAACAGAAGTTTGACTTGATAACTGTCCAGGAGCCCTATTATGTAAATACAGAAATCCCACATTTAAAAAAGGGTTGGAGAGCGGTGCATGATGTAAGGAGAAGATCTGCCATAATTGTCATCAAAGAAGAGATTGAATTTATTATTTTTTATAAAACAAATGAGATAGTAGCCATCTCCTTGAGAATGGAGAACTTTACACTGGGTGTTGTGTCGGTATACTTCTCCCCTGCGGAAAACTTGAATTTACATTTGACAAGACTTGAAGACGTTTTGAATAAGTATACATTTCATGCTGGAGATTTTAATTCGAAACATTTTAATTGGGGTTCTTGGACTGTGGATGATAGGGGTGTTTTAACCATGGATTTTTTTAATACAGAATAATATTGTTTTATATAATCAATCAGACTCATTACCAACTTTTGTTTCCGCAGTAGGGAAAGGTTGGACAGACTTGATTCTCAGTTCTGCCTCTCTCTCCCCGTTTCGTATTGAACTCAAGATACATGAAGAGGAGAGTCTTAGCGACCATAGATATGTTGCTGTTGATATTGATGATGTGAGAAATGAGAGTACTGTTTTTACAAAAAATCTTGTTAGAATAAATAAATTTTGTAAAAAACTTAAACTGGATATGGAATTAATGACGGATAGACTGAGATCAATTGATGATGAAAATAATTTGGAGAATTTTGTGGATGATTTTGAAAGGTTGAT
Source organism: Stegodyphus dumicola (assembly GCF_044657685.1). NCBI lineage: Eukaryota > Metazoa > Arthropoda > Arachnida > Araneae > Eresidae > Stegodyphus > Stegodyphus dumicola. Next base: position 190,772,190 of record NC_140776.1, on the reverse strand, counting down.
TGTCTAGAGGGCTAAGAGGTACCTGACTATACGTGGAAATAAGGTCAAGAAAACCTATTGGTGGAATACGAGTTTGCAAAAAATGAAGCGACGAACGAGAGCATTGAGAAAGAGTTTTCAGTTCAGAGATATTGATGAAGAAACAAGAAATAAGAGAAAAGTTTTATATAAAAGAGAGATGGCACTTTCTAGAAAGCAGATAAAGAAGAGTAAATATGAGAGTAAAATCAAACATTTTTTGGAAAATAAGGTATATCATGACTGTTACTTTCGTTTTGCCCAGGGAAAGCGTCGGCTACCACAGATAATAAGTAGAGTCTCGGAGAGTGAACATAAGGAATGTACTGAGGTGATTGAGGAATATTTTAATAAGAATTTTGACTGTGGTGAGTTTGAGGATGGGATTATTGATCATGAATTGTTAAAGTTTTCAAATTGTTGTGCTGGTGATTTGCCTTTTACTTCTAATGAGATCGGATATGTAATTAATAAACTAAGAAATAAAAGTGCTCCTGGACTGGACAATATTTCTGCGGTGGTTGTGAAGTGCCTTTATAAGTATTACGAAGAGTTTTTTGTTTTATTATATAATACATGTTTCCGCTTGTTGGTTTTTCCGAGGGCGTGGAAAATATCAAGAATTATATTTATACCGAAAAATGAACAAGCGGTTAGACCAATTTGCTTGTTAAAGTTTTTTAGTAAGGTCCTGGATAGACTTCTCACCAATAGATTGTATCATTTTTTCTACAGAGAAAATTTTATTTCGGATAGACAGTTGGGCTTTATCGCAGGCAGATCAACCAATGATGCTTTGTATAAATTGATCAATATTATTTCTGAGGAAAAAAAAAAAGAGATTATCATGTAACTGTTGTTTCATTTGATATTTCAAAGGCCTTTGACTCCATTATATGGTCAACGCTGCTCTCCACCCTCGTGAATTTTTTAAGATTCCTTGCAATATATTAAAAAATTTTTGTAGTTACTTTCACAATAGGAAGGTTGTTTATTCATATGGTGGGGATTCTGAAGTGGTTAAATCAGTTTATAAAGGTTGCCTACAGGGATCCTCGAATGCTCCGCTGCTCTGGGGTGCAGTTATTTACAACTTGCTGAATACGAGTCTTCCAGAGGGTGTTGAAATCATCTGTTATGCAGATGACATACTTTGTGTGGTATACGATATGTCTCTTGAAAAAATTAGAAAAAAGATTTACATTGGTGTGTGATGTTCTTGAAAGATGGGCCATATTCAACTTACAAAAGACATCTTTTTTGTTTTTCCCAAAGGGGGGAAAAAGACTAGCCTTCCCAAATTACGATTCCAGGAAACATTATTAAAAAGAGTCGAACAATTCAAATATTTGGGAGTCATAATAGATGATAAACTGAATTTCGAGTCACACTTCAAGGAAATTCAAAGGAGAACAGATTCAATACTCTTATTTTATAAGAGAAATTTTCCAGCGGGTGTTATCGACCTTAAGAGAGATAGGTACTTTTCCGTTTCGCCGGCGCAAATCTCGCCAAGCAGACTTTATTGGCGACAACATACAGTATACACATAAAAAATATTAAAAAAAATGTTAGTTCTAAGAATTTTTTATTTTGAAGGCATAAACATTTTAATATCGCTTAAAATTTTATAAAAAGCCAATAAAAAAGACAATAAATTTGTAAAAAGACATTAATTTAAGAATTTACTATGCTTTCATGGTTCAACATCCTGATTCGCCGGTTCCTATCACGTGACCCCAAGCGATCTCATCTCATGTAAACTACAAAAATCTAATGTTCTCAGTAATTATCTACATTAATTTCAAGTTAAATCTTAATTTGGAACACAAGTTTAAATGCAACAAATATTTCAATTCGTACGAGTAGCTTACTCAGAAATTATGTAAAACTGCAGTGCTTTACTTCGCTAATGCATTCTCATTAGAATGGATGAATTTAAGCCTTGACTTTACCTTTTCTATATTTTCGGCTTCGGGTAAGCGCTGTGATTGCATCCTAATTGACTTAATTACCGAAAATGGCCTTAGACATAAAACTGTACTATCTGATAAAAATCCTATGTAATTATATGCCAGTATTGAAAGAAACAATCAATCTGATAAGAAAACGCTGCGACTTGTTTCTAAAATGAGGCGTAAAAGGTTACCAGCGAGAATATTCCGTTTGTAATCGGTTGTACCATTATTGGCGACTTTATCGCTTGCGCCGGCATAATGGAAAAGTACCGAGAGATATTATTAGAACTATTTATAGAGTAGTTGTTGTTCCTATTGTGTTATGCGGTATTGGTTGTTGGGGCTCCAGAGCGGCGGAGTTTGATTATTCAAAGATAACGTTAGAAAAATTTAATTCTGTGTTTCAGGCTGAACTTGCTGCTATTTATTTTGCTAATAAATGAATTAAGAAAAACCTATCTAAGAGTTATAGTATTGTAGTTTATAGTGATTGTTTATCTGGATTACAGGCTTTGAAAAGCTACGATTGTAATAACTCTTTAGTTATGGATATTAAGTGTTTATATAAAGAAATTGAAGGTTTGCATGATATTAAATTTAGATGGGTTAAGTCTCATGTAGGTATTGAAGGTAACGAGAGGGCCGACGTGTTGGCCAAAGAGGCGACTTTGGATATTTCCGGGGAGTGTTCCGTTGTCCAGCCCTCAAGAAAAATGGTTATTACTAGAATCAAACAGTATTATATTGATTTGTGGTATGATAATTGGAATAATTCGAATAGAAGAAAAGAATATGCCTATTATTTAAAACCTATGTTTAATAAAAGTATTTCTTGTCATTTGGATTTTAATCAAATCGTTACTGGACATGGGCGCTTCCCGGTGTATCTTAAAAGATTTAGCATACAAGAGAATGAATATTGTCATAATTGTGGAGTTGTCGGATCGGTAAAGCACTATGTAGAAGAATGTTACTTATGACATACGAAACTTACTTATGACATACGAAAAAAATATGATTTTATTAAGATTTTTAAAGGTGCTGAAAAAGAATTTAAATTTGCAAGGGAACTTATGCGTTTTTTAAATAATAATCGTTCTGATGTTGGTATTTTTATTTGATAAAAGTTTGTTTTTAAATTTTGTGTTACAATAATTTTAGATATAGATTGGTGTTTATATGGAATTTAGACATAATTTTATTCAGTGCTGTATGTGGTGAATTTTATGCTTTTATATAATTGATGTATTTTATACGTATTTCATTGTTTTTGATATATTTAATATATCTTGCGTAAACAAGGTTTTTAATGTATAGTTTATAAGCTTAAGGATTTTCAAAGTGTTGCAGCTCTGGTTTTGTAGAACAAAATGATTTGTCTTCTGGTGTCTTTTATTGTATAATTACGCTTCCAACCACACATTTATTTTGAGGATTTAACATGTTCAGTTTAAATCTATTATAGTTTTGTATGGTTATCACATGGAGTAATTACCAATGTTAATTGTTTTGTATACTATTTGCTACTGAAAGAGAAAACTTTTAGATAACGTTTACCTTAATGTACACATTGAAACTTTACATACTGCCATTAAGTAATTATTAAATATTAATTTAATATGCCGCTGAGAACTAGTGTCTCAGCGGCTTGTTGGTATGATCCTTCCTCTGGTCATATTTAGGCGGATTATTGGTAGTGGCGGTTTCTAGAGTTCTGTGATTTTATTTTTCCGGTTTTGCTGATGGTTTTGTTGGTTGGAGGTTTTTACACTCTACATCGATCGATTTGAAGTGTGCTGATTGGACTTTTGCTTGTTCTGAGAATGAGTGGTTTGTAATTGTTTTGTCCTTTCCTTATATTTTGTTTTAACTAACCACCATTTTGATTAGTTTTTATTTTTCTTTCTTCTTGCTTTCCTGTTGTGATGTTTTCTAGTTTATTTTCTTGGTTTTCTTTACATGTTTTTTGTTACCCGGAGCCCCTTAACACCCTTTGGTTTCCCGATTATAGTGTTTTTAAATTGAAGTTTTTGAAGTTTTTAGGTTTGTTTTTAATTTTACTGCCTGTTGCCGGGACATGCCCGGGTTGCTGGATGCCCTCGTTTGTGGTTTTTGCTTGGCGCAGCCCTTGTTTGTCATAAAATCTTGTCGATTAGGTGGATGGGGCTGCGCCCTATTTGTACCATTTCGCACATCAATGCACCATTTCGCGCACCAAGCTCAAGCTGCATTGAGTTGATGCGTTTTGCGCCACGATTGTGCACGATCTGTATGTTGTCTACTCTGTAAAGACAATCAGTATAAGGATGTACTCCGCGGAGTTCGAACCTCAGTCTTCTTGAGTGTGAATTACAAGCGACATCATGGCCGCGATCATAGCCGATTTCTTCGCCCTTAAATTATAAAATTCAGTTCGACAGCAATATCGCAAAATAATTTTAAAATGGGCGTACCTTTATAATTTCCGATACACAGTCTTGCGCGCTGGAGATAAATGTTTTTTCTCTACAATGTTGCCATGGCTCGCTTAGAAATCCTTGAGTTTGTTAATCAAAAATTCGTTGAAGTGTTACAAAATATGAAAACCATAATAAAACAAGTTTCAGATTCCAAATTAGGGCTTAAACGTGTCCATATTCGGTGGAAGATTACGTTATTCAAAATTGGATGGCTCTGGTGGTTTTATCACAATGCGAGAAACATACACACGTTTATGCAGATTCTTCATTATTTAATTTCTTTAAATATAACACAGGGCGATAATATTGGGTGGGAACAATTTGAAAAGTGAACCGACATTTAAAGTTTTCAAACGGAAAATGCCAAAACGAAATTAATAGCCTTTCTGGGCTAACGCTCTTTGGGCTAAAAACTAAGAGATAAACAAAGAATAAATAAAAATTTTGTGTTTTTTTCATATGAATGATATATTTAATGATAAATTTCGCCAACGTGTCATTGATCGGCGGCGGATCTTTTTTTTTTTTTTTTTCTTTTTCTATTCTTAATATTGTCGACTTATACACGGGTATATACGGTATATGGAATCCCAAATTTGTAAACTTTCAAATTATTTAGGGAAGATTTTTTCATTAAATGGGAGGTGATCAAAGAACAAGTCCCTTAAATGCATTTCTAATTCAAAGCGATTTGATCTAGAAACATTCAGAACAGAAATAACGTCGCTCTTCAAGTAATAAAGTATTGTCTTCAAGTAATAGACACAAGAATTTGTTAACAATACTTTGCTTGAGATAAAAATCGATGACTCTTAAAGTGGAAAAGAGCTTTACATGGCAATACAGCTGAAAGCAAAACTTAACATCCATGGAAAATTGTCATAAATAATAATTGCTAAAATACATGCACAAAGTTAAGCAAGTTGAAATATGAGTAAGATTAAAATTATAAACTAATTGCATAAATACAAGAAAATTTTTAATTTCAGTACGATAACTTGGACAGCAAACTTGTCAGTGTTTTATAATTTTCATTAAAAAAAAAATTGTTCTGTGAATGTCCTAGAAGCACTTATTTCCAGAAAGCTATTTAAAAACAGACAATCTCGGAAACAAGGACCACTGGGACTTAATAACAGGTCCAATTTTAAAATCAAATCAATATATTTACTGTTATGTGAATAATTTTTAAACATTAAATATCACTATTCACAGTCAGAAGACTGGTGACCATTCAATTATTAACTACTTTTCCGCATCAGTAGGTTTTTGTAATGGTACTTACTATACAGGTATTTGTTTCTTTATTGAAAAAAAAATCTTCTTTGCAATTTAACTTTTTTTGTTTGGTGGTTTTCTTGTTTTACAGGTTTTGAAGTAGACTTAGACACACTTACTTGTAATAGAATTAAAAATAACCTGATATCAGAGTAATCAATTCTATTTGTTACACAAAATTACAGAACATCCAGAATCAAATTTATCTATGATTAATAATGTGGTTAAATGAAAATCATAAGGACTCGTGCCTGTGCCACGAGTGCTATCGACACATATGCCTAACTTTATTATTATTATACATTTAAATGCATCTCATTCATTCTTCAAATTTAGTGATGAAATAAGTTTAGAAATTATGCAGATTTCTATTTCAAGACAAGTAAGTTTTGTTTCTTCAAGATGCATGACATGTACGCTACAAAAAAAAAAAAAAAAAAAAAAAAAAAAAAAAAAAAAAAGATGGCAGTTCTATGGCTTTCCTTCTACTGGGCCGATTGACAAAATTCAACTTGCGGTTTTCATGTCTCAAAAGCGCGACTTAAAATACGTATTAGATTTATATATAGCATTGTTGAACCATACTACAACCTGCAAAAAATAAAAATTTGTTTCATAATATTTCATGTAAAAAGAAACCTAAGCAGTGATTAACCAAGATTCATTCAATCATATAATTTCAGTTTAAGCATGTCAGAATTTATATGCTGGGTGTTTCGCTTTCTTTGACTAAAACTTTAAAAAATTGTTTTTGGCTCGTTTTCTATCGAAGTGGACAAAATATGTGATAAACAAGGTAAATTTAGCATTTGGGATTTTTTTGACAAATGGTTATCTAGCCAAAGGCTGGGACACGTATGTCCCAGCCGTAGGTAACGGTAAGATACGTATGTCCCAGCCGTAGGTAACGGTAAGATACGTATGTTCCACACGTAGCGATCGACTTACTGTAAACACACCTATTATTCTGGAAAACATTATTATATGAAATAGATTTACATCGTATGGTACAGGGTAAAAATCATTCTTTGCATAACCCAACATTACACATTGGGCAGCTCATATTTGTTCTTTTCGCTACGTTCATTTACGTGTAACGAGCACGGCGGCGTCTTGATTTTCGAACTATTGGAAGACGATCCCCAACAGTGAGAAAATTCTAAGTGCTTTTTATCCCAACAGTCATTTTTTAACTTTCAGTGGGACATACATATTCCGAAAGTAGTCAAAGGGTTAATGAAGGCTTGGTTGCAAATGGGCTTGCAAACAATGATTCCATACCAAAATATGTTATACATGGTGTAAGAAAAATATTTTATTTATTTCAATAATGCAAATGTTTATGAATATTTTCACTTTGTGAATTACAAATCACGAGAGCTTCATGTCATTTCCATGTATTATAAATTACATGGTTATAGATATTACTAAAGATTAAATTAAAATTATTAATAAGTATACATTGCATTTAAATCAGCAAATTAGGTAAGCAATGCAATGTTTCAATTTAACACACGCATTAAAGATCTCGTAGAGCGTCGAATGGCAGGCCTTTTGTAAGCTGGCAGTTTGCCAAGTTACGTCGATGACAAACATTTTGCTAGAGCGAGTCTGTCGGTTGACACAGAATTCCTCTTAAAGCGCGAAATTGTGAAACTTCAGAACTTAACTATTTAACTTATTTAAACTTAACTACTACTTCACCTATGATTTTCAACTTATACTTTTATTATTACTTTTCTTGTAGTTGAATAGCAACGATTATTATTGTTAAGAAAAATATTTTTTTTTTTTTTTTTTTTTTTTTTTTTTTTTTTTTTTACGCAATGTTTAGAACGCAAGGTTCTCAGCTTATTTTGATGATGTTTATGTTAGCAATGCTAATTTAAAGCTGCATTTTAACTGAATAAAATAGCTGTTATTCTTTAAAATTATCGTATTCATTCATCTGGAGAACTTGTAGTTCATTTGAGTGATTTTAAAGGCGTCTGTAACTTTTCGTTTGCAGTTGTTTTTTACGTCTGATAACAATAAAAGGCTTGTGCCAATCAACTCTGCTGCAGCCTCAAAGCAGGATGATGAGATTCTTATTTATGTTTATGCTTGCAGTTGTTTTATTTATTTTTTTAATTTTTGGATAAATTAATGGAAAATTGCAATTATTGTTTTCCGACCAAATCTGAGACAGCATAGTAGGTATAGGTTATGTTTAACTTCCAGTCTACTTTGCTGCTTCATTTTCATTTGCAAGGTAGTTATATCTAATTCCGTTTAAAACGTCTGATCCGCAAAGATACATCAACACAGATGGAAGTAGTGCACATACAACTAACCTTATTCTACGACTGTCATCATCTTGAAATGAAGAATAAGCCAATATTTTGATATCCATGACCATACCGCTCATCGTTCCTTGGTCTGTATTCTCTAATAATGAAACTGGTGCAAGTTTTATACCATTTCATTCCTCAATTCTTCGGCGCGTATTTGAAAGGTCCGTGGTTCAAGCCTCGGCGAGGGCATTGCTCACTTTTCATCTCTCCTACTGTCAAAAAATGCCTAATTGTCTCTGCGGTGGCGCCCGAACTGAAAATGGGGGTGGATGATGATTCTCCGGCACCAGGATCTGGTGATTGGGTCCCTTAATCTCCAGTCGCCCTTTAAAAGCGGGAAGTATATAAGGTATTTCTCCCGCTTAGCATGCCTTCGTGGCGTAATGGCCAGCACACTCGGCGCGTATGAGAGGTACGTGGTTCGAGTCCCGGCGAGGGCACTGCTCATTTTTCATTTCTTCCTACTTCAAATTAACCTCTACGTCTATTCGGCATATATAATCTTTCAGTTTATGCACCAGAAACTCCACCGCATCCTCAATCTATCAATTTTCAGGTCGCACGGCTTGATTAAATTTTCCTCAGTTTCTGTATGTTTTTGTCCTTGCTTTGTTATCTCGAGAGCTACGATACAGGAAACTTCCATAGTCTCATGATCTGGTTCATGGAATCATGCGCCATCTCTTTTAAAAGAAATTACTTAGCGAGCGAAACAAACTTCTGTCTTTATATTCAGTGAGAACATTGTAAACATAAAACTGTTGGAAAAAAAAAGCAATCGAGGAAAAACAGAGCCAGAACTTCGAAAACACAGTATGCAAATGTGGTTTGTTAAGTTAAGTAAATGATTAAACTTGCAGCAACATTCAGAATTGTGGAGCGATACAGTGTGCGTGTGAAGTTTACAGCTGGTAGAATGTTAAAGGGCAGGTGTGATGAGCTGGTAGAATGTTAAATGGAGCATAGCAGCATTTACAACCGCTGCTATGCTGACGGCTTGGATAGATTGTAAAAAGTTTGTAATGTGGCATTGCAATGAAAAATGCCTTTAAGACGTACTCGACGACGTTACAAACATTTGTCAAACTTTGAGAAGGGTCGCATCATAGGGCTAAAAGATGCTGGTTGGCTAAACAAACGGATCTGAATATTGGTCAAAGTGATGTGGTCGTGGTTACGTTATGCTATCAGCGATAAAATGCCATTTGTAAACTCGCAGGGATTCTGGGATATCCGAGGATACGATTCTCAGGAGACTATGGGACGCTGGGGTTAACACGTTGAGCGCGGCGCCGGTCTCTTGGGACTGGCCGGAGTCGGTTCTTGGGCACTGGCAGTAAAATTTCCGTGTGGCCGGCGTCGGTCCCTGGGGACCGGAACTGGAATTTTCGTTTGGCTGGCGTCGGCCCGCGGAACCGACAGTATTAAAGTTAAAAAATAAATATAGTCTCAATGAAATGTGATCAAATTTAGTTTTAAGGAAATGTATTAAAACATTCTAAACAAAAATACGGCTTAGCTCGCTACCGGCTGAACAGAAAGGACAGCAAATTCGGCGCCGCGCTCAACGTGTTACGATCTTGACGTCTATTAAGATGCTTACCATAAGCAGTTTGACACTCCACCATAAGCAGCATCGTCTTGCATAGTGCCGCTGTCGCTCAAGCTGGACAGTATCTGATCGGAGAAAGTGATAATCAGTGATTAATCCCACTTTTTTGTCGATGCTTGATGACCGCTGTATACGTGTCCGAAGACAGAGGTGAGCGGTCTGATGTACCATTTGTACGAGCAGAATATAGGATGTGTGATAGTCTGAGGAGCGATTAGATGAAACAGTCGTTCACCATTAGTCATGCTGCGAGGTATTCTGACTGCTCAAAGGTATGTTGATGAAATTATGCAGTCGACCGTACTGCCTGTGCTAGCTGATGGTCCAGGTTATGTTTTCCGACAGGACAATGCTCGGCCACATACAGCATGACTTTCCAACAATGTCTTCAACATGTCCTTGACTGGCTTGACAGCTGTCGCTCATCAAACATGTTGGGCAAATAAATTCAGCCATGTAGAAATACGAAATACTAAATAAAATTATAGATTTGTATGAATTACAAACAAAAAGACACTCTTCTTTATATTATTATCTGCGCACCGATGATAGCTTGTTAAAATTAATTTTTCCAAAAGCAGTTTAAAGTTCTGGAACTTCAGATTTTTCTGCTCATTTAGCGAAATAAAATTTAAATAGTAAAATAATACTACAAAAGTAAATCCATTATTATCATTAAGAGTGCAAGCCACTTTTATGACCGCTAATATTACAAGCTCGCAAAGTGATCTGAGCTAAACTCTATAAACTAAATTGAAAAACTAATGCTTTCTCCAATTTTATATAGTTTTACCCTGTCCGCCGAAAAATTTCCAGTACCTTCGATTTTTTGAAATTGGTGTAAGGTTTACACAGTTAAGAATTACACAGAGATCGAAACAATTACAGTTACACAACAATCGGGCCAAAATGTCGCTAAGCTTGGCGACAATACTTCGTGCTATTTCGCCAGTTTGGCAAGGCAGCCAAACGTTATAATGTTAACGTTATGATGTTAAATTGGACTAAACCTTGTAGCCGTGTTCTCGTGACGATGCTTCGCCCTCTGAGGCCTTTCTTGTTACAATTTACAGGAGGTACTACAATTTACGCATAGGCTCATTAAAATTATTTACCATATGTACAAAATTCATAGCATTTTCCCTTCCCAAAGACTGCATATCCCGGGCAGTGAGACTCCCGGACAGGTAGCCATAATTACAACTAAGGAAAATCAATAACTGAACATCAACGCAATACTAAAATAATAATTTCAATAAATAACGTACAACAAATCAAACACCAATTCAATAAATAAATGAACGTAATGAACAATTTATACTTAGAATCTGATGACGTAGGGATCCGAACTACATCGCCGTTCAGCTTGGTTATTTCCAAACATCGGCACAGAAATTAGAAGCTCCAAGCTCTTCCTAACTTATTACCTCACCGGTCATGTCCCATATCCAGATTATTTTCTGAAAAGGAATCTCTCCAATAGCGAAAATGGCGTGTGTGGAGTCAAAGGAGGATGCAGACCATTATCTATGCTTCTGCCGTCTCACACATTCGGAAACCCACCAATCTAGATTCTAACTTTAAAAGACTGGAAATTTTCTCTTTCGACATCCCTGTGGGTACTGCGTTTGACGGTGGAATTGATGCGATTTGCACAGCTCTGTACCAGCTACCATGCCACTTGGAAAAATTCACAAGAGTTGTTATACTCAGTGATTCCCGAGCTGCTCTGTTGGTTATCGTTTCAGATGAAAATCCTATATCGCAGGATATATTGGATTGTCGACATTATCTGCAAAACCTGCTTCACTTGAGAAAACTATAGTCCTCCAGTGGGTTCTTACCCACTGTGGGATTCCAGGTAACGAAAAAGCCGACTTCTTGGCAAAAAAAGGGTGCTTTTATCGGGAATAATATTTCTCGTCCTTTGCCTTTCCATATTGTTAGGGACCTTATTAAAAGATCTATCAATGTACGTGCTCAGGAAGATCTCTATAATCGTGTTTCTCATAAGTCTTGGAAGAATGCTATCCCGAATTTGTGTAATGGCCCAAGGCGTAGAGCGGTCGCTGAATTCCGCCTTGCCACCGGACATGACTGCCTACAATATCATCTTGATAGATTCGATATTAGACTAGAAGAGAAACACGCTAATGTGACAATCAAAATCGTAAAAAACAACCTTATATTTAGCGTAGGTATAATGAAACACTCAATCGATTTCGAGGGCAGCTAAAGGTCCCTCCTCATCAGGAGAAAGAAATACATAGAAAGAAGAAAATAGGAATCATAGAAACACGTGGTGCTTATCAGCACTGCACGTGGTTATAACTAGATTTTTAATCAGAGTTGCACTGGCCGCCTACTTTTACTGAGCCAGGCTGTCTGATCAAGCATAAAGAAATATTAGCGAAGTTAAAATAGGGAGCGAGGGCAAATGCACATTACGCTCAAAATCTGAACTTCAAATAATGGAAAGCAACCACTGAACGGATTTTTATACCCTCTGGTAGTACCAAGTGCGAGAAGGTAACGCCATCTATCGGCAAAAATAATTGAATTAAGACAGTAGAATTTTAAAGGCATTAGGAAGGACTGGATTGGACTTCAAATCATTAACTAAACTTTTTAAATCTTTGTGAATGTGAAAAGCCTCAAGAAAATCCAATTCGCCTATGGAAGAAGCCTTTTGGATGATTTTTGCAGACCCAAAATCAAAATTATGGTTAAAAGTCCAGCTATGATACGCTATTGAAGACTTGTTAATTTCCCCTTTTTTGACATAAGATTCATGTTCCTTGATACGAAACTTCAACGCTCTTTTTGTTTGGCCAATATATCTTAAACCACACTGACATGATATACTATAAATTCCCCAAGAATTCAAGACAGAAACGCAATCTTTTAGAATCGAAGGGTGAATTTTATTAATAGGGGAGAAACCGACTTGAAAATTGAATTTCTGGAGAATCCGTGCAATTTTATAGCTAACAGAAGGATAAAATGGAAGCACGACAAGGTCATTGATATTATTTCTAACAGTGGAATGTCTACTTTGATGGGAATCTGAAAATTTTTTGACGGCTTTATCAATAATCACGGGAGAAAATCCACGGTCAATCGCAACTGCTCTCAAATAATTAAGTTCATTGGTAAGCAAAGATTCAGAGGAACAAACTTTTAGCGCGCGGAAAACATAATAGTAAAAAGAAGCCATTTTTTGCTTAACAGGGTGGCATGACTTGGCATGGGGTGGTAAACAAACTGCAAAGGGTTTACGGTACACAGTGGTGCTAAAATCGGTTTCATTGCGGATTATAAGAATATCGAGGAAGGGGAGGGAATTGTTGGATTCAATTTCAAGAGTGAATTGGATGGCTGGATCAATTGAATTCATAATAGATAGAATCTCGGATAAATCCTCTTTATAACCGTCAAAAAGTGCGAAAGTGTCGTCAACATACCGAATCCAAAGACGAAAAGATAATTTATCAAATAATTTCATCTCAAAATAGTGCATATAAATGTCAGCAAGTACCGGACTGAGAGGATTACCCATAGCCAATCCTTCAACTTGACGAAAATATGCATTTTGGAAAACAAAGTGGGTTTGACTTAGAGAAACTTTAGTAAGCGAAACCAACTCATTAATTTCAGTATGTGTGAAGTGAAATTCCCGAAGCCTAGTTTCAAGACAATTTAGTGCTCCTTCGACCGGAACATTAGTAAACAATGATTTGACATCAAATGAAACCATAATGGAACGAAGTGGGGAAATATTTTTAAGTTTATCAATGACTTCAACAGAATTTTTTACAGTGTGAATATTGTTATCAAGTAGAGGAGAAAATCTGGAAACTAAATATTTGGCCAAAGGATATGAAGCAGTGCCTATGTTGGAAACAATTGGTCGAAAAGGAATACCGGTTTTGTGGACTTTTGGAAGAGCATAAAGTCTAGCGCAATTAGTAATAGGCGGAATAAGTGATTTCTTCAACTGAGTTGGCAGAATGTGGGAAGATTTAATAGCACTTTTTACTTTCATGAGGTCCGAAGTTGAAGGATCTTTAGGGATCGAGCAGTATGGGCCTTCATTTATCAATTTAGAGACTCCAGTAATATATGTGTGTTTGTCCATAACAACGATCTGTCCGCCCTTATCAGCTTTAGAGATAATGATATTAGTATCAGAATGAATTTCACGTAAGATCTCATTTTCCTTTTTGCTAAGATTAGAACCCAAAGATTTATTGTTAAAATTAACGTTATGAGTAATTAGGTGGCGGATTGTATCCTTCTGCGTTTCGGAAATTTTGGAGAATTTAAAGGCTTTCTCTATAGGGGCGATGATTTGAGGAATTGAAGGTTTAGATGTCTTAGAAAAATTGAAATTATATTTTAATACTTTTAACTGATCCTCCGAAAGATTCCTATTGGAGATATTAACGATGGAGTTAACGTTTACAGTGGGAAGATCAGCTAGATAATTGGGACTATCCGACTGGTGTGTGAGTTTTTGAAGGTTTAGATGTCTTAGAAAAGTTGAAATTATATTTTAATACTTTTAACTGATCCTCCGAAAGATTCCCAAAAACTCACACACCAGTCGGATAGTCCCAATTATCTAGCTGATCTTCCCACTGTAAACGTTAACTCCATCGTTAATATCTCCAATAGGAATCTTTCGGAGGATCAGTTAAAAGTATTAAAATATAATTTCAATTTTTCTAAGACATCTAAACCTTCAATTCCTCAAATCATCGCCCCTATAGAGAAAGCCTTTAAATTCTCCAAAATTTCCGAAACGCAGAAGGATACAATCCGCCACCTAATTACTCATAACGTTAATTTTAACAATAAATCTTTGGGTTCTAATCTTAGCAAAAAGGAAAATGAGATCTTACGTGAAATTCATTCTGATACTAATATCATTATCTCTAAAGCTGATAAGGGCGGACAGATCGTTGTTATGGACAAACACACATATATTACTGGAGTCTCTAAATTGATAAATGAAGGCCCATACTGCTCGATCCCTAAAGATCCTTCAACTTCGGACCTCATGAAAGTAAAAAGTGCTATTAAATCTTCCCACATTCTGCCAACTCAGTTGAAGAAATCACTTATTCCGCCTATTACTAATTGCGCTAGACTTTATGCTCTTCCAAAAGTCCACAAAACCGGTATTCCTTTTCGACCAATTGTTTCCAACATAGGCACTGCTTCATATCCTTTGGCCAAATATTTAGTTTCCAGATTTTCTCCTCTACTTGATAACAATATTCACACTGTAAAAAATTCTGTTGAAGTCATTGATAAACTTAAAAATATTTCCCCACTTCGTTCCATTATGGTTTCATTTGATGTCAAATCATTGTTTACTAATGTTCCGGTCGAAGGAGCACTAAATTGTCTTGAAACTAGGCTTCGGGAATTTCACTTCACACATACTGAAATTAATGAGTTGGTTTCGCTTACTAAAGTTTCTCTAAGTCAAACCCACTTTGTTTTCCAAAATGCATATTTTCGTCAAGTTGAAGGATTGGCTATGGGTAATCCTCTCAGTCCGGTACTTGCTGACATTTATATGCACTATTTTGAGATGAAATTATTTGATAAATTATCTTTTCGTCTTTGGATTCGGTATGTTGACGACACTTTCGCACTTTTTGACGGTTATAAAGAGGATTTATCCGAGATTCTATCTATTATGAATTCAATTGATCCAGCCATCCAATTCACTCTTGAAATTGAATCCAACAATTCCCTCCCCTTCCTCGATATTCTTATAATCCGCAATGAAACCGATTTTAGCACCACTGTGTACCGTAAACCCTTTGCAGTTTGTTTACCACCCCATGCCAAGTCATGCCACCCTGTTAAGCAAAAAATGGCTTCTTTTTACTATTATGTTTTCCGCGCGCTAAAAGTTTGTTCCTCTGAATCTTTGCTTACCAATGAACTTAATTATTTGAGAGCAGTTGCGATTGACCGTGGATTTTCTCCCGTGATTATTGATAAAGCCGTCAAAAAATTTTCAGATTCCCATCAAAGTAGACATTCCACTGTTAGAAATAATATCAATGACCTTGTCGTGCTTCCATTTTATCCTTCTGTTAGCTATAAAATTGCACGGATTCTCCAGAAATTCAATTTTCAAGTCGGTTTCTCCCCTATTAATAAAATTCACCCTTCGATTCTAAAAGATTGCGTTTCTGTCTTGAATTCTTGGGGAATTTATAGTATATCATGTCAGTGTGGTTTAAGATATATTGGCCAAACAAAAAGAGCGTTGAAGTTTCGTATCAAGGAACATGAATCTTATGTCAAAAAAGGGGAAATTAACAAGTCTTCAATAGCGTATCATAGCTGGACTTTTAACCATAATTTTGATTTTGGGTCTGCAAAAATCATCCAAAAGGCTTCTTCCATAGGCGAATTGGATTTTCTTGAGGCTTTTCACATTCACAAAGATTTAAAAAGTTTAGTTAATGATTTGAAGTCCAATCCAGTCCTTCCTAATGCCTTTAAAATTCTACTGTCTTAATTCAATTATTTTTGCCGATAGATGGCGTTACCTTCTCGCACTTGGTACTACCAGAGGGTATAAAAATCCGTTCAGTGGTTGCTTTCCATTATTTGAAGTTCAGATTTTGAGCGTAATGTGCATTTGCCCTCGCTCCCTATTTTAACTTCGCTAATATTTCTTTATGCTTGATCAGACAGCCTGGCTCAGTAAAAGTAGGCGGCCAGTGCAACTCTGATTAAAAATCTAGTTATAACCACGTGCAGTGCTGATAAGCACCACGTGTTTCTATGATTCCTATTTTCTTCTTTCTATGTATTTCTTTCTCCTGATGAGGAGGGACCTTTAGCTGCCCTCGAAATCGATTGAGTGTTTCATTATACCTACGCTAAATATAAGGTTGTTTTTTACGATTTTGAGATTCGATATTGTTCCTTCTCCGATATGCACTCCATGCAGCTCTGGAGAGGTGATGGATGCCGCACATCTATCCCACTGTCCTGATCTTCTCAAAACTTTTCTCGCCGCGCGTTACTGGGAACTGGGAGGCAAGAGATATGTTAGATTAATGGACTATGTTACAGCTGGTTTTTTTTTTTTTTTTCATTGTGATGTTGTATTCTATATATTTTTGCCTTCTGCTGTAACTGTTCATAATCTGCCATTTTGGAGGGGAAAAATAATAAAAAAAAAACCTTTAAAAGACTGGTGATAGCTCAACACAACCTATATCCAAAAATTATGTTAAGTATACAAAAGCTCGGTGCTTTAGGACTGGACCTATGCCGAAGCACAAGTTATATCCGAAAACGATAAAGCCGAAACGAAAGAGCAATGTATAGGTTACACACCAATAATTTAATCCGTGCTAGAGTAACAATTTCCATACTGCTCCATAATACCTAACTTATTAAGCTGAGACCATGAGCTTTATTTATAAATTTTGGACTGAAAGATCTGAGGTCAGATCTGATTACCTGTAACAAATGTCACATAACAAGATTCCAACTAACAAAATATTAGCAAAATGAAATCGCATATGTATTTCCATAAAAATGCAAAATTTCCCGTACAACGATCTCCAAAATATCAGCTCTACGATATTTACGTAATCCAATATTTTAATGAGTATTCTAAACAGTTTGTGTAATTTATGTAACTTTGTATGTAATTTTATATTATTATCTTCTTATATTTAAATTAACAACTCCGATGTATAACTTCAGTATTACTCAGAAATAGCATATACTTAGTTCAAGTATTTCATACTCTAGCTGGTTAGTGTATCTTCTTATCTCATTGGGCCAATACCTGTTTGATTCGATAGTGAAGTTTTAGGAGCTCCCATGCACGTTTACTTGTTTACCTGTTCAGGATTGTGTAAGGACCGTCCGAGGGTGACTGTAGTTTAGGAGAAACTCCTTTCCTTCGAATTGGATTCCATAACCACACTTTGTCATTTTTGTTAAATTGATGTCCTGTAGCTCTCGTGTCGAACTGGGCCTTCATCTTCTCCGTCACTTGCTGTCGAGCAAAATTGAACATGATTTGAAACCGTGCCTGGAGAATGGCACCTCAGGCGATCCGAAGAGCAATCAAACAATAAATCACGAAGGTGACGACAAAAGAGCGTCTGAGATCGAGATAGCACTACGGTGGGCCAGTTAACGTGTGGTCCCAGTACTGTTGATTTCTGGAAAGAATTAGCGAGTGGTTACTAAAGGTAATTCGGTCAAACCTCTTTACCATGGCTGTGGGTGTAAAGGATTCCTTTGGGTTTTGTCTATGCCGAGTAAATTATAAAGGTCTTTTATTATAGTTGAGATAAAATTTCTTCCTTCAGAGTTCATACATCAATATTATTATGTATTAATATGTTTGATGATTCCACTGCAAACCATGCAACTGCTTCCCTGGATTTGTATGAACAAGGTAAGGCAAGTTTCGTGTTCCTGGTTCTTTCCAGTTGCCTAGAGCTGCAATTCAGGTTTTTACCTGGAGTCGTTAATAAACAGTGCA
Organism: Stegodyphus dumicola; assembly: GCF_044657685.1. Lineage (NCBI taxonomy): Eukaryota > Metazoa > Arthropoda > Arachnida > Araneae > Eresidae > Stegodyphus > Stegodyphus dumicola. The sequence goes on along the minus strand of NC_140776.1, from coordinate 190,753,987 downwards.
AGCTCCCATTCCTCTTGGCTGTACAGAGTATGATGAGGGTACCTATAGAAGATATACCTATATAGCTATAGAAGATGGAGGGAGTGAGACGCAAACTATCCGTGTTTCAAGCATAACGTCAAACTTCATGCAGCGATAGAACAGATGATTGGAATTTTCGGTGTCACCAAATCTTTTTCAATCGCTTCGACAACGAAAGCAAATGTTCTTCGGATTAAATTGTTAACACTGCAGATCTTTGATGACGCTGTCTATTAATTGAATGATTGCGGTTTGAAGTGACTGAAATGTATATTGAGATTTTGCGCCACCTCTATGTGCGTACGAATGAAGTGCGAGTTTTGTCTTTTATTTGACAGCTTATGATAAATAATAATCCTCAAAATCTAAATTTAAACATTCAGATTTCAGTATTAGTGCCTTGCGGAACATGTTAGCTGCGTACGTTTGAGCGTTAAAGTACTGAGGGGAAGAAGGTCCGGTTTTAATTTAGTTTCCACATAATCTAGATATTCGTTTATAAACTTAACCACTAAGAACAATTTTCTTTTTCAGATTGCTGAAGAGTGGAAGAAAAAAAAAACTTACTTTACATGCAGAGCTCTTGAAGCGAGAACCTCCTTTGGGTAGGGTAGATTTCATCTGTATAGAAGAGGGTATGTTCGTTCCTTTATAGGACGTATTGTTGTTCAAAGTGATGATGGAAGCTGGAGAAAAAATAAGAATTGTACACGCCACGTAGGGAAAGTATGAAAGATAAGGAAAGGGTACAAGAAGTGGTTTAAGCTGAAGTACCTAAGAGAATTAATTCCTTCCGGGGCCCCAGAGACAGGCTGGCAAGAGACTTCGCTTCTACAGAGAGATCTCAAGTTCTATCCTCGGTAAGTAAGTGACATTGAATTATAACTGTTAGATGTAAAATAATGTGTGATATGAATATGTTGAATTATAATTGTAAAAAAGTAATGTAAATGTATGAGGGCGGGAGCTGTAATAACGAGATTTGTCGTAAGTTATAGGTTCGACGAAAGAGAAAGCTGAGAAAAGAAAAGGGGCCCCCTAACTAGAAGAACGAAGATAGGAAATGGAAGGAGAGAAGAAAATATCCGGGTGGCACATGAAATAGCCCCGAAAAAGAGAAAAGAAGGAGATTAATTTGGGAAGAAAACGGTGCCACCCGGGAAGGGGCTTTTGTAAAATTTTTCCCATCTCCAGAAATGCATTTCGTAAACTTTAGATTTTGTTTTGAAGTTTATTTCTAGTACAAATGTTGTTATAGTCATCTGGTGTGTACAAGTAAAAATAAATTTCTTTTACGGTTTTATGAGTCTTTATTGTTTATGTTTGGTGTTGGTGTGTGTTGGTGTATTTAATTATGGCAAAGCACACGAGGGCTATCTGCCTAAGGGGAGGGATGCCTTCGTGGAGGACTTTCTAAGGGAAACTGGCTCGTATACACTTGTTTATGTTTGAGTATTCATCAAGATATTTTTTCCCGTCTAAAAGTCAGTTTATCTCAGCGTTTAAAAATCAGTTCATCAAGATAATTTTTGGCGTTTACAAATCAGTTCATCTCGGCGTTTAAAAGTCAGTTCGTCAAGATATTTTTTTGCCGTTTAAAAATCAGTTCAAGATATTTTTTTGCCGTTTAAAAATCAGTTCATCAAGGTATTGTTTCGCCGTTTAAAAGTCAGTTCATCAATATATTATTTTTTCGTTTAAATATCAGTTCATCTCGGCGTTTAAAAGTCAGTTCATCAAGATATTTTTTTGCCATTTAAAAATCAATTCATCTCGGCGTTAAAAAGTTAGTTCATCAATATATTTTTTTTGCCGTTTAAAAATCAGTTCATCAACATTTTTTTTCTGTTTAAAAATCAGTTCATCTCCGTATTTAAAAGTCAGTTCATCAAGATATTTTTGTGGCGTTTAGAAATCAGGTCATCGTCGTTTAAAAATTTTACACATTTGCCTCTAATTTCTTTAGAATATATTAACTTGCTTTATTTATGCAAGTAATTATAAATTAATTTATGAACTCGAAATATTTACATTTTTCCTATAATTCAATTCATTCTTCACAAAATCCAGCTCTTTTGTATATTGTTAACCCTCTGGCCTATAACGGCCTATCCCGAGTCTGTCTCGTGATAAAGAATTTGTGCCATAAGCAAAAGCTACGAGTCTGACTCGTGGTGAGGAATTTGTGTATAAAATGCCAAGCAATTGGAGTTATTCTACATCGAATATTTTTCATTTCATTGTAACGTATTTTGTTTTTTTCAGTTGTTTCTGACGAAACTGGGTGATCTGTTACTTCCTCGTATAGCTCCGTTACGTTCACACGTTTTCAGGTATAATTTCGTATAAAGAATTAAAAAACTCTTATATCCATTATGCCAAACTCTCACACCATCATGCAATTATTTTTCTCAACTGATTATGATTACACCCTAGACTTCTTAAAATGATTATTTGTACCTCAACATTGTTTATTATTTCACAATTCCTTTCGTTACACGAAAATATATATGTCATGAAAGGTTTAATCTTTGGATCATGGTAACTTGGAGATTTTTTGGCGAAAATTTGGCGACCAACCCTGCTACAGCAAGCTGCTAGTTTTGTTCTGGACGCCATTTTGTTTTCACGAAGTAAAGGCAATTTTTTTTTTACTCAACATTTTTTTCCAACAATCTGCTAGCCGAATTTCGCTTATGCTAGAACTTTTATGGAACAAAAGTGCTTAATCATGACGAAGATTAGGTGCGAAATTGGGAGAAAGTGCAGAATCGCCCACTGCTTGCCGCGTTTTTAATAATTGCACATACACGGTATCATCCATGTATACGTCGACCTATTTTCACTTAAAAAAAATCCCAGAATTGCACAAAAATGGCATTGCGCACACTGTTGACTTTATCCATGTACACTGCTAAAGTCGTAGCTAGTAACCTTTATCGCCTTACCAAAATGTCGCCAAACTACCTGCTACCATATTCCAAAGATTAGCCCATGAAAGTATATATTTTGCACCAGTTCGGATATACGGATGAACAGTTGAAAGGCACAGCGCGGGACCGACTTTCTTGTTTTCTATAGCTCCCGTAATTGGCAGATATCGTGTAAGCCAAGGGGTTAAGGAAATTTAATGATTAAAACAAATTACCTTTGTAAGCATATTGAGGTCTTCCATTTATTACGAAACATTTATTAAGAGCATCCGCTGTCTAATGTTATCTGATAATTACTGACGTTCGTGCAAATCATGATATTCAGAAATATATCTCCAATGAACTTTATCTTATGAGCTTTATTTTTTATGAACGTTACGTTACTTCTATACTGAACTTCTAAAAATAAGATTTAAAGAACTCTGCGGATTTCTATGAATGAAATTTTTTTATGAATTTTTTCAGAATTTCTACACCTTTTAACTAAAAGCATTCTTACTCTTTAAAAATCATCTAAATTTTGAATGTTAGGAGGCATATCTCCCCCCACCCAAAATTAAATTACGCGATTATACATTCCAAACAAAAGCTAAACTGAGCAGATACAATATCTGCTTTTTGGAGAACCAAAATACACGTAAACACAGTTTGCGAACTTGAAACACCAAAGAACTTGAATGGGATCTCTCATTCCATTCAAGGTGCTTGGATAAGCTATTCACACAGATCTCTGTTCAAAACTGTTCAGAGCTCAAATTGTGCCGGAGCCCATCGGAGGTCAGCTCCGGTACTTCTTAGTTTTGGGGATAAATTCTAATTTTAGCCGGAGTGCACTGCAGCCCTAAATAAGAAGGCTTCACTTCTTTTATATAACTGAACAACAATTTCAGTAGAAATGGAATCTCGAAAAATTTTTTTAGCAATAAAATTATATTAAAAATGGATCATTAAATTTTAATATACCTCTTTGCGTTTAATTTAATTACTTTAATCCTTAATTATTCAATGAATAAACAATATTAAATTAACTATGAATTCAATAATAATTATCAATTAAATAATTATTAATAAATATTCATTGTTAACATCCATTCTACAATTACATAATTATTAATTAACTATTCAGTTTTTAAATTGTTAATGATTGTAATAGTCATTTTATTCCTTTATTTGCTCTTGGTTTCTCTTTCCTGCCGGTCTTCTATAGGGCTCCGGTACTTCTACTTTTAGAAATTAAGCCCTGAATCTGATGTTATGGCGGAAATTTTTGCTATTTAAGAAAAGAAGAGCTTGGGAAGAATAAAATTTTCTACATTCATAAAATACATAAGGCATTTCCAAGCAATAAAAATAAATAAATATATAAAATAAAAATACCACCATCAACCCAAATACATCCTTAATTCTAAATTAAGGATGAAATGCAACCTTATCTACATCTCTTCTTAGAACAGTAGGATTTCCTGAACCAGTTTCATGAAGAAATAATAAATGTAAAACAACAAAAACAAAATTACAAACTGAAAAATTAAATGAAAAGCAAAAAGAATTCGAGTCAAAGTAGAATTCCCTGTTGCAAATCTATGTCAAACTCGCTCTACTAATATTACTCCAACATAAGGCACAGCAGACACAAGTTATTCATCGTTTAGGAAATGAAAATTTTGTATCGTTATCAGTTTGTTTTAGTTCGGTGTTTAAAATGCTTATTAAGTCCTTTCTTGTGAGGGGGGGAGGGGATTTTGCATTCCTTAGGTCTTTCGCAGAATTTTCGAACGTTATTTAGAATTTAACAAATATTCGAGAAACAGCTAATCCACTGAATATATCTTTCCATGCCTAAATAATTTTTATAATGCCAGGAGAAGTAGCAGTTAAAATTAAATACGCAATAACAAGACTAATCTGGATATCAAGTACCAGTTCAGGCATCATATTTCAAAGCCCAACACAGCAAGCCCACACCAATTCGGTTTCTTCTCCAATAAAAGCACTGTACCTGCAATCAATGAAGTTCTACAGCAGATGAAAAAATAAAGTGCAGAATCAGGACTCGGCTTTGATGTGCCTACACATCCAAAAAACGTTCGATTCGTGCTGCTGGCCGGAGGTTCTAGGAACATTAAAAAATATAAACTGTCCAAAAAACAACTATGAAAGTGTTCAAAATTACTTCACTAACAAGCGCAGTGTAATTATAACTAACAACCACGGTATGACTGAAAATATCAGAGTCTGTCCACAGGCCTCATGCCTAAGTGCAGATTTTTAGAATCTGGAATTTGACAAAATCACTAAGCAAAAATGGCCTTAACACTCTGAGCATAGCTTTCATGGACGATGTGGCTTTTGTTATGAGTGATAGTTCGAGAGCCGAGTTACAAAGAAATGTAAGCAACACAGTAGAAAATTGCAATTCTCTACGAAAACAGTGAAAGTTAATAATTTCTCAAGAAAACTCCCACCCCTTAATTGTTCACAGACCCTCATAAAACGTAGCAAGACTTCCACGATTCGAAATCGAAGGAGGCAGAATGAAAATAGTTAACTCCCTAAAATACTTAACCCTTTCCAAGCACGCTACCTTTTAAAGTTGGAGTTTTGATTTAAAAAAAAGGTAGGCAGTCTAATTAGGCCTAGAGGAGTACACAAGTAAAGTTTTCTGAAGATAGCACTTATCGTTTAATTTTGAGGATGTGCCCAAAGGGGCACACTGATTGAATAGAGCTTCGAAAAGAGTGCTGAAACGAGCACTGTTCTCAATGAACTGACCGATGAGATACGGAGAAACAAAGAATACAGACTCTCAGTTGTCCTACATTATCGGTGAGCCCGGTCTGGGTACACTTAGGGTTTGCCGTTTGATTTTAGACAAGATTTCAAGGTAAAAATTTAAAACTAATATATAGAATAAGGTGATTAGCATACAGCGGAAAAAATAACATAGAAATTTCTTTTCAAACAATTCCTTTTATACCCTAAAATAAATATGGAAAATTTCTTTGAAAAATGAGGGTCTTAAAAAACTAAACATGGCTAAAATATACGGACTGGTTTGTGTTGAGCTGCCATCTACTTTAAATAAAGAAGGTTGAGAGTAACCTATGAATTCTTTTTCATTCAATTTTTCTGTGCGTACAGAAGGAAATTTTTAGGTGTGCCCGGACCGGACACACTGTGCCGCAAAGGGTTAAGCATCATCGTGCATGAAAAGCTTCTGAAAAAAAAGTTCCACTTATACTATTCCAATCGGAATCAGTGCAGCTTCTGGAAGCAATAAAATACACGACAAACGGAGAAAATACTTCAAAAAAAAAAATGTATACCAACATTTAACACTGCATCGACTATTCTTAACACATGCTGCTTTTAAAATTATTGTAATTTTCCTGTTGAATTGCATATAGCATAAGTTCGAAAAAAAATTAAACTTAAAAGGTATTTTCTCCCTCCTTTCTGCATACCTTCGTGGTCTGACGGTTGGCATATCTCGCAAGTGCACATCTGTGTAGCCACCGAAGGAGTTGGCTTCTAGGTTGGACCAATGGGCATCCAGTTATATTTCTGTCATATCAACATGACCTTTCACGTGCTTAAAGATTTAAGCAAGATGGTTGAAAATATTTTGCCACGCAATTTTCTGTACAAAATAATTAAAGCTTCCCCGATTTCTTCTGAAACTTTTCATTGCGTAATTAGATCAAATCTAAGCAATTGTGAGGATTTCACTACCCGATTGAAAGAATTTGAAATCAATACAAACACATGCTGGATACAGCTCAAAAATATCCATGTGATATTAGTCAATAAGTGGTAAATAAGATGAAATATGTGAAGAAAGAAATATGTGATAAACATCTGAGCTCAAATGCTATCTTTAGATAAAACTATGCATAAGAGAAAAATATTTACACCAATTATATACGTAAATAGAAGTCCGCACATTTTATTGAGGTCTGTCTGTAATAATAGCCAATGCAGAATTTTATTCAAAGTGACCATTACTAATTTGTATTCGTATATATTTATTGTATTAAATTTCACATTTAATAACTGTTATTCTTAAATGCACTGCCTAAACAAGAAATACTCATCAAACAAAATGAATTTATCTTATCCACAACGAATATATTCAGTTTATTCACATATAATGGATATAATCAGATCATACACAATATGTATTCTGAATCTTGTAGGGTTTATATTTATTTTAAGTAACATTTATTTTAAGTTTAAACTATCTTTCCTGTCAAGCCTTACTTTCCCCTGGAACTGCCAATGCCAGAGTATGTAAATTTTAGTAGAACGCGCAAGGATTCAAATTATCAGCGGAAGTATTCTGAGTTAAATAGAAAGGAAACGAGTTCGAAGTGTGCTGTTCGTACTTCACGAGCGCGGAGGTAGTTAGCCAGAAATTGAAGAACCCCGCGTTTAGGCCTGTGTGCTTGCCTCGGAGAATTGTTAATCGTTCAAAGTGATATTCAAAGTTTGCTGAATTAGCAGCGGTATTCTAAAACGCGGTGAGGTTAGTTACTTTTAGAGAGCCTCGTAGTTAGAGTCTTGTTATTATTTCTTTTCATGTTCTTATTTTTATTTTACCGCCGGGTCGGAGTAATTTGTGAGCGTCAAGAGCACGCAATTGTAAATTCTTAAGTTGAATAAAAAGGGACTTAAACCCTTAGCAAGACTCTGTCTATTTTCCAGTTTCAACAGTCACCTCTTGGTTGCGTGCAGGTTGGAGGCGCGCAACTCTACAATCTTACACTTTAAAATTCAAAAGAATGCTAGCGCTGAAATAAAAAATCTGATGTCATGACTTCCTTGCACAGAATATTAAACTATACGCATTTATTCTTGAATTTCATTTAAATTGATTGGATTGAATTAAATCTACTTCGTCGACAGCTCATAAACCACAATAAAATAAATGCACTCTTTAAAATTCACTATATTTGTTTACTATAACGACACTCTGAATACACAAAATTTATATCATTTGAAGAATTATCGTTGCCACATGTTCTATTCAAATACTATAATAAAGCTAAAACAATGTATGAAAGAAATTAAGCAAACAAAACAGAAAAGAACAGTTTTTCACAGACGATTTAGTATTTCTCATTTAATTAATTCAGCTCTCACTTCGCGACAAGGCAAAAATACATAAAAACCCAAAATATCTGCATCAAAAATTACGAAGTAAATATTAAACACTTATTTCCTCAAAAAAATTCCAGAAAGGATTAAGCATGATTTAATTCGCAATAATAAATGAAGGCGTTATTTTTGTGTTGCGAAGCTTAGTCTCTCTAGATTGGCAACAAATGTACAATTCTCCTGTTTCAAATTTAAACAAATATGTCCGCCATGTTATTTAAAACTTAACCGCACTTGAACAGCTTTTAAATTGTCGATAATTGTACAAAAATTGCTTCCAGAATTACGAAAGGCATAAAAACCTTAACCGGAAGATAAAAACAACATAATTCAATCATTTTTAAAGCAAAAACATGGGAAAAAATTACCCCGACAGGGGTGCGAAAAAAATTGCCCCAACTGGGTGGAAAAAATGCCCCAACTGGGGTGGGAAAAAAATTGCCCCAACTGGGGTGGGAAAAAAATTTCCCCAACTGGGCTGGGAAAAATTGCCCCAACTAAGGTGGGAAAAATTCCCCCAACTATTGTGGGGAAAAACTGCCCCAACTGGCGTGGGAAAAATTGCCCCAACTGGGGTGGGAAAAAATTGCCACAACTAAGGTGGGAAAAAAATTGCCCCAAGTAAGGTGGGAAAAAATTGCCCCAAATACTTTTTCCCCTTCGCAATAAAGGAAATGCTTGATAATTTCAGCTGGTCATAACGAACACAAGAGATACTAAACATGCAAATCTAATAAAACTTTCGTTTTAATATGCCTTTCACAAAATATACAACAAAATCGTAAATTTGGATGTCAAAAATATATTGCCGAAGATCATACAACAAAATGAGGAAACAAAATTTAATATTTTGTGTTTATACCTTTTGCACTCATAACGGCTTGTAATCTATTTAAAACCAAAGTCCTGATGGAAATTCTGTGACACTCGTGCAGGAGTACCACTCCTCATTATACAAGTTCATTATTACGAAATTTTATGTTTACTGACTTCTAGGTCCAATTTGTGCCATAAATTTTAAATTGAATTTATGTCGGACGATTCAGGTAGTATCTTTAACTCGCGAGTAACGATTGCCAGGTGAAGTTCACTATACCTTTAGATACACCATCCAAAATTCTTCTGATAAATTAACATGAATGAGGTTTAACAAAATCGAATCTCTTTCTCCTATTTATTTCTGAAATGAAAGGTTTCTTAATAGCTGTCCTGACGTAATAACTTCCTTCATGTCAGCCATTCCGTAGAGTCTGTACACTAAAAGTTTGATGTGAAGTATTAGCAACATCTTTGCCCAACTGCATTATAATGAAGAAATTTATTTCTTAACCTCTTTGATAATGCAACGTTTTCCCTTGTAGAAAACATTTGGAAGTCGTACACTTTTAATTTTATTTTCTGTCGTTAATGTCTCTTTGAACTTTTTGACAACACTTCTAACACTTCTCACGTCCAGTTGTATTCTTGGTGAATCTTTACATTATGGTAACTTGGCGATTTTTTGGCGAAAATTTGGCGACCAACCCTGCTACAGCAACCTTCTAGTTTTTTGACGCCATTTTGTTTTCACGAAGTAAAGGCCTTTTTTTAACTCAACATTTTTTTCCAACAATCTACTAGCCGAATTACGTTTATATTAGAACTTTTATGGAACAAAAATGCTTAATCATGACGAAGATTAGGTGCGAAATTGGGAGATAGTGAAGAATCGGAAACTGCTTGCCGCGTTTTTAAGAATTGCACATACACAGTATCCATGTACACGTCGACCTATTTTCACTTAAAAAAAATCCCAGAATTGCACAAAAATGGCATTGCGCACACACTTGACTTTATCTATCGACCTATTTTCACTTAAAAAGTCAAAGAAAATTGACAAAAATCCAATTCTTCTTGCTCTTGTAAAAAGCGCCAAACAAATAAGTGGGCGATCCTGCACTTTAGCAGCAGAATTGTTTCTAAGTATTATTAGCTAAAAAATCACGACCGGATTTTTCCGGTAAAAGTCACGTTACATGTCTCATGATCTTTTATTTCTCTGAGACAAAATAATTTGTGATTCGAACTGTGTAATCCTCAGATTATTGCTAAACTCCTAGCTAGTAAGCTTTATCGCCTTACCAAAATATAGCCAAACTACCTGTTACCATATTCTTAAGATTAGCCGAAAAATTGCCCCAAATGGAGTGGGAATGGGAAAAAAATTGCCCCTACAGGGGTGGGGAAAAATTGCCTCAACTAAGGTGGGAAAACATTGCTCCGACTAAGGTGAGAAAAAAATTGCCCCAACTGAGTTGGGAAAAATTGCCCCAACTAAGGTGGGAAAAAAATTGCCCTAACTGGGGTGGGGAAAAAAATTGCCCAAATACTTTTCCTCCTTCGCAATAAAGGAATGCTTGATAATTTTAGCTGGTCATAACGAACACAAGAGATACATGCAAATCTAATAAAACTTTCGTTTTAATATGCCTTTCACAAAATATACAACAAAATCGTAAATTTGGATGTCAAAAATGTATTGCCAAAGATCATACAACAAAATGAGGAAACAAAATTTAATATTTTGTGTTTATACCTTTTGCACTCATAACGGCTTGTAATCTATTTCTCATAGAGAAAACCGAAGTTCTGGTTGTTCTGAAGGTTCTATTGGGAAAAACCAAAGTCCTGATAGACATTCTGGGACACTCCTCATTATACAAGTTCATTATTACGAAATTTTATGTTTACTGACTTCTAGGTACAATTTGTGCCATAAATTTTAAATTGAATTTATGTCGGTCGATTCAGGTAGTATCTTTAACTCGCGAGTAACGATTGCCAGGTGAAGTTCACTATACCTTTAGGGTCACCATCGAAAATTCGTCTGATAAATTAACATGAATGAGGTTTAACAAAATCGAATCTCTTTCTCCTATTTATTTCTGAAATGAAAGGTTTCTTTCAAGCTGCCCTTACGTAATAACTTCCTCCATGTCAGCCATTACGTAGAGTCTGTACACTAAAAGTTTGATGTGAAGTATTAGCAACATCTTTGGCCAACTGCATATAATGAAGAAATTAATTTCTTAACTTCTTTGATAATGTAACGTTTTCCTTTGGAAAAAACATTTGGAAGTCGTCCACTGGGGTGGGAAAAAAATTTCTATTTTCTGTCGATAATGTCTCTTTGAATTTTTTGACAACACTTCTAACAGTTCTAATACTTCTTACGTCCAGTTTTGTTCCTGGTGAATCTTTCCATGATGGTAACTTGGCGATTTTTTGGCGAAAAATTGGCGATTTACCCTGCTACAGCAACCTCCTAGTTTTCCTTTGGACGGCATTTTGTTTTCACGAAGTAAAGGCATTTTTTTTAACTCAACATTTTTTCCAACAATCTACTAGCCGAAGTACGCTTATACTAGAACTTTTATGGAACAAAAATGCTTAATCATGACGAAGATTAGGTGCGAAATTGGGAGATAGTGAAGAATCGCAAACTGCTTGCCGCGTTTTTAAGAATTGCACATACACAGTATCCATGTACACGTCGATCTATTTTCACTTAAAAAACATCCCAGAATCGCACAAAAATGGCATTGCGCACACTCTTGATTCTATCTATCGACCTATTTTCACTTAAAAAGTCAAAGCAAATTGACAAAAATCCAATTCTTCTTACTCTTGTAAAAAGCGCCAAACAAATAAGTGGGCGATCCTGCACTTTAGCAGCAAAATTGTTTCTAAGTATTATTACTTAAAAAATCACGACCGGAATTTTCCGGAAAATGTCACATTACATGTGTCATGATCTTTCATTTCTCTGAGACGAAATAATCTGTGATTCGAATTGTGCACTTCTCAGATTATTGCTAAACTCCTAGCTAGTAAGCTTTATCGCCTTACCAAAATATAGCCAAACTACCTGTTACCATATTCTTAAGATTAGCCAAAAAATTGCCCCAACTGGAGTGGGAATGGGAAAAAATTGTCCCAACAGGGGTGGGGAAAAATTGCCTCAACTAAGGTGGGAAAAGAATTGCTCCAACTGAGGTGAGAAAAAATTGCCCCAACTAAGGTGGGAAAAAAATTGCCCCAACTAGGGTGGGAAAAATTGCCCAACTAAGGTGGGGAAAAATTGCCCCAACTGGGGTGGGGAAAATTGCCCAAGAAAGGTGGGAAAAAATTGCCCCAACTACATTTCCCCCTTCGCAATAAAGGAAATGCTTCATAATTTTAGCTGGTCATAAGGACCACAAGAGGTAATAAACATGCAAATCTAATAAAACTTTCGTTTTAATATGCCTTTCATAAAATATACAACAAAATCGTAAATTTGGATGTCAAAAATATATTGCCAAAGATCATACAACAAAATGAGGAAACAAAATTTAACATTTTGTGTTTAAACCTTTTGCACTCATAACGGCTTGTAATCTATTTCTCATAGAGAAAACAGAAGTTCTGGTTGTTGAGAAGGTTCTATTTGGAAAAACCAAATTCCTGATGGAAATTCTGTGACACTCGTCCAAGAGTTCCAGTCCTCATTATACAAGTTCATTATTAGGAAATTTTATGTTTACTGACTTCTAGGTCCAATTTGTGCCATAAATTTTAGATTGAATTTATGTCGGACGATTCAGGTGGTATCTTTAACTCGCGAGTAACGATTGCCAGGTGAAGTTCACTATACCTTTAGAGTCACCATCCAAAATTCGTCTGATAAATTAACATGAATGAGGTTTAACAAAATCTAATTACTTTCTCCTATTTATTTCTGAAATGAAAGGTTTTTTTCTAGCTGCCCTTACGTAATAACTTCCTCCATGTCAGCGATTCCGTAGAGTCTGTACACTAAAAGTTTGATGTGAAGTATTAGCAACATCTTTGGCCAACTGCATTATAATGAAGAAATTTATTTCTTAACCTCTTTGATAATGCAAACCCTTGTAGAAAACATTTGGAAGTCGTCCACTTTTAATTTTATTTTCTGTCGATAATGTCTCTTTGAACTTTTTGACAACACTTCTAACAGTTCTAACACTTCTCACGTCCAGTTGTATTCTTGTTGAATCTTTACATTATGGTAACTTGGCGATTTTTTAGCGAAAATTTTGCTACCAACCCTGCTACAGCAATTTTCTAGTTTTTTGACGCCATTTTGTTTTCACGAAGTAAAGGCATTTTTTTTAACTCAACACTTTTTTCCAACAATCTACTAGCCGAATTACGCTTATACTAGAACTTTTATGGAACAAAAATGCTTAATCATGACGAAAATTAGGTGCGAAATTGGGAGATAGTGAAGAATCGGAAACTGCTTGCCGCGTATTTAAGATTTGCACATACACAGTATCCATGTACACGTCGACCTATTTTCACTTAAAAAACCCAGAATCGCACAAAAATGGCATTGCGCACACACTTGACTTTATCTATCGACCTATTTTCACTTAAAAAGTCAAAGAAAATTGACAAAAATCCAACTCTTCTTACTCTTGTAAAAAGTGCCAAACAAATAAGTGGGCGATCCTGCACTTTAGCAGCAAAATTGTTTCTAAGTATTATTAGCTAAAAAATCACGACCGGAATTTTCCGGAAAAAGTCACGTTACATGTCTCATGATATTTCATTTCTCTGAGACAAAATAATTTGTGATTCGAACTGTGTAATCCTCAGATTATTGCTAACCTCCTAGCTAGTAAGCTTTATCGCCTTACCAAAATATAGCCAAACTACCTGTTACCATATTCTTAAGATTAGCCAAAAAATTGCCCCAACAGGATTGGGAATGGTAAAAAAATTGCCCCAACTGGGTTGGGAAAAAATTTGATCCAACTCATGTGGGAAAAAATTGCCACAACTGGGGTGGGAAAAAAATTGCCCCAACTAGGGTGGGAAAAAATTGCCCCAACTAGGGTGGGAAAAAATTGCCCCAACTGGGGTGGGAAAAAAGAGGCCCAACTGGGGTGGGAAAAAATTGTCCCAAATGGGGTGGGAAAAAAATTTCCCCAACTGGGGTGGGAAAAAATTGCCCCAACTAGGGTGGGAAAAAATTGCCCCAAATAAGGTGGAAAAAAATAGGCCCAACTGGGGTGGGGAAAAAATTGCCGCAAATGGGGTGGGAAAAAAATTTCCCCAACTGGGGTGGGAAAAAATTGCCCTAACCGGGGTGGGAAAAATTGCCTTAACTGGGGTGGGAAAAAAATTGCCCCAACTAGGGTGGGAAAAAATAGCCCCAACTGGGGTGGGAAAAAATTGCCCAAAATGGGGTGGGAAAAAATTACCACAACAAGGGTGGGAAAAAAATTGCCCCAAATAGGGTGGGGAAAAAAATAGCCCCAACTGGGGTGTGAAAAAATTGCCCCAACTAAGGTGGGAAAAAAATTGCCACAACTACTTTTCCCCTTTCGCAATAAAGGAAATGCTTCATAATTTTAGCTGGTCATAAGGAACACAAGAGATAATAAACATGCAAATCTAGTAAAACTTTCGTTTTAATATGCCTTTCACAAAATATACATCAAAATCGTAAATTTGGATGTCAAAAATGTATTGCCAAAGATCATACAAAAAAATTAGGAAACAAAATTTAATATTTTGTGTTTATACCTTTTGCACTCATAACTTTCTCATAGAGAAAACCGAAGATCTGCTTGTTGAGAAGGTTCTGTTGGGAAAAAACCAAAGTCCTGATGGAAATTCTGTGACACTCGTGCAGGAGTACCACTCAATTATACAAGTTCATTATTACGAAATTTATGATTACTGACTTCTAGGTCCAATTTGTGCCATAAATTTTAAATTGAATTTATGTCGGACGATTCAGGTGGTATCTTTAACTCGCGAGTAACGATTGCCAGGTTAAGTTCACTATACCTTTAGGGTCCCCCCCGGGGGTCGACGTAGAGAACTCTGCGAAACTACTGGCTAGGATCTGTACCTAGGCAGTCTCGGCCACGGGGGTATATCATTTTTGAACTTGGCGGTTCCAGAACCCCTGAGGGAAGACTGTTTGTACGGTTGGACCAAAGGGGGGAAAGGCTATAGGCCACTGGGCAGGTGGCGTCGCTTGCGAGCCATGGTATTGGTAGCGGTAATGTGGTGGCTATTCGACTACGACTCTGGTATTCCATGTCAAACCTTCTGCTTAGTGGACTGCCCGGTAGTACTGGTAGGGGCGCAAACGACCGGTAGAGCGGCCAAGATTATAGGACCACACCTCATGGTGGTCTCGGTTCGCGGGGAGTGGTGACCCCCGTTGACCCGTTCAGACGTGAGGAATGAGAGCAACTTTTTGATCCGTCGCCCGTAAGTTTGGGACGAGGGGGCGGTGTATCGTTACATTTCTAAGCTCTTCCTGGGCACTTTAGTCTGTTAATCCACCTCCCGCCTGATACGGAGACATTGAGGGTGACAGACCCGGTAGTACGGTTGGAAGGTGACTGTGGAACCGGTAAATTTAAATACCTTTACGGTCACCATCCAAAATTCGTCTGATAAATTAACATGAATGAGGTTTAACAAAATCTAATCACTTTCTCCTATTTATTTCTGAAATGAAAGGTTTCTTTTTAGCTGCCCTTACGTAATAACTTCCTCCATGTCAGCCATTCCGTAGAGTCTGTACACTAAAAGTTTGATGTGAAGTATTAGCAACATCTTTGGCCAACTGCATATAATGAAGAAATTTATTTCTTAACCTCTTTGATAATGCAAAGTTTTCCCTTGTAGAAAACATTTGGAAGTCGTCCACTTTTAGTTTTATTTTCTGTCGAGAATGTCTCTTTTAACTTTTTGACAACACTTCTAACAGTTCTAACACTTTTCACGTCCAGTTGTATTCTTGGTGAATCTTTACATTATGGTCACTTGGCGATTTTTTGGCGAAAATTTGGCGACCAACCCTACTACAGCAACCTTCTAGTTTTTTGACGCCATTTTGTTTTCACGAAGTAAAGCCAATTTTTTTAACTCAACATTTTTTCCAACAATCTACTAGCCGAATTACGCTTATACTAGAACTTTTATGGAACAAAAATGCTTAATCATGACGAAGATTAGGTGCGAAATTGGGAGATAGTGAAGAATAGCAAACTGCTTGCCGCGTATTTATACACAGTATCCATGTTTACGTCGACCTATTTTCACTAAAAAAACCCAGAATCGCACAAAAATGGCATTGCGCACACACTTTATCTATCGACCTATTTTCACTTAAAAAGTCAAAGAAAATTGTCAAAAATCCAACTCTTCTTACTCTTGTAAAAAGTGCCACAACAAATAAGTGGGCGATCCTGCACTTTAGCAGCAAAATTGTTTCTAAGTATTATTAGCTAAGAAATCACGACCGGAATTTTCCGGAAAAAGTCACGTTACATGTCTCATGATATTTCATTTCTCTGAGACAAAATAATTTGTGATTCGAACTGTGTAATCCTCAGATTATTGCTAACCTCCTAGCTAGTAAGCTTTATCGCCTTACCAAAATATAGCCAAACTACCTGTTACCATATTCTTAAGATTAGCCAAAAAATTGCCCCAACAGGATTGGGAATGGTAAAAAAATTGCCCCAACTGGGGTGGGAAAAATTGACCCAACTGGGTTGGGAAAAAATTTTATCCAACTGACGTGGGAAAAAATTGCCACAACTGGGGTGGGAAAAATATTGCCCCAACTAGGGTGGGAAAAAATGCCCCAAATAAGGTGGAAAAAAATTGTCCTAACTGGGCTGGGAAAAAATTGCCCCAACTAGGGTGGGAAAAAATTGCCCCAACTGGGGTGGGGAAAAATTGCCCCAAATGGGGTGGGAAAAAATTTCCCCAACTGGGGTGGGAAAAAATAGCCCTAGCCGGGGTGGGGAAAAATCGCCCCAACTCGGATGGGAAAAATTGCCCCAACTAGGGTGGGAAAAAATAGCCCCAACTGGGGTGGGAAAAAATTGCCCCAAATGGGTTGGGAAAAATTGCCACAACAAGGCTGGGAAAAAATTGCCCCAACTAGGGTGGGAAAAAATAGCCCCAACTGGGGTGGGAAAAAATTGCCCCAACTAAGGTGGGAAAAAAATTGCCACAACTACTTTTCCCCCTTCGCAATAAAGGAAATGCTTCATAATTTTAGCTGGTCATAAGGAACACAAGAGATAATAAACATGCAAATCTAGTCAAACTTTCGTTTTAATATGCCTTTCACAAAATATACAACAAAATCGTAAATTTGGATGTCAAAAATCTATTGCCAAAGATCATACAACAAAATGAGGAAACAAAATTTAATATTTTGTGTTTATACCTTTTGCTCTCATAACTTTCTCATAGAGAAAACCGAAGTTCTGCTTGTTGAGAAGGTTCTATTGGGAAAAAACCAAATTCCTGATGGAAATTCTGTGACACTCGTGCAGGAGTACCACTCCTCGTTATACAAGTTCATTATTACGAAATTTATGATTACTGACTTCTAGGTCCAATTTGTGCCATAAATTTTAAATAGAATTTATGTCGGACGATTCAGGTGGTATCTTTAACTCGCGAGTAACGATTGTCAGGTTAAGTTCACTATACCTTTAGGGTCCCCCCGGGGGTCGACGTAAAGAACTCTGCGAAGCTACTGGCTAGGATCTGTACCTAGGCAGTCTCGGCCACGGGGGTATATCATTTTTGAACTTGGCGGTTCCAGAACCCCTGAGGGAAGACTGTTTGTACGGTTGGACCAAAGGGGGGAAAGGCTATAGGCCACTGGGCAGGTGGCGTCGCTTGGGAGCCATGGTATTGGTAGCGGTAATGTGGTGGCTATTCGACTACGACTCTGGTATTCCATGTCAAACCTTCTGCTTAGTGGACTGCCCGGTAGTACTGGTAGGGGCGCAAACAACCGGTAGAGCGGCCAAGATTATAGGACCACACCTCATGGTGGTCTCGGTTCGCGGGGAGTGGTGACCCCCGTTGACCCGTTCAGACGTGAGAAATGAGAGCAACTTTTTCATCCGTCGCCCGTAAGTGTGGGACGAGGGGGCGGTGTATCATTACATTTCTAAGCTCTTCCTGGGCACTTTAGTCTGTTAAACCACCTCCCGCCTGATACGGAGACATTGAGGGTGACAGACCCGGTAGTACGGTTGGAAGGCGACTGTGGAACCGGTAAATTTAAATACCTTTAGGGTCACCATCCAAAATTCGTCTGATAAATTAACATGAATGAGGTTTAACAAAATCTAATAACTTTCTCCTATTTATTTCTGAAATGAAAGGTTTCTTTCTAGCTGCCCTTACGTAATAACTTCCTCCATGTCAGCCATTCCGTAGAGTCTGTACACTAAAAGTGTGATGTGAAGTATTAGCAACATCTTTGGCCAACTGCATATAATGAAGAAATTAATTTCTTAACTTCTTTGATAATGTAACGTTTTCACTTGGAGAAAACATTTGGAAGTCGTCCACTTTTAATTTTATTTTCTGTCGATAATGTCTCTTTGAACTTTTTGACAACACTTCTAACAGTTGTAACACTTCTCACGTCCAGTTGTATTCTTGGTGAATCTTTACATTATGGTAACTTGGCGATTTTTTGGCGAAAATTTGGCGACCAACCCTGCTACAGCAACCTTCTAGTTTTTTGACGCCATTTTGTTTTCACGAAGTAAAGGCATTTTTTTTAACTCAACATTTTTGTCCAACAATCTACTAGCCGAATTACGCTTATACTAGAACTTTTATGGAACAAAAATGCTTAATCATGACGAAGATTAGGTGCGAAATTGAGAGATAGTGAAGAATAGCAAACTGCTTGCCGCGTATTTAAGAATTGCACGTACACAGTATTCATGTACACGTCGACCTATTTTCACTTAAAAAAATCCCAGAATCGCACAAAAATGGCATTGCGCACACACTTGACTTTATCTATCGACCTATTTTCACTTAAAAAGTCAAAGAAAATTGACAAAAATCCAATTCTTACTCTTGTAAAAAGCGCCAAACAAATAAGTGGGCGATCCTGCACTTTAGCAGCAAAATTGATTCTAAGTATTATTAGCTAAAAAATCACGACCGGAATTTTCCGGAAAAAGTCACGTTACATGTCTCATGATCTTTCATTTCTCTGAGACAAAATAATCTGTGATTCGAACTGTGTAATCCTCAGATTATTGCTAAACTCCTAGCTAGTAAGCTTTATCGCCTTACCAAAATATAGCCAAACTACCTGTTACCATATTCTTAAGATTAGCCAAAAATTGCCCCAACAGGATTGGGAATGGGAAAAAAATTGCCCCAACTGGGGTGGGAAAAAATTGACCCAACTGGGGTGGGAAAAAATTGATCCAACTCACGTGGGAAAAATTGCCACAACTGCGGTGGGAAAAAAATTGCCCCAAATAGGGTGGGAAAAAATTGCCCCAACTGGGTTGGGGAAAAAATTGCCCCAACTAGGGTGGGAAAAAAACCCGACTAGGGTGGGAAAAATAGCCCCAAATGGGGTGGGAAAGAATTGCCCCAAATGGGGTGGGAAAAAATTGCCCCAACTAGGGTGGGAAAAAATAGACCCAACTGGGTTCGGAAAAAATTGCCCCAAATACTTTTCCCCCTTCGCAATAAAAGAAATGCTTGATAATTTTAGCTGGTCATAACGAACACAAGAGATAATAAACATGCAAATCTAGTAAAACTTTCGTTTTAATATGCCTTTCACAAAATATACAACAAAATCGTAAATTTGGATGTCAAAAATGAGGAAACAAAATTTAATATTTTGTGTTTATACCTTTTGCACTCATAACGGCTCGTAATCTATTTCTCATAGAGAAAACCGAAGTTCTGGTTGTTGAGAAGGTTCTATTGGGAAAAAACCAAAGTCCTGATGGAAATTCTGTGACACTCGTGCAGGAGTACCACTCCTCATTATACAAGTTCATTATTACGAAATTTATGATTACTGACTTCTAGGTCCAATTTGTGCCATAAATTTTAAATTGAATTTATGTCGGACGATTCAGGTGGTATCTTTAACTCGCGAGTAACGATTGCCAGGTTAAGTTCACTATACCTTTAGGGTCCCCCCCGGGGGTCGACGTAGAGAACTCTGCGAAGCTACTGGCTAGGATCTGTACCTAGGCAGTCTCGGCCACGGGGGTATATCATTTTTGAACTTGGCGGTTCCAGAACCCCTGAGGGAAGACTGTTTGTACGGTTGGACCAAAGGGGGGAAAGGCTATAGGCCACTGGGCAGGTGGCGTCGCTTGCGAGCCATGGTATTGGTAGCGGTAATGTGGTGGCTATTAGACTACGACTCTGGTATTCCATGTCAAACCTTCTGCTTAGTGGTCTGCCCGGTAGTACTGGTAGGGGCGCAAACGACCGGTAGAGCGGCCAAGATTATAGGACCACACCTCATGGTGGTCTCGGTTCGCGGGGAGTGGTGACCCCCGTTGACCCGTTCAGACGTGAGAAATGAGAGCAACTTTTTGATCCGTCGCCCGTAAGTGTGGGACGAGGGGGCGGTGTATCGTTACATTTCTAAGCTCTTCCTGGGCACTTTAGTCTGTTAAACCACCTCCCGCCTGATACGGAGACATTGAGGGTGACAGACCCGGTAGTACGGTTGGAAGGCGACTGTGGAACCGGTAAATTTAAATACCTTTAGGGTCACCATCCAAAATTCGTCTGATAAATTAACATGAATGAGGTTTAACAAAATCTAATCACTTTCTCCTATTTATTTCTGAAATGAAAGGTTTCTTTCTAGCTGCCTTTACGTAATAACTTCCTCCATGTCAGCCATTCCGTAGAGTCTGTACACTAAAAGTTTGATGTGAAGTATTAGCAAAATCTTTGGCCAACTGCATATAATGAAGAAATTTATTTCTTAACCTCTTTGATAATGCAAAGTTTTCCCTTGTAGAAAACATTTGGAAGTAGTCCACTTTTAATTTTATTTTCTGTCGACAATGTCCCTTTGAACTTTTTGACAACACTTCTAACAGTTCTAACACTTCTCACGTCCAGTTGTATTCTTGGTGAATCTTTACATTATGGTCACTTGGCGATTTTTTGGCGAAAATTTTGCGACCAACCCTGCTACAGCAATTTTCTAGTTTTTTTGACGCCATTTTGTTTTCACGAAGTAAAGGCATTTTTTTTAACTCAACATTTTTTTCCAACAATCTACTAGCCGAATTACGCTTATACTAGAACTTTTATGGAACAAAAATGCTCAATCATGACGAAGATTAGGTGCGAAATTGGGAGATAGTGAAGAATAGCAAACTGCTTGCCGCGTATTTATACACAGTATCCATGTTTACGTCGACCTATTTTCACTAAAAAAACCCAGAATCGCACAAAAATGGCATTGCGCACACACTTTATCTATCGACCTATTTTCACTTAAAAAGTCAAAGAAAATTGTCAAAAATCCAACTCTTCTTACTCTTGTAAAAAGTGCCACAACAAATAAGTGGGCGATCCTGCACTTTAGCAGCAAAATTGTTTCTAAGTATTATTAGCTAAGAAATCACGACCGGAATTTTCCGGAAAAAGTCACGTTACATGTCTCATGATATTTCATTTCTCTGAGACAAAATAATTTGTGATTCGAACTGTGTAATCCTCAGATTATTGCTAACCTCCTAGCTAGTAAGCTTTATCGCCTTACCAAAATATAGCCAAACTACCTGTTACCATATTCTTAAGATTAGCCAAAAAATTGCCCCAACAGGATTGGGAATGGTAAAAAAATTGCCCCAACTGGGGTGGGAAAAATTGACCCAACTGGGTTGGGAAAAAATTGCCACAACTAAGGTGGGAAAAAAATTGCCCCAAGTAAGGTGGGAAAAAATTGCCCCAAATACTTTTTCCCCTTCGCAATAAAGGAAATGCTTGATAATTTCAGCTGGTCATAACGAACACAAGAGATACTAAACATGCAAATCTAATAAAACTTTCGTTTTAATATGCCTTTCACAAAATATACAACAAAATCGTAAATTTGGATGTCAAAAATATATTGCCGAAGATCATACAACAAAATGAGGAAACAAAATTTAATATTTTGTGTTTATACCTTTTGCACTCATAACGGCTTGTAATCTATTTAAAACCAAAGTCCTGATGGAAATTCTGTGACACTCGTGCAGGAGTACCACTCCTCATTATACAAGTTCATTATTACGAAATTTTATGTTTACTGACTTCTAGGTCCAATTTGTGCCATAAATTTTAAATTGAATTTATGTCGGACGATTCAGGTAGTATCTTTAACTCGCGAGTAACGATTGCCAGGTGAAGTTCACTATACCTTTAGATACACCATCCAAAATTCTTCTGATAAATTAACATGAATGAGGTTTAACAAAATCGAATCTCTTTCTCCTATTTATTTCTGAAATGAAAGGTTTCTTAATAGCTGTCCTGACGTAATAACTTCCTTCATGTCAGCCATTCCGTAGAGTCTGTACACTAAAAGTTTGATGTGAAGTATTAGCAACATCTTTGCCCAACTGCATTATAATGAAGAAATTTATTTCTTAACCTCTTTGATAATGCAACGTTTTCCCTTGTAGAAAACATTTGGAAGTCGTACACTTTTAATTTTATTTTCTGTCGTTAATGTCTCTTTGAACTTTTTGACAACACTTCTAACACTTCTCACGTCCAGTTGTATTCTTGGTGAATCTTTACATTATGGTAACTTGGCGATTTTTTGGCGAAAATTTGGCGACCAACCCTGCTACAGCAACCTTCTAGTTTTTTGACGCCATTTTGTTTTCACGAAGTAAAGGCCTTTTTTTAACTCAACATTTTTTTCCAACAATCTACTAGCCGAATTACGTTTATATTAGAACTTTTATGGAACAAAAATGCTTAATCATGACGAAGATTAGGTGCGAAATTGGGAGATAGTGAAGAATCGGAAACTGCTTACCGCGTTTTTAAGAATTGCACATACACAGTATCCATGTACACGTCGACCTATTTTCACTTAAAAAAAATCCCAGAATTGCACAAAAATGGCATTGCGCACACACTTGACTTTATCTATCGACCTATTTTCACTTAAAAAGTCAAAGAAAATTGACAAAAATCCAATTCTTCTTACTCTTGTAAAAAGCGCCAAACAAATAAGTGGGCGATCCTGCACTTTAGCAGCAGAATTGTTTCTAAGTATTATTAGCTAAAAAATCACGACCGGATTTTTCCGGTAAAAGTCACGTTACATGTCTCATGATCTTTTATTTCTCTGAGACAAAATAATTTGTGATTCGAACTGTGTAATCCTCAGATTATTGCTAAACTCCTAGCTAGTAAGCTTTATCGCCTTACCAAAATATAGCCAAACTACCTGTTACCATATTCTTAAGATTAGCCGAAAAATTGCCCCAAATGGAGTGGGAATGGGAAAAAAATTGCCCCTACAGGGGTGGGGAAAAATTGCCTCAACTAAGGTGGGAAAACATTGCTCCGACTAAGGTGAGAAAAAAATTGCCCCAACTGAGTTGGGAAAAATTGCCCCAACTAAGGTGGGAAAAAAATTGCCCTAACTGGGGTGGGGAAAAAAATTGCCCAAATACTTTTCCTCCTTCGCAATAAAGGAATGCTTGATAATTTTAGCTGGTCATAACGAACACAAGAGATACATGCAAATCTAATAAAACTTTCGTTTTAATATGCCTTTCACAAAATATACAACAAAATCGTAAATTTGGATGTCAAAAATGTATTGCCAAAGATCATACAACAAAATGAGGAAACAAAATTTAATATTTTGTGTTTATACCTTTTGCACTCATAACGGCTTGTAATCTATTTCTCATAGAGAAAACCGAAGTTCTGGTTGTTCTGAAGGTTCTATTGGGAAAAACCAAAGTCCTGATAGACATTCTGGGACACTCCTCATTATACAAGTTCATTATTACGAAATTTTATGTTTACTGACTTCTAGGTACAATTTGTGCCATAAATTTTAAATTGAATTTATGTCGGTCGATTCAGGTAGTATCTTTAACTCGCGAGTAACGATTGCCAGGTGAAGTTCACTATACCTTTAGGGTCACCATCGAAAATTCGTCTGATAAATTAACATGAATGAGGTTTAACAAAATCGAATCTCTTTCTCCTATTTATTTCTGAAATGAAAGGTTTCTTTCAAGCTGCCCTTACGTAATAACTTCCTCCATGTCAGCCATTACGTAGAGTCTGTACACTAAAAGTTTGATGTGAAGTATTAGCAACATCTTTGGCCAACTGCATATAATGAAGAAATTAATTTCTTAACTTCTTTGATAATGTAACGTTTTCCTTTGGAAAAAACATTTGGAAGTCGTCCACTGGGGTGGGAAAAAAATTTCTATTTTCTGTCGATAATGTCTCTTTGAATTTTTTGACAACACTTCTAACAGTTCTAATACTTCTTACGTCCAGTTTTGTTCCTGGTGAATCTTTCCATGATGGTAACTTGGCGATTTTTTGGCGAAAAATTGGCGATTTACCCTGCTACAGCAACCTCCTAGTTTTCCTTTGGACGGCATTTTGTTTTCACGAAGTAAAGGCATTTTTTTTAACTCAACATTTTTTCCAACAATCTACTAGCCGAAGTACGCTTATACTAGAACTTTTATGGAACAAAAATGCTTAATCATGACGAAGATTAGGTGCGAAATTGGGAGATAGTGAAGAATCGCAAACTGCTTGCCGCGTTTTTAAGAATTGCACATACACAGTATCCATGTACACGTCGATCTATTTTCACTTAAAAAACATCCCAGAATCGCACAAAAATGGCATTGCGCACACTCTTGATTCTATCTATCGACCTATTTTCACTTAAAAAGTCAAAGCAAATTGACAAAAATCCAATTCTTCTTACTCTTGTAAAAAGCGCCAAACAAATAAGTGGGCGATCCTGCACTTTAGCAGCAAAATTGTTTCTAAGTATTATTACTTAAAAAATCACGACCGGAATTTTCCGGAAAATGTCACATTACATGTGTCATGATCTTTCATTTCTCTGAGACGAAATAATCTGTGATTCGAATTGTGCACTTCTCAGATTATTGCTAAACTCCTAGCTAGTAAGCTTTATCGCCTTACCAAAATATAGCCAAACTACCTGTTACCATATTCTTAAGATTAGCCAAAAAATTGCCCCAACTGGAGTGGGAATGGGAAAAAATTGTCCCAACAGGGGTGGGGAAAAATTGCCTCAACTAAGGTGGGAAAAGAATTGCTCCAACTGAGGTGAGAAAAAATTGCCCCAACTAAGGTGGGAAAAAAATTGCCCCAACTAGGGTGGGAAAAATTGCCCAACTAAGGTGGGGAAAAATTGCCCCAACTGGGGTGGGGAAAATTGCCCAAGAAAGGTGGGAAAAAATTGCCCCAACTACATTTCCCCCTTCGCAATAAAGGAAATGCTTCATAATTTTAGCTGGTCATAAGGAACACAAGAGGTAATAAACATGCAAATCTAATAAAACTTTCGTTTTAATATGCCTTTCATAAAATATACAACAAAATCGTAAATTTGGATGTCAAAAATATATTGCCAAAGATCATACAACAAAATGAGGAAACAAAATTTAACATTTTGTGTTTAAACCTTTTGCACTCATAACGGCTTGTAATCTATTTCTCATAGAGAAAACAGAAGTTCTGGTTGTTGAGAAGGTTCTATTTGGAAAAACCAAATTCCTGATGGAAATTCTGTGACACTCGTCCAGGAGTTCCAGTCCTCATTATACAAGTTCATTATTAGGAAATTTTATGTTTACTGACTTCTAGGTCCAATTTGTGCCATAAATTTTAGATTGAATTTATGTCGGACGATTCAGGTGGTATCTTTAACTCGCGAGTAACGATTGCCAGGTGAAGTTCACTATACCTTTAGAGTCACCATCCAAAATTCGTCTGATAAATTAACATGAATGAGGTTTAACAAAATCTAATTACTTTCTCCTATTTATTTCTGAAATGAAAGGTTTTTTTCTAGCTGCCCTTACGTAATAACTTCCTCCATGTCAGCGATTCCGTAGAGTCTGTACACTAAAAGTTTGATGTGAAGTATTAGCAACATCTTTGGCCAACTGCATTATAATGAAGAAATTTATTTCTTAACCTCTTTGATAATGCAAACCCTTGTAGAAAACATTTGGAAGTCGTCCACTTTTAATTTTATTTTCTGTCGATAATGTCTCTTTGAACTTTTTGACAACACTTCTAACAGTTCTAACACTTCTCACGTCCAGTTGTATTCTTGTTGAATCTTTACATTATGGTAACTTGGCGATTTTTTAGCGAAAATTTTGCTACCAACCCTGCTACAGCAATTTTCTAGTTTTTTGACGCCATTTTGTTTTCACGAAGTAAAGGCATTTTTTTTAACTCAACACTTTTTTCCAACAATCTACTAGCCGAATTACGCTTATACTAGAACTTTTATGGAACAAAAATGCTTAATCATGACGAAGATTAGGTGCGAAATTGGGAGATAGTGAAGAATCGGAAACTGCTTGCCGCGTATTTAAGATTTGCACATACACAGTATCCATGTACACGTCGACCTATTTTCACTTAAAAAACCCAGAATCGCACAAAAATGGCATTGCGCACACACTTGACTTTATCTATCGACCTATTTTCACTTAAAAAGTCAAAGAAAATTGACAAAAATCCAACTCTTCTTACTCTTGTAAAAAGTGCCAAACAAATAAGTGGGCGATCCTGCACTTTAGCAGCAAAATTGTTTCTAAGTATTATTAGCTAAAAAATCACGACCGGAATTTTCCGGAAAAAGTCACGTTACATGTCTCATGATATTTCATTTCTCTGAGACAAAATAATTTGTGATTCGAACTGTGTAATCCTCAGATTATTGCTAACCTCCTAGCTAGTAAGCTTTATCGCCTTACCAAAATATAGCCAAACTACCTGTTACCATATTCTTAAGATTAGCCAAAAAATTGCCCCAACAGGATTGGGAATGGTAAAAAAATTGCCCCAACTGGGTTGGGAAAAAATTTGATCCAACTCATGTGGGAAAAAATTGCCACAACTGGGGTGGGAAAAAAATTGCCCCAACTAGGGTGGGAAAAAATTGCCCCAACTAGGGTGGGAAAAAATTGCCCCAACTGGGGTGGGAAAAAAGAGGCCCAACTGGGGTGGGAAAAAATTGTCCCAAATGGGGTGGGAAAAAAATTTCCCCAACTGGGGTGGGAAAAAATTGCCCCAACTAGGGTGGGAAAAAATTGCCCCAAATAAGGTGGAAAAAAATAGGCCCAACTGGGGTGGGGAAAAAATTGCCGCAAATGGGGTGGGAAAAAAATTTCCCCAACTGGGGTGGGAAAAAATTGCCCTAACCGGGGTGGGAAAAATTGCCTTAACTGGGGTGGGAAAAAAATTGCCCCAACTAGGGTGGGAAAAAATAGCCCCAACTGGGGTGGGAAAAAATTGCCCAAAATGGGGTGGGAAAAAATTACCACAACAAGGGTGGGAAAAAAATTGCCCCAAATAGGGTGGGGAAAAAAATAGCCCCAACTGGGGTGTGAAAAAATTGCCCCAACTAAGGTGGGAAAAAAATTGCCACAACTACTTTTCCCCTTTCGCAATAAAGGAAATGCTTCATAATTTTAGCTGGTCATAAGGAACACAAGAGATAATAAACATGCAAATCTAGTAAAACTTTCGTTTTAATATGCCTTTCACAAAATATACATCAAAATCGTAAATTTGGATGTCAAAAATGTATTGCCAAAGATCATACAAAAAAATTAGGAAACAAAATTTAATATTTTGTGTTTATACCTTTTGCACTCATAACTTTCTCATAGAGAAAACCGAAGATCTGCTTGTTGAGAAGGTTCTGTTGGGAAAAAACCAAAGTCCTGATGGAAATTCTGTGACACTCGTGCAGGAGTACCACTCAATTATACAAGTTCATTATTACGAAATTTATGATTACTGACTTCTAGGTCCAATTTGTGCCATAAATTTTAAATTGAATTTATGTCGGACGATTCAGGTGGTATCTTTAACTCGCGAGTAACGATTGCCAGGTTAAGTTCACTATACATTTAGGGTCCCCCCCGGGGGTCGACGTAGAGAACTCTGCGAAACTACTGGCTAGGATCTGTACCTAGGCAGTCTCGGCCACGGGGGTATATCATTTTTGAACTTGGCGGTTCCAGAACCCCTGAGGGAAGACTGTTTGTACGGTTGGACCAAAGGGGGGAAAGGCTATAGGCCACTGGGCAGGTGGCGTCGCTTGCGAGCCATGGTATTGGTAGCGGTAATGTGGTGGCTATTCGACTACGACTCTGGTATTCCATGTCAAACCTTCTGCTTAGTGGACTGCCCGGTAGTACTGGTAGGGGCGCAAACGACCGGTAGAGCGGCCAAGATTATAGGACCACACCTCATGGTGGTCTCGGTTCGCGGGGAGTGGTGACCCCCGTTGACCCGTTCAGACGTGAGGAATGAGAGCAACTTTTTGATCCGTCGCCCGTAAGTTTGGGACGAGGGGGCGGTGTATCGTTACATTTCTAAGCTCTTCCTGGGCACTTTAGTCTGTTAATCCACCTCCCGCCTGATACGGAGACATTGAGGGTGACAGACCCGGTAGTACGGTTGGAAGGTGACTGTGGAACCGGTAAATTTAAATACCTTTACGGTCACCATCCAAAATTCGTCTGATAAATTAACATGAATGAGGTTTAACAAAATCTAATCACTTTCTCCTATTTATTTCTGAAATGAAAGGTTTCTTTCTAGCTGCCCTTACGTAATAACTTCCTCCATGTCAGCCATTCCGTAGAGTCTGTACACTAAAAGTTTGATGTGAAGTATTAGCAACATCTTTGGCCAACTGCATATAATGAAGAAATTTATTTCTTAACCTCTTTGATAATGCAAAGTTTTCCCTTGTAGAAAACATTTGGAAGTCGTCCACTTTTAGTTTTATTTTCTGTCGAGAATGTCTCTTTTAACTTTTTGACAACACTTCTAACAGTTCTAACACTTTTCACGTCCAGTTGTATTCTTGGTGAATCTTTACATTATGGTCACTTGGCGATTTTTTGGCGAAAATTTGGCGACCAACCCTACTACAGCAACCTTCTAGTTTTTTGACGCCATTTTGTTTTCACGAAGTAAAGCCAATTTTTTTAACTCAACATTTTTTCCAACAATCTACTAGCCGAATTACGCTTATACTAGAACTTTTATGGAACAAAAATGCTTAATCATGACGAAGATTAGGTGCGAAATTGGGAGATAGTGAAGAATAGCAAACTGCTTGCCGCGTATTTATACACAGTATCCATGTTTACGTCGACCTATTTTCACTAAAAAAACCCAGAATCGCACAAAAATGGCATTGCGCACACACTTTATCTATCGACCTATTTTCACTTAAAAAGTCAAAGAAAATTGTCAAAAATCCAACTCTTCTTACTCTTGTAAAAAGTGCCACAACAAATAAGTGGGCGATCCTGCACTTTAGCAGCAAAATTGTTTCTAAGTATTATTAGCTAAGAAATCACGACCGGAATTTTCCGGAAAAAGTCACGTTACATGTCTCATGATATTTCATTTCTCTGAGACAAAATAATTTGTGATTCGAACTGTGTAATCCTCAGATTATTGCTAACCTCCTAGCTAGTAAGCTTTATCGCCTTACCAAAATATAGCCAAACTACCTGTTACCATATTCTTAAGATTAGCCAAAAAATTGCCCCAACAGGATTGGGAATGGTAAAAAAATTGCCCCAACTGGGGTGGGAAAAATTGACCCAACTGGGTTGGGAAAAAATTTTATCCAACTGACGTGGGAAAAAATTGCCACAACTGGGGTGGGAAAAATATTGCCCCAACTAGGGTGGGAAAAAATGCCCCAAATAAGGTGGAAAAAAATTGTCCTAACTGGGCTGGGAAAAAATTGCCCCAACTAGGGTGGGAAAAAATTGCCCCAACTGGGGTGGGGAAAAATTGCCCCAAATGGGGTGGGAAAAAATTTCCCCAACTGGGGTGGGAAAAAATAGCCCTAGCCGGGGTGGGAAAAAATCGCCCCAACTCGGATGGGAAAAATTGCCCCAACTAGGGTGGGAAAAAATAGCCCCAACTGGGGTGGGAAAAAATTGCCCCAAATGGGTTGGGAAAAATTGCCACAACAAGGCTGGGAAAAAATTGCCCCAACTAGGGTGGGAAAAAATAGCCCCAACTGGGGTGGGAAAAAAATTGCCCCAACTAAGGTGGGAAAAAAATTGCCACAACTACTTTTCCCCCTTCGCAATAAAGGAAATGCTTCATAATTTTAGCTGGTCATAAGGAACACAAGAGATAATAAACATGCAAATCTAGTCAAACTTTCGTTTTAATATGCCTTTCACAAAATATACAACAAAATCGTAAATTTGGATGTCAAAAATCTATTGCCAAAGATCATACAACAAAATGAGGAAACAAAATTTAATATTTTGTGTTTATACCTTTTGCTCTCATAACTTTCTCATAGAGAAAACCGAAGTTCTGCTTGTTGAGAAGGTTCTATTGGGAAAAAACCAAATTCCTGATGGAAATTCTGTGACACTCGTGCAGGAGTACCACTCCTCATTATACAAGTTCATTATTACGAAATTTATGATTACTGACTTCTAGGTCCAATTTGTGCCATAAATTTTAAATAGAATTTATGTCGGACGATTCAGGTGGTATCTTTAACTCGCGAGTAACGATTGTCAGGTTAAGTTCACTATACCTTTAGGGTCCCCCCGGGGGTCGACGTAAAGAACTCTGCGAAGCTACTGGCTAGGATCTGTACCTAGGCAGTCTCGGCCACGGGGGTATATCATTTTTGAACTTGGCGGTTCCAGAACCCCTGAGGGAAGACTGTTTGTACGGTTGGACCAAAGGGGGGAAAGGCTATAGGCCACTGGGCAGGTGGCGTCGCTTGGGAGCCATGGTATTGGTAGCGGTAATGTGGTGGCTATTCGACTACGACTCTGGTATTCCATGTCAAACCTTCTGCTTAGTGGACTGCCCGGTAGTACTGGTAGGGGCGCAAACAACCGGTAGAGCGGCCAAGATTATAGGACCACACCTCATGGTGGTCTCGGTTCGCGGGGAGTGGTGACCCCCGTTGACCCGTTCAGACGTGAGAAATGAGAGCAACTTTTTCATCCGTCGCCCGTAAGTGTGGGACGAGGGGGCGGTGTATCATTACATTTCTAAGCTCTTCCTGGGCACTTTAGTCTGTTAAACCACCTCCCGCCTGATACGGAGACATTGAGGGTGACAGACCCGGTAGTACGGTTGGAAGGCGACTGTGGAACCGGTAAATTTAAATACCTTTAGGGTCACCATCCAAAATTCGTCTGATAAATTAACATGAATGAGGTTTAACAAAATCTAATCACTTTCTCCTATTTATTTCTGAAATGAAAGGTTTCTTTCTAGCTGCCCTTACGTAATAACTTCCTCCATGTCAGCCATTCCGTAGAGTCTGTACACTAAAAGTGTGATGTGAAGTATTAGCAACATCTTTGGCCAACTGCATATAATGAAGAAATTAATTTCTTAACTTCTTTGATAATGTAACGTTTTCACTTGGAGAAAACATTTGGAAGTCGTCCACTTTTAATTTTATTTTCTGTCGATAATGTCTCTTTGAACTTTTTGACAACACTTCTAACAGTTGTAACACTTCTCACGTCCAGTTGTATTCTTGGTGAATCTTTACATTATGGTAACTTGGCGATTTTTTGGCGAAAATTTGGCGACCAACCCTGCTACAGCAACCTTCTAGTTTTTTGACGCCATTTTGTTTTCACGAAGTAAAGGCATTTTTTTTAACTCAACATTTTTGTCCAACAATCTACTAGCCGAATTACGCTTATACTAGAACTTTTATGGAACAAAAATGCTTAATCATGACGAAGATTAGGTGCGAAATTGAGAGATAGTGAAGAATAGCAAACTGCTTGCCGCGTATTTAAGAATTGCACGTACACAGTATTCATGTACACGTCGACCTATTTTCACTTAAAAAAATCCCAGAATCGCACAAAAATGGCATTGCGCACACACTTGACTTTATCTATCGACCTATTTTCACTTAAAAAGTCAAAGAAAATTGACAAAAATCCAATTCTTACTCTTGTAAAAAGCGCCAAACAAATAAGTGGGCGATCCTGCACTTTAGCAGCAAAATTGATTCTAAGTATTATTAGCTAAAAAATCACGACCGGAATTTTCCGGAAAAAGTCACGTTACATGTCTCATGATCTTTCATTTCTCTGAGACAAAATAATCTGTGATTCGAACTGTGTAATCCTCAGATTATTGCTAAACTCCTAGCTAGTAAGCTTTATCGCCTTACCAAAATATAGCCAAACTACCTGTTACCATATTCTTAAGATTAGCCAAAAATTGCCCCAACAGGATTGGGAATGGGAAAAAAATTGCCCCAACTGGGGTGGGAAAAAATTGACCCAACTGGGGTGGGAAAAAATTGATCCAACTCACGTGGGAAAAATTGCCACAACTGCGGTGGGAAAAAAATTGCCCCAAATAGGGTGGGAAAAAATTGCCCCAACTGGGTTGGGGAAAAAATTGCCCCAACTAGGGTGGGAAAAAAACCCGACTAGGGTGGGAAAAATAGCCCCAAATGGGGTGGGAAAGAATTGCCCCAAATGGGGTGGGAAAAAATTGCCCCAACTAGGGTGGGAAAAAATAGACCCAACTGGGTTGGGAAAAAATTGCCCCAAATACTTTTCCCCCTTCGCAATAAAAGAAATGCTTGATAATTTTAGCTGGTCATAACGAACACAAGAGATAATAAACATGCAAATCTAGTAAAACTTTCGTTTTAATATGCCTTTCACAAAATATACAACAAAATCGTAAATTTGGATGTCAAAAATGAGGAAACAAAATTTAATATTTTGTGTTTATACCTTTTGCACTCATAACGGCTCGTAATCTATTTCTCATAGAGAAAACCGAAGTTCTGGTTGTTGAGAAGGTTCTATTGGGAAAAAACCAAAGTCCTGATGGAAATTCTGTGACACTCGTGCAGGAGTACCACTCCTCATTATACAAGTTCATTATTACGAAATTTATGATTACTGACTTCTAGGTCCAATTTGTGCCATAAATTTTAAATTGAATTTATGTCGGACGATTCAGGTGGTATCTTTAACTCGCGAGTAACGATTGCCAGGTTAAGTTCACTATACCTTTAGGGTCCCCCCCGGGGGTCGACGTAGAGAACTCTGCGAAGCTACTGGCTAGGATCTGTACCTAGGCAGTCTCGGCCACGGGGGTATATCATTTTTGAACTTGGCGGTTCCAGAACCCCTGAGGGAAGACTGTTTGTACGGTTGGACCAAAGGGGGGAAAGGCTATAGGCCACTGGGCAGGTGGCGTCGCTTGCGAGCCATGGTATTGGTAGCGGTAATGTGGTGGCTATTAGACTACGACTCTGGTATTCCATGTCAAACCTTCTGCTTAGTGGTCTGCCCGGTAGTACTGGTAGGGGCGCAAACGACCGGTAGAGCGGCCAAGATTATAGGACCACACCTCATGGTGGTCTCGGTTCGCGGGGAGTGGTGACCCCCGTTGACCCGTTCAGACGTGAGAAATGAGAGCAACTTTTTGATCCGTCGCCCGTAAGTGTGGGACGAGGGGGCGGTGTATCGTTACATTTCTAAGCTCTTCCTGGGCACTTTAGTCTGTTAAACCACCTCCCGCCTGATACGGAGACATTGAGGGTGACAGACCCGGTAGTACGGTTGGAAGGCGACTGTGGAACCGGTAAATTTAAATACCTTTAGGGTCACCATCCAAAATTCGTCTGATAAATTAACATGAATGAGGTTTAACAAAATCTAATCACTTTCTCCTATTTATTTCTGAAATGAAAGGTTTCTTTCTAGCTGCCTTTACGTAATAACTTCCTCCATGTCAGCCATTCCGTAGAGTCTGTACACTAAAAGTTTGATGTGAAGTATTAGCAAAATCTTTGGCCAACTGCATATAATGAAGAAATTTATTTCTTAACCTCTTTGATAATGCAAAGTTTTCCCTTGTAGAAAACATTTGGAAGTAGTCCACTTTTAATTTTATTTTCTGACGACAATGTCCCTTTGAACTTTTTGACAACACTTCTAACAGTTCTAACACTTCTCACGTCCAGTTGTATTCTTGGTGAATCTTTACATTATGGTAACTTGGCGATTTTTTGGCGAAAATTTTGCGACCAACCCTGCTACAGCAATTTTCTAGTTTTTTTGACGCCATTTTGTTTTCACGAAGTAAAGGCATTTTTTTTAACTCAACATTTTTTTCCAACAATCTACTAGCCGAATTACGCTTATACTAGAACTTTTATGGAACAAAAATGCTCAATCATGACGAAGATTAGGTGCGAAATTGGGAGATAGTGAAGAATAGCAAACTGCTTGCCGCGTATTTAAGAATTGCACATACACAGTATCCATGTACACGTCGACCTAATTTCACTTAAAAAAACATCCCAGAATCGCACAAAAATGGCATTGCGCACACACTTGACTTTATCTATCGACCTATTTTCACTTAAAACGTCAAAGAAAATTGACAAAAATCCAATTCTTCTTACTCTTGTAAAAAGCGCCAAACAAATCAGTCGGCGATCCTGCACTTTAGCAGCAAAATTGTTTCTAAGTATTATTAGCTAAAAAATCACGACCGGAATTTTCCGGAAAAAGTCACGTTACATGTCTCATGATCTTTCATTTCTCTGAGACAAAATAATCTGTGATTCGAACTGTGTAATCCTCAGATTATTGCTAAACTCCTAGCTAGTAAACTTTATCGCCTTACCAAAATATAGCCAAACTACCTGTTACCATATTCTTAAGATTAGCCAAAAAATTGCCCCAACAGGATTGGGAATGGTAAAAAAATTGCCCCAACTGGGTTGGGAAAAAATTTGATCCAACTCATGTGGGAAAAAATTGCCACAACTGGGGTGGGAAAAAAATTGCCCCAACTAGGGTGGGAAAAAATTTGATCCAACTCACGTGGGAAAAAATTGCCACAACTGGGGTAGGAAAAAATTGCCACAACTGGGGTGGGAAAAAAATTGCCCCAACTAGGGTGGGGAAAAATTGCCCCAACTAGTGTGGGAAAAATTGCCCCAACTGGGGTGGGAAAAAAATTGCCCCAACTGGGGTGGGAAAAAATTGCCCCAACTGCGGTGGGAAAAAAATTGCCCCAAATGGGGTGGGAAAAAAATTCCCCAACTGGCGTGGGGAAAAATTGCCCCAACTAAGGTGGGAAAAAATTGCCCCAAATACTTTTTCCCCTTCGCAATAAAGGAAATGCTTGATAATTTTATCTGGTCATAACGAACACAAGAGATAATAAACATGCAAATCTAATAAAACTTTCGTTTTAATATGCCTTTCACAAAATATACAACAAAATCGTAAATTTGGAAGTCAAAAATGTATTGCCAAAGATCATACAACAAAATGAGGAAACAAAATTTAATATTTTGTGTTTATACCTTTTGCACTCATAACGGCTTGTATTCTATTTCTCATTGAGAAAACCGAAGTTCTGGTTGTTCTGAAGGTTCTATTGGGAAAAAGCAAAGTCCTGATGGAAATTCTGTGACACTCCTCATTATACAAGTTCACTATTACGAAATTTTATGTTTACTGACTTCTACCCAGGCAGCATGCATTCGTAAATTGCACGAGAAAAATACGTGCAATTTACGAATGGCCTTTCGTATAAAAAACGTTCAAGTTGAACGTAAAAATATCATAAAAAGTGTCCAGTGGCAATTACTAAATATTTACGTATATTTTTACGTTTTACTATACGTAACTTTTACGTAAAATTTAGGTATATTTACGCGAGAGACTACTGTTCATTCGCATCTTTTACGTATAATATACGTAAATTTCAGGGATTTACGTATATTTTTAGTAAAAATTTACGTATATTTATCGCATATACGTAAATCTCAAATTTTTGCTTCACGTATGCGTATATATTTAGTAAAAATATACGTAAATTTCCCCGATTTTTTACTGTATATAAACGTATATATTAGGTAAAAATTAAGGTAGATATTCCCCGTATTTTACGGTACAAAAACGTATATATTTGATAGAAATTAACGTACATATTTCCCGTAATTTACGGTACAAAAACGCATATATTTGATAGTAATTGACCTAAATCTTCCGTTTTCTTTGCATATGCGAATGACTGGTAAAAATTTAATCCGATGTATTCTCCACTTTACTCTGTATAAATGCACATTTTTTGGTAAAAAATTTGCATAAATCTCGAATTACCTTTTCACTGCATTTTTCATAAAATGTACTTATTTTAATCTCATATTTTTTATATAAATCTAGGCAAAAATTTTCTGTATGCTATGATTAAAAGGTAAAATTTTTATATCAAATTCTTACATATCTGCCTTTTAGTTATGTACAGCTATACGGAATATATATAACTGGAAAATTAATGCACTAGTAAATGCAAAAAAAAATAAATAAATAAATAAATTTCTATTAAAAAATTACGTAACACTTAAAGGCTGAAAATGACTTTTAATATTTCATTTCAAAGTGACTACAAAATATGCAATAAATTTAGTAAACATCAATTCTGTGTTTTAAATCAATTAATGCCATCGTTCATTTGCATTCAAAAATGTATTGCCAAAGATCATACAACAAAATGAGGAAACAAAATTTAATATTTTGTGTTTATACCTTTTGCACTCATAACGGCTTGTAATCTATTTCTCATAGAGAAAACCGAAGTTCTGGTTGTTCTGAAGGTTCTATTGGGAAAAACCAAAGTCCTGATGGAAATTCTGTGACACTCCTCATTATACAAGTTCATTATTACGAAATTTTATGTTTACTGACTTCTACCCAGGCAGCATGCATTCGTAAATTGCACGAGAAAAATACGTGCAATTTACGAATGGCCTTTCGTATAAAAAACGTTCAAGTTGAAGGTAAAAATATCATAAAAAGTGTCCAGTGGCAATTACTAAATATTTACGTATATTTTTACGTTTTACTATACGTAACTTTTACGTAAAATTTAGGTATATTTACGCGAGAGACTACTGTTCATTCGCAACTTTTACGTATAATATACGTAAATTTCAGGGATTTACGTATATTTTTAGTAAAAATTTACGTATATTTATCGCATATACGTAAATCTCAAATTTTTGCTTCACGTATGCGTATATATTTAGTAAAAATTTACGTAAATTTCCCCGATTTTTTACTGTATATAAACGTATATATTAGGTAAAAATTAAGGTAGATATTCCCCGTAATTTCATAATTTTAAATTTAGTAAAAAACTGTAGCAAACAGTTGTTTACTAAATAACACTTTAAATAAATTATTTGCTTTTCTGAAGGACATTTTCTTATGCCATGTAAATGAACAATAGCATTAATTGATTTAAAACATAGAACTCAGGTTTACAAAATTTATTGCATATTTTGTAGTCACTTTAAAATGAAATATTAAAAGTGATTTTCAGCCTTTTAGTGTTATGTAATTTTTGAATAGAAATTAATTTTTTTGCATTTAAATTTTCCAGTTATATATATTCCATATTGCTGTACATACCTAAAAGGTGGATATGTAAAAATTTGATATTAATTTTATCTTTTAATCATAATATGCAGAACATTTTTGCATAGATTTATATAAAAAAATAAGAGATTAAAATAAGCACATTTTACGAAAAATGCAGTAAATAGGTAATTGGAGATTTATGCAAATTTTTTACCAAAAATGTGCACTTATACACAGTAAAGAGGAGAAGACATCGGACTAAATTTTTACCAAAGTCATTCGTATATGCAAAGAAAACAGGGAAGATTTAGGTCAATTATTATCAAATATATAAGTTTTTGTACCGTAAAATACAGGGAATATCTACGTTAATTTCTATCTAAAGTACAATATAGTTAATTAACAAATTCAGTAAACGAATGTAGCACAAAAGAAAACATCATACGTTTAGATTATTTGAATGAGTGTGCTAAATTTTAAAATTGTTAAATATAGACCAGGAAATTGTAGAAAACTTACCTTTTCCAATAGTTTACCAAGTTGACTTTGTTAATTTCCTTGAAGATGAATGTTTAATGTCACAAATATTTCATTCATATCTTCAGATAATACACAAATCTATACATATTTATTTATGAAAATTCAGTTTATCCCAAACATGTTAAAGAAAATATTAATTTGCATGCAAGTTAATCGAGTAACTTCTGTTTTAATTACACACATAATTATGATATGTAAAAATTTTGCATTTATCAGTCAATCTTGCAATGTATTGTAATCTATTATTGTTGTCTTTTTCAGTTTAAAATCTTATAAATATATTAGATCAGTACTAAAAGTTCACCTCTACAAAAGAAATGCTTTACTGAGGTATTTTTAAAAAGTTCCCTTTTACAATGTATCTGTTAATTTCATAAATAAGTTCATAAAATTATGCAAATTCAAAATTACCTAAATATGTTCTTTATTTTATCTTATATACCAGATAAAATTTTAAAAAGTTAATTTGTTTAGGAATATTTAAGTTTTTAAATATTTATCTCGTGACTTTTTCTATAACATCATTATAAATATACATGTTGATGTGCACATACCAATTATTTTTTTTTCATCAAATAACTTTATGGTATTAAATGATTTAAAAAGAGGTAACTGGATAAAAGAAAGCAATTAGAAGTTGGCTAATTTTTTATTAATTTGTTGTCAAATGCTGTGCATTTTAGATTATGCTCATATGATGACAATGAGTTATTTAAATTATAAATTTATTATGAACATATCCCACATAAATTAACAAGTCTAAAATTTCAAGTTGTTTGAAGTATTATGAACTGTAATACTTGCAAAAGAAATACACATGAAATTAATTTAAGAATTAGGTTTATTTTACAGGTATTCGAAAACTGCAATTACTGTTAAACAATAAAAACTAACATTAAATCTGAAGAGCATATTTTTTTCAATAATAAAATTCCACATAGACTTCATGTAGCTTCGCCATATTTTTTCCATAGTTCGCTGTCTTTAATATCCTGCTCGATTTTTGTAAAAGTGAATTCTTTGTCACCCAATGTTTTGAGAACAGCTCCTAAACAAGAAAAAGAAAAATCTGTAATAATTTCACACTTCAGATGTTTTCAGTTTTTAAATATAGTTGAAGTATTAAAAGATGCATATAAAATGCACTGAGTATTTCATATTTAAAAATTTACATTTCAGTAATTAAAAATTTAATTTCATACTATCACACAGTAAGCTTCAATTATATACCTTACACAATGCCTATAATTTCAAGTAAAAAATACTTAAGATTTGTTTAGAACTGCAAGGTTGAGAAAGTCTTTAGTATTTAAGTACATGACTTACTTAATTTTGTATTAATTATATTGCATTAGCCTTTTCAATTTTACTCCTACATATAGTAAAGAATATTCGTTTTCTTACAGATAACTTTTTCTTAAATAAAGAGTAAGCAGAAAACTAATCACAACACTATATACATATAACAGAATACTTCATAAACATATACATGTCATTAACATACGTATATGCATTAACAGGCTATTTTACACATTTCAATAAACCGGAAACCAATACGCAATCAAAAGTATTATCAGTAAATTCCTCCAAAATCAGAGCAAAAATCTTTATGATAACAATGGCATCTCAGTTTGCAATATAAAATATTTCAAGTCTACATTCATGTGCATTCTAAGCAAACAGAAAGCTGAATAACAATAAAATTATAAATACCATAAAAAAGTTAAGAGCCACGTAGAATGATAGCAAGACTAAATGAAGTCTTCCTTCAAAAATCAATTTAAATTCAAAAATTTGCCTTCCTGTTTAACATCTCAAAATAGAGTTACTGCTTACACTAACTAAATTTTGTCACTTCTGTTGCACTAAAAATTGTCACTTCTGTTGCAGGAAATATTTGCTGCAAACTTTGTATGCAAATAATCCAGTGAAAAACTTTTAACTGTGGCTTGAATATTTTCTTTATTAAATAAATGAAAAATTCCCACATAATATTAATTTATGATCCACATGAAGCTTTTTACCTCTACCATATCATGCAGCTATTTTAAGATATATACTCTCATATAAAAGCCACAGAATTTTTTTACCAATATTAATATAGTATAAATCATTAATAAATCTTCTAAAAACAGCCCCAAAATTTCTGAATTTGATACCCAAAACATAATTCTACGTAACTGTTAATGTATGCATTTGCTTGCACATACTTAAAATGAATTATACACACAAAAACTTAACATATTAACTTTAAATTCTTAATTAGCAGGATGACTCAATTAAGGCAAAATATGAAAGAAATTTACCTGATGGAATAGTTGTAAAAGATATATTAAAAAAAAGCTAATATTGTTTACCTTACACATGGCAGAAATTGAGTAAACTGTATGCAGATGGATTATTTATTAGGAATAGAAGTTAGATCAAAGTACCAAAGTCACACTAGGGCTTTAACCATTTGGGTGCAAAGAAGCATCTCAATTTAAAAAAGAATAATTTTAAAAAGCTAATAGAATTTTATAACTTTTACAATCTAGTACAAATATTAGACACATAAACCACACTAAATGCCATTATTTACTTGCATATTTTCCTTCTTTGTGTACTTTACTCCTTAATTTTTCAGGATATGATTTAGAAACAGAGTTATAGTAAAAATGTATACTGGTAAAAAAAAATATTGCTGAAACTGATAAGTCCTTTGAATTATATACTATAGTGCAAAGAGGGATGGAATATGTGACTAAATATGATAAATCAGATTACAATAACATTAAACAAATAACATGAAAAACTGAAAAAAGAAATTTTATTTGAAATTATTTTTTAACTCATGGAAAGACAGACAGTATTTCCAACTTATTAAATTCAATTATATTTTACCTTCGTCAAACCAATATTGGTAAGAGAGTTGTTGTACTTAAAAATCGGTGCTAAGCTAAAGCTGCTTTCTTGCCTAATTTTATACTATTGAAAATACCGGTAATTGTCAAAGTTATTCGTACTCAATATGTGTAAGATTATTAATGAGCTGCCAAACCGCAGTTAACCATCTAATATACTACATTCAACGTTATTATTTTTCTTTTTGAATGTCAGGTTTTCATTATTTCTGCCAATATATCTGTAACAGGACATAAAGATTGAGTTAATGTAGAATAGAAAATTACCTTGCAAGTTAGCACCTTTACCTTAGTGGCAGTACTTCATTCTCTAGAAAAAACATTTTAAATTATTATACTTAAACAAAAAATTCATATTTGTTACAGCAAAACATCATTAACACAATAAACCAGAGTTGAATGCAAATCTAGTTTAACTTCATTCTTGAAAACTAGTTTATTACTTTCAATTTAATTTAAAAATAATAAAAAGTAAGGTACGTATTATGATGACTACCTAGATATCTCGCCTAAACTGGCAATCCTTGTAGGTTATACAGGTTAACCCTAACATAGGTTATAGAGGGCACTAAGATAGAGAGTATTAATCCCACACTAGGGACTCTAACATTTGGTAGGAACAGTTTGAACAGTTATACGTGTTTGTGCACTTGTAAGTTAATTGTTTTGACATTTAACGTGAAAATAATTATTTCAAGATGCCTCGCAAGAAGATTGTTGCCTCAGATAGTGCTGCAAAGAAAAATAAGGAGGCCATGGCCGCTGATATCAAGAAAGAAATCATAGATAAACATAAGCATGGTGACGGAATTGGCAAAGACTTGCGGCCTTTCAACATCGAAAATCTATACTATTCTGAAGAAGCAGGAAGAAATTAAGAAACCTGATGCAGCCAAAGGAATTATCGTTTCTTCCAAGCACTATAAAAGTACTCCTAGATGTTGAGAAGCTGTTGTTGGTGTGGATTAATGAGAAGGAGTTAAAATGTTGGTAACAAAGTTAAACTATTGTTATATTATTTACCAGTGTTATTTATTAGGAAAAATTGACTTGATTTTAAAATGTTGATATTTTTTGGGGTGTGGAACGGGTTAACTGAATTTCCATTATTTTCAATGGGGAAGCTTGTTTCTAGATACGAGAAATTCGCCATACCAGTTGAATGCTGGAACGAATTAAACTCATATCTCGGGGTTCCACTGTAGATATGTAAGCATGTGTATATGCATGTATGCGCATATATGTGTAAAGTATACACATACATACATAAAGAATATATACATGCACACACGAGCACCTACATTTAAAAATGCATGCATATAAACACACATTTCTGAATCTGGTCCTGATAACAGAAGAATACCTACATGAATCATAGGATTTACATTAATCAGTTTTATTAGAATTCTTAAATGCAGAGGATTTACATTAATCAGTTTTATTAGAATTTTTAAATGCAGAGGATTTACATTAATCAGTTTTATTAAAATTCTTAAATGAAATCTTCACTATCCGAAAATTCAGTTTCATTTCCGGCTGAAACTGTATCAGGACAATCTCATTTATATTATTTCCCTCTAATAACTGAACATTTTGAAAACCTTTTCTATTCCATGGAAAACTAATGCTAAATTAAACATACATTTTCTAAATCTGAAAATTTTAAGTTAGCTTAGAAACTGTAATCATTCTTAAAAAAGTTTGATTTATGCAGATGTTAGATCAATAAAATTACTTTCCTGTGGAAAAGTAATATGGCATTGAACAACACGATTTTACACATCAAGATATACTGAGTGAAAATACCTGAAATGTTTTATTTCTTGGTATCTCTGCAAGAATTGTATAAATAAGACTACCTCCCTTTTAACAAAAAATTTTTTAGTAAATACTATGAAGAAAATTGGTTACATTATTTACAGTTCATAATTAATAGAAAATAAATCATTTCTTAGCTTATCAGAATTTATTTTTATCACATTCATAAACAGTACTAATTTAAACAAACATACCATTATGATTTCAATAACTATGAAATAGAAAATCCAAATCTGCATCTTTGATGGTCTAGTAGATTGGACGTCCCGTTTACTACAATTCAGCAGGGTGCTGACTCCCCAGAGTGTAATATATATATATATAATTAATTTACAAGGGAAAAAGCAACAAAAATATAAACAATTTCTTGGTTTTATATAAGCATTTCTGCACATTTACAATTTTAATTTTTTTAACTAGCTAGTTATATCAAAATACATGATTTAGTAAAATATAATTCAAATAATTTAAGGTATTTTAGATCAAATACTAATTTTTTCATGCAAGTCTAATAATCAACATAACTATCAAGTTTTTACTTCGAAAATTATGTTTAGAGCACCTTGAAGCTGCAGTAAATAGTAATAAATTTATTCAAAACTGAAAGTAAAGCATTCCTCCTACTTGATCGGAGCGTAGGTAAATAAATAATAGTGTTAAATGCGAATTAAAACCGATAATTATAAATAAATAATAATGTTAAATGCGAATTAAAACCGATAATTATAAATAAATAATAATGTTAAATGCGAATTAAAACCGATAATTATAAATAAATAATAATGTTAAATGCGAATTAAAACCGATAATTATAAATAAATAATAATGCATAAATGCGAATTAATGCGAATTAAAACCGATAATTATAAATAAATAATAATGGTAAATACGAATTAAAACCGATAATTATAAATAAATAATAATGTTAAATGCGAATTAAAACCGATAATTATAAATAAATAATAATGTTAAATGCGAATTAAAACCGATAATTATAAATAAATAATAATGCATAAATGCGAATTAAAACCGATAATTATAAATAAATAATAATGGTAAATATGTATTAAAACCGATAATTATAAATAAATAATAATGTTAAATGCGAATTAAAACCGATAATAATGTTAAATGCGAATTAAAACCGATAATAATGTTAAATGGGAATTAAAACCGATAATTATAAATAAATAATAATGTAATTAATTATTATTTTTATATGTTTTTTTCCCTTTTGCTTTTCATTTCTTACATATATACGGATAATTAAATATAATAAGAAGATTAATTATTATTTTTATGTTTTTCCCTTTTGCTTTTCATTTTTTACATATATTGTTCGTAATTGGAGTTTCAATAAAAAAAATTTAAATTCCCTTTTGCTTTTCATTTTTATTTTTAGAATTAAAACGGATAATTAAATAAATGATAAATTATTAATGTAAATAATAAATTAATGTATG
This sequence comes from Stegodyphus dumicola, assembly GCF_044657685.1. Lineage (NCBI taxonomy): Eukaryota > Metazoa > Arthropoda > Arachnida > Araneae > Eresidae > Stegodyphus > Stegodyphus dumicola. The sequence goes on along the minus strand of NC_140776.1, from coordinate 190,709,576 downwards.
TAAATTCGGTGTCTCCTACTTGATCGGAGCGTACGCAAATAAAAAGGCGACCCACCCTTTAAGGAAATGTTCCTCTTTTTGCAATCACAACTCGAAAATTATAAATCAGAGAAGTAACTAGGCAGGATTCTGATACTTAATTTGGAATGAACTTTGCAAGTCATTCCGTAGCGTTTAATTTTTTTCATATCTTGAATCTCTTACTATCATTAAATAAGGAAGAAATTGCAGGTTTAAATGTATAGTTCTCACAATGTAATAAACGACAGTACTTGCAACCTGTGCAGTCGCACGAAGAGGCATGGTTAGGGACAGAAAAAGTTTGGATTTAGAAGTACGATTGACATTACCAAACGGCAAAGTTAAAGGCAGATAGATTTTTTCTCTGTTATTTACACTAATAAGCGGGAGGGCAAGAACGCCTTTCTAATTGTTATTTGAAATTAAATTTTACAATTTACTTTACTTTTGCTTTTAATTTACTTTCTACAGCATTCAGTACGTGAAACCGTCAATAATAATATAATAATGATAATAAAAATGGTATCACACAACTAAAAGTATATACTACTTCGTAAATTTCGATAAATTAATTACTGAAAATATTAAGCATATCAATGGCAGCGTTGGACCTAATAGTTTTAAGTTGCATTTCAACATTTGAAAGAACGCGAATTACATTGCTATTTTCACCACACAAACGAATGGAATATTTCAGAAAAGAATTCTCCCCCGTTATTACAATATTTCAATAATTTTCGCAAATTAAAAAATTTATTTAATACGTTTTAATAATAAATGAAGCGATTTTCACTCATATAATCCCTTTGTACATTACTATCTTTCATTTCAGAACCACTGCATAACTTTTCTAAGACATAAATAGCTTCCGTTAATATATGTTCCCATACATTATATTTATTTTTTTTATATTTTTGTCTTAAATAAATTAATGATAGATAGATAAAAAAATTGATACTGCTTAATTTATAAGCAGCGTAAAAACTGGAAATCTGAGGTCATTAATTTCCGAGGCATTAACAGTTTTTCAAGATGCAAATAAAGCAGATAACAATAATCATAAATATTAATGCTCCTAAAATATATCCGCATTTCCTAACTGATTTTTGCTTTTTGATCCACCACAAACCTATTTTCATTAAATGAAGTTTTGCGCATTTCTCTGCAAAGTACGCAAAACTTGTTTCATACAACTTTATTTTAACTAAACGTTATACTTGTTTAGGAAAGTATAAAACAAGTATTTATGTGTACTACTTTTAAAATCCATGTGACAGAGTGTGAGTTCTCATCTTGAAATATACGTTGTGTCGATGAGCTTAACTACAAATTATTAAACATTTCTGGCAAAATGCCAAAAATTAAAAACAAAATTTTTTAAACACGTCCTGCGCTCTATCTGCAGGATCTATCAATCAATCAATCGACACGACAATCGAAAATCAATCGACTTGAATGGAGCTCACCAACATGTAAAAAGCCGTTCTATTAATATGCAAGATATGAGAAAGAAGTTTGAAGACATTATGAAAGAAGCAGAGTTTTGAATATACAATTCTTGTATATTCACAAAAATACAAATATACAAATTTTTGTGTATAAAATAAATGGGACATAGAAACTAAATTTGAAAAATAGAAGAAAATAAAAACAAGAAAATATTGATGAGTTATGTGAGGATAACAGGCTTGAAAATTCCGAAATGTCTTTTAAAGTAACAGTTTTTTATGCTGCTCTCGACATTTTAAATACTCAGTTAAAATACAGAATGACTGGAATAACAAAAATCGCAATGATGTTTTCATTTTTGGAACTTAAATTTCCGTATTTGTCATTGTTAACAAATACGGAAATTATTAATAACTAGCGGGCAAGCCCGCTTTTAATTGTTGACGTGTATAAGAGTTCCTATGTTAAATATCACCGTTATGCCATAGTTGGACCGAACTACCAGGGTTCAGCGGTTTTGCGCGGGTTCCCCCTGCTTTATTCCCGTGTGCATCCAGAAGATACTGCATACACGTCACACATGCGTAAAATCACGAAAACACCTAAGCAGGCAGCCCGCTCGCCGGGATTCGAACTTTGGACCGAACTACCTGTGTTCAGCGGATTTGCGCGCGCTTTATTCACTTGTGCATCCAGAAGATACTGCATTCCCAATACACATGCGGAAAATCACTGAAACACATATAGAGTCAGCCTGTTGGCCGGGATTCAAAAGTTGGACCGAACTACCAGCGTTTAACGGTTTTGACCGGGTTACGCCTGCTTTATTCACGTATTCACCCAGAAGATACTCCGCACACAATACACATGCGTAAAATCACGAAAACACCCATGCAGCCAACCCGCTAGCCGGTATTCGTAAGTTGGACCGAATAACCAGCGTTCAACGGTTTTTCGCGGGATTCATCCGCTTTATTCACCTATGCATCCAGAAGATACTGCATACACGGTACACATACGTAAAATCACCCAAACACCCATGGACCCAGTCTGTTTTCCGGGATTCGAAAGTTGGACCGAACTACCAGCGTTAAACGGTTTTGCGCGAGCTGCACCCGCTTTATTCACGCATGCATCCAGAAGATACTGCAAACATCATACACATGCGGAAAATCAAGAAAACACGCATTCAGCCAGCCCGTTAGCCGGGATTTGAACGTTGGACCGAATTACCAGTGTTCAGCGGTATAAGCGGGCTGTGCCCGCTTTATTCACATATGCATCCACAACATACTTCATAAACGTTACACATGCGGAAAATCACGAATATTTGTCATTGTTAACAAATACGGAAATTATTAATAATGTTTCAAAAATACAGAAAAAAATATAAAGAAGACTTTGCTAATGTACTGGAAGTACAACTTTTATTATTTATAAATACTTTCAGAACAGATATCCAAAATTTGAAATCCGTTAAGGATTTAGCTAAATTAGCAATGGTAAAATACTATGACATGACAAGCAGTTAATCGGGAGTGCAATTAACTTATATTGTATTTATCATTCATTATCTGTAACCAAAGCCACGAGCGAGAGGTCATTTTCAATAATAAAAACATATTTAAGAAACACTATGATACAAGATCGGTTGTTAAACCTATCACTATTGAGCGTTGAAGTTGACATGGCTGTGAAAATGGACGTCCAGGTATTGATAAATAATTTTGCGGAAATGAAGGTTAGGAGACGCAAATTTTAATAAAAAAGATTTTTGTCTTTATGATGAATTTCGGTCACCAGTGTTATAATTACACTTATTGAGGGGGGGGGGAATTAGAGAAGAACAGCAGTACGGGCTGAGGGAAAATTAAAAAGAAACAGGAAAAATCTTTAGCATTCATGTTTTTTTATAAAAATGTATTCAAGTAATTAAGTGTACCAAAAGGATTTTTAAAAGGACAGCAAAAATATTACATATTTTCTACTAAAATTGTATATTCAAATAGTTTTCTTTATGAAGTTTATGATAAATATGTTTTATATTTAACAAATGTACTTGTATATTATTGCATAAATTATGTTCGTAAGTTGAGTAAAATCACAGAGTACTATCTATTGATGTAATATTTTTTCTGTAAGTTTATCAATTATCTTGTCTGTCAATATCAATTATCTATCACTCACACGCACGCACACAAAAAGTCTTAAATTACAGAATTAAAATCATCTGACGTCAAATACCCAGACTAAAGCAAATTTGCATTTCACCAGTTAGCAAAGGGGAAATATTTTCCTTTTTATTCTTTCTTCATATTACATAACTTTCAAATGGTTCCCTGAGAACGTGCTTTTATTTTTTAACAATTAATCCAGATGTGATAAAAATCATGAAAACATTGGCTCCAGGAATCCTTGATTTTTTTTTTTTTTTTTACTTTTCACGTTTTTTTTCTTTAGTTTAATTTTTATTTTTAAGCACATTAAATTTATTGGTTTAGGGACCCAGGAAATTATTTTGCATACGGGACCAAGAATTCTAGTTACACCACTGTCTATAATGTATATATGCGTAGCTAGTATATGTGTAATGAGATGAACTACAAGTGCTCACACACTTTACCGCCAGGCCGCTGCTGAACCCTTCATTAATTAATGACATAATCACACAAAGTCACGCATTTACACACAATTCGTGAACATAACAAGCAACCAGCGCATTAGCGGGATTCGAACTTCGAACAGAACTACCAGTGCTCACACACTTTACCGCCAGGCCGCTGCTGAAATCTTCATTAATTAATTACATAATCACACAAAGCCACGCATTTACACACAACTCGTGAACATAACAACCAACCCAATTATTCTACACTTATATAATAATTATATAATTATTCACATTATTTAAGTGATATGATTCATTAGTGTAATTGTACTGGCTCGTATACACACGAGGAAAACCACGAAATTTCCAATGCAGCCAGGGCAATATGAAAGACAAAAAAATGTAACAAATAACCAACAATTAAAGGTTACCAATAATAGTGTACAACAGAGATGTATACCTCTCGCCAACTGAAAACAATTGTTAAATTCAATGGAAATGAATTTTCAAAATCAACAGACATGCGGTCTTTAAATTTTGTACATCCGAATTGTCTTCTCTCTTAAGCAGCAATATGACAAAACATTTAAAAGAAGAGCATATCTTTAGAATTTCCGATAGACAGTCTTGCGCCGAACAGTGTTGCCATTGCTCGCTTAGAAATCGTCGAGTTTCTTAATCAAAAACACATAAATGCTTTACAAAATGTTAAATAGTTAATAAAACAAATTACAAATTTGAGCTTTCAGATGCCCATATTCGGGTGGTGACGTACATATTCAAAATTTCATAGCTGTAGGTACCGTTGTTTTATCACAGTATCTGCATAAATGTTATGTACGTTAAACATACGTATATTTATGCTGATTCTTTATTATTAAATATCTTTAAATATAACACACAGCGATAATATTCGGTAGAAACAGTTCAACGCAAAATGCGAAAATGAAATTAATAGCCCTTCTGGGCTAACGCGCTTTGGGATAAAAACGCAAAAATAGAACATAACAGCTTTCATTGTCAGTGCTTAAAAAAAAAAAAAAAATCGATAGGCCTTATTTAATTTAATAAAATCGAAAAGTTGAGCAAGTTGCATATTTTTGAGAGGATAAATATGCCACGAAACCTTCAAAATCATTTTTTAGTTCATCACGCACGCATATCTGCACACAAAAATAACAATACCTATTATTCTTCTGCATCTCTGTTTAAAAATGTTTTAAAAAAACATATGTACCGAAAAACATTTATTTGTAAAGTAAAATATTTTTTTTTTCCGAAAATATTTTAAATAAATTTAAAAAAGAAGATTTTTCGCGATCATATTTTGCCGCGGTTAAGCCCGTGCAGCTGTCTGTCTGGTACTGATTACTTACGTGAAAACGTGGTTTGGACTTTGCCAAAGCTAAGTTTACTTTTAATCTATTTTCATCCATTACATTTTTTAATATTATTTTTCACTTGAAATTTGTTTTAATACTTTGTTTTCATAGATACATATCATTACTATTATTTTTATTTTCCTTTTTTTTTTTTTTTTTTTTGTAACAGTACTTTCTAGTTTGAACTTTTCACTTCTCTATCTTCCTATAATGAACTAATATTGTTTAATTAAACTTATAATTACTTTTCATCTTTATTAAACTTTTTTATTTCTGATAATTTTGACTTTTGCATAATTGCCAAGTTTCTGAAATTTCTAACAATAAATTTCATTAAACTATTTCTGTCACTGTACTGACTTTTTTGAATATGGCTTCTTTGCATGAAAAACTGAAATATTTCTGTTTAATTACTGACATGCATTTAATTAATACAGAGGCAGCTGCACTCGAGTTTGCCACCGATGCTGGACTTCTTCCCAGAGAGGATGAGGCACCACCTTGCCCCAAGTGCCAGGCACCAATGAGAAGCAACAAGAGAAAGGAATCAAAGCTGGGATGGCGTTGGGTCTGCAGCCTGAGAAATCGCAACAACTGCTCTGGCATGATTAACCCCATTGAAAACACCTTTTTTGAAGGTACAAAAATCCCAATAAGGGAAGCTTTAGTCATAACTGTGTACTTTGTTCTAGATCACAGTTTTAGCTACATAAATCAGCAGCTAAAGCTATGGAGGGAAAAGCAAAAATTACCAGTAATTGCAAATGAGACTATTGTTGACTTTTTATCATATTGTCCTGAGGTATGCGAAATGAAAATCTATATTAATTGATGAAACATTTTTGACCCGCCGCAAGTACAACCGCGGCAGGGTAACCAAAAATATGACCATCGTAGTTTTAGGCATCTACTGTCGAGAAGACAAAGAAGGATTATTTTTCAAGGTTAAAGGAAAAAGCAAAAGGCATTTGTGGCCTTACATTAAATGTCATGTTCACCCAGAAACCACCTTCATATACACTGACTCTGCTCCACAATATAAAAGGATAGAAAATTTATTTCCGGCAGCAACACATAAAACTACCAATCACAAGAAAGGTAAATATGTGTCTTTTTTTTTAATGAGTGACATTTTGTTTTTCATCCTTAACATTCATTAATCCTTTATTTACAGGCGTATTCGTAGATCCCGATGATAAACAGAACACTATAAATGATCTTGAGGGTGAAAACAAACTTTTTAAGAGGTCTATAAAGAGCAAGAGAACAGATGATATTTGCACGCAGTACATGGCTGTACATTATTACAGGCGGTTCCGCTTGAAGCCCTTTACTTATGATGGAGAAAGACTTGCTCAGTTTCTACAGGACATTAAAGCTGTGTATCCAGGCCATGGAAAAGTCGGCCTTGAACTTAAAATGTTGGACGAACCAACATCAGAAAGCGAAGGAATTGAGGACCTGATGCCTCCAAAGAAATCAGCCCGACAAGATGATGATATACCATTCATTCAGGAAGATGATGATAAATGGGGTAAAACCAACAAATATAACTTTATTTTTGACATAATTTATTTATTTACATATATATACATACAAAAATTGCATTTAAATATTAAATTACATACCATTATAATCTATGTGCTTATTTTTCAGAGTAAGGGAACACAGACCAAGTTTTAAAACTGGAATAAATGATAAGAAAAGCATACAAGTAAATTGTTTACTATAATTTGTGTAAATGTTCAGATGGTCCACAAATTTTGATTTAATACCTTTTTGTTTTTCACTACATGAAATTGTTATTTTTTATTTCCTTTTAGAATTCAACCAAAAAACAGAGCCCAGAAAACAAAAGGATGGAAATGTTGCGAAAATGTTGCATATCTTTTACAGAAAGAGGTAAATGTGTATTTCAGTTATTCTCAACTTTTATTTTGACGTGAGAGCTATTCTTTATATATTTTGTTATTCCTTCATTAAAATAAACTTTCTTTCACAGCTGCAGATCCAAAATGTCATGAAATACTATGACAGAGGTAAGACAAAATTTTAACCATTCACAGCTTATGTTTCAAATTAGTGCTTCACTTTATTTTAATACTACTTCTTCAGTAAAAGCAACTGTAAAATTTATTTAGTTATTATTAGTATAAGTTTACCTACTTATTTTTCAGTAAAAAAAACTTTATTGCAAATTAGGTAATCCAAAAAAATAAATAAAAGAAAGAAGAAAATTAATTTTGACAGATAAATTGACAAACATAGAGGTGAGTTGATTAATTTAGAGGTTTCCAGCCTACTTCTTACCAGAAAACATTTTATTGTTAAGGATAATTTATCACCCCTTTCAGGTAAAGAATATTGCAGAAATGAGAAATGAATCATGGAAAGAAATGAATCTTCAGTCAGAAAATATACAGGTGAATTCATTACTTTTAATGTTTCCAGCCTGTTTATTTTAATTATGTATTTTCATACTACGTTTATTATTTTAATTTTACCGTTTATTTATTATTTTAAATATAAGGATTCAATCTTACATTATTAACTTCTTAAACTTGCCACCCTTTTGTGGTAATTCTGTATTTTTGTACTATGTTCAATTATTATTTTCTAGTTAAAAAGAGTATGTAGTTAACAAAAGATTAAAACTAAACAACAGAAAGAACACTTTTAGAAAAAATATTAAAACATTTAATAAAAGTGTTTATATATACGCTAACTTATGTTTTCATTATCGTAACCTTGTTTAGTTATCTTTTATTATGAATATGCATAATATGGATATTTTGTTTAGGGACTTCAAAAATAACATTTTGCTGCCACTTAGACGAGGGAAGAAGCAAATGGAGAAATCAACTCGGATGACAAACCCAGTGCCTGGGGGTATAGCCAGGTTTTTCTTTCAAGAAACACATCCGAGTTGAAACGACTGATGCGGGCCACACCTGAAAGCGAAGGAACTGAGCAACTGCTGCCACCGCAGGAAATCTCGACGATCATGAAATTTAAAATCTTGTTTACTTATCTTGTATTTTGAATATGCATAATATGGATATTTTGTTTAGGGACTTCAAAAATAACATTTTGCTGCTACTTAGACGAGGGAAGAAGCAGATGGAGAAATCAACTCGGATGACAAACCCAGTGCCTGGGGGTATAGCCAGGTTTTTCTTTCAAGAAACACATCCGAGTTGAAACGACTGATGCGGGCCACACCTGAAAGCGAAGGAACTGAGCAACTGCTGCCACCACAGGAAATCTCGACGATCATGAAATTTAAAATCTTGTTTATTTATCTTGTATTCTGAACATATACAACATGGATATTTTCTCTACAAAAAACTCCAAATAGTGAACTGCCAAGTAATACTGCTGAAAACTGCAAAATGTGGTGCTGAATGGTAAGTAATATAAAATATATGTGTACACATTAAAATTAGAGGATTATGGCTCCTGGCGAAACCTCGTAAAAAAAAACGCATCAGGATTCCTACCTCCTAGTCTTACACGTACTAGCTTAAAAATTGGGATTATTTGTAACTATTTTGTTTCACTAATATCATTAATCACATTTCTTACTGTTTCTATTTTTTTTATCAAATTTATATTTAATTAAAAATCACTTTAACCTGCATGTAACGTCATGTAATGTGAAAATAGTGCCTATTTTTTAAATGAAATTATATGATAATACCCGCATAAATATTTTTTATAAATAATTGATTTAAATATAATTATAAAAACTCTAATTTACAAAATTTGGTAATGATTCAATTAAAATGAATAGTCAAAAAGCAGAAGAAAAGATTTTTCTTTTTTTAAGTACGTGTAAGTCTTAAGGTGATGTGGAAATGGAATCATTTCTAATTTCAAAATGCAAAATGCTTGTAAAAATTGTTCTTTTTCAGATCTGATGAACAGGCCTCGATCTATAAGAGTGGAGTTCAGTGAAACGAAGTATTGGATTTTAACAAGGAATGAATCTATAACAGTTTTTCTTGTGAAAAAATGAAATTTTATAAGTTATCAGCAGAGTCATAGTTACTGTTTTCAGCGCCCAGGGAAAACTGAAGATTTTGTGCCCCTCCCGACTACTGGCCAAAAATGGAAAACATTCAACTCTAAAAATTCGTAACATCATTTTGGCCTTCCTTGGATGATGTGCCCACGGACATATGCCCCCTTTCTAGCCCTGGTTATCATATACACAGTTTCTTGTGAACTTGTTGACTGTGAGAACCTGGATACATATTTTCTTGCAAAACTGTGAGAAACTAGATAAAAATTTTCTTGTGAAAAGATGAAACTGTGAGAACCTGGATAAAAATATTCTTGTGAAAAGGTGAAACTGTGAGAACCTGGATAAAAATTTTCTTGTGAAAAAGTGAAATTTTTATATAAATATAAATAACATAATTTAAGAAGACAAAGATTGTACAAGCAATGTCATCTAGGGGTAAGTACCTTCATTTTGCAATATATGTTTACATTGATAAATTAAAAAATATGAAATTCTAGCATATTGAAACATAAGTTAAGAAATATTTGTTTAAATTTATTAATTAAAAAAGGTGAAATTCTTACATATTGAAACAAAAGTTAAGAAATATATGTTTAAATTGATTAATTAAAAAGAGTTGAAATTCTTGCATATTGAAAAATAAGTTAAGAAATGTATGTTTAAATTGATTAATTAAAAAAAAGTTGAAATTCTAACACAGGGAAAAATAGAAAATATATGTTCAAATTGATTAATTAATAAAAAAAAATGAGTGCTATATACTGAAAAATAAGTTTCTTAAAAAGAACTTAGCATATATTACAAATACCTTAATAAATGTTCTAATTTTTCATTTCTCATCCATATATATCACGTTTAACTATCATACACTTACCTGCATAACATAATTAATTTAAATATAAATTCATTATTAATTTAAATGTCAAATAATATAATGCCGAAATTACATGCAAGTCAAATTTTTAGGTTGGAAGCTTTCTTTTAAATCGATTGTTTACAGTTTGAGCGTAAGTACTTCTTCGCCCTATAGCGTTTCATGCAAAACATTTCACTCGTTAAAGTACACGTTAATTAAAATTTCTTGTTCTATTACTTTAGACTGAATTACAATTAGTAAGTTATCATATCATGCTTAGTAATATAACATTAACTATGTTGTACAACATTGAAGAAATAGGGAATGTCAGGCGTCATCATGTCAACATGAACAAGGGTAAGTTCAATTTTTCCTTTTGGCAGTTCAGAATTGTTTTCCCTGTCCACTTCCCTCGGATAGGGAAAACAATATTTGGCCGCCATCTTGGATTTCGAAATGCGCTTTTTGGCGCATTTCTGAAATCCAAGATGGCGGCCAAAAACTCGCCAAATTCAGCCAAGAGCCGGGTATCCGAAATGAGCCCAAAAAAGAAATGCATTCATGAAAGGACTTCGGACTTATTTATTATTCATGAAAGGATATATTTCAGTAATTACAAGTGCATAAAAATTCAGCGTATATATATAAAAAAAAAAAAAAAATGAACACAGATTTGGAACAAAGTACCTGTGTTTCTATGGCATAAAATTTCCTTTTTTAATAGCACAATATCTTTGAGTTAAAGATTATATATTAAAGCAAATTTATAAAACTAAATTCAAAAATAAGAAATTAAATTATTTTTAGGGAAAACACTAAGCAAATAAAAAATTTTGAATTTCATAAATAAATGAAAGTTACATGCTTTATTTTTTGGCATAAGGTAGATAACATTTCCATAACAGATTTCTGAACAATTAGTCATGTTAATATTGCCTTTCTTTTTCCATTAAAAGCTATTTCCTGCTTAATTACAATATGCTTTAAGATAAAAATTAAAACGTTGGAGTATAAATAATATAACTATAAAAAGGTGAGACACATACAAAAAGGAGTGACACAAACAGTAAGAAACAGACTAGTGCAAAATTTAACAGTACCAAATCCTGAAAATGAATCATTAGGCACGTACACAAAAGAACAACACATGGAAAATCACATTTCCTACACAGACGTTATTTATAAAATTTTATATAGGTGAAGAAAGTACAAGTATTAAACACTGAAAATATAAAATATTCACTTACTTTCTTCAAATAATTAGTAACTTCGATGGATTCAGTCACAAACGCCAATCCACGAACAAACAGTATTCTTTGCGACTTTACCATTCTTTTCGACCGCCATTGCTGAGTGCTGACTTCACAAATATCCCGCCACAACCGGAAGTAGAAAGTGTCTGCTTTGCCATTGGTCAGTGAACAAGAATTGCAACGCTTTTTTTTTTCTTTATAATTAAACATATTAAGAAAGCCTCTAAATTAGCATATGAAATAAACTTACTTTTGCATTATATAAATTTATATTCACAGCATCTCTGTATTAAGGTAATAATTAAATTTTTCTACGAAAAATAGAAATGTCTGTGTATGCGCATGCTCAGTGTATAATCGTAAATCCGGTTAATTTTTAAAAGTTAGCGTAAAATTAACTATGCAAATTTTGAGTTCATTTAACTGGACCCTTGTACTTATTCTGTAGATCTCCATATTAAGAATGTCTTTAACTGTTTCAGGAAAAATATAAAATATAATATAATTATTTATTTACATTATTTATTAATTTTTTCCTCATATAAAAATTACTAAAATCGCTATATCATTTTTTCCGTACATTAAACAAAATAAAAAAAAATTAGCCTCATATGATTTTTATAACAAAGATTAAAGGAACTGAAATATATGTAAAATATCAGGATTCAGCTTGCAATTTCGTAGAGTTATTATTATTATTAAATAAAAATATTAGTATATCTTTGATTATAATTAATAATCCTTTGGTCTACATTAAACTATTGTTCAAGAAGTTAAACGTTTTCGAGCATCTTCTGCTGTATTTATTATTCTATTCCTCGACATGAAAGATTTGCTAGTCTTATTCCAATTTAATTGCCCACATTTGCTAAATAAAATAAGGCGAGTATTATACCAAACTCAGTAAGTACACAAATTTAATATACAGCTTATTCCAGTTAAATGGTTAATAGGATTTTCATAAAAGAAATTAAATTGTGTAAATTAATGTAAGTGTTGATATGAAGAAAAATAACAAATTTGATATAAGAAAATAAATAAGTTATTTTGAAGATGTTTGAATTAAGAAAATATAATTTTTTGTAAAAATGCACGTAAAGATTTAGCTCACATGTTAAAATTTATAGAAAAATTTTAGCCTCATATATGAATGCCCCTTTTTTCATGTTCGTGGACAAGGAAAACAAAGTGAAATGCCAGAAATACACTAAATATTTTGAATTAATAAACTTCATTTTCAATCTTTTTAGACTTCGTATAATATCCGTAAAAGTGGCGAATGAAATATACCATAAAGGCAGTAGTTTCTTTCAGAACATTCGGATTCGTATAATATGCGTAAAAGTGAAGAATAAAATATAGCATCATGGCGGTAGTTTTATCAGTACATTCGGATTCGTATAATTTTCGTAAAAATAACGTGTGGAAAATAACGATCAAGAGTCAACAGTAACTTCAGCCTTTTTCATTCGTATAAATTTCGTAAAAGTAACGTGCAAAAAATACCATACCCTTATTTCACCAAAATTATACGTATATTTTTGGAGACGTGCTGCCTGGGTAGGTCCAATTTGTGCCATAAATTTTAAATTGAATTTATGTCGGTCGATTCAAGTAGTATCTTTAACTCGCGAGTAACGATTGCCAGGTGAAGTTCACTATACCTTTAGATACACCATCCAAAATTCGTCTGATAAATTAACATGAATGAGGTTTAACAAAATCGAATCTCTTTCTCCTATTTATTTCTGAAATGAAAGGTTTCTTTCTAGCTGCCCTTACGTAATAACTTCCTCCATGTCAGCCATTCCGTAGAGTCTGTACACTAAAAGTTTGATGTGAAGTATTAGCAACATCTTTGGCCAACTGCATATAATGAAGAAATTAATTTCTTAACTTCTTTGATAATGTAACGTTTTCCTTTGGAGAAAACATTTGGAAGTCGTCCACTGGGGTGCGAAAAAAATTTTTATTTTCTGTCGATAATGTCTCTTTGAATTTTTTGACAACACTTCTAACAGTTCTAACACTTCTGACGTCCAGTTGTATCCCTGGTGAATCTTTCCATGATGGTAACTTGGCGAAAATTTGGCGATTAACCCTGCTACGGCAACCTCCTAGTTTTTCTTTGGACGGCATTTTGTTTTCACGAAGTAAAGGCATTTTTTTTAACTCAACATTTTTTCCAACAATCTACTAGCCGAATTACGCTTATACTAGAACTTTTATGGAACAAAAATGCTTAATCATGATAAAGATTACTAGCTAGGAGTTTAGCAATAATCTGAGAAGTGCACAATTCGAATCACAGATTATTTTGTCTCGGAGAAATGAAAGATCATGAGACATGTAATGTGACATTTTCCGGAAAATTCCGGTCGTGATTTTTTAACTAATAATACTTAGAAACAATTTTGCTGCTAAAGTGCAGGATCGCCCACATATTTGTTTGGCGCTTTTTAGAAGAGTAAGAATTGGATTTTTGTCAATTTTCTTTGACGTTTTAAGTGAAAATAGGTCGATAGATAAAGTCAAGTGTGTGCGCAATGCCGTTTTTGTGCGATTCTGGGATGTTTTTTTAAGTGAAAATAGGTCGACGTGTACATGGATACTGTGTATGTGCAATTCTTAAAAACGCGGCAAGCAGTTTGCGATTCTTCACTATCTCCCAATTTCGCACCTAATCTTCGTCATGATTAAGCATTTTTGTTCCATAAAAGTTTAAAAAGTCAAAGAAACTTGACAAAAATTCAATTCTTCTTACTCTTGTAAAAAGCGCCAAACAAATAAGTGGGCGATCCTGCACTTTAGCAGCAAAATTGTTTCTAAGTATTATTAGCTAAAAAATCACGACCGGAATTTTCCGGAAAAAGTCACGTTACATGTCTCATGATCTTTCATTTCTCTGAGACAAAATAATCTGTGATTCGAACTGTGTAATCCTCAGATTATTGCTAAACTCCAACTAGTAAGCTTTATCGCCTTACCAAAATATAGCCAAACTACCTGTTACCATATTCTTAAGATTAGCCAAAAAATTGCCGCAACAGAATTGGGAATGGTATAAAAATTGCCCCAACTGGGATGGGAAAAAAATGATCGAACCCACGTGGGGAAAAATTGCCACAACTGGGGTGGGAAAAAAATTGCCCCAACTAGGGTGGGGAAAAATTGCCCCAACTAGGGTGGGGAAAAATTGCCCCAACTAAGGTGGGAAAAAATTGCCTTAACTGGGTTGGGAAAAGTAGCCCTAACTGGGATGGGAAAAAATTGCCCCAAATGGGGTGGGAAAAAAATTGCCCCAACTAGGGTGGGAAAAAACCCAACTGGGGTGGGAAAAAAATTGACCCAACTAAGGTGGGAAAAAATCGACCCAACTACGGTGGGAAAAAATTGCCCCAACTAAGGTGGGAAAAAATTGCCCCAAATGGAGTGGGAAAAAATTGCCCTAACTGGGGAGGGAACTGGGGTGGCCCTAACTGGGGTGGTGGCTATTCGACTACGACTCTGGTATTCCATGTCAAACCTTCTGCTTAGTGGACTGCCCGGTAGTACTGGTAAGGGCGCAACCGACCGGTAGAGCGGCCAAGATTATAGGACCACACCTCATGGTGGTCTCGGTTCGCGGGGAGTGGTGACCCCCGTTTACCCGTTCAGACGTGAGGAATGAGAGCAACTTTTTGATCCGTCGCCCGTAAGTGTGGGACGAGGGGGCGGTGTATCGTTACATTTCTAAGCTCTTCGTGGGCACTTTAGTCTGTTAAACCTTTTCCCGTTTATACGGAGACATTGAGGGTGACAGACCCGGTAGTACGGTTGGAAGGCGACTGTGGAACCGGTAAATTTAAATACCTTTAGGGTCACCATCCAAAATTCGTCTGATAAATTAACATGAATGAGGTTTAACAAAATCTAATCACTTTCTCCTATTTATTTCTGTAATGAAAGGTTTCTTTCTAGCTGCCCTTACGTAATAACTTCCTCCATGTCAGCCATTCCGTAGAGTCTGTACACTAAAAGTTTGATGTGAAGTATTAGCAACATCTTTGGCCAACTGCATATAATGAAAGAATTTCTTTATTAACCTCTTTGATAATGCAAAGTTTTCCCTTGTAGAAAACATTTGGAAGTCGTCCACTTTTAATTTTATTTTCTGTCGATAATGTCTCTTTGAACTTTTTGACAACACTTCTAACAGTTCTAACACTTCTCACGTCCAGTTTTATTCTCGGTGAATCTTTACATTATGGTAACTTGGCGGTTTTTTGGCGAAAATTTGGCGACCAACCCTGCTACAGCAACCTTCTAGTTTATTGACGCCATTTTGTTTTCACGAAGTAAAGGCATTTTTTTAACTCAACATTTTTTTTCCACCAATCTACTAGCCGAATTACGCTTATACTAGAACTTTTATGGAACAAAAATGCTTAATCATGACGAAGATTAGGTGCGAAATTGGGAGATAGTGAAGAATAGCAAACTACTTGCCGCGTATTAAAGAATTGCACATACACAGTATCCATGTACACGTCGACCTATTTTCACTTAAAAAAACATCCCAGAATCGCACAAAAATCGCATTGCGCACACACTTGACTTTACCTATCGACCTATTTTCACTTAAAAAGTCAAAGAAAATTGACAAAAATCCAATTCTTCTTACTCTTGTAAAAAGCGCCAAACAAATAAGTTGGCGATCCTGCACTTTAGCACAAAAATTGTTTCTAAGTATTATTAGCTAAAAAATCACGACCGGAATTTTCCGGAAAAAGTCACGTTACATGTCTCATGATCTTTCATTTCTCTGAGACAAAATAATCTGTGATTCGAACTGTGTAATCCTCAGATTATTGCTAAACTCCAACTAGTAAGCTTTATCGCCTTACCAAAATATAGCCAAACTACCTGTTACCATATTCTTAAGATTAGCCAAAAAATTGCCCCAAGAGAATTGGGAATGGTATAAAAATTGCCCCAACTGTGGTGGGAAAAAATTGACCCAAATGGGGTGGGAAAAAATTGATCCAACTCACGTGGAAAAGAATTGCCACAACTGGGGTGGGAAAAAAATTGCCCCATCTAGGGTGGGAAAAAAATAGCCCCAACTGGGGTGGGGAAAATTGCCCCAACTAAGGTGGGAAAAAAATTGCCCTAACTGGGGTGGGAAAAAATTGCCCCAACTAAGGTGGGAAAAAATTGCCCGAACTGGGGTGGCAAAAAATTGCCCCAAATACTTTTCCCCCTTCGCAATAAAGGAAATGCTTGATAATTTTAGCTGGTCATAACGAACACAAGAGATAATAAACATGCAAATCTAATAAAACTTTCGTTTTAATATGCCTTTCACAAAATATACAACAAAATCGTAAATTTGGATGTCAAAAATGTATTGCCAAAGATCATACAACAAAATGAGGAAACAAAATTTAATATTTTGTGTTTATACCTTTTTGCACTCATAACGGCTTGTAATCTATTTCTCATAGAGAAAACCGAAGTTCTGGTTGTTGTGAAGGTTCTATTGGGAAAAACCCCACCAGCGGCCGAGCGGTAAAGTCGCTGAACACTGGTAGTTCGGTCCGAGGTTCGAATCCCGCGAACGGGCTGGCTGCATGGGCGTTTTCGTGGTTTTCCCCATGTGTAACGTGTATACGAGCCAGTTTCGCTTAGAAAGTCCTCCACGAAGGCATTCCTCCCCTTAGGCAGATAGCCCTCGAGGCTTTGTCATAATCACACACACCCACACTATTGGGAAAAACCAAAGTCCTGATGGAAATTCTGTGACACTCCTCATTATACAAGTTCATTATTACGAGATTTTATGTTTACTGACTTCTAGGTCCAATTTGTGCCATAAATTTTAGACTGAATTTATGTCGGACTATTCAGGTGGTATCTTTAACTCGCGAGTAACGATTGCCAGGTGAAGTTCACTATACCTTTAGAGTCACCATCCAAAATTCGTCTGATAAATTAACATGAATGAGGTTTAACAAAATCTAATCACTTTCTCCTATTTATTTCTGAAATGAAAGGTTTCTTTCTAGCTGCCCTTACGTAATAACTTCCTCCATGTCAGCCATTCCGTAGAGTCTGTACACTAAAAGTTTGATGTGAAGTATTAGCAACATCTTTGGCCAAGTGCATATAATGAAGAAATTTATTTCTTAACCTCTTTGATAATGCAAAGTTTTCCCTTGTAGAAAACATTTGGAAGTCGTCCACCTTTAATTTTATTTTCTGTCGATAATGTCTCTTTGAACTTTTTGACAGCACTTCTAACAGTTCTAACACTTCTCACGTCGAGTTTTATTCTCGGTGAATCTTTACATTAAGGTAACTTGGCGATTTTTTGGCGAAAATTTGGCGACCAACCCTGCTACAGCAACCTTCTAGTTTTTTGACGCCATTTTGTTTTCACTAAGTAAAGGCATTTTTTTTAACTCAACATTTTTTTCCAACAATCTACTAACCGAATTACGCTTATACTAGAACTTTTATGGAACAAAAATGCTTAATCATGACGAAGATTAGGTGCGAAATTGGGAGATAGTGAAGAACAGCAAACTGCTTGCCGCGTATTTAAGAATTGCACATACACAGTATCGATGTACACGTCGACCTATTTTCACTTAAAGAAACATCCCAGAATCGCACAAAAATGGCATTGCGCACACACTTGACTTTATCTATCGACTATTTTCACTTAAAAAGTCAAAGAAAATTGACAAAAATCCAATTCTTCTTACTCTTGTAAAAAGCTCCAAACAAATAAGTAGGCGATCCTGCACTTTAGCAGCAAAATTGTTTCTAAGTATTATTAGCTAAAAAATCACGACCGGAATTTTCCGGAAAAAGTCACGTTACATGTCTCATGATCTTTCATTTCTCTGAGACAAAATAATCTGTGATTCGAACTGTGTAATCCTCAGATTATTGTTAAACTCCTAGCTAGTAAGCTTTATCGCCTTACCAAAATATAGCCAAACTACCTGTTACCATATTCTTAAGATTAGCCAAAAAATTGCCCCAACTGGATTGGGAATGGGAAAAAATTTGCCCCAACTGGGGTGGGAAAAAATTGACCCAACTGGGGTGGGAAAAAATTGATCCAACTCACGTGGGAAAAAATTGCCACAACTGGGGTGGGAAAAAAATTGCCCCAACTAGGGTGGGGAAAACTTGCCCCGACTAGGGTGGGAAAAAATTGCCCATACTAAGGTGGGAAAAAAATTGCCTTAACTGGGTTGGGAAAAAATTGCTTTAACTGGGGTGGGAAAAAATTGCCCCAACTGGGGCGGGAAAAAATTGCCCCAACTAGGGTGGGAAAAAAATAGCCCCAACTAGGGTGGGAAAAAATAGCCCCAACTGGGGCGCGAAAAAATTGCCCCAAATGGGGTGAGGAGAAAAATTTCCCCAACTGGGGTGGGAAAAAATTGCCCCAACTAAGGTGGGAAAAAAATTGCCCGAACTGGGGTGGCAAAAAATTGCCCCAAATACTTTTCCCCCTTCGCAATAAAGGAAATGCTTGATAATTTTAGCTGGTCATAACGAACACAAGAGATAATAAACATGCAAATATAATAAAACTTTCGTTTTAATATGCCTTTTACAAAATATACAACAAAATCGTAAATTTGGATGTCAAAAATGTATTGCCAAAGATCATACAACAAAATGAGGAAACAAAATTTAATATTTTGTGTTTATACCTTTTGCACTCATAACGGCTTGTAATCTATTTCTGATAGAGAAAACCGAAATTCTGGTTGTTCTGAAGGTTCTATTGGGAAAAACCAAAGTCCTGATGGAAATTCTGTGACACTCGTCCAGGAGTTCCAGTCCTCATTATACAAGTTCATTATTACGAAATTTTATGTTTACTGACTTCTAGGTCCAATTTGTGCCATAAATTTTAGATTGAATTTATGTCGGACGATTCAGGTGGTATCATTAACTCGCGAGTAACGATTGCCAGGTGAAGTTCACTATACCTTTAGAGTCACCATCCAAAATTCGTCTGAAAAATTAACATGAATGAGGTTTAACAAAATCGAATCACTTTCTCCTATTTATTTCTGAAATGAAAGGTTTCTTTCTAGCTGCCCTTACGTAATAACTTCCTCCATGTCAGCCATTCCGTAGAGTCTGTACACTAAAAGTTTGATGTGAAGTATTAGCAACATCTTTGCCCAACTGCATATAATGAAGAAATTTATTTCTTAACCTCTTTGATAATGCAAAGTTTTCCCTTGTAGAAAACATTTGGAAGTCGTCCACTTTTAATTTTATTTTCTGTCGATAATGTCTCTTTGAACTTTTTCACAACACTTCTAACACTTCTCACGTCCAGTTGTATTCTTGGTGAATCTTTACATTATGGTAACTTGGCGATTTTTTGGCGAAAATTTGGCGACCAACCCTGCTACAGCAACCTTTTAGTTTTTTGACGCCATTTTGTTTTCACGAGGTAAAGGCATTTTTTTTAACTCAACATTTTTTTCCGACAATCTACTAGCCGAATTACGCTTATACTAGAACTTTTATGGAACAAAAATGCTTAATCATGACGAAGATTAGGTGCGAAATTGGGAGATAGTGAAGAATAGCAAACTCCTTGCCGCGTATTTAAGAAGTGCACATACACAGTATCCATGTACACGTCGACCTATTTTCACTTAAAGAAACATCCCAGAATAGCACAAAAATGGCATTGCGCACACACTTGACTTTATCTATCGACCTATTTTCACTTAAAAAGTCAAAGAAAATTGACAAAAATCCAATTCTTCTTACTCTTGTAAAAAGCGCCAAACAAATAAGTGGGCGATCTGCACTTTAGCAGCAAAATTGTTTCTAAGTATTATTAGCTAAAAAATCACGACCGGAATTTTCCGGAAAAAGTCACGTTACATGTCTCATGATCTTTCATTTCTCTGAGACAAAATAATCTGTGATTCGAATTGTGCACTTCTCAGATTATTGCTAAACTCCTAGCTAGTAAGCTTTATCGCCTCTTGTAAAAAGCGCCAAACAAATAAGTGGGCGATACTGCACTTTAGCAGCAAAATTGTTTCTAAGTATTATTAGCTAAAAAATCACGACCGGAATTTTCCGGAAAATGTCACATTACATGTCTTATGATCTTTCATTTCTCTGAGACAAAATAATCTGTGATTCGAACTGTGTAATTCTCAGATTATTGCTAAACTCCTAGCTAGTAAGCTTTATAGCCTTACCAAAATATAGCCAAGCTACCTGTTACCATATTCTTAAGATTAGCCAAAAAATTGCCCCAACTGGATTGGGAATGGGAAAAAAATTGCCCCAACTGGGGGTGGGAAAAAAATTGCCCCAACTCACGTGGGAAAAATATTGCACCAACTAGAGTGGGAAAAAATTGCCCCAACTAAGGTGGGAAAAAATTTGCCCCTAACTGGGGTGGGAAAAAAATTGCCCAAATACTTTTCCTCCTTCGCAATAAAGGAATGCTTGATAATTTTAGCTGGTCGTAACGAACACAAGAGATACATGCAAATCTAATAAAACTTTCGTTTTAATATGCCTTTCACAAAATATACAACAAAATCGTAAATTTGGATGTCAAAAATGTATTGCCAAAGATCATACAACAAAATGAGGAAACGAAATTTAATATTTTGTGTTTATACCTTTTGCACTCATAACGGCTTGTAATCTATTTCTCATAGAGAAAACCGAAGTTCTGGTTGTTGTGAAGGTTCTATTGGGAAAAACCAAAGTCCAGATGGAAATTCTGTGACACTGGTGCAGGAGTACCACTCCTCATTATACAAGTTCATTATTACGAAATTTTATGTTTACTGACTTCTAGGTCCAATTGGTGCCATAAATTTTAAATTGAATTTATGTCGGACGATTCAGGTAAGTATCTTTAACTCGCGAGTAACGACTGCCAGGTGAAGTTCACTATACCTTTAGGGTCACCATCCAAAATTCGTCTGATAAATTAACATGAATGAGGTTTAACAAAATCGAATCTCTTTCTCCTATTTATTTCTGAAATGAAAGGTTTCTTTCTAGCTGCCCTTACGTAATAACTTCCTCCATGTCAGCCATTCCGTAGAGTCTGTACACTAAAAGTTTGATGTGAAGTATTAGCAACATCTTTGGCCAACTGCATATAATGAAGAAATTAATTTCTGAACCCATCAACGAGCCCGCCTCTCGGAACGACATGCTTGGAAAACGGTCGCGTTGTCAGACAACAAACCCATCCAAAAAAAATCGCTTTCGTTTTCTGAAATCTCTCTAAGATGGCCCAGCCTAAGGCTGTATGTTTGCTTCCCCTTAGTGTGATGGATAAGCCATAAAATTGCCTCCCCGCTATTGAATGCCAAGAAGAAGTTGTTCCGTTTAGTTTCGTCTCCCTCCTCTTTCTTTGTACTAGTAGCCTGTAGACTTGTTTCTTTTAACATGTGACTGCCGAATTTTCCGAAATCTTTTTAGAATTTTAGCTTCCAAGCTTGTGAACATTCAATTATTCGATATGTTTTATTGGGCAGTATTTTAAGAAAGATCATTATTTATTTTGTTACACAATTTTTTTTACTATTTACTTATCTATTTTATTTAGTTTTAGTAAACCAATTTATTTTGGGAAATTAAATTTTAACCCCCCGAGCGTTACGGGTTTTTTCAGGAAACGACGTAAAATAATCGTGTTTTCTTACCAGGTCTGTCGCAAAAGCGGCAAGCATTTTTACTCAAACTGCTTCAAAAGCGGGCCCCCCTTACCGTGTGGATATAATTAAGCTAATTCTCCCCTCCGTTGAATTTAGCGAGTGAAATTAGTTTTCTCCCTATGGTATCTTCGTCACGAGACTGGTTGCTAAAATACTATTTTATCTCCTATTTGGCTACTTTATAATTTGCGCACTAACACATATTACTCTACATTACTCGTACCTTAAAATCAAGATATGTGCCGAATACAGAAAGTTAGTCAATATACATCAGTAAGAGAAACTACGTAAAAGGCTTTAAATTTCCAGTTTCTTTAAGGAATTGCTTCGATAATGGTGAAAAATTAATCTTGCATTTTTTTATCCTTATTTTCTGAGGAAATATTTTTTAATATACAAAGGGAATTTGTGAGAATTTTTTTCTCTCGTGTTCCAATTTTTCGAATACAAATTATTCGCAACTTATTTTAGTATTATGTTTGTAATTAATTTTTAAATATTATAAGTTTATTCCAATTTAAAGTGTTAGATTTAAACAATTCTTTAGATTGCACCATAAATTTATTAGTAGTTAATTATTTATGACACCGTTTTGACTTGTGAAAAATAAATATTGTAATCGCGAAACATTTCGATTTTCATATTTCAAAGGAAATTTCCATTTTGAATAGTTCCATCATGATGTTTACACGTACGTATGTCGCATAACTAGCATCCGCTATCTATTTTTCTCAGTTCTTTCATTTTGTTAACTATGACGAGAAATGGAGCTGCCGAAAATTCTAAATTTATTGCTTCTTCCAAAAACTCTGATTTCAAGTTGTGTATTTGTCGTCTGTTAGTAATTTAAGGCTTTAAATTCAGAAACATCCTTTCATCAGTAATTACAGTACATATAAACACAATATCATTATTTAAATTCAGACTTTAAAAACTTCATTTATGTTAAACTATGGAAAGCGCAATATATATATATATATATATATAAATTTAAGCAGTTTATTTCGTGAAAATTTATCACATTTTTCGTAGGAATTATTAAAACTGTTTTGCATGTAAACTATATATATATATATATATGTAAACACACAATACAAAACACTGTGTATACATATGGTGATGTATGCTTGTGAGCATGTGTGCGCATGTATGTTATATTTCCCTATTATATATCATATCAGTATTTTATTGAAAGTAGTTGTAGACAACATTTAATAAAAAAAACTGAAAAGTATAGTAAATCTCAAAATGATAGTGCAATTATGAAACTGAATATTACATGAAATCGAAAATTTATGTGAAGCAACTATGGAATGAAAATAAATTCTAGTTAGGTTTCACAGCATACAAAATAACACTTTAATCTAACCACTTGAGTAAAACGAATGCCAAGAAAATATCCTGAAAATGTATATCGGGAAAAAAAAATCTGAATGAATGGAAAATGCCTCACGGAAAATATGCACCTGGTTAAAAATATCGCTAGAATAATAAACAATGTAAATATTTTTATCAGGTACATATACACATGCACCTTGAAAAATGTTTGTAATTTTTATACTTTGTAGAGATATATAGAGGATTCTTTAGTATTAAATATATTTTTCATTTATTTATTACAAAATATTCTTTCTTACTAAAAATATGCTTAATGATTACATCGTTTATATATCCTAATTAATTATGAATATTTTTTTAGTTTTTTGTTATTTGTGTTTCGTTTCTGAGAATTATTAAAATTCAAGCAATCTGAATTTTACACAAAAATAAATTCTTTCCTTAGTGACAAGTATAACTTTTGCATTAGAAATTATTCATGATAAATGCAATCTTGCTTTTTCGCCAACAGAATGTTTTGGCTATTTTGACTACATCAAAGCATACTAGAGCTGTCTGCCTAAGAGGAGGGTCTCTTCGTGGAGGACTTTTTAAAGGTTAGGTTATTTAATTACGGCAAAGCCTCGAGGGCTATCTGCCTAAGGGGAGGGATGGCGTCGTGGAGGACTTTCTAAGGGAAACTGGCTCGTATACACGTTACACATGATGAAAACCACGAAAACACCCATGCAGCCAGCCCGTTCGCGGGATTCGAACCTCGGACCGAACTACCAGTGTTCAGCGACTTTACCGCTCGGCCGCTGGTGGGCCCCAGGACTTTTTAAAGAAACTGCTCGTACATATGTTATATATGCGGAAAACTATGAAAACGCCCATGCAGCCAGCCCGTTCTCTTAGAATCGAACTTAAGTAGGAACACGGTATTCTGCGACTATTCAGCGACTTTACCGCTCGGCTGACAGTGACAGAATGTCTGCTACCTATACATTAATATACTACATAGGTAGATTTGTTTCCGAGAAAGAGATGCGAAACAGAAAAGATATGCGAATGTGCCATTTGGTAGTGCTCTATTTAAATGATCAACTTGTAAGTTAAGTGGGTGGCCAAATACCAGACAAGACATTTTTTAAAGCATAAAGATAATTAAATGTATTTTAAAAATTGAGTTTGTAATCAAGCTTTGCTATCTAGGAATAAGACATAGCTTGCAGTTAAGTTATATTCTTTCTTAAAAAAAATATTTCTTTTGTTCACCTATTAAAAATAACAATCAGCAGCGTGTGTTTTTGAAAATATCCCTAAATGCAACATAAATACACGGCAGATTTCTTTAGGGAATTCTTTACGAAGACATTTTACCACTTAGGTGGAAAACGTTTTGCTAAATTAAACTCTAAATTTACAAAGGCGATTTTATGAGAAAACAGAAGGAGGACTCTACATTGGACTAATAATTAGCCAGTTGCTCATCAGTGAAACATGATGACAATCTTGTATAAAATGAAAATCAGAACGATATTATTGCAAATTCTTCAATAAAGCATCTAACGTATTGCAAATTAAAAATTTAAAAAAGCGTTCTTTATTTTGTGAGTTTATTTGTGAAACTATTTGAGAAATAACCTCATTTTATCTTGTAATATTGGAAAATATTTTCAGCTGTCATTATCTATCACAAATTAAATACTTTGAAAGTAGATTCATTTTAAGCTGTTTAAAATATTATTTGTGTTCGTGCTTAGGGTGAAGAAATGTTTGTGTACTGTGTTCATTCATAAGTATATGTATTTCGCCAGGATTTTGATTTTGCACTTCCCAGTTTTTATCAAATAACATAAAATTAGCATTTCAAGGGGAAAAAAACAACATTTTTTGTTTATCTTTAATTTAAACGACAAAGGGATTAGAATTTTTGTTACTTTGCAAAAAGTACTTAATGAAAAGATGGATTTCGAATTTGAAATGTTTTTGCTATTTGGTTAGTAAATTAATTAATATAATGTAGTATACTACTTAGTTAACTATGTTTTTATTGGGGGAACCATTTAAGGACATATTATAACGGTGGAAATTACTTTTTTTCTTTTTGAAGTTCGTCTATACATTATAAAATTAACCAATTGATCAAAATTTGCATTATACAATAAAATAAATACTGTAACACAACAACAACGATAAATAGCCTTCTTATATAACAGCTCCAATTAAAATTGCTAACTAACTAAAAACAACGAACGTGGAGACATTTCTATTATGTAGTAAAGTAAGCTTTAAAATATTTTGGAAGAACTGGTCAGAAATTATGTGAAAGAAAGTGAATCCAATTTTCATTTAAAAAAATTTTCTTATAATGTGTGAGCTTATTTTAAGCCATTTTACCTAGTAATAACAACTTGATATTGTTTTAGATTAAAAATAATGAATGCAATATCATCCATATTTCGAAATGGGCTTATTTAGTTATTTATGCTGTTATAACTACTAATAACTGTTGATGAAACATTTCCACAGCAACATAATTTTGATCTGCTATGCAAGTTTATTTATGTGTTTATTTTTTAAACAAATATTGAATCGTCGAATGTAAAAAAAAAGCATTAATAAAATCTTTAAATGCCCGTCTTTGAATTTGAGTTCGAATACAGCATATTTAAAACAAGAGACTATTACAAGACTTTGCTAGGATCCTGCTAACCGCCCAAGACGCTTTGTTAGAAGGAAACAACTGATTGAAAGCATGTGTTCAAATTATCACATCTGTCATTTATCTGTCGAACAAAAGGTAGGACTTTTGTATGAGTACGTTTCAAAACTTGTTTTTCCGTTCCGTAAGTACGCCAATCCCCAGGGGTGTAATTAGTCTTTTACGACAAATCTGAACTACTGCAGTTCTTCCGAAACGTGAAGAGAATATACTTACGATGACCTTACTGAATGATCTGAAAACCATCTGCTATTCTGAACTATTTTGTACTTTCTTTAAAAATGCAGAAGGTTATAAGTACAGGTTTTTTGCGCATCACCCGCACTTGAAATACGAGGGCAAACAAGATAGTTTGCAGCATTTTATATTTTATCCTGTTCTTGATGTTGTAGTCAACTTTTAATACATTGTATAATATATGGTTTATTAAAAAGTACGTCTTACGTTACAATTGTTACTTTTTCCTGTTTCTTCTAAATTTAGGTAATGTATTATAACAACGAGCGATTCTGTTTAACTTTCATTTGTATAAATAACCACACGGCAAACTTGTAAAACGATTTATCTTCATTCACAAGCTTGCAGGCGTTGGAAAGATAATGCACACCTGCTCTCTGACAATGATTCTTCATTCTCAGGACCCATCCGTAAAGTGTTCTTTTCAAACAGACTTCACACCCTATTAAGACTTTTGTGTCAACTGACAGCCACCTGCAGAAAGGTAGGGGAAGGAAGACCAGATCGCGTCGTCTAAACACGTCTTAACCAATCTTCGCGACATTCGGGTTTCGTGTATACACGTCTTAAGCATTTTTCGTGCGATTTGAAATTCGTGTAAAGACGTCTTAAGTATTTTTAAAGAAACTCCAAAAACATTTAAATACGTCTTATGCAGTTAAAGGGTTAATATGCCTTTCACAAAATATACAACAAAATCGTAAATTTGGATGTCAAAAATATATTGCCGAAAATCATACAACAAAATGAGGAAACAAAATTTAATATTTTGTGTTTATACCTTTTGCACTCATAACAGCTTTTCTCATAGAGAAAACCGAAGTTCTGGTTGTTGAGAAGGTTCTATTTGGAAAAACCAAAGTCCTGATGGAAATTCTGTGACACTCGTGCAGGAGTACCACTCCTCATTATACAAGTTCATTATTACGAAATTTATGATTACTGACTTCTAGGTCCAATTTGTGCCATAAATTTTAAATTGAATTTATGTCGGACGATTCAGGTGGTATCTTTAACTCGCGAGTAACGATTGCCAGGTGAACTTCACTATAACTTTAGGGTCACCATCCAAAATTCGTCTGATAAATTAACATGAATGAGGTTTAACAAAATCTAATCACTTTCTCCTATTTATTTCTGAAATGAAAGGTTTCTTTCTAGCTGCCCTTACGTAATAACTTCCTCCATGTCAGCCATTCCGTAGAGTCTGTACACTAAAAGTTTGATGTGAAGTATTAGCAACACCTTTGGCCAACTGCATATAATGAAGAAATTTATTTCGTAACCTCTTTGATAATGCAACGCTTTCCCTTGTAGAAAACATTTGGAAGTCGTCCACTTTTAATTTTATTTTCTGTCGATAATGTCTCTTTGAACTTTTTGACAACACTTCTAACAGTTCTAACACTTCTCACGTCCAGTTGTATTCCTCGTGAATCTTTACATTATGGTAACTTGGCGATTTTTTGGCGAAAATTTGGTGACCAACCCTACTACAGCAACCTTCCAGTTTTTTTGATGCAATTTTTTTCACGAAGTAAAGGCATTTTTTTTAACTCAACATTTTTTTTCCACCAATCTAATAGCCGAATTACGCTTATACTAGAACTTTTATGGTACAAAAATGCTTAATCATGACGAAGATTAGGTGCGAAATTGGGAGATAGTGAAGAATCGCAAACTGCTTGTCGCGTATTTAAGAATTGCACATACACAGTATCCATGTACACGTCGACCTATTTTCACTTAAAAACATCCCAGAATAGCACAAAAATGGCATTGCGCACACACTTGACTTTATCTATCGACCTATTTTCACTTAAAAAGTCAAAGAAAATTGACAAAAATCCAACTCTTCTTACTCTTGTAAAAAGTGCCAAACAAATAAGTGGGCGATCCTGCACTTTAGCAGCAAAATTGTTTCTAAGTATTATTAGCTAAAAAATCACGACCGGAATTTTCCGGAAAAAGTCACGTTACATGTCTCATGATCTTTCATTTCTCTGAGACAAAATAATCTGTGATTCGAATTGTGCACTTCTCAGATTATTGCTAAACTCCTAGCTAGTAAGCTTTATCGCCTTACCAAAATATAACCCAACTACCTGTTACCATATTCTTAAGATTAGCCAAAAAATTGGCCCAACTGGATTGGGAATGGGAAAAAATTTGCCCCAACTGGGGTGGGAAAAAATTGACCCAACTGGGGTGGGAAAAAATTGATCCAACTCACGTGGGAAAAAATTGCCATAACTGGGGTGGGAAAAAATTGCCCGAACTAGGGTGGGGTAAAATTGTTCCAACTAGGGTGGGAAAAATTGCCCCAACTAAGGTGGGAAAAAATTGCCTTAACTGGGGTGGGGAAAAAATTGCCCCAACTGGGGTGGGAAAAAATTGCTCCAACTAGGGTGGGAAAAAAGTAGCCCCAACTAGAGTGGGAAAAAAATAGCCCCAACTGGGGTGGGAAAAATTGCCCCAACTAAGGTGGGAAAAAATTGCCCTAACTGGGGTGGGAAAAAATTGCCCCAACTAAGGTGGGAAAAAATTGCCCCAACTAAGGTGGGAAAAAACTTGCCCTAACTGGGGTGGCAAAAAATTGCCCCAAATACTTTTCCCCCTTCGCAATAAAGGAAATGCTTGATAATTTTAGCTGGTCATAACGAACACAAGAGATAATAAACCTGCAAATCTAATAAAACTTTCGTTTTAATATGCCTTTCACAAAATATACAACAAAATCGTAAATTTGGATGTCAAAAATGTATTGCCAAAGATCATACAACAAAATGAGGAAACAAAATTTAATATTTTGTGTTTATACCTTTCGCACTCATAACGGCTTGTAATCTATTTCTCATAGAGAAAACCGAAGTTCTGGTTGTTGTGAAGGTTCTATTGGGAAAAACCAAAGTCCTGATGGAAATTCTGTGACACTCCTCATTATACAAGTTCATTATTACGAAATTTTATGTTTACTGACTTCTAGGTCCAATTTGTGCCATAAATTTTAGATTGAATTTATGTCGGACGATTCAGGTGGTATCTTTAACTCGCGAGTAACGATTGCCAGGTGAAGTTCCCTATACCTTTAGAGTCACCATCCAAAATTCGTCTGATAAATTAACATGAATGAGGTTTAACAAAATCTAATCACTTTCTCCTATTTATTTCTGGAATGAAAGGTTTCTTTCTAGCTGCCCTTACGTAATAACTTCCTCCATGTCAGCCATTCCGTAGAGTCTGTACACTAAAAGTTTGATGTGAAGTATTAGCAACATCTTTGGCCAAGTGCATATAATGAAGAAATTTATTTCTTAACCTCTTTGATAATGCAAAGTTTTCCCTTGTAGAAAACATTTGGAAGTGGTCCACTTTTAATTTTATTTTCTGTCGATAATGTCTCTTTGAACTTTTTGACAACACTTCGAACAGTTCTAACACTTCTCACGTCCAGTTTTATTCTCGGTGAATCTTTACATTAAGGTAACTTGGCGATTTTTTGGCGAAAATTTGGCGACCAACCCTGCTACAGCAACCTTCTAGTTTTTTGATGCCATTTTGTTTTCACTAAGTAAAGGCATTTTTTTTAACTTAACATTTTTTTCCAACAATCTACTAACCGAATTACGCTTATACTAGAACTTTTATGGAACAAAAATGCTTAATCATGACGAAGATTAGGTGCGAAATTGGGAGATAGTGAAGAATAGCAAACTGCTTGCCGCGTATTTAAGAATTGCACATACACAGTATCCATGTACACGTCGACCTATTTTCACTTAAAAAAACCCAGAATCGCACAAAAATGGCATTGCGCACACACTTGACTTTATCTATCGACCTATTTTCACTTAAAAAGTCAAAGAAAATTGACAAAAATCCAATTCTTCTTACTCTTGTAAAAAGCGCCAAACAAATAAGTGGGCGATCCTGCACTTTAGCAGCAAAATTGTTTCTAAGTATTATTAGCTAAAAAATCACGACCGGAATTTTCCGGAAAAAGTCACGTTACATGTCTCATGATCTTTCATTTCTCTGAGACAAAATAATCTGTGATTCGAACTGTGTAATCCTCAGATTATTGCTAAACTCCTAGCTAGTAAGCTTTATCGCTTTACCAAAATATAGCCAAACTACCTGTTACCATATTCTTAAGATTAGCCAAAAAATTGCCCCAACAGAATTGGGAGTGGTATAAAAATTGCCCCAACTGTGGTGGGAAAAAATTGACCCAACTGGGGTGGGAAAAAATTGATCCAACTGGGGTGGGAAAAAATTGATCCAACTCACGTGGGAAAAAATTGACCCAACTGGGGTGGGAAAAAATTGATCCAACTCACGTGGGAAAAAAATTGCCACAACTGGGGTGGGAAAAAAATTGACCCAACTGGGGTGGGAAAAAAATTGACCCAACTGGGGTGGGAAAAAAATTGACCCAACTGGGGTGGGAAAAAAATTGACCCAACTGGGGTGGGAAAAAATTGATCCAACTCACGTGGGAAAAAATTGCCACAACTGGGGTGAGAAAAAAATTGCCCCAACAGGAGTGGGAACAAATTGCTCCAACTGGGGTGGAAAAAAAATTGCCCCAACTGGGGTGGGAAGAAATTGCCCCAATTCACGTGGGGAAAAAATTGCCCCAACTGGGGTGGGAAAAAATTGCCCCAACTGGGGTGGAAGAAATTGCCCCAACTAGTGTGGAAAAAAATTGCCCCAACTGGGGTGGGAAAAATTGCCCCAACTAAGGTGGGAAAAAATTGCTCCAACTAGGGTGGGAAAAAATTGCCCCAAATGGAGTGGGAAAAAATTGCCCTAACTGGGGTGGGAACTGGGGTGGCCCTAACAGGCGTGGTGGCTATTCGACAACGACTCTGGTATTCTATGTCAAACCTGCTTAGTGGACTGCCCGGTAGTACTGGTAGGGGCGCAACCGAACGGTGGAGCGGCCAAGATTATAGGACCACACCTCATGGTGGTCTCGGTTCGCGGGGAGTGGTGAACCCCGTTGACCCGTTCAGACGTGAGGAATGAGAGCAACTTTTTGATCCGTCGCCCGTAAGTGTGGGACGAGGGGGCGGTGTATCGTTACATTTCTAAGCTCTTCGTGGGCACTTTAGTCTGTTAAACCACCTCCCGCCTGATACGGAGACATTGAGGGTGACAGACCCGGTAGTACGGTTGGAAGGCGACTGTGGAACCGGTAAATTTAAATACCTTTAGGGTCACCATCCAAAATTCGTCTGATAAATTAACATGAATGAGGTTTAACAAAATCTAATCACTTTCTCCTATTTATTTCTGTAATGAAAGGTTTCTTTCTAGCTGCCCTTACGTAATAACTTCCTCCATGTCAGCCATTCCGTAGAGTCTGTACACTAAAAGTTTGATGTGAAGTATTAGCAACATCTTTGGCCAACTGCATATAATGAAAGAATTTCTTTCTTAACCTCTTTGATAATGCAAAGTTTTCCCTTGTAGAAAACATTTGGAAGTCGTCCACTTTTAATTTTATTTTCTGTCGATAATGTCTCTTTGAACTTTTTCACAACACTTCTAACAGTTCTAACACTTCTCACGTCCAGTTGTATTCTTGGTGAATCTTTACATTATGGTAACTTGGCGATTTTTTGGCGAAAATTTGGCGACCAACCCTGCTACAGCAACCTTTTAGTTTTTTGACGCCATTTTGTTTTCACGAGGTAAAGGCATTTTTTTTAACTCAACATTTTTTTCCGACAATCTACTAGCCGAATTACGCTTATACTAGAACTTTTATGGATCAAAAATGCTTAATCATGACGAAGATTAGGTGCGAAATTGGGAGATAGTGAAGAATAGCAAACTCCTTGCCGCGTATTTAAGAAGTGCACATACACAGTATCCATGTACACGTCGACCTATTTTCACTTAAAAAACATCCCAGAATAGCACAAAAATGGCATTGCGCACACACTTGACTTTATCTATCGACCTATTTTCACTTAAAAAGTCAAAGAAAATTGACAAAAATCCAATTCTTGTAAAAAGCGCCAAACAAATAAGTGGGCGATCCTGCACTTTAGCAGCAAAATTGTTTCTAAGTATTATTAGCTAAAAAATCACGACAGGAATTTTCCGGAAAAAGTCACGTTACATGTCTCATGATCTTTCATTTCTCTGAGACAAAATAATCTGTGATTCGAACTGTGTAATCCTCAGATTATTGCTAACCTCCTAGCTAGTAAGCTTTATCGCCTTACCAAAATATAACCCAACTACCTGTTACCATATTCTTAAGATTAGCCAAAAAATTGCCCCAACTGGATTGGGAATGGGAAAAAATTTGCCCCAACTGGGGTGGGAAAAAATTGACCCAACTGGGGTGGGAAAAAATTGATCCAACTCACGTGGGAAAAAATTGCCACAACTGGGGTGAGAAAAAAATTGCCCCAACAGGAGTGGGAACAAATTGCTCCAACTGGGGTGGAAAAAAAATTGCCCCAACTGGGGTGGGAAGAAATTGCCCCAATTCACGTGGGGAAAAAATTGCCCCAACTGGGGTGGGAAAAAATTTCATCAACTGGGGTGCGAAAAAAATTGCCCCAACTAGGGTGGGAAAAAATTGCCCCAACTGGAGTGGGAAAAAATTGTTCTAACTAAGGTGGGAAAAAAATTGTCCCAACTGGGTGGAAAAAAATTGCCCCAACTGGGTGCAAAAAAAAATTGCCCATTCGCGATTATGGTGAAGAGTCGCTAATCGTAAAAATAGTTTAATCCTAATGAAGCATCAAAGTAAGCACACGGATATAAAATGTACAGTAATTTTAAAAAGTCTTTAAATTTATGTTTTTTCAGTTTTTTCATGTCATCCAATATTTCGACGAGAATAGAAATAGCAATTTTTTAAAAATTAAAGATATTCGATATGGTTGCTCTGTACAAGCATTAGTTCTTTTGAAGCAGAATTGAAAATGCTTTTAGTCTTCTAAGCAATTTTGAGACTGGGCTCAAAAATACATGCAGAACTCGACTTATTGTTGCTTGAGTCATTTTCTCGATGTCAAAAGCGATAATATGCCGTGAAATTCAATCCAAATATTAATGCGTGATAAAAATGGCGAAAGTGAAATGTCAGCCATTCATTGAACTCAGAAAATGAAAGCACTACGAGATTTTCTGCTATTACTCAATATATTTATAACTGCGAAATAAATGCAAATTAAAATATAAGCAACATCTACGCTCACATGCACGAATATTTAGTGTCACAAATTAGCTCAATAGAATCTCATTGGTCCATTTTCGAAACCCCTCCCTCAGTGGCTACGCTGATGTGCACTTGGGAAATATGCTAACGGTTATCACACGGCGCTTATTCGAGAGGTCCAGGTGCGAACCCCGGCGACGGCATTTCTCATCGTTCATGTACGTCGTTCATTGCAAAATATTTCATGTACGTACTCTTGCTTCAAAAACACCTGATTTCCCTACAAGCTTAATAATAAATTTAAAAGTACAAAAATAAATGGATTAGCAGGAGTGAGTAGGACACAGATTGGAAGACTGCAAGCTCAAAGATAGCGTAGAAAAACCTTAACAAACCCTTTGGGCAAGATTTTTTCTGCCTTTCTTTCATGTTAAGAAAGAAGAAATTCCATTTATTAAGGAGTGAATGAAACAGTTAAAAAGGTGAGAAATATGTGTTGATTTGAGTAGTTCTGCTGCCTGCGGCATAGCCGAAATTTCTCCTATTTGAGATATCAAAACCGGTACAGGTCAGTTCGACGCCAGCGGTTCGACGCCAGCGTTTCGACGCGTGGTCAATTCGACACGAGGTCGTTTCGACGCGGGGTCAGTTCGACGCCATACTTTTTTTGCTTTTGTTTGACGCCATACTTTTCGTATTTTTATTTATTTTTAGAATAAGTTTGCATCATCATTCAAATAAACTTGCTGTCATCACCATTTGGTGTTTCACACCCCACATTATGGGAATTCATAGATGGTCTCAGGCGTGTTCAAAAATCAATTGATCAATGTTATGAACAATTTGTACGTGGAGATGAACCGCCGCACAAGCGGAGTAGGTATCTGCGAGCTGATATGAGAATTAAAGTATAGTTGAAGATTTTGAAAATCGAGAAATAATGGAATACCTGAAAGGTGTGGCGCATAATTTTGCAATGGATTAGTATAATAACAGTTCTATGATGTAATCTTATTTATCTCTAATCTTATTTATGTGTAATCTTATTTATCTGTAATTATATTTGTCTGCAATATAATATAACTACTTTGTAACCATATGTTTATTTACCATTTGTGTATTTTTCCTTTTTGATGCTGTTTTGTGAAATAAATTAAAAAAAACCCTCCCACATATCCGGGGGCCTTGACGTTGGCGAGGGGGCTTCTCACTAATCTGGGACACAAACAAAAATCTAGAACACTTTCACACATATATTTATTTCAAATATGCATGCAAACAATCGCTAATTCAATAAATAAAAATCAGTCATATTACTTATTTATATTACTTCATATTTATTCTAAAAATAAATAAAAATACAAAAAAAAAAAAAATATGGCGTCGAACTGCCCCTGCGTCGAAACGTACGGCGTCGAACTGCGCCGGTGTCCAAACGTTAGAGTCGAACCGTTGGCGTCGAAACGACCTGCTTCGATCAAAACATCCATATCTCAACTAGATCAGGTAAGACTAAACACTATGACCATCCCCAAACAATATTGCCAAATTTTAAATTTAAAATTACAAATCAGAATTGCACGTTCGTTAAATAATTTAACGTTAATTACGAAATTTTTTAAAAATATTTTATATAAAGTACTTACGAAAGGTATTCTTGAAGTTAGTTAGAAATCATTTAATGTGGAAATTTCCAAGTACCGCGTAATTATAGCTCTGGAGATTTTTTGAATACCTCGTAAATTATAAGTCACTTTAATAGATGCTTAAAAACGCGATGTATTTTTTAATTACAAACTATTGTCGTGTAAAGAATGTAGAGCAGTGAAAATTTGCTAGACTTATGCTAAAACACATTTAAATTTCTTTATCTTATTCTGCATCGAAGTTAGTAGAACCTAGGAATTTAAATCTTTTGATTCATAGACTTCTTTCGCGTTGTAAAGTGGAAACACAGACATATTTATCTTTATTGTTGTGAGAATACTGTAAAGTAGTTTCGTTTGCAACAACGTCAATACTGCAGAAAACACTACAAACTTCTAATGTTCTCAATTCATATTTGGTATACAACAGTAAATTTATCTCGAATTTCTGTGATAATTTTTTATTATATTTTGTTTATTTAATTATACCTGGTTATAAATAAAATTTCTTTGTTAATTTTTTAATTGAATAAAATTTATTTTTATTTTGTTTATTTTATTTTTGGTTGCATTTGGTTTTGTATACAGCAGTAAATTTGTTTCGAATTTCTGCGATTATTTTTTCAAAATTGAGTCCATTTTTTCCACGTTTACGCGGATATCAAACAAGCCAACTGTTTTTATTTATTTATTTTTCCAATTATTTTTATACCTTTTTTAATTACTTTTTTTTAACCAATTTGTGCTACATTTCTTCAGAATTCCCGCAAAAACGCACGAACTGCAACTATCCGAATCGCTTTCAGAATTTCAGTTCTTTTCAGAATCAACTGAAGAAGAGCAGAAAAAGGAGAAAAAAGGAAAAGGAAGCTGAAGAAAAGGAAAGGGAAGAGACAGGAGGAGAGTGAGGATGACGTGTCACCTTGAGAAATTAAAAAACATTCTTTTGCAAATTCCTCGATGTTCAGAAGTGAATGCTGAGGATACGGCAGAATGGATGGTATGCGATGCGACAGTCCCTAATTCTAAGTGATGAACTTATTGAAAGTGTGAGAGAAGAAATTGTCGAGAAGATAACCTTGATGAAGTTGAAGCAGACACGGGACCTTCAGCTAGTGAAGCGTTTGCCGGCCCTGAAACTGCACTGAAATGGATGGAGGGTCAGCCTGAGTGTGACCCCATGCAACTTCTCATTGTCAAGCTCGACTTGGCTGCCGGAAAACCGATGAAATCAGTGAAACAGTTTACTTAGAACAAGATGTTCAGCAAGCAATGACTTTCAAGCACTTGCACGTACTGTACGGGAATCCTCCCGTTTGAACCAGTGCTAGCAGAATCTCCTTTCTCAGAAAAGTCGCGTCTAGCAGGGACTGTGATAACCTTAACCTCTTTAGCCGCAACAGAGCTTTTATCTCGAAGCTTTACAGCCCTACTGGTAAACCCATGGAGGTAGGAAGTAAGATGGAGTGGCCCTAAAGAGGTTTCTCCCGTAGTCTGATCTGAAGCACCGGCGATCCCTACGTGGTGACCAAAACATTGGGTCATTTACCATTCAGATCAATGGGTTTCGACGCGATCGGATATAAATATTTTGTAATTACGTCGTAAATATACATATAAATGTATATATTTTCTTTTTCTACAACACTTTAGAGTCTTAAGTATATGAAAACAACATATTTTTAAACAGCATTTCATTCTGAACGGAATCAAATGCTGTACTTTTCACAGAATAGTTTTGTCAGAATGGTTTAATTTGAATAAAATATTTTCACAAGTTTTTGTTTATTACATTAGAAAAAAAATTTAAGGTAATTCGATTTGATTCGGCTAAGGTACAAAAATTAAGATCAAAGTTTATTGTATTATTAATATTAAAATTATGCATTATTTCTTTTCTATTTACAGAGCTTCTTCCTAAAATACTTTCTTAAATATGACATGATTTTTTGGCTTCTGAGGCATCTTTTAAATCGAAAAATGTATTCGCTACTTTTATTGTACTTGCATTAATTTATAATTACATTGCACTTGCATTAATTTATAATTAATGCTCTATTCGGTTCATTTTAAATTAGAGAATTATTAGAAATTAGCGAAATAATTTAAATAGTACTTAATTTTCTCTGAACATTTCTGGAAAGGAATAAAATAAGGATTTTATTTTTAATTAACCCAAATAAGTAAAACGTGTAAGCCCAAAGTGATTATTTTTCAGATATATAAAATTAAAACGATGAGTTTAAAATGAGCAGCAGTAAAGCCTCTCCTCTAAAAAATTTTAAAAGGTACACGTTACAATAATATATGGATGTGAAAAAAATTATTTTATTTAAAACAGTTTGGCATTTGGAACATACAATAAAAGTATCAAATACTCTATCAAGGGTATCTAAAGGTACCGTAAGGTATTTTTCATTCTTTAAGCATAACATTTTTGTTAAAATCTATAGTTTTGTAGTTTAACAGCTTAGAATTTTATAAAAACAAATTCATAATCAAAATCGCTGTTGTTAGTTATCGAAAAATAACCAAGATGTGATATTTTACGTAAATGGGACTAAACTATACATATCCATCTCACTATGAATGTTTCTTTCATGCGAAAGTGTCCCTTTTCCGATTTGTATGGAATTGTCGTGTGTCGAAATACTATCAGAACACTGTCAAGCGAGCTTCTGAATGTAAACAAAGAACACCCATCTGGTGACCGAAACTTCGAAGTAGTGCTTCACTTCTAGTGCCGGTTGGCCACTCCTTCCTTCCTTACCTCCATGGGTAAACCTAGCGTCTGCTCATCCATCTTCTTGGTGGGCAGACTCTTTTCTTCCGCGCAGCCATAGGCGTAAGAAAGTAGCGGGAATAAACATGACGACAACATCCAATCCTGCATTCGGCGTTTCATTCCCTGTTATTTCACTCTTACGAGTATATGTTAGACTTGTACAAGTAGAGATAGACCCCCAAAGTACGAGACAACAACACGGAAGTGAGCGGCACTTAACCCCAATTTAAGCGAATCGAAATATCATTAATGGAACATTCGTTGAGACGAATTTCACTGAGAAGCATTTCGATATAAAACTATCATTATTATTTACTTGGCAATAGTGGAATTGTATGCATTCCTACCTTACAATCTTACATTGTTTGATATTGCACTGAATTTCTAGTCATAGTAAGAGAAAAGAGGTAAAATCCTTACCTGAAATCGCCGCATGTGTCTGGGATTCCCTGCGTTTTTTAGACAGTTCTGATTGCACTTCCAGAAGAACTTCAGAAAAAACCTGAAAAATATGGCAGGGTATATTATTTCTTAGATTTAAGTTTTACACTCATTATACAAATGACATTCTTCAATTTGTCTTTATTGAATGAATGCGAGATAAGTT
The DNA here is from genome assembly GCF_044657685.1 of Stegodyphus dumicola. Lineage (NCBI taxonomy): Eukaryota > Metazoa > Arthropoda > Arachnida > Araneae > Eresidae > Stegodyphus > Stegodyphus dumicola. Next base: position 190,670,750 of record NC_140776.1, on the reverse strand, counting down.
TGTCACTTGCGTTACTAAAATAATTTTAGTTCACTAAAAAACAATTGCTCAAAATAAAGTAATTTTACAAGACATAGTGGAAAAAGTCAGCGTACGAACGATAAAAACATTTACCATAAATAAAAAAATCTAATGTGTACACCACATGAATTCTTTGTACGGAATATTAAATTATACGCATTTTTTCTTGCATTTTATTTAAACTTATTAGATTGAATTAAACCTACTTCGCCGACAGCGCATAAACCACAATAGAATAAATGCATTCTTTAAAATTCATTTTTTACCATAGCGACACTCTGGCGCTAGGTTTACTTAACAGTCTTATATTTCATTCATATTATACACCAGCGGCCGAGCGGTAAAGTCGCTGAACACTGGTAATTCGGTCTGAGGTTCGAATCCCGCGAACGGGCTGGCTGCATGGGCGTTTTCGTGGTTTTCCCCATGTGTAACGTGTATACGAGCCAGTTTCCCTTAGAAAGTCCTCCACGAAGGCATCCCTCCCCTTAGGCAGATAGCTCTCGAGGCTTTGCCATAATCACACACACACACATTCATATTATAACTCAGAATGCACAAAATTCATTCATATTATAACTCTGTAGGGTTTATATTTATTTTAACTAACATTTATTTTAAGTTTAAACTATCTTTCCTGTCAAGCCTTACTTTCCCCTGGAACTGCCAATGCCAGAATATGTAAATTTTAGTAGAACGCGCAAGGATTCAAATTATCAGCGGAAGTATTATGATTTAAATAGAAAGGAAACAGATTCGTTCGGAAGGTGATATTCTTACTTCACGAGCGCGGAGGTAGTTAGCGAAAAATTGAAGAACCCCGCGTTTCGGCCTATGTGCTTGGCGGGAAGTAGTGTTAATCGTCCAAGTGAGCTTCAAGTCTGCTGAATTAGCAGCGGTATTGTAAAACGCGGTGAGTTAGTTATTTTAGAGAGCCTCGTAGTTAGAGTCTTGTCTTTAGTTTCTTTTCAGGTTATTATTTTTATTTGACCGCCGAGTTGGCGCAGTCTGTGAGCGTCAAGAGCACGTAATTGTAATTTTTACGTTGAATAAAAAGGGACTTAAACCCTTTACAAGACTCTGTGTTTTATCCAGTTTTCACAGTCACCCCTTGGTTGCGTGCAAGTTGGAGGCGCGCAACGTTACATTGGCGCCCGAACACTTATCGAACTGAAATGGCCGAAAATTGGATGGAAGCCGCTGGACAACACCAAGAAATGACAACTCAGTTAGAAGGATTTGGATACCTGGTCCAGACGTTGAGAGCGTCAATCAAGCCAAACGTCCATTTCGACGGAAAAAATTCGGTGGCGGTATTTCTAGAAGGTCTAGAAAACCACTTTCAGCTCTACCCTGTTCCTGAAAGACAAAAAGTTGCCATCGCCACATCAGCACTAAGAGGACAGGCCGCGCTATGGTGGAAAAATATAGGCAAATTTTTATTAGGGGAATTTGGAAGCCAGACATATACATTTGAAAATTTCAAAAAATCACTAGTAAAGGCCTTCCCCATAGTGAAAGATCGCGCACGGCTGGAAGCCGAACTATATAGTTTCTATCAACGGGATATAGCAGAATTGACGGACTTTATTCTACGAAAAATCAAGCTAACGGATATGCTGTATGGAAAGAAACCCGATGCGGAGATTATTGAAATAATATTACCAAGATTGTTACCCGCTGTTCAAGACTACTTTTAAATTAGAAACCCAAGCACATTGCAGGAACTCTTCGAATTGGCGGTGAAGTTTCAAAATCGCAGAATAGCGGAAAAAGCGAGAGGAGAAACATATTCTCAAAGTACCCGAAGGAAATCTTCAAAGGAGGAAACCAGAAATGGAAATCGCTCTTATGGGGGAAAAAGCTATCAAGCTAACGCATCGAAACTCGAAGGTCAAGGCCCAAAAAGAAAATTTGAAAATAAACATCTGCGTACCCAGAAGACACAGATTGAAAGGAAAGCTTTAAACGAGTAGAGGGGCCTGTGAAAGGGAGGGTCTAGACCCCGGAAGTTTTAAAAAAACCCTCAAATAGACATTTAAATACGGTCATCGTAAAAAACTCACAGCTACCAATTATACAAGTCCTGGTTGGCGATGTACCAGTAGAAGCCCTCATCGATACAGGAGCAGAAGGAAATTTTATGAGTGAAAATTTCTTCAAAAAGAATTTTTATAGGGTACGATTATTTAAAACCAAAAATACGGAAATTATAGCGGCGCAAGGAAAAACATGTCACTGCATCGGGAAATTATCATTAAATTTACAGGTAAAAGAGGAAAGTCTCAAAGTATTAATTTTTGTGGTGAAAGATCTGCAACATTCTCTTATTTTAGGTATGGAGTTTTTAAGGGCCGCGAGGGCCAAATTAAATTTTCAAGATAGTTCCGTGGTGTTGGAGATGGACCAGAGGGTGGTGGAACCTGTGGAGACACCGCAAGTGGACCTTAGCCATCTGAATGACCATGAAAGGAAAGCAATACAGCAAGTGGTGAGTAATTTTTCTCGTTTGTTTTCAGAAAAACCAGGAAACTGCGAAATAGTGACGCACAAGATTCAATTAAATGCCGAAAAACCTTGTAGGACTAAACCTTATCGGTATGACAAACAAAAAGACGTAATCATCGAAGAACATATTCAGGAGATGTTAAAGAATAAAATAATAACGCCCATAAATAGTGAGTACGCGAGTCCAGTCGTACTATGTAGGAAAAAGAACGAGTTTCCTCCTTCGGATAAAAGGGCTTGGAGGTTTGCTATCGATTACAGAAAACTAAATATTATTACTAAATTTCCAGTTTACACTTTGCCGGTTATAGACGAGATCATTATAGATCAAATCGACAAGATATATGTCTACTTTGGACTTAACGTCTGGCTACTATCAAATAGCTATGAGACCCGAAGATATACATAAAACCGCGTTTATAACAAAATCGGGCACTTATGCATTTTTACGCATGCCTTTTGGGTTGTGTGGGGCCCCATCAACATTCCAGAGAGCTATGGACATTGTTCTAAAGCCTGTCCTAGGAAAGTCAACTTTAATTTATCTAGATGATATAATTATAACGAGTAGTACGTTGGAACAACACATTAATGATCTAGAACAAGTTTTTAAATTATTAAAAGAGGCCGGTCTTACAATTAACGCCTCAAAATGCAAGTTCGCAACTAAAGAACTTAAATATCTCGGTTATAAAATTTCGCAAAAGGGAATAGAAACGCAAGATTCAAAAATAAAAGCTATTAAGAATTTCCCACCGCCCAACACCGCCAAGAAACTTTCTTCTTTCCTTGGGTTATGTTCTTACTATCGATCTTTCATAAAAGATTTCGCTAATATTGTTGAACCACTCTTAGTAATCAAAAGAAAAAGGGCTAAATTTACGTGGACAGCGGAAGCTAACACAGCTTTTGAAAGATTAAAAGAAGCGCTCATTAATGCCCCTGTTTTAAAATTCCCGGAGGGGGACGAAAACCTGGAAATTGCAGCAGATGCGTCAGACTATGCGGTGGGTGCGGTTCTTATGCAAAATAACCATCCTCTGGCATTTTTTAGTAAAACGTTGAATCAGACACAAAGGAATTATACAGCTACAGAAAGAGAAACATTAGCCGTATTAATGGCTGTACACAAATTTCGAGTTTATTTCGGCAAATCGCCAGTAACAGTCTTTTCGGATCATGCGGCTGTTGGTAGACTTTACTCGGGGAAAAACCTAACGCCCAGGTTAATAAGGTGGGCTTTAAAACTCCAAGAATATAATATCACAATAAAATATAAACCGGGTAAGGAAAACAATGTAGCTGACGCACTTTCTCGTATAAAACTGGACGATGAAGGAAATGAACTTAAATGCGCTGTGTTGACTTCAAAAATTTTAGATTCTAGAGATACGGTTATTACTGAACTGAAAGCTGATCCTGAATTTGGAAATATCTATGCTTATTTGAAAGACCCCGAAAGCTTTGAGCATACAGATATCGATGCGATAAGAAATAGAGCAAAAAACTATGAAATAATAGATAATTTATTATTTTATACGAAAACAACAAACGAAAATCTTGAGTATAAACCAGTCATCCCAGCCTCGCTTAGATTAAGCATTTTGAAGGAGTTGCACGAAGCAAAAACAGCGGGCCATCTAGGGGTCAGAAAGGTTTAAAAAGGGTACGCGAGGCGGTATATTTCCCGCAATTATACAAAATAGTAACGGCGTATGTCAGGTGCTGCAATCAATGTCAGTTAATAAATGATATTAATTACAGCCCGGCCGGGTACTTAAATAGCATTCGCGGTACATTTCCGAATGAAATTTTAGGCATAGATCTCCTTGGTCCCTTTCCCCAGAGCGAGTTAAATAAAAATCGTTTTCTTTTAGTAATAGTAGATCATTTTTCAAAATGGACAGAAATTGTTCCACTTAAACGCGCGTCAGCCAAAACAGTCGCAGATGCATTCTTACACAGATACATTTTAAAATACGGTGCACCGATAAAAGTCATTAGCGATAACGGAAAACAATTCATTAGTCAAATATTTGAAAACATATGCAATGGAGTTGGCATACGCCATATCAAAATGGTTCCATATAGACCACAGGCTAACATAGCAGAAAGAGTTAATAAAAACATAGTAAAAATAATTCGCAGTTACGTGAGCACACATCACAAGCGCTGGGATGGCTACATAAATGAATTAGCTTATGCTTTAAGAACGGCAAATCATGATACTACGGGAAATACCCCAGCAGAATTATTCTTAGGCCGAAAATTAATTACGCCTTTAGATAAATTATTCTTTGTGCAACAAAGAGAGCAGGAGTTTAAACAAAAAGATGTGCAAAAGCTGATTGATCAGGCGCTTAAAAGCTCGGATACGGCAAGAAATAGGCAGAAAATATATTATGATAGAAAACGCCGTGAAGCAGATTTTAAAGTTGGGGATAAAGTATTGAAGCGGAAATTTTCTTTATCAAGTGCCCCAGACAATTTTACTGCAAAGCTAGCTCCAAAGCTTGAAGGCCCCTATGTAATTCAGGAAATCAAAGGAGTAGTATTATATCTTAAGAACCAGAGAGGGGAAATCTGTAAAGCAAGTCCCGACCAGGTGAAAAAATACTATAATCCAAATGATTTTGAAATCCTTAAAAGTTTCTTGCAGGACTCAAGTCTAAACGAAATAGAAGGTCCAGAGATAACAACTATTCCACCACCCAAGAAAGAGAGAACTGAAGAGAGACCTAGCCCTTCTACAACCCGGACGTCGGTATCAAAAAGAAAAAATAATTTTCAAACTCCAGCGTTTAAGAAAAACAAAAATACAGATGCACCGGGTAAAGAAACCGTGGTAAAGAGAAAATCACCACCTACAAAAGATTGCAGGAGAAATTATATATCAAGGAGAACGCGCACACGGCCACAGAGTCAGGTGCCAGCAAGGCCGCCGTTCCGGAAACTGAAACGGCAACAGGAGGCACAAAAATACGACGAACAGAAGAAATTCAAGAAGGACTCCAGACCGGAGGACGTCAAGACCAGTCGTCCCAGGGAAAAACGGAAATGCCAACAACCAGACGATTACTCCGCCAAGAGGCCAGCATATAGAGGACGCAAAAGAAAAAGCAATGTGGACGACACTCGGAGATCAATAAGGAGAAGATTGACATCCATGAAACCTCTAACTTGGGAGCAATATTGCCAAAAACGAATGACGGAGTTTCAAGCATCGAAAACTCAAAGATAAGTTAAAACCTTCTATAAATTGTTTTTCTCTTTTGTTCCGAAATGTTATGCATAAGTACGAAGTTCTATGTTTTGACGAAAGTCAATATGTCTCGGTTGAGACTTAGTTTTGTTTTACTTTATTTAGCTAAGGCAAAAGTATTATTTTCTTTAAGTGTAAAAGCTAAAAACAAGCATTTTCTGTTGGTCGAAAGACTAATTCTGTTATGTTAAAGCCAAAATTTGGCAGAAGATAAAAATAACTTCGTATTCTTGTACTAATAAGAATTTTAGTTTCAGTGCCGCCAGCTTGGCGAAGAATGAGTAAAGTAAAAATTTATTTTCTCTTATTCATTTTATGGTAAATTGTAAAAATCATATGTATTAAAATTTTGTAAATATACGTAAATACTTGAATGTTATGTAAAAGTAGAATTTAGTCTAGAAGCATAAAATTGTAGATGCTAAAAGTGAATGCTTAAAAGCAATGAAGTCAAAATTTAAGTATTAAATTGTAGATAAAGTCATGCTTTAGAGCGAAAGCCTGCATGTTTAAAGATGAATGAGGGGGAAGTTAGAATGAATGTGTTTTGTAGGGTTCTCCACCTACATTTGAATTTTTAAGAATATTAAAGTAGCTCATTGAGTTGTAGAATGTCGAGTAAGGTGTGTCTATTTGGTCGTTGAATTCTAACAAATCATGGTGGTTAGGGGAAGTGTTGTAAGACTAAAACACGAATATTCCCGTTTGACACCACACACGGTGGAGAGCCAGGGTAAAGTTAAATTAATGCTTGAAAAATTGAATGAATGTGAAGTAAGCAATAACTAAGAAAAACGAATCGTTAAAAACAAAAATTTATTGTGTCAAGAAAGTGTAAATTATAATGTATTTAGAAAGATACTGATACTTATTCCTTCCAGATGCTGGAAGGAAAGACCAAGATTGATTGATGAAGTCCAGGAAAAATTGCTGTAAGAAGAGAGCTTTATAACGATCAACAGAATTTTAGTATACAATTTGTTACATAAGATTTTTGTTGTGTAAACGAGGTTCTCGCCAGTTAGTTCAGAATTAGAGAAACTTACAACAGGTCGTTTGTAGGACCTGCTTCCAAGTTTTCCAAATTCTGGCAGCGGCAAATGTAGGGTTTATATTTATTTTAACTAACATTTATTTTAAGTTTAAACTATCTTTCCTGTCAAGCCTTACTTTCCCCTGGAACTGCCAATGCCAGAATATGTAAATTTTAGTAGAACGCGCAAGGATTCAAATTATCAGCGGAAGTATTATGATTTAAATAGAAAGGAAACAGATTCGTTCGGGAGGTGATATTCTTACTTCACGAGCGCGGAGGTAGTTAGCGAAAAATTGAAGAACCCCGCGTTTCGGCCTATGTGCTTGGCGGGAAGTAGTGTTAATCGTCCAAGTGAGCTTCAAGTCTGCTGAATTAGCAGCGGTATTGTAAAACGCGGTGAGTTAGTTATTTTAGAGAGCCTCGTAGTTAGAGTCTTGTCTTTAGTTTCTTTTCAGGTTATTATTTTTATTTGACCGCCGAGTTGGCGCAGTCTGTGAGCGTCAAGAGCACGCAATTGTAATTTTTACGTTGAATAAAAAGGGACTTAAACCCTTTACAAGACTCTGTGTTTTATCCAGTTTTCACAGTCACCCCTTGGTTGCGTGCAAGTTGGAGGCGCGCAACGTTACAACTCAGAATGCACAAAATAAACCTAGAACTATGTATAAAAGAAATTAAGCAAACAAAAGAAAAGAGAACAGTTTTTCACAGACGATTGAGTATTTCTCATTCAATTAATTCAGTTCTCACTTCGCGACAAGGCAAAAATGCATAAAAACTCAAAATATCTATATTAAAAATTACGAAGTAAATGTCAAACGCTTATTTTCTCGAAAAAATTCCAGAAAGAACTAAGCGTGATTTAATTGGCAATAATAAATGAATGCGTTATCTTTGTTGTTGCGCTGCTAAGTTTCTCTAGATTGGCAACAAATCCACTAGTCTCCTGTTTCAAATGTAAACATCAATGGCCGCCATTAAAAACAGGCTTAGCGGCAATTAAAAAACTTTAAAATTGCTGATAATTCTAAACGTATTGCACACAGATTTACCAAAGGCATAAAATACTAATCCTTAAAAACAACATAATTCAATCATATTTAAATCAAAAAATGTACAATTTACAAACATGTAAGAGTAAAGAAACTGATATCACTGAGCCGGGTAATAGAGTGGATATATATATAAATATATTTATATACGTTTGGTGCGGCCGGTTGCAACCAAAATACGAGGTGCATATCTACATGTTATAGCAGTCCTATATACAAAATTTCAACGTTCTGAGGATACTCGTTTTTGAGTTATGCGAGATACGTACGTACGCACGCACGTACGTACATACGTTCGTACAGACGCCACGAAAAATTCTCTTCAGAATTAATTTTAAAGCAGTTTTATAATTTTTTTTGAAGGAAGAGTCTTTTATTCTGTTCTTACGTACAGACATCTCGCAAAAACATCGTTAAATTGCATTCGATAGCGGTCAAAATGGATATTTTCGTTGAAATATGCTGCCTGAAATTTTTCGCGATTACAATACTTCCTTTTTACTTCGTACAAGGAAGTCAAAATAAATACACAGAGAGAGAAGTATAGTCATTTAATCAATATTAGTCTTGCGCTCTTAATATCAAGATTATCATTTCCAGAAGCATAGCCTAAAATAAGTAAAATTATAGCAAAATATGCAGTTTTTATTGCTAATGTAGTCTAGAGTTGTTTGTCATTAGTTAAACAGTCATTAAACTAATTTTAATGTTATTGTATTATCACTGGGGACCCTTTCACTTTCTTAATTAACCTCCTCATTAATAAAGCCTCCCCCCACACATACACACATACTTGATGGAGCAACTGAAGCTACCCAGCACTTGCTACCATGTCCTAGTGTCAAATTCCGATTACAGAAAAAGCAGTGGGTTGCATCTGGAGCTTACAACTCGGGTTTGCCGTGGGTAAACGTATATTCGAGTTTCTTTTGTAAGAAACTTCTAGAAAACTCTCAACGCAGGCTGGCAGCATGAAAGTTTGCGTGATTTTCCTCACAAGTGACGTATCAAAAAATCTTCCATGAAGGCATATTCTTCCTCTAGGGAGCATATTTTGCCGCAATTCTAATAATAATTTTTTTATTGCACTGTGTTTACATTTTTAGCCTTCTGTACAATTAAATCTGATGATGAAAGCATCTTTTTAAATTAAGGCATACCAGCTCTAATTAAACTAAATTTTATTTTTGAATTTAAAATTTCATACAAAGATCCTTTTTCGGATCTCTATCGTTAAATGTCTGTACATGCATCAACTTCATTATTTCCGAGCGGAAACATTCTTTTGAACTTAGTAAGGAACGAAAAACTAAAATGGCACATCTTCTAAAAACTTCTTATTCAAAGTAAGCTATTCTAAGCAATAAGAACAATGCATTTAATTTAATGTGGCCACTAGACTACGCTGGGGCATATACAAGATGATCCACAGGTCGCGCATTTATCTTTACATATAATAAAAGAAAGAGTCTGTCTGTGTGTGTGTGTCTTTCGTTCGCGCTGCGCGTAAGCTAATAGACCCACGGCTACGACATTTGGTACATAGGTGCATCTAGACAAGAGCCAGTGCACCTCGAAGCGATTTTTTTCGAAATTCGAATTAGAATTTTTTTATTTTATGTTTTGTGACGAAATCGCATCATTTTGAGACATAATGGGCTATAGGGAAGCGAGATTTTATTCTACGCACACCATTTTCACATGGTCATGAAACGTAAGCACTTAGCTATTTTACGAGCTTAAAATAAATTTCGTGTTTCAGTAAATCGATTCAATACGAATTTATTTAACAAAGGGAGCTTAATACCTTTCGAACGGGATTTTTTCTAAAAAAGGCTTATTTTTAAAAATGTATAGTTTATTTTTCTTTGATTTTTGGACACGTTAAACTTTCAAACTTTCATCCTTGCGACTGCTTTTACAAAAAGAATTTTGGAAAAATGATAATATTTATATTTTAAAAAAATGTTTTAAATGAAGCCTCCGAGTACACTTCTCACACCTCACATCTTTAAAACTGTGATTTTGGCAACAATTTTCCCGTCTTATTGTTGTTGATAGATTTTTGATGAAATCGCGTCATTTTGAATAGTTTCATTCTTTTAGAAATATGGGTTTGGCAACAATTTTTCATCGTATTTCTTATGTCACTGTTTTTAAGAGATTGGCATATTTCATTGTCATTTATATATATATATAATACATTTTTATTAATTTTTTTTTTTTTTTTTTTTTTTTTTTTTTTTTTTTTTTTTTGATAAAGTAGTTCTGCAGAGTAAAGTTCTGCGCGGAATTTTATGTTTTTTGAGTTGCTTTCATGTTATTTTTTGCTTATTTCACTGTTTGTAAGATATTGAAAAGTTTTGCATGATTTTTGTTCTGCAACGGAAAGTTGGTCAATTTTTTTATTAGGATAATTAATATTTGTATTAAAGGATATAGCTTAATTCAGTATGGGTTTCGGCTTCCCTGTTCCGAGTAACTAAATCTCACTACAGGTCGACTCTGCCTTCGGGCACGTCGTGGAGGTTCAACCTCCACTATTACCCTCCAGCAGAGCCGCGCACCACCTGGATACGTCACCAGGGAGCACCGGTCGTCAATTGCTCCTGCCAGTCGCTCGGACGAGCCCGTCGCAGCGGGACATTACCCAGCGACCCCGGGGGAAAACCCCACGGGTTACTAGCACCACGCCGCGCTAGGACGTGCCAGACTCCGAGGCCGGCCAATAAGTGACCTTTCCCAGAGCCTTCAGAACCACCAAGTTCATAAATTTTATACCCCCGTGGCCGAGACTGCCTAGGTACAGATCCTAGCCAGTAGCTTCGCAGAGTTCTCTACGGCGACCCCCGGGGGGGAGCTTAATTCACTGTAATTTTGTTATACGTAAGAACTTTTTTTTTTATGAAGTTGTTCTGCAGAGTAAAATTCTACGCAGTTTTTAAATTTAACGTTTGGTGTTCCCTTCAGCCATTTTTCCGATACAATTAAAAAAGCCAGACGAAGGCTGGCAGCGAAACTGCTAGTAATTTCAAAAATTTCTAAACTCCGAAATGGCTATTAAAGGCAAAACGTTTCAATGAATGAAACTTCTGTATTCTTAAAAAAAACAAATCACATGAAACTTCAGTTGTACATTATGCCATTACTTTGTAGAGATAATGAGGTTGTTTCGAAGCAGATGTCGTGAACGATGTGCAATGCAATGCCTTCGCTGGGAATCGAACTTCGGACCCCTCGAATACTCGCCGAACGTGCTGACGAAGTGTGAACGTACCACGAAGGCATGCTAAGAAGGTGGAAGAAATACCTTATAATCTTTAAAAATCCAGTGATTTGCTGCAAGACAAATTTTTATGATTGAGCTTTACTTCAACAACGCATTCCTAGAGAAAAACTGTTGAAGCTTTTAAAGATTACCTCCCCAAATGTTCGTCAACTTAACAAGACAATAAGTTTCCGATTGGTAACTTGATTTCGAGAAACTAAAGTAAGCGTTCACCATAAGAAACGAAGTAGCCGCTAGTCTCCTCTGAGTTCAGACAAAATGGACTCTCAATCAAATCTATGCGTTGCGAAATAATGCTCAATCATAAAAATTCTTCGGTAAATCTTGGGCATCTGATACCAAATAAAACAGTTATAGGGGGTCATTGAATGAAATGATTTGCCATTTATATCCATTTTGTAATTTGACAATTTTTGAGAGTTTGATGACAGCGAATTTTGGAACACCCTGTACCTTTCTACAGAAAACAAGGGTAAAGATTCTATAATGTATTTTAAAGCAACATCGTAAAACTCAAGAATAAAATAATTTTAATAATAAAGAAGAGTAAATACATTTTTTGACACCATTTGCCGTCACTAATGATACATCAAGAATTTTTCTTCCCCTTTTTAGCTCAAAAGCAGTTAGCCCAGAAGTGTTGGTTCACTATAAAAGTCCGAATCTCTTTTCAAATTGTTGCCACCCAATATTAGAGCCCTGCATTATATTAAAAAAATAAAGAATGAAGAATCTGCACTAATGTATGTATGTTTCTGGCAACGCAAAATTCTGTTTTGATTCAAAATTGGATGACTCTGGGTACCGTCGTTTTTTCACAAAGCGAGAAACATACATACGTTCATGTAGGGCGATAATATTGGGTGGCAACAATTTAAATAGTAATTCAGTCTTTTGCTATGATTCAACAGAAAAACCTGTTTTGAGACTGATAGCCCTTCTTAGCTAAGGCCATTTGGGCTAATATTTCATATTTTTTAAAGAAAAGTGTAAAATATAAGAGAAAAAGACCATTTTAAAATGCTTTCTTTTATATTTTCAGAGAAATCGGCATGGAACAGAGCAGTTATAAGCAAATGAACCTTAAAATATCTTTTGAAGATTATTTCAGCCGCGAAGTATCTTCATCATTTTGTCTCTTCCACCACGATTCTCGAGATTCGTATCTAGTTAGCTATAGGGCATTTTCTCCCTGCTTCCTGCATGCCTTCGTGGTGTAGCGCTACGAGGTCCTGGTTCGAGTCCTGGCGAGGGCACTGCTTATTTTTCATGTCTTCTGATTCTAAACAACCTAATGTCTCTACAGTGGCGCCCGAACTAAAAGGTGGAGGATGACGATTCTTTACCAACAGAATTTGGCGATTGAGTACGCTAATCACCAGTCACTCTTTAAAAGGAGATTATATAAGTTATTTTCTTCCTCGTTCCTGTATGCCTTTGTTGTGTAACTGTAGCATACTCGGCGCTTATTGGAGAGAGTCCAGGTACCAGTATGTTGCTAAAGAAATCATATTTTGAATAACATTCTCCTCCACCCGAGTATGAGCACTTGAAAGCACAGATCAGGATTTTTTTTTGTTTATGTCATATTTTGCGAAGCTTTAACGAATTTTTGATTAAAAAAACTCAACGATTCCTAAGTGAGCAGTGGTAACACTGTACGAAAAAAAAAAAAAAATCTGATGTGTACACCACATGACTTCCTTGTACGGAATATTAAATTATACGCATTTGTTTCTCGCACTTCTTTTAAACTTATTGGATTTAATTAAATCTACTTCGCCAACAGCGCATAAACCACAATAGAATAAAGGCATTCTTTAAAATTCACTCTATTTGTTTAACATAGCGACACTCTGGCACTAGGTTCACTTAACAGTATTATATTTCACTCATATTATAACTCAGAATGCACAAAATGTATATCATTTAAAGAATTATCTAATCGATGCGACATGTTCTTTTCAAATACTATAATAAAGCTAGAACGATGTAAAAAAGAAATTAAGCAAAAAAAGTAAAAAAAGAAACCATTTTTCACAGACGATTGAGTATTTCTCATTCAATTAATTCAGTTTTCACTTCCCGACAAGACAAAAATACATAAAAGCTCAAAATATCTGTATTACTAATTATTAAAAATTAAGTAAATCTTAAACACTCAATCTTATTTCCTTGAAAAAATTCCAGAAAGGCTTAAGCATGATTTAACTCGCTATAATAAATGAAGGCGTTATTTTTGTTGTTGCGAAGCTTAGTGTCTCTAGATTGGCAACAAATCTACAATTCTGCTGTTTCAAATGTAAACAACTATGTCCGCCATGTTATTTAAAACTTAACCGCACTTAAACAGCTTTTAAATTGTTGATAATTGTACAAATATTGCTTCCACAATTACGAAAGGTATAAAAACCTCAACCGGAAGATAAGAACAACATAATGCAATCATTTTTAAAGCAAAAAATGTACAATTTACAAACATATAAGAGTAAAGAACCTGAGATCACCGTGCCGAGTAACAGAGTGTATATATATATAAATATAGTATTTATATACGTTCGGTGCGGCCGATTGCAACCAAAATACGAGGTGCACATCTACATGTTATAGCAGTCCTATATACAAAATTTCAACGTTCTGAGGCTACTCGTTTTTCAGTTATGCGAGATACGTACGTACATACGTTCGTACAGACGCCACGAAAAATTCTCTTCAGAATTAATTTTAAAGCAGTTTTATAATTTTTTTGAAGGAAAAGATTATTTTATTCTGTCCTTACGTACAGATATCACGGAAAAACATCGTTAAATTGCATTCGATAGCGGTCAAAATGGATATTTTCGTTGAAATATGCTGCCTGAACCTTTTCGAGATTACAATACTTCCTTTTTACTTCGTACAAGGAAGTAACAAAAGAAATATATCTCTAGTGTGAGAGACCATCTATCGGAAATTATCAAGATATGCTGTTTTTAAACATTTTCAACCCAAACGGACATTACCGCAAATGCTCTCGATGTTATGTATGAGAGTGTAAATGAAAGACATGCCTAAATACCACTAACAAATTACGAAAATGATCATGTAAAATCACGCAAAAAAAAAAAAAAAAAATCACTAAAAGCGTTTTGTCACTTTTAAAACAGCTGTCACCATGTTTTTCTCTCATTATGAAAAACCAACAGTACCTCTAAAGCCAGCAAATGTTCAAAAAAATAGTCCTCCACCCGAATATGAGCAATTGAAAGCCCGAATTTACAATTTGATTTATAGTCCATTTAATATTTGGAAAGCTGAAAGTAAATGAGTTTGAAAATTTTGGAAGTGGGGCATAACTTGGAAAAAAAAAAACAATTACAATCTAGCCTGTTTCTGTTAACTATTAAAATTTGTTCGAAGCATAAATAAAAATACAAATGTTTGTATGCAGACGTCTATATCTTCAGATCTTTGGTTTGGGATCTATTTATGCCTTTGGTGACACTGGAAAAAGTAAACCTTAATAATTTCGCTAACGCATCTAAACTTTTAATCTAGCATGCTGCGACCCAGTAGCAACCCCTTTTCTCCACTGAGATTTTTTCGCAACCCCAGAACCCCAAAAGCATTACGCAAATCCTATTGCACTTTTAGGTCATTAACTTTATTTCTAATTTTAAGACGCAGAACAATGTGAACATTTTAAACAAGTAACAGACGAAATGACAGCGTCACGTGCAAAGCAAGTAAAATGAAAGTTTATATTGTAAAAAGAATGCGTCAAAACGTTTTCGTTTTTCGATTTTGTCTGAATGGTCTTATCTTTATCCATCTTCAGATATATTGTGTAAAAATATTTGTTAATTGTAAAATTATTTTTACAAGTTAAAGCAATATTAAAACTGTTACTGCAGGTTGCAACCTACAGTTCAAAAGACACTGCTCTAAATACACTGAAAATGCGGCTAATCTTTGGAATATGGTAACAGGTAGTTTGGCGACATTTTGGTAAGGCGATAAAGGTTACTAGCTAGGACATTAGCAGTGTACATGGATAAAGTCAAGAGTGTGCGCAATGCTATTTTTGTGCAATTCTAGGATGTGTTAAGTGAATATAGGTCGAAGGGTATATGGATGATACCGTGTATGTGCAATTCTTAAAAACGAGGCAAGCAGTGAGCGATTCTGCACTTTCTCCCAATTTCGTACCTAATCTTCGTCATGATTAAGCACTTTTGTTCCATAAAAGTTCTAGCATAAGCGTAATTCGGCTAGCAGATTGTTCGAAAAAAATTTTGAGTAAAAAAAAAAAAAAAAAAAAATGCCTTTACTTCGTGAAAACAAAATGGCGTCAAAAAAATAAATAAATAAAAGTTTCTGTAGCAGTATTGGTCGCCAAATTTCGCCAAAAAATCGCCAAGTTACCATAATCCGAAGATTAACCGAAAATGCTCGTAGAAAGTGTATGCCAATTACACAGTATTCTAATTCAGCTCTGCCTCACCATTTCAATGCAGTATATATAAGTAATATTCAATATATAAATCCGTGCATAGGATGTGAAAATACTCCAACACATATCTGTTTCTAAATTTCAAAACAATATAAAATAATATAATAACAAAACAATATAACAATACACAGTGTAAATCTGTGTATAGGGTGTAAAAATAAGTTTAAGCACTGTTAAAACACAAATAAATATTCGTTCTTTAAAAGCACGGTAATAATTTCAGTACTCAATCGTACTCAGGTATACATATCAGATATAAGCAATTATCATGTTTTCCTCTAAATAACGCACATAAATAGACAGAAAGTTGTTCAAGAAAGATTTGCCAATACAGTTTACACACGCATTCATCGATATCACTTCAAAGTATTGAGTAATGTGCAATTTCTCACTATCATATGCTAGGAAACAAAATGATTCCCAAATTCCTGTAAAATTTATATAAATCAGTTTAATGTGTAAAATAACGAAGCAAAACCAAATACATACCGAATCGCTTCGAGGTGAACGAACACTTACATCTTTTAGTCCAAATAACTTCAAATCAAAACTTAAACAATCCATTCCGCTTATGCTAAACCCGCTGAATATGCTTATAGCTCTCCAAATAAGTGTTATAAATACACACTACATCTCTGAAACAACTTCAGATCGCATTTTAATGTAAAATATAACGCAAAATTTCAGATACACTATGTATTTACCAAAAAATAATGATAAATTGAAGAGCTCGCAGAACCAGAGACAGCAATGGCGCCGAGCATGCGCAGAACCAAACATTAATGCGGTAATCCAGTACCCAATGACTCGCCAGTGGCCGAGTGGTAAAGTCACCGAACGCTGGTAGTTCGGTCCGAGGTTCGAATCCCGAGAACGGGCTGTTTGCATGAGCGTTTTCGTGGTGTTCCCAATGTGTAACGTGTATACGAGTCGGTTTGCCTTAGAAGTTTCTGTCTGATTGCTGTCTCATCTAGAAGGCTTCCCTCTAGAAGGCAGACAGCACTGGAGGCTTTGCCGTAATCATATAAGCAAACAAACGAACGAATACTTCATGCTCTTGTAGGGACGAGTCGAAAATAAAAAACAAATTCGAGATTGATTATGTTATTCTAATTTCAGAACAGGAAGAGAAAATATTGAAAAGCCACCTGTATGAATATAACAGTGTGTTTGGAGGCGAGCTTATGCTATAAAACGAGCAATTAGCTGGGCAACATAGCGAAAAGAGAACCTAATCAGCATTTACTCAAAGAATGAGGCATCAATTTAAGCAACTACAGATTTCAGAAATAAATCTCCAATTGTACAAAAGATTCCCGAACTTTTTGTCTTGTTTCTGTTTGCTACTTATAAGAAAAGCTTCTCATCGTGTTACAATGATAAAATAATGATGATTGATAAAATTGAATAAAAATAAAATAAATAATCGCAGATTACTTTTTCTTTATAGATTCTGCAATCTAACGGTTTAAGAGAATAGAGTTAAAAAAGTGCAGTAAGTGTTTTCTAAAGGAAGGTAAATAAAATTAAATAAAAAAAATCGCTAATTTTTAAAATACAGTCCACTATATTTCTTGTAAAAGCGTCTATAATCGCTAACAAAATTATTCCAAAGGGGTAATTTGCCAGAAGAAATATTAATTTTGTTTTGGAATTTCACTTTTCAAATTGTAACCATCCAATATTAGAGCCCTGCACACCTAATGACTCTACAAGCGGTCATTAATTTGGTCTCATTATTAAGCCAAGCGGTCTAATTATTTTGCCTTTATTTGTTCTTGGAAAAATTCCTTTGGTATACACACAAAGTTTTTTTTTGTTTGGTTTATTAGGTTGCAGCAAAGAACTGGAGGGCTATCTGCCTCAGGGGAAGGATGCCTTCGTGGAGGACTTTCCAAAGGAAAATGGCTCGTTTACACGTTACGCAAGGTGAAAACCCCGAAAACGACCATGCAGTTAGCATGTTCACGGGATTCAGACCTGAGACCAAACTACCAGTGTTCAGCGACTTCACCGCTCAGCCGCTAGTTGGCCGTATACACCCCAAATTGAATAATGAAGTATACCGAGGTACTACTGTATGAGGATAATGTGACCAGCTTGTGTTTCTCGCATTGTGAAAATACAACGATTGCTAAAGTCATCAAATTTTGAATATCGTATATCGCCGTCCAGCTCGGCTGTGCAATTTTATTTATTGTGTATTTCATATTTTGTAAAGCTTTAACGAATTTTTGATTGACAGACTCAAGGATTCAAAAGCGGGCGGAGTATCTCTATCCGAAATTGTGAATATATGCTGTTTTTGAATGTTTTTAGCCTAAAGGGACGTTAGCCCAAATGCTCTGAAATGCTTATGTTTGCGTAAATTAAAAACACGCCTAAAAATTCACTAAAAAATGTAAAATCGCTAAAACAGTTTGTTTAGTATTTTTTGTTAGCACACAAATTTCTAGTGTATCTTGGCAACAATAGTTGACTACCTCTCATGATTCAATTACGGTTGCTGTGGTAGCCCGAATTTGGAATTTGTTTTACAATCTATTTAATATTTTGTAAAAGTTTAATGAATTTTGGATTAAGAAACTCAATGCTTCCAAAGCGAGCAGTGGTAACACTGTACGAAAAACAAATCTCCAACTGGGTGGCTGTCTATCGAATATTTTAAAGATATGCTGTTTTTAAATGTCTCAACACAAAGGAACATTTGCCCAAATGCTCTCAGAACATGTATGTGTCTGTAAATTAAATAAAAAGGGCTTAAAATTCGCGTAAAATCACGAACAAAATCACTAAATGTGTTTTACATTTTTAAAATTGTTTCCACCACGTGTTTCTGGCATTCAGAAAAAACAACGGTATCTAAAGGCATCAAATTTTGAATAACGTAGTCCTCCACCGGAAGCTTATCACCTGAAAGCCCGGATGTGGAATTTGGTTTATTGGAAACTGATGGTAAATACGTGAGTTTATATTTATATGTAAAAACTAAAGGCTTACCTGAGTGCAGGCCATTTTAGCCAGTTTCAAATACTGCAAATTGCCATTCAAATTTCTCTACGAAGAGAATACATAAAAACAGCATATCTAAGTTTTCTGATAGAGTGTTAGCACTATATTATATTCGCACTATGCAGTTTATTATATTCGCTAGATCATTTCTTTAAAAACTAACCACTCATGTAACCAGCAGCCTAAAACAGTAATCATAAAAAAGTATATGATGATTGAATCGGTGAAGTGTAATTTTATAAAAATATTGAATATTTCTAATTAGAAATGTCGATTTTTACACGTGTTTATTTAATTCAATCACATTAAAAAGTACACAAAAATATTCTTAAGAACTCAGTTCATTGTTTTTTAAACCGCTTAATTTATTACTCGACAACCTTCCTGAACAAATTTGAAAGTATCTTAAGCTTTAGTGAATGGCAACACGCTGGCACGTGGAAGATAAAAATATTTAATTCCGGCCGCTGCAACACTTTGCTTTCATAGAGTCGAATTTGTTAGCACAGATCGAAAGATAATTATCTTAAAAATCTTTATTTGGAATAGTGTTACGCTGAGTGTGTTAATCAAATCAATCTTTACGTGTGTTAATCAAAAATCCATTAAAGTGTTAAATTATAAATAAATTATCAGTTGTTGCCTAGCAATTAAAAGCGAGAGAGCGGTAAAGTCGTTTTCACCGAGGAATTCGCCCACAAGCTCCTTCTGGGGTTCTCCCGGCTGAATGTCTTTCAGGACCCTGGAAATTTATAGCCATGGGGGGGAGGGATAAACATGTGTTGCATCGTTTGTGAGAGGGCGGAAGGCTTCATTGGTAAAAGAAAGGTTTCCGAGTAGAGGATAGGGGTCTGAAATGTTAAACTTGTTCCATTTCGTGCTAGAAATACTGATAAAATTTACACTTTTTTTTTTTCCCCCAAATTTTTCATAGTTTATTCGCAAGAAAATAATGCGCAGATGCAAAAATTTATAAAACGTATGCACGATTTTTGCTTATTCGAACTTCCCCTTGATTAAGGAGTCCACACCAATTTTAGCATCAAGTGATATGTCTCTTTTTATAACATAAATATTAATAGTAAAAAATTCAGCATGTTTTAGACTATCAGTTGTAAAACAGGCTATCGGCCTTAATTTCTCAATATCGAATTACTTCGCAATACACTTTATGTATGAGAATGTTTTGTTAAGTAACTTAATAATAATCATAGCTTTAAACAGTAAATAGTACCATAAAAGATGCCATATCATTAATTTGAATTACTTTATGCATTCAATTTGGTACGTCACACACAGTGTCAATATTTTCAGCGTTGGTCTAATGTCTTGTTACCATATATTATCGCCCTGTGTTATATTTAAAGAAATTAAATAATAAGGTACCGACATGAACGCATGTATGTTTCTCGCATTGTGAAAAAAACGACGGTACCCAGAGCCATCCAATTTTGAATAACGTAATTCTCGAACCGAACAATGGGCACTTGGAAGCTTAATTCGGAATTTGTTTTATCGTCTATTTCTTATTTTTTAAAACTTAACAAATTTTGATTAACAAACTCAATGATTTCAATACGAGCAATGGCAGCACTATAAAGAATAAAACATTTTTATCTTCAGCGTGCGAGACTGTGTATCGGAAATTTTAAAGTAGGCCGTTAGCCTAAATGCTCTCGAAACATGTATGCGTCTGTAAACTAAACATATAAAAACCTGAAATCTTTCAGATTTTTTTTGTTACTTCTGGCAATGTTTATTATTCTTTCATTTCAAATTTACCTCAAGTAGTACCTTTTCATTCTACATACTTTTTTGGGGAGGCTACCAGCGGACGAGCTGCAAAATCGCTGAACGCTGGTAGTTCGGTCCGGAGTACGAATGTCGGCTAACGGGCTGGCTGCCTGTTTGTTTTTTGTGGTTTTCCCCATGTGTAACTTGTATAAGAGCAAGTTTTCCTTAGAAAGACCTCCCTCATGCAGACAGCCCTTGTATATTTTGCAGTAACCAAACAAACCAAATTATTCTACATTTTATTAATACTGTATTATAAGAGGCATATAATTGTGGCAACGGTTTTATAGATAGGTAGGTTGTTTTGTCTTTAGAATTTTATATATATATATGTCATAATAAAAGCAAAGGAAATAACGGAGCAGTGTAGATGCGTGATTAGATCCATATTGAAGAAGAATTTTGATTGCGTAGTATTTAAAGAACTTGGCAGTCGAGGCAGTTTTAATTCCATTTTTATTTGCAACTGATATTTGTGGCCACAATCACTTGGCACTCTAGTCGTGCAGAGATTTACATTTTTGATATTGTTGGGATAGAAAGCAAGCCAGCGAAATTACATCTTAGGACAGCAGAGAGCAAAAGCTGAAGTGCGTCGTTATGAAAGATGGAAGCACGCGAAGAGAAAAGTTTTGGTTTACAATTCGGTGATTGGTCGTCAAGAGGCATCTGGTATTAACGGTTACGTAAGATCGCATGATTAATTTGAATGACGCAATGCAGATAAGTTATTACGATTTTAGAATAGAGAGGAAGAATTAATGTTTATAGTTATATTATAATTCTGATTCATACATTGTTATCTTACATATATATATATATATGGATGTTGACCATTTTTGTTGCAAAGAAATATATCATTCTCTGCTAACCCAGGCTTTAAAGTCTGAACTAAAAATGTACCGATGTTCTAGAGGGCAGTAAACCACAAGAATGATAGAAATGTGATAGGCAAACAAAATACGCTTTGGCCCAAAATTATATCTCATACATAAAACTAATACTATTTATGATTCATACAGAAAACTAATACTATTTATGAAATCAATATGAATAATGTTTCATGCAATTAGAAGAAAGCTAAAGTAAAAATTCGTATACAGTAGAACTTGGTCAATCTGTTCCGAAGAGTCTGAATAAAATGATGAGGTATTGAGAAATGGAATGACAAATGCTCTAAGCCAAGCTTAAAGTTTCAGAGTTTAACTTCAGTGTTCGTTCAGTCAAAACGTTTTCTGGTAGCAAATTAAACCCTTGTTTAGAAGAAGATATCTGTGTGCCATTATGGCAAAGCCTAGAAGGCTATCTGCCTAAAAGGAGGGATGCCTTCGTGGAGGAATTTCTAAGGGAAACTGGCTCGTATACACGTTACACATGGAAATAACCTCGAAAACGCTCATGCAGCCAGCCCGTTCGCGGGATTCGAACCTCGGATCGAACTACCAGTGTTCAGCGATTTTACCGCTCAGCCGCTGGTGGGCTAGAAGATATGAAACTGAGAAATGTCGGCCGTGAAATGGAACACCGTATTTCCTTACGCACTTCCCCCCCTTTTTGTAGTAAATGTTTCGTAAGTAAATCGAGAGGGAAAAATTATGCGAATACCTTAATTTCCAAAGGACGTGGTTACAGCAAGAACATGAGAAATGAAAAGTATTCTTTGAATGACCTACATGTAACTATTACAATATTACTTTTTTTAAGTAATCTTTATTCCAACAAGAATGAGTAGTAATATTAACATTAGTTTAACTAATATGTCTTCATGTCTACATCCCTGTAACATGGATCTCGCCGTTGTTATTCCTCAAAATATCTATGCAGCTGGCTCAGCGAAATGGTAAACTGAATGTCAGTTGGTGTTTGCTTCGCTCTGACTTGTCGGTTATTGAATTAGACTAACATAAAATTCAACAGTTAGATAGGAACGTTTCGGAGGTATCTTCGCAAGTATTTTGCGAGAGTTTGTCTGTTAGTAAGATGAAAACAATCACCTATATGAACAAATTCATTTTAGAATTTAAGGGAGTTCGTTTTCTGAACGCATTGAGAAAGGAGAAAAATCACGCGAATATTTTTAAAACTTTCAGAACCTGGCGCTTAAGATCAAAGAGGAAATACGCAAGGGAGAAAAGGGATTTACGCGAGGAAATACGCTAATTGTTTTGCATGCAAGACGTAAGAAAAAATGGTATTATAAGCTGAATATATAAAAGCAGGTTGTCTTACATTATAACTCTTTTATTGTACATTTTATAAGAGATCTAAATTGTATAGTTTAAACAGTGTGGGATTTTTATTTTCCTGGGAAACTGACATTCCGTCTACAACTTCGCCGTGGGAGATGCACATTCACCTTCTCTAATTATTTATGATTGAATTGAGGTTTAAGGAGTACCATGGACAACAATAAAACTGTCAAGATTCATTTGCAGGGAACTAGAAATGAAGACATAACAAAGATGTGTGGTTTAAGAATCTGTATTTTTAAAGTATGGAATAAAATATATTTATTCCCAGCCATTGAGACTGTATACAGGGAATTCTAAACATGTGCTACTTTTAACTGTTTAGCTATTTTGCTGTTCAAATGGGTTTCCCAACTAGTCCGTTTGTGAATCCCAGCTAGCCCGTTTGCCTGCAATAGAATCCAGTCTAAATCGAACTACGAGTTTTCACCCGAGTCTACACTAATTATACCATCAAGTGATGTGTCTCTTTTTATAACATAAATATTAGTGGTAAAAAATTCAGCATGAGTTAGAATATGAGTTATAAAACAGGCTGTTGGCCTTAATTTCTCATTATCAAAACTAGTCGAATTACACTTAATGAGTGAGAATTCTTTGATAAGTAAGTTAATAATAATCATAGTTTTAAATAGTAAATAGGGCCGTAAACGGCGCCATATCATTAATTTGAATTACTTTATGCATTCAGTTCGGTACGTTACACTTAATTATGCACTGATATTTTCATCATAAGTCTGAGTTATTGCCACCAAATATTATCGCCCTGTATTATATTTAAAGAAATTAATGCATGTTTACTGCATGTTTCTCGCATTGTGAAAAAACAACGGTACCTAGAACCATCCCCTTTTGAGTAACGTAGTCCTCCATCCGAATATGGACACCTGGAGGCCCAAAATCTAAATGTCTTAATTTGTTTCATTATCTAGTATTTCATACTGTGTAAAACTTTAATAATAAATTATTTATTAACAATGACCATTCTGTTTTGCCCAATAAAGTGGGGTCCAACCACAATTGTTTATTGTATTTGCCTGAATATTGGAATCATCATAGTTTAACTATTCCTGCATGACTCTTACTTACCTCGTTGGCATCAAACGGATTCATTCTTAGACTTATTACAAGCAAAAGTAATGAACACAATATAAAAACATATTATTGAAATTGAATGCTATACAGAGTTCGTACACACGGAAATTAAGTACTTTTAAGGACCATTCATGAAAAAAATTAAGGATCTGTAAGCAAATGGGAACAGAATAAATTCAATTAAAAATATTATTCTATGCCTAAATTTCATTCTTGTAATATCATCCTAAAGATAAAATAGATTCCTAAGTAATATGCATTATTACTAAACATGAATTAATTAACATAATTATTAATAAGTTTGAGAATAAAATAAACTTCAGTAAATATTTTAGCATTAAATATTTTACACTTATAATAGGTAGGACATATTTGAAAAAAGATGAGTGACATTTACGTTTTACTAATAGTTAGCTTTTTGTAAATTTTTTTTGTCTCATTTTGTCACATACTTGGTCAGTCTAGAGCAGAGTTTCTCAACCGGTAGTATGCGTACCACTGGTGGTACGTAACAAGAAAATAGGTCGTACACAAAGAAGCAAAGTATTTTTAACTATTTATTTCAAAAATTAAAACCCCAACATCCTCATTGAGTTTTTTCTCTAACACTCGTAAATTTATGCGATCTGAGCTTTGTTCGAGAGTGGTGGTAGTAGTAGTAGTACTTTGTGGTGGTGGTACTAAAGGGTTTTCAATTTTTGCTTAGATGGTACACGTTAGTCAAAAGGTTGAGAATCGCTGGTCCAGAGGTTTAGTAAATAGCCAGAAGATTTTATGTCAAACGGCATAGGTTAAAATGAGAAGTAAGATCATAATCAGCATGATTCATAACAAAAGACTGATGTTATCACCGCAGCTGCTTGTTTAGAGAGAGACCTGCTGATTAGAACAAACCTGAAAGGCATGATGCAGGCACGGTTGGCAAGTTTAAAAGTTAGTCAAGCTCTGTTTGATGCAGTTAGTGTCATAGCTTTGTGTAGAGTTCCAGGGGTTGTAACCCAGTTAATATACTTTCAGGTTCCAATTGCCATTAAAGCACCAGAGATGTAAGTTGTTTTCTACTATTTTAAGTCTCAGTAGATGCAAATAATATGTTTTACTTGAATTTCTACATTTTTGTGTTTTAACTTGCGACTACAGTGAGTATAAATGAAAGGCAATAACTCGCTTTAATATGTAGAGATAATTTTTAAGGGTAAGCAGTTACTTATAAATTATTAAATTAGGTGAATAGGTAACCTTAGTCATTATGGATCCTATTAAAATCTAAATCTAATAAAATTTCACAGTTTAAAATACATGTAATTTATGACACTGATTCTTAAAGGATATTAGAATAATTACATATTAAAAGCTACAAAACATTTATGTTTTGTAACAACAACACTCAACAAAATATTTATCCGTCATTTTAATTTGAAGCCTTACAAAACATTTTGGCTAGTTTATATCGATTTCCTTCTCTTTAAGCATCTTTCCTAACAATAATTAGAGATTTGTCTCAATATGCAAACCAGTGCTCTCGCTAGTTTCTGCGTGCTTTATCTCCTAACTTGTAAACTTCTCCACAATGTACCTATGAGGGTTTACTTGATCTTGTAAAAGTTAAATAGTTAAATAACTGGTTTTTAATAGTCCAAAACCCCCAACAGACGTGAAGCAAATTATCACTATGTCTGAAAGTAACTACAATATCAGACAAAGGTTTAAATAAACCTTTTATTTAAAAAGAACTGGGAACAAACATAAAGGCATGTTCTGATGCTAACAAAGTCAATTACATCTCAGGGTGGCGTAATTAAACAAGAACATTCAAATTCAAACTAAAAATGTGGACGAGTGGTCAAAGATTATACAATTTAATTTTAATTTAATCTGGCTCAGTAACTCTATCATATGAGGAAACAGAAATGGAAAATTATAGTAATGGCTAAAATCATAAACAATTGGGTAATTTACATAATAATAACTGCACATATCTTTGACATAAAAAGATTTTTAATTAATTACCTGTTTAATTAAATGTTTTAATTAACATTTTAACATAGAAAGATTTTTAATTAACTACCTGTTTAACTAACTGTTTTAATTAACATTTTAACACAGAAAGATTTTTAATTAACTACCTGTTTAATTAACTGTTTTAATTAACTGATTTTTAACTAAAATTTTAACATAAAAAGATTTTTAATTAACTGAGAGTTGGTAAAGAACTTAGTGGGTATAAAATGTCAGCCATTAACTTGAAATTATTTTTAAATTTTTTGAAATTATTTTAAACTTGAAATTATTTTAATAAATAAATTTAAACTGGCTCAGTAACTCTTATCATATTAGGAAACAGAAATGGAAAATTATAGTAAAGGCTGAAATCATAAACAATTGGGTACAACAATATAATAATAACTGCACATATCTTTGAAGAATAATTTTCTTTATTTATTCAGTTTCTTTCTTCAGCACGTTTCCTTTTCATTTTAGAATTTTTGGATTTAATTAAGGATTTCCGTTTATCTAAAAAACACTAAATGCATTTAGAATGTATAGAAAAAGTGACTAATTTAATTTATTTACTAATATGGAATTCAAAAGAAATATGAAATATGTATAGTAAAGGCCGGTTACAGAGCTGGTGTGGCAGAGTTTTTAGAATTTAGTGACACACCAAACAATAACATCTAGAAATGCCAAAACCTTTAGAATTTAGACAGGCACTGCAAGCAGAATTTAGATAGGCACCATGCAGTCGAATTTAGGATCCACAGAGATTTCATCAGATGTCAAAATGCCTCTGTGTATGATGCATTAAGACATATTAGATGGATCTTTTAAATTGTAAGTTTTCAATTTCTTTCTTAATAAAAAAAAATCCCTTTCTATAATGCCTGCCCAAGTAATAAGATTAGAAGCATTTTTGATATTTTCCATGCTTGTATATAGTGAAAAGTAGAGAATATAAAGGGAAGATAAACATGTTAAAAAAAAAAGATTCTAGTATCAGGAGTAAAACATTCAAATATTATGTCTTCATTGTTCTTCCAGACGTTCTCCAAAAACTACGAAATTCATCGCAAACTTTCTGTAAAGTACATCCATTACGCGCTGATACCATGGAGACATTTTTCATTTTGTCACATATTTCTCGAATCTTCTAGAATCGTGGGTCTATAAATCTTGCCTTCAAATCCTTCTAAATTTTCCAAGCTGAAATGTCAAAAATTCTAAAGAAAAATTATCTCAACCAAATCTGTAACAGCAAAACAACAGAAATATTTTGGAAAAAAAAAAGGGAGAGAAAAGTGTAAAATTAATTTTATAGAGAAAACTGATGCATATTCTCAGAATTTTGAATATTTTGAGACTATTACATGGACTGCAATGTCAAAAATACTAAAGAAAAATTACCCTTACCAATTCTGTAGCAGCAAAAAGTCAGAAATATTTTTGGGGGAAAAAAGGGAGGGATAAAATTAATTTTATAGAGAAAACTGACACATATTCTGAGACAATTACACGGGAAAAACTCTTACTATGAAAAAATTAAAAAGACATTTTTAATTAATTGCAAAGCTAATTTTGCTTTTAACGTTTAACTGTTACAGCACAAAATAGCCTCTTTTGTAGGATTAAAAATTTGCTTTACAAAGTCCAAAATCTCCCCAAGAAATATAATTTTACAATGTAAAACCAATAGACTTCTATAAACATAAACTAGTCTTTAAAAGAAGAAAATTGCCTTTTATTTATGAAAAGAATTTTATATTTAAACCTTATCTTCGAACAGTCATAAAGGACCTTTAAATTTATTGCAAACGTTTAACTGTTACAGGACAAAATAGCCTCTTTTGTAGGAATAAAAATTTGCTTTACAAAGTCCAAAATCACCCCAAGAAATATAATTTTACAATGTAAAACCCAATAGATTTCTATAAATATAAACTAGTTTTTAAAAGAAGAAAATTACCTTTTATTTATGAAAAGGATTTTATATTTAAAGGTCGAAAACTCCTTTTTGTCTGATATGAAACTTTAATTTTAAACGAGAAAAACTGCATCTATATTTATATTTAAAACTTAAATTTCATAAAATGAAAAATGACCTTATATTTTACTTGATATCGTTGTGCAATTCATACATGTCAGGACGATCTTTTTTCTCTTAAACAAAGTTGTAACCAATATATATGTTATCGAACAAGATTTTGGAAATCATAATTTTTAATTAATGAATCAGATATGCAGATATTATTATGCAGAAATGCAGTTTATCAGGAATGCAGATATTCATAATGAACTTAAAGTTCTAGAAATTAAAACGTTTATGGCCAAAATTGCCAGAAAATTCTTTAAGAACATCCGCAAGGTTGAGAATGAAAGGATTCCTTTACTTAGCTACGATTATAATGAAATTAATAACGCCAGAAGGCCAGGAGCAATTATAACGGCATTAAACTAATGATTATGAAGAATTTTATTTAATTTTACTTTATTTAACATTCTCTGGAAACATATTTTCATAATATGCCTTACAGCTTTCATTTTTTAACAGTAATTTCTTATTATTGATTCTATTTTAAATTTAAACTCTTAGTTAGAAAAAATTGTAATTCCTAGCAGTAGAAAATCATGGACCTTATAAGAAATAGACTAACCCAAACGGATTTTCTTCCTGGTCTGAGGCGTTGCCGGCTGTCACTTTGATCACATCCGGAGGAGTAGGGACGACTTGCAGAAATTTAACATTGGTTGCCTATTGCAGCCTGTATAATTGTCAAGAAAAAGCTGGTTGTAGCGCCTCATTTCACAAATTAGAATTTCTACATATTTTTATTTTTTAAATTGAGATTGATTTTTAAAAATTTAGCATATTTATCAAGAATAATAACCGTTCCAAATAATTATAAAGCTATTGCACGCTTTCAGGGCTGGATATTTTTTTACCTATAAGGAAATTTGTAACTACTTCTTTTAGAAAATAATATTTTTAATCTGAACTAATAGAAAATTTCAAACAAGCCTTTTTCTCTTGCAATTTTTATGCTTTTTATTGGTGTAAATAAGTAAAAATTACTAAAATATTTAAAAACGAAATTTGAAAGTTTTGCTTAAAATTCTAAATTGTGCTGCTTTTTTTAAATTATAGATGAGTATTATAGCACAATTTCTATAAAGGAATTTTATTTCAATTATATTTCATACTACGTCATTAGTGATAAACACTTTTGACTCCTTAAAAATGTTTATACATTTAATTCTAATATTAAAA
The DNA here is from genome assembly GCF_044657685.1 of Stegodyphus dumicola. Taxonomy (NCBI): domain Eukaryota; kingdom Metazoa; phylum Arthropoda; class Arachnida; order Araneae; family Eresidae; genus Stegodyphus; species Stegodyphus dumicola. Next base: position 190,641,674 of record NC_140776.1, on the reverse strand, counting down.
TTGTATTTAACCGTAATAATTAATTTTGCTTGTATTTTACAGTGATTATTTCTTTTAATTTACCTTTAGCTCTGCATAAGACTTTTTTTATTTACTGTTAAATTAATTTATTAGCCCAAAGCGGCAGTAGCTTAGAAAGGCTGTTAGTTTCGAAGCGGCATTTTGCACTGTTTTACCATAAATGTCCGTGTCTCCTTGCAAATTGTTAATATTATCGCCCTGTATTATATGTAAAGAAATTAAATAATGAAGAATCTGCATGAATACATGTATGTTTCTCGCACTGTGACGAAAACGACAGTATCTAGAGCCATCAGATTTTGAATAATGTAATCCTCCACCCAAACATGGGCATCTGGACGGCCGAATTTCGTTTTAATCTATTTCATATTTTGTAAAACTTTAACGAATTTTTGATTAACAAACTCAACGAGTTCAGAGCGAGCACTGTACGGAAAAGAACAGTTTTATCTCCAGTGCGGAAATTCTAAACATATGCTGTTTTCAAATGTATGTGGTTTACGGGCGAAGAACATGATATTCAATAATTATAGGTAACACTCAAATCTTTAAAAAAAGGTTCCTTTTGGGCGTAATATAAAATGTGAGTGCTTCTAGATTTTATTTTTTTTTTTCTCTTCATTACGCTCAGAAAATTTTGAAGCTCGCGAGGGGTATTTTCCTAAGGGGAAGGATGCCTTCATGAAGGACTTTTTAAGGGTTGGTTGGGTTATTTTGGCACAAAGCCCATGGGGGTTATGTTGTAAGGATCTTAAGTTTTACTAACGTTTATTTTATTTTAAATCTTTACTATCACTTCTTATTTTCTACTTCCGGCCAGAATTAAAAGCTTTAACTTATTTATGCAAATTTGTCTTGCGAACGCCAAGTACTTAAGTTGTGGCTTTTTGCCAAGCAAGAGAGAGGAAGGAGTGATTAGGAGCAGGCCGCTTGCCATAGCAGTTTTACTCGGTTGCTGGTTGCCTTCAAGGCCAGAGGTTTAATCCTCTTGATAATTTTAAACGTATCGTAGTGTTAACAGTTCTCTGTACTACATACGGCCTTTCTGTTAATATTCGGCCAATCTTCAAGTAGGCACTTGTTTATTAATCCAAAGTTAGTTTAGTTAGAGTTTAGTTAATATTTTTATATTCCTACGTTCAGACCACAAGTGGTTGGTCTCTGTATTCCGAAGTCCGGAGATCATTGTAAAGAGAGAAAAATAAAGGGTTTCGTATACCCTTCCTGTGTATCTTGTCTACTTCCCACATTTATTGAAACATAGCTTTAGTGAGCTCCCTGTTCCGAGTCAGGTCATTTAATGTTCCCAAAGCAAGTAAGGAGGAACACTGAACCTGATAATGTTGCGCCAAACAAAAGGTTGTGTATTTCCAAAACTTAAAAATAAAGACAAGAAACCATGCACTATTCAATGCACACTGCATGGAAATTTAAGACAACGTTACATTCAAGTATAAAATAGCAAGTGTATAATAAAACCTGCAACAACATCAAACACATAAAATTCTTTTACAAAGAACTAGGATATGAAAGCACTAAGACCATGAAATGCAAATAGAAAAACTCTATAGTCAAAGGATAAATTTTCATTATACGAATATAACTAGATCCCGGTGGACTTTCGAAGGAAAACTGGTTCTTATACAAGTTACACATTGGGGAAGCCACGAAGACGTCCCTGCAGCCAGCCGATTTGACTGGAATGGAACACAGGTCAAAGCTACCAGTGTTCAGCAACTTTACCGCTCAGCCGCTAATGAAACTTTCAAATCATATCCATTGCACTTAGGTCAATGCAGATATTGGAAGTTCTGACCGTGGAAATCCATGCAGATATCGGAATTTCTGACTATTTAGTAAATATAATGCTACTTATATAGACGTTACTCACAGACAGGAAAGAACGAAACACATGAGAGATTTTTCTCTGCATTAAGTAAGAAAATACAATCATGACAGCAAAAATCATTTATAATTGAAGTTAAACTATTACGAGAAAACTATTAATTATGTCTATTATAAGAACGCTTTCTCTTCCGCAGAAGTGAAGGGCTGCAGCACCCGATCAGTGCTTGAAAAAGATGGTGCAATACTAAGGTTATTGTTAGAAAAGAGTGTTAAAAAGATTGTTAGAAAAGAGTGTTTACTGTTAGAAAAGAGTGTTAAATTGTTAAAAACTAAGGCTCTGGTGTAGAACTGGGTGCCCCTTCGATTAGCGATAAATTTTGGGAATGAAATCTCATTTCTGGTTACTACAGTTGGGGAAAAAAATTGCCCCGACTGGGGTGGGAAAAAATTGCCCCAAATAGGGTGGAAAAAAATTGACCCAACTGGGGTGGAAAAAAAATTGCCCCAACTGGGGTGGGAAAAAAATTGCTCCAACTGGGGTGGGGAAAAAATTGCCCCAATTGGGGTGGGGGAAAATTGCCACAACTAGGGTGGGAAAAAAATTGCCACAACTGGGGTGAGAAAAAATTGCCCCAAGCTGTGAACGTCCAAGCCTCTAGCAATAAAACGGTCAATCAAACGGGATGCAGATGGCCGTTTAGATAATTTTATAAAGAACTACCGTATTTTTCTCATTAAATTCATCCTTCTTCTTTAATAATTACTTTATACTAAATGCGATAAAATGTTTCATCATCAAATTTTTTAATGTATCTCAGGTTTCTAGCAGCGAGGTTCAAAATTAAACTCTCGACCATCACTTTACTGAATGACGGTTATGTTATGAAATTCTGCACAAATAGGTAATCTAAAATTTTTATTTCCCTAACAGGACAAAATTCTATCCATGCTTCGTGTTATAGTTATAAACTAACTTCTGCTGTGCTACTAATTGCTATTGTAATCTACTTTACAAGTATTATTTAATTTGCTATTTTTTAATTTATTAAGATGAATATGATTCCCTCGCAGTGTAGAGACATTAGGATATTTGGAAGCAGGAAACGTGAAACATGAGCAATGCCCTTGCTGGGACTCGAACCTCAGACCTCTTAATACGCACCGAGTGTGTTGACCATTATACCACGAAAGCACGGTAGGAAGGCGAGAGAAATACTTTCTCCATCAATTGTGGCAACAGTTTGAAAAGTGAAACGAACATTACTGAACCAACGCAAAATCGCAAAGCAAAAACAATAGTCCTTCAAGGACAAAACCCCTTTGGACTAAAACGTAATTGGGAATAGGACATTTAGTAATTAAATATTCAATTATTACTTTACTCTGTAGATAAATACTGTAATAAATCTATTACGGTGGATGAAATTAAATAAAAGGAACTGCAAACCTACGTATTCATCTGATATATATCCCCTAGATACGAACAGCATTTATATGCTTATCTTATATTTAAAATGTATCCTTTTTACCCAAACTCATTACATGCGAGGATGACATCTTATAAAAGTTGCATGTTACCTTCCAGTAGAGAAAATATAGTAAAGTAACATATATGCTTTGCTTTGTTTCTTTTATTGGCGAGTTGACGCGCTTGCTTTAGTGTTTCTGTGCAAATCGTGTGTGAAAATACTCCAGAACACTCTAAATCAGGGCTTCTTAGACTTCTTTCAGTCGCGACCCCTTTTTTCCACTGAGATTTTTTCGCGGCACCATAAGCATTGCCCAAACTTTTGCAATTTTAAGTCATTAATTTTATTTCTAATTTTAAAACATAGAACAATGTGAACATTTTCAACGAGTAACAGACGAAATGACAGCGTCACGTGCAAAGCAAGTAAAATGAACGTTTATATTGTAAAAAGAATGCGTCAAAACGTTTTCGTTTTTCGATTTTGTCTGTATGGTCTTATCTTTATCCATCTTCAGATATATTGTGTAAAACTATTTGTTAATTGTAAAATTATTATTATAAATCAAAGAAATATCAAAGCTCATAAAATGTTTGGCGACACTCTGCTGCAGGTGACCTACAGTTTAAGAGACTCTGCTCTAAATACACTGAGAATACTCGTAGAAAGTCTATGTACAATGACACAGTATTCATATCCAGCTTCGCCTCACTATTTCAGTGAAGTATATATAAGTAATATTCAATACAAAAATCCGTGCAAAAGATGTGAAAATACTCCAATACATTCCTAATATACAGAAACTACTCATAAAAAGCTTACCCACAATGAAGCACAGTTTTCAGATGTATGTCTGTTTCTTAATTTCAAAACAATATAATAAGGTAATAACAGAATAGGGTGTGCATACGGTGTGAAAATAAGTTTAAGCACTGATAAAACACAAATAAATATTTGTTCTTTAAAAGTACGGTAATAATTTCAGTACTCAATCGTACTCATGTATACATATCAGATATAAATAATTATCACGTTTTCCTCCAAATAACACAAATAAATAGACAGAAAGTTATTCAAGAAAGATTTGCCAATACAGTTTACACACGCATTCATCGATATCACTTCAAAGTATTGAGTAATGTGCAATTTCTCACTATCATATGCTACGAAACAAAATGATTCCCAAATTCCTGTAAAATTTATAAAAATCTGTTTAATGTGTAAAATAACGAAGCAAAACGAAATACATACCGAATCGCTTCGAGGTGAACCAACTCGCACAGCTTTTAGGCCAAACGACTTCAAATCAAAATTCAGCAAACATAAACAATCCATTCTGCTACCCGCTGAATATGCTTGTAGCTCTCCAAATAAATGTTATAAATGTACACTACATCTCAAACAACTTCAGATCACATTTTAATGTAAAATAAAACGCGAAATTTCATATACACGATGTAATTACCAAAAAATAATGATAAATTGAAGAGCTCGCATAACCACAGACAGCAATGGCGCCGAGCATGCGCAGAACCAAACATTAATGCCGTAATCGAGTACCCAATGACTCGCCAGCGGCCAAGCGGTAAAGTCGCCGAACGCTGGTAGTTCGGTTCGAGGTTCGAATCCCGAGAACGGGCTGTCTGCATGAGCGTTTTCGCGGTGTTCCCAAAGTATTCCATTAATAAATCTTAAATGTGTCCATCATTAATACGAAGTTTTCGTTTTCAAACTGCTAATTTTAATGCGGAAAATTGTATTTTAAAAATGGTTAAACAAACTGTATTATGAAAGAGTTGAGTTTCAAGACATAATCAGCAGTGTTTTCTTACGCACAATTGTAGTACAGGTTAGCACACTGGGCGCGTATTCGAGAAATCCGGGTTCGGGTCCCGGCGAGAGCATTGCTCATTTTTCATGTACTGTTGCTTCAGAAATATACAATATCTTTATGAGAGAACTAATCTTTATTTGTCTTATGCACGATCGATAAAGAAAAACAAATTGAAATTTATGTCAAATATATTCTTATTTTAATTTTCAGTCCCTCTTCCAGAGAAAGGCAATCTAAATAAAATATATTACTTTGTAGAAAAGACATTAGGAATTTTTCGAAAGCAGGAGAAGCGAAAAATGAGCAGTGCCCTCACCAGGACTCGAACCACGGACATCTCGAAAACGCGTCGAGCGTGGTGACCACTACACATGGCATGCTAAGACGGAAGAAATACTTTATATACTCCCCCTTTTAAAGTGCGACTACGGATTAGGGGACCCAATTGTTGTTACACATATAATGCATGCATGAACACATGTATCTGTCCATACATACATTTCTGGATCGGGTCCTGGTAACAGAACAGTACACTCGTTTAAAAATTAAATTTACGCCCAAAATTCAAAAGAAAAAAAAGCAGCATTTTATCTCATATTTTTGTCACCAATCTAGTATACAACTGTATGAAAACCTGTTACCAAAACTACATTTCTAAAAGAATGAAACTATTCAAAATAATGCGATAAAATCAAAAAGATAAAAAAATCCGATTCGAATTTCGAAAAGAAATCGCTTTCAAGGTACACTGTTCTAGATGCACCTATGTACCAAAGTTCGTAGCCCTGGGTCTATTATTTTAAGCGCAGCACGAACAAAAGACACACAGACACTTTCTTTTATTATATGTAGAGATTAGTTAAAAAATTAAATCTATTTTAGAATTTTTTATTTCGTAACCTTGCATTAGCAACAGAAGTTCAATTTAAAAAGGTTATATAATTGCCTATGTTAAGTTTCGCTTAAGTGTTCGTTTAGAAAGTCCTCCACGAAGGCGTCCCTCCCCTTAGGCAGATAGCCCTCGTGTGCTTTGCCATAATTAAATTAAATACACCAGCTTAAGTGTTCGAAATGGCTTTTTGTCTATTAAAATCATGTTACTCATCATTAACTCCGTTCTACTTCCTATGCTATGTTATGCTTGCTTTCCTTCGACGCAGAACTAATCGGAAAGTCTTGCAGACTGTACAGAAATGTGTAGTTGGTGTTCTTGCAAACTGCACACAAATCTAAGTGCAAAACTCCCCTTCCTATATACGAAATTAAGAGGATTCCTGAAGAATTAAATATTGTGCAGCTCTGAACCTTTTATTTTCACTCATTTTAAACGTTTCACAACAATCCACACACTGTCAGCAGTAAAACAAAAAAAATATACAACTGTGATGTTATTTAACGGTAAAAGACCTAAATATATTTTAAGTGCCACTTGCTCCATCAATTACTATAATTATTATCTGAAAAATGCATATATATATGCATATATATAAAATATAAAATACCTACCATTTTAATAATAAATTACAAATAGCCTTTTACATTTGATATGCATTGGGCTGTGGACAGTTCACGGGAGGGTGACTCCCACGTGACTACCACTGTCCAATCTGTGTTTTACAGAAAGGATGAATTTGAATATTTTGTTTAGCTAATCTGTTGCACTTAGTTGTGCCATTTGTCTTCATTTAGATCGCGATATTAGTTTAATTATTCCAATCTAGGTAACCTGTTTCAAAACTTGATAATTATTAATATTTCCAATATTTCTCATTGTACGCGTAAGCTGGTGACCACCCACGTGACAGGCTCCTGCCAATCATCTCCCTTACTCCACCTACATTTCACAAAATTTGACAAGTTTCGCCTAGTTGGCGCGGCGTAAATCGCCTTAATTAAAAACTTAAGTACCAACGCCTTAGGGCAATTTACCAACAGAGAAGGTTAAAGTAGCGGTTGGCTACTAATTGCCGCCTAGCCATTGACTCGATTTCGATTTCGATTTCATTTGATCATGCTTAGCCGGATGATCATGTCACACACACAGCCACGCCCACAAGATATAACTATTATACTTTTTGGAATCGTATTTTATTTTCTGCATTTATGACTGCAACACACACCTTTTATGAACTGATTTAGTACTATTTTATGTATAACTATTGCAAAACTTCAGATTTACAACGCTACGATGGCTGGATACCTCATCGCCAACCAGATATCTTATCGCTCATCAAGTGACATTCGTCACACCCCCTGCATCTGCTATCCTGTCTCCACGAGAACTACGTTCGGCATTTCCTTACCTGCAGCGCTTCTAGAAGCACCAAAGTTCGATAGCCGGAACACAACCTGCAATTTCGCAGGTTAATCGCGGCAAATAAAGCAAGTTGGAGTTTTGATCATGCTCCCCTTTTCACGCCAAAAATAGCAAAGCAATAACTTTTCTGATATAATCTCTACTTCTTGTAATTCTGAAAAAAGATGCGTCATTTGACCTCAGTCGCGAAATGACTCCTGGAATGCGATGAAATCTTAACCCATCATCCTAATATTAAACTGTTACGTGTCTGAAATTTAATTTGCTTAATGTAAACATTCTTGCAATAGGATCCCGAACTATCATCTGTTTAATGTATTCGTACTTTGGCTCGCTTGTCATTCGCCCTTCTTTTGTTCCACTACAATAATTTACTCGCTTACAAAACTAACATCCTCTGTCCTTGTTTTTAGTCCAAAGGGATTTGAATCCCGAAGGACTATTAGTTTCGTTTTGGCATTTTGCGTCGGACGGATAAATGTCGGTTCACTTTTCAAACTGTTGCCACAAAATGTTACAGTCCTGCATTATATTTGAAGAAATTAAATAATGAAAAATCTGCATAAATGTATGTATATTTCTCGTATTGTGATAAAATAACGGTACATAGAGTCATCGAATTTTGAATAACGTAATCCTCCAACGAATATGAGCATGTGGAAGACCAAATTTGAAATTTGAAATTTGTTTTATGATCGATTTCCTATTTTTTAAAACTTTGACGAATTTTTGATTAACAAACTCAAGGATTTCAAAGCGAGCAATGGCAACGTTGTGCAGAAAAAACATTTTTATCTCCAGCGCGTGAGTCTCTGTATCGGAAATTCTAAAGATAGGCTCGTTTTAAAACTGTTTTTCGATATTGCTGTTGCACTGGATCTTATGGTTTAAGTGCGAGGAACATGATATTTAATAAAGAAAGGTAACACACAAAATGTTAAAAAACGCCCCTTTGGACGTAATTTAAAATCTGAAACATTTCAGATTTTTTTTTTTTTTTTTTTTTTTTTTTTTTTTTTTTTTTGTATTGTATTGTTTCAGAAATGTATTACGTCGTAGATAAATTCCGGTTTGCTTATTCGAGTCCGTAATGTAGCGATGTGGAAAACCTTTGAAGAATGTTTAAAAATAAATTACATGTTTTTCTTTTAAAATAATATAGAGTGATAACACTTGGTCGCTACAGTTTCAAAAGTGATTCAGTGTTTTACAGTGATTGAACGCAAAATCCAGTTTCGAGACTAATAACACTTCTGAGCAAACTCTCCTGTGGTCTAATAAAGAAAATAAGGTACAAAAAAAATCAGAGAGGTTTCAGATTTTATATTACGCCCAAAGGGGCGTTTTCTTAACGTTTTGTGAGTTACCTTTTTTATTTCACGTTCTTCGCTCTTAAACCTGTAGGGTTTATATTTATTTTAACTAACATTTATCTTTCCTGTCAAGCCTTACTTTCCCCTGGAACTGCCAATGCCAGAACATGTAAATTTTAGTAGAACGCGCAAGGATTCAAATTATCAGCGGAAGTATTCTGAGTTAAATAGAAAGGAGACGAGTTCGAAGTGTGCTTTCTTGCTTCACGAGTGTGGAGGTGGCTAGTTAGAAATTGAAGAACCACGCGTTTCGGCCTGTGTGCTTGCCTCGGCAAATTGTTAATCTTTCAACGCAATATTCAGAGTTTACTTTAGAACGCGGTGAGGTTGAGGTTTAGAGAGCCTCGTAGTTAGTCTCTTGTTATTATCTCTTTTTTAGTTTCGTATTTTTATTTTACCGCCGAGTCGGCGTAGTTTGTGAGCGTCAAGAGCACGCATTTGTAACTTCTAAAGTTGAATAAAAAGGGACTTAAACCCTTCTCAAGACTCTGTCTACTTTCCAGTTTCAGCAGTCACCAGTTGTTGCGTGCAGGTTGGAGGCGCGCAACTTTACAAACCATAAAATTAAATTCAACAGCAATATTTAAAAATAATTTTAACAAAAAGAGCATATCTTTAGAATTTCTGATACACAGTCTCGAGCGCTAAAGATTACTCAACGATTTCAAAGCGAGTCGAGGCAACACTGTACAGAATAAAATATTTCAATCTCCACCTCGTAGGGTAGTCGATTTCTAAACTATGCTGTTTTTAAATATTTTAGCCCAAACGGCTTTAGCCAGAATGCTCTTGAAAGGACTGTCATATAAATTTCAAAAGCACCATAGTTGTACATGCTTGAATTCACGATGCGCCGTAAGTATTGGCATACATTTTTTTTTGTTCTTTTCAGTCTTTTCTCAGTTAATCGTATGAATTCGGCTTCACGAAACACTTTTTTGTATTTTAATTATTAACGTTCTGTGTGTTCATTTTATTTATTAAATCTCACGCACCTAGCGGTCAAGCCGCATAAAATTCCATTCAACACTAAATTCACAAAATATTTAAAAACAGCACATCTTTATTATTTTCGATAGACAGACTAGTGAGTTGCAGATAAAAATGTTGTATTCCATACAGTGTTGCACAGCTCGCTTTGAAATCGTTGAGTTTGTAAATGAAAAATTCATTATTCAAGGTTTACACAACATGAAATAGATCATAAAACAAATTGGACATTCAAAGTTTGTGCTTCCAGGTGTCCATGTTCGGATGGAGGCCTACGTTACTCAGAATTGGATGGCTCTAGGTACCGTTGTTTTCTCACAATGCGAGAAACATGCAGATTCTTTGTTAATTAATTTCTTTAAATATAATACTTTAAATAGTATCGGGTGACAACAGCTCAGATGAATGCTGAAAATATTGGCAATGTCAGTTATCAGTCAATTAAGTGTAACGTACCGAATTGAATGTATAAAGTAATTAAAATTAATGATATGCCGTCTTTTATGACACTATTTGTCATAAAAGACTATTATTTATTAAGTCTATTATTTATTAAGATATGATTATTAAAATTCACATTCATTAAGTGTATTTCATTAAGTAATTCGACTGGTTTAGATAATGAGAAATTAAGGTCAATAGCCTGTTTTACAATTTGAAAAGTGAGCCGACATTTATAGTTAATCGGCTCAAAATGCTGAAACGAAAGTATTAGTTCTTGTGGGCAAATTGTTCCTTTGGACTGAAAATAAAATGTCGTCTGCAATTTCCATGGCAACTGATATCGTTTTCTTTTTCTCGGTAGCGCTGCCACAACAGAAAAGTACAACTAAAATATGTCACAAAATGGCATATTTTTGCGAAAATGTGTTTGTTTGTTTTCCTATTTATATACGATTTTCGTTGCAAATTTTCGACTTAATTCTATCATCACCGATACCTATTTAGAGCAGAAACCGAGCTTTTAGTTGTTCGTTAAAAGACTTGAGAGATCAACGTAGTTCCCTTGCTAGATAATTACAATTATCCTGCCCCAATTGAATAATTTCCCATTATTGTCTGCAATAATGAACTCTGTACTATTCCGGCACTAATGAAATTATGTTCTACAATTCGTTAAAATGTTTTGCGCGAGAAAACCTGGGGAAAGTGCAGAATTCGCCGACTGCTTGACGCGTTTTTAAGAATTGCACATACTCGGCATCCACATCGGTATCACATCGACCTATTTTCACTTTAAAAAAAATCATCCCAGAATTGCACAAAAATGGCATCCCGCACTCTCTTGACTTTATCCATGTACACATCGACCTATTTTCACTTAAAAAGTCAAAGAAAATTGACAAAACTCCAATTCTTCTTACTCTTAAAGAAGCGCCAAACGAACGCCAATCAATTAAGTGGGCGATTCTGCACTTTAGCCGAATTTTTTTTTTTTTCCAACATCCACCATTTCTTAAAATATTCTTATATCCGTGATTCTACTCAAGCAATAGTTTTCACTTTTTTTTCCCCGCCCTGCACCGTCTGCCTACCAGCGGCCGAGCGGTAAAATCGCGGAACACTGGTAGTTCGGTCCGAGGTTCGAATCCTGCGAACGGGCTGTCTGCATTGACGTTTTTGTGGTTTTCCCCATGTGTAACGTGTATACGAGGTAGTTTCCATTAGAAAGTCCTCTGCGAAGGCGTATAGATAGACCTAGGCAGATGGCCCTGAGGCGTTGCCGTTATCACATATGCCAAATACCCAATGCGCCTCTTTCACCAATACTAGACGATTTCCCTTTCCCATCCTTTCATAAACTCGAAAAATACATAAATTTAGATTCTTTTTATTGTGTTTTATAAACTAAACAAAGAAAAGTGGAAAAGTCTTCATAAATATCAAAACTTGAATAAAAGTAATTTTTTTATATTTATAAATTAAAATAGGTAATTAAAAAGCTCACCGCATTCCCCCTGAAACTATCAAACTTATCTCCCCCAAGGAATATTTCCTTTGTGGTTGAGAACCCCTACATTGAAGTTTTAAACTCATTACCAGAATACAGGTAGAAATAAAAGAAACATAAAGAGCTTCGTAAAATTCTTTGAGAGATATAAGTATATTTTAAAGCAGGGTTTCTTAAACTGCGAGTCGCCAAAAATTTTAGCAGTTTTGATATTTCTTTAACTTATAATAATTTTAGTTACCAAATACTTTTAAGCAATGTAACTGAAAATAGATAAAGATAAGACAATACAGACAAAGAAGAAAAAACGAAAACGTTTCGACGTATTCTTTAAACTGCTTTAAAATATACCCTGCTTTAAAATATAGTTTCATAATATAAATATTCATTTTCTTTGCTTTGCACGTGACGCTGTCATTTCGTCTGTTACTTATTTAAAATTTTCACATTGTTTTATGTCTTAAAGTTAATGACCTGAAACTGCAATAGTATATTACAGTGCAAGTGAAAAAATTCACAGTTTCACTCACGCGCGTGTCGGATTTGTGCAGTACTTATGGGGTCCCACAAAACTATTGTGAATATTATGGGGTCCTGGGGGTCGCGAAGAAATCTCAGTGATAAAAGGGAGGTCGCAACTGCAAAAAGTTTAAGAAACCCTGTTTTAATGTAAAGGTAAAGAAGTAGTTTTCTACAAATTATTGCAAAATTCAAAGAACAAATGTAGATGTTTTAAGTTACCTATTTATTCTTTTTTTGTGTAAAACACAAGTAATTGGTAAACTATCATATTAACGAGTAAAAATGACGGTGAATCTTCGGATTATGGTAACTTGGCAAATTTTCGGCGAAACTTTGGCGACCAGCCCTGCTACAGCAACCTGCTAGTTTTTTTTTTTTTTTTTTTTTTTTTAATGAACATTTTTTTTCCAACAATCTGCTAGCCGAATGACGCTTATGCTAGAACTTTTATTGAACATAAGTGCTTAAACATGACGAAGATTAGGTGCGAAATTGGGAGAAAGTGTAGAATCTCCCACTGCATGCCGCGTTTTTAAGAATTGCATATACACGGTATCCATGTACACGTCGACCTATTTTCACTTAAACAACATCCCAGAATTGCACAAAAATGGCATTGCGCACACTCTTGACTTTATCCATGTACACATCGACCTATTTTCACTTAAAAAGTCAAAGAAAATTGACAAAAATCCAATTCTTCTTACTCTTGTAAAAAGCGCCAAACAAATAAGTGGGCGATTCTGCACTTTAGCAGCGAAATTGTTTTTAAGTGCTTATTAGCTAAAATCCCGGTTGGAATTTTCCGTAAAATGTCACATTACATGTCTCATGATCCCTCATTTCTCTGAGATAAAATAATCTGTGTTTCGAACTGCGTACTTCTCAGATTATTGTTAAAGTCCTAGCTAGTAACGTTTATCGCCTTACTAAAATATTGACAAACTACCTGTTACCATATTCCAAAGATTATCCAAAATGACTTTCAGTGAAAAGAGGACACGCTGTGGAACGAAACACAATTAAATCTCGCACATTCAAATCTATGCGTACATGGGGAGAGGGCGTGATCCAGAGCATTATCTCTTCACACGCATCATAGCAACACGTCTGCACCTGAGAAAACCAAGACTAGAACAAGATGCGATTTCGTGCGTCCAATGCGCAATCAGTAATAACCATGTGAAGAAGCGCATAGCCCAAATAATGGATATTCTGGCACCAAAGGGTCTAAAAACTCTGCAACGAGTGATACTACTCAAATCATTTTGCAAACAGCAGCATCTCCGCACCAGAATGGTACCATGGGCCCTAGGAAGGCGTTGCAACTCTGGATAACTAGTATAAGGGGCATACTTAGTGTAAGTAATAATAGGTGTTCCTTACTCTTATACTTAACCTAACATCGAGTTTCAAGTATCCTATAGTTATCTATCAATCTATAAAAGAAAATAAGAATTCACTTCCTAAATTCCGGTTTAAAGATTCTAAATCAGCTGTCAGGGTAATTTGCCCTGAAATTAATAACTCTGGATAACTAGTATAAGGGGTATACTTAGTGTAAGTAATAACAGGTGGTCCTTACTCTTATACTTAACCTAACATCGAGTTTCAAGTATCCTATAGTTATCTATCAATCTATAAAAGAAAGTAAGAATTCACTTCCTAAATTCCGGTTTAAAGATTCTAAATCAGCTGTCAGGGTAATTTGCCCTGAAATTAATAACTCTGGATAACTAGTATAAGGGGCATACTTAGTGTAAGTAATAACAGGTGGTCCTTACTCTTATACTTAACCTAACATCGAGTTTCAAGTATCCTATAGTTATCTATCAATCTATAAAAGAAAATAAGAATTCACTTCCTAAATTCCGGTTTAAAGATTCTAAATCAGCTGTCAGGGTAATTTGCCCTGAAATTAATAACTCTGGATAACTAGTATAAGGGGTATACTTAGTGTAAGTAATAACAGGTGGTCCTTACTCTTATACTTAACCTAACATCGAGTTTCAAGTATCCTATAGTTATCTATCAATCTATAAAAGAAAGTAAGAATTCACTTCCTAAATTCCGGTTTAAAGATTCTAAATCAGCTGTCAGGGTAATTTGCCCTGAAATTAATAACTCTGGATAACTAGTATAAGGGGTATACTTAGTGTAAGTAATAACAGGTGGTCCTTACTCTTATACTTAACCTAACATCGAGTTTCAAGTATCCTATAGTTATCTATCAATCTATAAAAGAAAGTAAGAATTCACTTCCTAAATTCCGGTTTAAAGATTCTAAATCAGCTGTCAGGGTAATTTGCCCTGAAATTAATAACTCTGGATAACTAGTATAAGGGGTATACTTAGTGTAAGTAATAACAGGTGGTCCTTACTCTTATACTTAACCTAACATCGAGTTTCAAGTATCCTATAGTTATCTATCAATCTATAAAAGAAAGTAAGAATTCACTTCCTAAATTCCGGTTTAAAGATTCTAAATCAGCTGTCAGGGTAATTTGCCCTGAAATTAATAACTCTGGATAACTAGTATAAGGGGTATACTTAGTGTAAGTAATAACAGGTGGTCCTTACTCTTATACTTAACCTAACATCGAGTTTCAAGTATCCTATAGTTATCTATCAATCTATAAAAGAAAGTAAGAATTCACTTCCTAAATTCCGGTTTAAAGATTCTAAATCAGCTGTCAGGGTAATTTGCCCTGAAATTAATAACTCTGGATAACTAGTATAAGGGGCATACTTAGTGTAAGTAATAACAGGTGGTCCTTACTCTTATACTTAACCTAACATCGAGTTTCAAGTATCCTATAGTTATCTATCAATCTATAAAAGAAAATAAGAATTCACTTCCTAAATTCCGGTTTAAAGATTCTAAATCAGCTGTCAGGGTAATTTGCCCTGAAATTAATAACTCTGGATAACTAGTATAAGGGGTATACTTAGTGTAAGTAATAACAGGTGGTCCTTACTCTTATACTTAACCTAACATCGAGTTTCAAGAAGTATCCTATAGTTATCTATCAATCTATAAAAGAAAATAAGAATTCACTTCCTAAATTCCGGTTTAAAGATTCTAAATCAGCTGTCAGGGTAATTTGCCCTGAAATTAATAACTCTGGATAACTAGTATAAGGGGCATACTTAGTGTAAGTAATAACAGGTGGTCCTTACTCTTATACTTAACCTAACATCGAGTTTCAAGTATCCTATAGTTATCTATCAATCTATAAAAGAAAGTAAGAATTCACTTCCTAAATTCCGGTTTAAAGATTCTAAATCAGCTGTCAGGGTAATTTGCCCTGAAATTAATAACTCTGGATAACTAGTATAAGGGGCATACTTAGTGTAAGTAATAACAGGTGGTCCTTACTCTTATACTTAACCTAACATCGAGTTTCAAGTATCCTATAGTTATCTATCAATCTATAAAAGAAAATAAGAATTCACTTCCTAAATTCCGGTTTAAAGATTCTAAATCAGCTGTCAGGGTAATTTGCCCTGAAATTAATAACTCTGGATAACAAGTATAAGGGGTATACTTAGTGTAAGTAATAACAGGTGGTCCTTACTCTTATACTTAACCTAACATCGAGTTTCAAGAAGTATCCTATAGTTATCTATCAATCTATAAAAGAAAATAAGAATTCACTTCCTAAATTCCGGTTTAAAGATTCTAAATCAGCTGTCAGGGTAATTTGCCCTGAAATTAATAACTCTGGATAACTAGTATAAGGGGCATACTTAGTGTAAGTAATAACAGGTGGTCCTTACTCTTATACTTAACCTAACATCGAGTTTCAAGTATCCTATAGTTATCTATCAATCTATAAAAGAAAGTAAGAATTCACTTCCTAAATTCCGGTTTAAAGATTCTAAATCAGCTGTCAGGGTAATTTGCCCTGAAATTAATAACTCTGGATAACTAGTATAAGGGGCATACTTAGTGTAAGTAATAACAGGTGGTCCTTACTCTTATACTTAACCTAACATCGAGTTTCAAGTATCCTATAGTTATCTATCAATCTATAAAAGAAAATAAGAATTCACTTCCTAAATTCCGGTTTAAAGATTCTAAATCAGCTGTCAGGGTAATTTGCCCTGAAATTAATAACTCTGGATAACTAGTATAAGGGGTATACTTAGTGTAAGTAATAACAGGTGGTCCTTACTCTTATACTTAACCTAACATCGAGTTTCAAGTATCCTATAGTTATCTATCAATCTATAAAAGAAAGTAAGAATTCACTTCCTAAATTCCGGTTTAAAGATTCTAAATCAGCTGTCAGGGTAATTTGCCCTGAAATTAATAACTCTGGATAACTAGTATAAGGGGTATACTTAGTGTAAGTAATAACAGGTGGTCCTTACTCTTATACTTAACCTAACATCGAGTTTCAAGTATCCTATAGTTATCTATGAATCTATAAAAGAAAGTAAGAATTCACTTCCTAAATTCCGGTTTAAAGATTCTAAATCAGCTGTCAGGGTAATTTGCCCTGAAATTAATAACTCTGGATAACTAGTATAAGGGGTATACTTAGTGTAAGTAATAACAGGTGGTCCTTACTCTTATACTTAACCTAACATCGAGTTTCAAGTATCCTATAGTTATCTATCAATCTATAAAAGAAAGTAAGAATTCACTTCCTAAATTCCGGTTTAAAGATTCTAAATCAGCTGTCAGGGTAATTTGCCCTGAAATTAATAACTCTGGATAACTAGTATAAGGGGCATACTTAGTGTAAGTAATAACAGGTGGTCCTTACTCTTATACTTAACCTAACATCGAGTTTCAAGTATCCTATAGTTATCTATCAATCTATAAAAGAAAATAAGAATTCACTTCCTAAATTCCGGTTTAAAGATTCTAAATCAGCTGTCAGGGTAATTTGCCCTGAAATTAATAACTCTGGATAACTAGTATAAGGGGTATACTTAGTGTAAGTAATAACAGGTGGTCCTTACTCTTATACTTAACCTAACATCGAGTTTCAAGAAGTATCCTATAGTTATCTATCAATCTATAAAAGAAAATAAGAATTCACTTCCTAAATTCCGGTTTAAAGATTCTAAATCAGCTGTCAGGGTAATTTGCCCTGAAATTAATAACTCTGGATAACTAGTATAAGGGGCATACTTAGTGTAAGTAATAACAGGTGGTCCTTACTCTTATACTTAACCTAACATCGAGTTTCAAGTATCCTATAGTTATCTATCAATCTATAAAAGAAAGTAAGAATTCACTTCCTAAATTCCGGTTTAAAGATTCTAAATCAGCTGTCAGGGTAATTTGCCCTGAAATTAATAACTCTGGATAACTAGTATAAGGGGCATACTTAGTGTAAGTAATAACAGGTGGTCCTTACTCTTATACTTAACCTAACATCGAGTTTCAAGTATCCTATAGTTATCTATCAATCTATAAAAGAAAATAAGAATTCACTTCCTAAATTCCGGTTTAAAGATTCTAAATCAGCTGTCAGGGTAATTTGCCCTGAAATTAATAACTCTGGATAACTAGTATAAGGGGCATACTTAGTGTAAGTAATAACAGGTGGTCCTTACTCTTATACTTAACCTAACATCGAGTTTCAAGTATCCTATAGTTATCTATCAATCTATAAAAGAAAGTAAGAATTCACTTCCTAAATTCCGGTTTAAAGATTCTAAATCAGCTGTCAGGGTAATTTGCCCTGAAATTAATAACTCTGGATAACTAGTATAAGGGGCATACTTAGTGTAAGTAATAACAGGTGGTCCTTACTCTTATACTTAACCTAACATCGAGTTTCAAGTATCCTATAGTTATCTATCAATCTATAAAAGAAAATAAGAATTCACTTCCTAAATTCCGGTTTAAAGATTCTAAATCAGCTGTCAGCGTAATTTGCCTTGAAATTACTCTTGACGTAGCCTAAAGGAAAGAGGCACTCATAAAGCTTCTCAGCAACAAGGATTTTAATAGCGTGGCTGAAATACTTACGCATTAGAGTATGTGGGCTCACCAGCGACCGAGCGATAAAGTCTCTGAACACTGGTAGTTCGGTTCGAGATTAGGCCTATGGAATTACACCCTCAGTTCGTGTAGCAAAGCAATCACGCAATTCATATTACCCATTCTTCGCATCTGACATATCTTAGACACCAATTTGTAGTAGCAACTGTTCCCCCTCTCTTTATTTTTTAGCTTGTAATAGCTACAGTATTTTCGTTAAGAGTTCTTTCAACTATGTCTTGGAGAAAAGGAGTACCTAAAAATCTTGAAGGGCTAAAGTAGCCTAAGGTATGAAGACAGACCTTTTAGACTGAAACATAACTATAAAAAGGAAATAAGCAGTATGTTTGATGATGAAACGGTTCCAGGGAAAATATTCTTCCAGAAAAATCCCCTGATTCTTTCATAATGATGAGAACTGTAAATAAATGTACAGGACAGGACTAAGTGTGGGAAGCACCAACACATCGCCATTGGCAGAACTGGTGTCGCTCCTTCACACTAACCGTCTTAAGAAGAACACCTCCACAGGGTATACTTACGCCACGCATCGGTGTTAATTGAAACGTTATCATTAAGGCATAGAGAACTTGTGGGCCGAAAGATACAGTTGCTGGTGGCAATAACATTGCAATACCATACCTTACAGTCTTTGATGGTGAAATATAACTATCAGTATACGTACACAAATAAACAAATAGAACTGAATGGAAAAACATTAAACATAATTAACTTGGTTAAGTTATTGTGATATTAATGGGATGTTTTGGGGACATTGTAGCAGTTCATAGATGGTTCACAGTTCATTGGCAGTTCATGAAAAGTTCATGGATTGAGTCAGAGTTCATATATACAATATAGTACACCAGTTCCAGTTATGCGATTTTTGATGTGCATAACTGTGGTCGTATTGTCTAGGTACTAAATCCTTGCTACACTAAGATAATCTATCGCGACAGAGAACGCGACGAATAGATACGAAAACAGAATGTGATTTGATGATGGAACTTTTCAAGTTTGGTTTATTTAACAATGGCAAAGCTCGCGAGGGGTATTTTCCTAAGGGGAGGGATGTCTTCATGAAGGACTTTTTAAGTGTTGGTTGGGTTATTTTGGCACAAAGCCCATGAGAGTTATGTTGCGCCAAACAAAAGGTTGTGTATTTCCAAAACTTATAAATAAAGACAAGAAACCATGCACTATTCAATGCACACTGCATGGAAATTTAAGACAACATTACATGCAAGTATAAAATAGCAAGTGTATAATAAAACCTGCAAAAACATCAAACACATAAAATTCTTTTATAAAGAACTAGGATATGAAAGAACTAAGACCATGAAATGCAAATAGAAAAACTCTATAGTCAAAGGATAAATTTTCATTATATGAATATAACTAGATCCCGGTGGACTTTCGAAGGAAAACTGGTTCTTATACAAGTTACACATTGGGGAAGCCACGAAGACGTCCCTGCAGCCAGCCGATTTGACTGGAATGGAACACAGGTCAAAGCTACCAGTGTTCAGCAACTTTACCGCTCAGCCGCTAATGAAACTTTCAAATCATATCCATTGCACTTAGGTCAATGCAGATATTGGAAGTTCTGACCGTGGAAATCCATGCAGATATCGGAATTTCTGACTATTTAGTAAATATAATGCTACTTATATAGACGTTACTCACAGACAGGAAAGAACGAAACACAGGAGAGATTTTTCTCTGCATTAAGTAAGAAAATACAATCGTGACAGCAAAAATCATTTATAGTTGAAGTTAAACTATTAAGAGAAAACTATTAATTATGTCTATTATAAGAACGCTTTCTCTTCCGCAGAAGTGAAGGGCTGCAGCACCCGATCAGTGCTTGAAAAAGATGGTGCAATACTAAGGTTATTGTTAGAAAAGAGTGTTAAAAAGATTGTTAGAAAAGAGTGTTTACTGTTAGAAAAGAGTGTTAAATTGTTAAAAACTAAGGCTATGGTGTAGAACTGGGTGCCCCTTCGATTAGCGATAAATTTTGGGTATGAAATCTCATTTCTGGTTACCACTGGCAAAAAATGTGCCCCAATTCGGGTGGGAAAAAATTGCCCCAACTGGGGTGGGGGAAAATTGCCCCAACTGGGATGGGAAAAAATTGCCCCAACTAGGGTGGGGAAAAAATTGCCCCAACCGGGGTGGGAAATAATTGCCACAATTGGGCTGGGGAAAATGCCCCAACTGGGGTGGGGAAAAATTGCCCCAACTGGGGTGGGGAAAAATTGCCCCAACTGGGGTGGGAAAAAATTGCCCCAATTGAGGGTGGGGAAAAAATTCCCGCTGCCAGTTCCTATTAAAACATTTATCAGAACTACTATTTCGCCTAATTGATTTGGCATACATGTGAGTGTTCCGAGTAGAACAATGAGTTTACTTTAAACTATGTTCTTTGAAATTGTAGAAGATATTTCACAGATAGAAGGGTATAATTACCCTTTATTTTCCCCAGTTCACTGCTATTCCGGCATTTCGGGATACACATAATTGACTGCAATGCCTATTCCAGGAGACCAAGCGAGTTTAGTTGTTATAATACTTAATTTTATGGTTTAAATGCGAAGAACATGATATTTAATAAATAAAGGTAACATACAAAACGTTAAAAGAGCGCCTCTTTAAGCGTGATGTAAAATCTGAAAGACTTCAGATTTTTTTTTTAATATTTATTTGATTTTTTTTCTTTTACAATTATTATTTGAAAATTGTGCTACTAGTTAGTAATTTTCTTTCAAATAATAAACAAAAGCAAAAGATCAGATTTTCACTTTGAAGGTAGGCAGTTAAAAATATGACACACAAATTTTGCAATCGGCCTTTTTTACAGCTTGCTAGAAAGAAACCTTCCTTAGGAATGATACTCATAGGATAAAATAACACTCACTATAAATGTTAAATGATAGTACACAGATAAAATGAATTTTAAACCATCAATTTACGCTAACACACTTTTTTAATAGCACATATAAGTAAAAGATATTTTTTTGCCGTTATAACATAGAAAAGAGATTTTTCTTCAAGATTTTTTTAATGTTTTCCAATTTGATTCTTTATAGCGAAAGCGTATGAACCGTATCCTAAATGATCTAGTTTTCGAAAGATTTCTGTTAATTCCCAACAAATCAAGTGAACTGTTGATTAAACGTAATCGCCTTGAATGAGAAGGAATTAATACATTTCAGTCGAACATATCAAAGAATTATTTGCAATTTCTAATTAACCTCGAGGCATCAAATTTTGAATATTGAACATTTCCACCCGAATATGGACATTTGGAAGCCCAAATTTGAAATTTGATTTATTATCGATTTTACATTTTGTAAAACTTTAACGAATTTTTGATTAACAAAGTCAACGATTTCAAAGCGAGCAATGGCAAGACTGTACGGAAGAAACAATGACACTCCACACCGTGAGACTGGGTTTTAAAATTTTTAGCCCAAAATGAAATTAATAGCCATTTTTGTCATTTTGCGTTGATTTACTATAAACGGCGAATCACTTTTTAAATTGTTGCCACCCAATATTAGAGCCCTGTATTATATTTAAAATATTAAATAATGAAGAATCTGCATATAAATGTATGCATGTTTCTCGCGTTGTAATAAAACAACGGTATCTAGAGCCATCCAATTCTGAATAACGTAAGTCACCACCCGAACATCGGCATCTATCTGAAAACCCAAATTTGGAATTTCTTTTATTATCTATTTCATACTTCGTAAAACTTTAACGAATTTTTGATTAAGAAACTCAACGATTTCAAAGCGAAGAATGGCAAAACTGTACAGAAAAAATCTCCAGCGCGCGAGGCTGTATATCGGAAATTCTAAAGATATGCTCTTTTTAATAATAACCTTATCAGGAACTTTTTTTTTTTCAAACTTTGCCTAAAAAGCATTTGTCATTCTATAGAATGCCTAGATATTATACGCAATGCCTAGGGAAAGTATGTAATTATTCTCATATTTCATACTTTGCCTAAAAACGTCTTGCATTATATACAGTGCCTAAGCATTCTATAGAACACCGGCGTTTCATACTTTGCCAGTAACATATATAATACGAAAATGTAAGAATCGAGTTTCATTTTCGTGTTACTATGGAATTTATATTTCATCAATCATCTTCAAGAATTAGATATAAAATATACAAACTAAAATAATATGTATTTGTAAGCCAATGCACATGCGTAATATGATGCGATATAAGGTTTACGTAAAAAGATACTGAATAATTTTTTCGAACAACTTTAAAAGAAAACTAATAGAATATAAAAAAATCTGATGTGTGCACGACATGACTTGCTTGTACGGAATATTAAATTATACGCAGTTTTCTTGCATTTCATTTAAACTTATTGGATTAAATTAAATCTACTTCGTCGATAGCGCATAAACCACAATAGAATAATAGCCTTTTAAAATTCAGTGCATTTGTTTACTACAGAGACACTCTGTCCCTAGGTTCACTTAACAGCGTTACATTTCGTTCATTCTTTAACTCAGAATGCACAAAATTCATATCATCTTAAGAATTATCTAATCGCTTCCACATGTTCTATTCAAATACCATAATAAATCTAAAACGATGTATAAAAGAAATTAAGCAAAGAACAGCAGCAACAAAAAGAAACAGTTTTTCACAGACGATTCAGTATTTCTCATTCAATTAATTCAGTTCTCACTTCGCGACAAGGCAAAAATACATTAAAACTCAAAATGTCTATTGAAAATTATTAAGCAAATTTTAAACACTTATTTCCTCGAATAAATTTCAGAATGGATTAAGCATGATTTAATTCGCAATAATAAAAGAAAGCGTTATCTTTGTTATTGCGAAGGTTACTTTCTCTAGATTGGCAACAAATCTACTATTCTGCTGTTTCAAATGTAAACAAGCAATGGCCGCCGTGGAAAAATTATTAGGCTTAGCGGCACTTAAGCAACTTTTAAATTGTTGATAATTCTAAACATATTGCATACAGATATACTAAATGCATAAAAAACCTTAACCCGAAGATAAGAACAACATAATTCAATCATTTTTAAAGCAAAAAATGCACAATTTACAAACATATAAGAGTAAAAACCTGAGATCACTGAGCCGAGTAACAGAGTGGATATATATATACATATATTTATATACTTCGGGTGCGGCCGATTGCAACCAAAATACGAGGTGCACATCTACATGTTATAGTAGTCCTATATACAAAATTTCAACGTTCTGAGGCTACTCGTTTTTGAGTTATGCGATATACGTACGCACAGACGCCGCGAAAAATTCTCTTCAGAATTAATTTTAAAATAGTTTTACAGTTTTTTTGGAGGAAAAAGAGTCCTTTATCCTGCCCTTACGTGCAGATTTCACGCAAAAACATCGTTAAACTGCATTGGATAGCGGTGAAAATGGATATTTGCCTTGAAATATGATGCCTGAAATTTTTCGCGATTACAATACTTCCTTTTTACTTAAAGGTGCTGTGGCATTCACTTGAGTGGCTCTACATTCAAAGAAGCATTAGTCTGCTGCAAATAACAAGAAATATTAAACGTTCAACAATACAATTGAGATAATCAATTCAACAATACATTAATAATAGTGAGCAGGGTACGTGCACAATTGCTTACTCATCTAATGGAGGCAAGCCTCCAGATACATTGCTCACTCCTGAATGATGCACAAAAAGATGAGAAGTGAAGAAACATATTAAGAAAGCAGGCATATTACGATTAGCAGAATGAATGCAAATTACATAGCTTAGCACAAGAATATGCAATAAGAGGTACCTTTTCTGTTAGTATTTCTATTGGGAATAAGTAAAATTGGTGTGTAATGTACTGAACAAAAATTTTTAAAGTTAAATGTATCTATGACATGTAAAGATAGATTGCAATAACTGATAGCGCTTAATTCGTGGAAATGAATGTAAATTTATTTTATGTTATGAGAAAAATTTGAACTTGATAAAGAAGTACTGACAACGTAAAACAAGTATGTCGTGTGTGATTATGGCAAAGCCTCGAGGGATATTTGCCTAAGGGTAGGGATGCCTTCGTGGAGGACTTTCTAAGGGAAACTGGCTCGTATAGACGTTACACATGGGGAAAACCACGAAAACACCCTTGCAGCCAGCCCGTTCGCGAGATTCGAACCTCCGACCGAACTACCAGTGTATAGCGACTTTTACCGCTCGGCGCTGATGGGCCCGAAGTTTAAATAAAACCAAAGAGAATCATTATTGGACAGCAGAGATATTTCAACAGTAATCTAAAACACAGAGTAAACATTTGTGTGTTTAATAATTGCTTAAAATTTAAAATGGGAAAATTAACTGACACTACATCTCTGAGAAAACGGAAGATCAGTGCCAGTTTTGATGGAGAACACCCAATTTTTCTTTCTCTACCATCCTCCCCTCGACTGGACATTCGGCTTGCCAGTAATATAAGTGCCACATTTCGGAGAGACACTATCCACTTACAAACATTTAAGTTTCCTCCGGGTTTTGAGCCCAAGAGATTCCCAAATTAAGAAGGCACTGGATAATGCAGTACTTTGTTAAAGGTTTGCAATGAATCCTTTAAAGGTAAATAATTTATTTTTTGCTTATCTCATGCAATGGTCTTTCTTTCCTCTATTTCGTTTTTAATATTTCATCATTTATTTATCCATAATAACAGACTAAGGACTGCCATTGAAACCTTGGCAATAGGCAAATCCGTGCCGATTTTCTCTATAGTAAGTCCGCCCTTTATTAGAAATAATAGAAACTCGGGTCACAAACATTATCTGAGCAAAATCGCCTCCATGATGAACGGTGTCTCAAGTTACGAACACTCAAGTTATGATCTTCAAAGGTGTTTTAATGAATGCATGCTGCTTAATGCTTAAATATTTTTTTTTTTTTTTAGTCCAAAGGGATTTGAATCCCGAAGGACTATTAGTTTCGTTTTGGCATTTTGCGTCGGACGGATAAATGTCGGTTCACTTTTCAAACTGTTGCCATAAAATGTTAGAGTCCTGCATTATATTTGAAGAAATTAAATAATGAAAATCTGCGTAAATGTATGTATATTTCTCACATTGTCATAAAATAACGGTACATAGAGTCATCGAATTTTGAATAACGTAATCCTCCAACGAATATGAGCATGTGGAAGACCAAATTTGAAATTTGAAATTTGTTTTATGATCGATTTCCTATTTCTTAAAACTTTGACGAACTTTTGATTAACAAACTCAAGGATTTCAAAGCGAGCAATGGCAACGTTGTGCAGAAAAAACATTTTTATCTCCAGCGCGTGAGTCTCTGTATCGGAAATTCTAAAGATATGCTCGTTTTAAAACTATTTTGCGATATTGCTGTTGCACTGGATTTTATGGTTTAAGTGCGAGGAACATGATGTAACACACAAAATGTTAAAAAACGCCCCTTTGGACGTAATTTAAAATCTGAAACATTTCATACTTTTTTTTTTTTTTTTTTCAGGCAGACACTGACGCTTGGGTCTTTCCTGTGATCAACGATATTATGTTAATGTATTATGTGAAGGCGAAATGGCAGATGACATTAAAGATTTAAAATTTTATTTGATCCAGTTTAAAATAGTCTTCCCGGGTCGTAGAAGTTCGAATGCACCAGAGAGTTCCCCTACAGTGTTGCCACTGTTTGCTTTGAAATTGTAGTGTTTTTTTTTAACAAAAATTCGTTAAAGGTTTGCAAAATATGAAATAGACAATAAAACAAATTCTAAATTCGGGTTTCCAGATGCCCATATTCGAGTGGAGGACTACGTAATTCAAAATTGGATGACTCTAGGTATCGATGTTTTTTCACAATGCGAAAAACATGCATACATTCATGCAAATTCTGCATTATTTATTTTCTTTAAATATAATACAAGGCGATAATATTTTGTGGCAACAATCTTAAAAGCCATATATCGCATAAGTGATACAACTGAAAATGCCGTTTCGGGACTATTAATCTGGGCTAACTCCCATTTGGACTAAACATTCTCTAGAATTTAGTGTGATAATTAAGTGAATCAAATATTTTAAAATTCTATTTAATAAAAGAACTTAAAGGAAAGCAGAAAACTTTAAATTATGTACGATTATGTAAAAATGGGAAATTTTCCTTTATGAAGCATTCTCTCTATTAAGATATAAGCGCCAACTAGACACTTCCAGCGAAAAAATATACTCCAATCCTCACTTCGATTGAAGTAAAAGTTTTGTAGAAGTAAGAAATATAGGACTGTTATTTCAATAAATAGAGATGAAACTGAATGACATATCTAAAAACTCTTTTTATACACTTATTTGAAATCAAGAACACTGTTATAAGAGGTTAAAAACAACGTATTTCGTTTAACGTTGGCTTATGAACAGCGTTGCTGCCGCAGGTGTCTTGTTGTAGATAATTGTTTGGTAAGTGTTGTGCTTTAATGTATAGATACAAAAGTTTAACTAAAACAGATTTTTAAATGGTAAATAACCTTTAAAGATAGGTGAATTAAAAAACTTAGTTTGGAACAAAGTATATATAGGAAACCTATTTAAAATCTCTATACACAAAGGCGTCCCTTTCCTTAGACAGATGGTTCTCATGTGCTTTGCTGTGTTTAAATAACCTCACCATTAGAATTTAACGATTCGTTTATTTATTTTACAAGTATCTGTACTGCACTTCCTCCCTCCTCCCCATTTCAGACAGTATTAAAAAAATTCAATTGCGGACTTATAGCCCCCCCCCCTCAATGGCAAAGTGATTAAAACCGGCGAATGTTGAGAGTTGGACCTGACTTGATTTCAGGGGAGAGAGTTGGTTGCATGTTTACTTTCCACATGAGTAACGTTAATACCAGTTAGTTTCCTCTTGGTAGGTCCTCCACAAAGGCGTCCCTTCCCTTAGACAGATGATTCTCGTGTGCTTTGCTGTATTTAAATAACCTCACCATTAGAATTTAACGATTCGTTTATTTATTTTGCAAGTTGTGTCCTGCACTTGCTCCCTCCCCTCTATTTCAGACTTGGGAAAATAGTAAAAAAAAATTGTATCTCATTTAAGAAATTCAAATAATAATAATAATAATAATAATAATTAAGGTAGGTTATTTGTGGACGTCAGAGTTACAAGAGCTATCTGCCTAAGAGGTGGAATGCCTTCGTGGAAGATATTCGGAGGGAAACCGGCTCATATTCACCCTACACATGACGAAAACTCACAAAAAATTGAAATCCAGGATCAAATCGAAACCAAGTCGAAACCAACTACCAGTATTCAGAATCCTTAACCACTCTGTACCTGGTGAGGAAACTTACGAGTTAAGAAGAATAAAACAGCACAGCTTACTGCGACCGGCAATGAGAGTTCTTTAAGATGCCAGTCTGGCATTTCAGTACTTCAGAAATCAGATCAAAAGTGGACCAAAGTCAGAACCTACATTTCGCGTATGGCTGCGAGATTATTTCAATATACAATTTTAGTTAGTTTAACAAATTGTGCCAAAGCATACTAGGGCTATCTGCTTAAGGAAAGAAA
Source organism: Stegodyphus dumicola (assembly GCF_044657685.1). Taxonomy (NCBI): domain Eukaryota; kingdom Metazoa; phylum Arthropoda; class Arachnida; order Araneae; family Eresidae; genus Stegodyphus; species Stegodyphus dumicola. Next base: position 190,613,756 of record NC_140776.1, on the reverse strand, counting down.
TGTCTCCGTGGAGGACTTTCTAAGGAAAATTGGCTCGTAAGCACATTACACATGGGGAAAACCACGAAAACGCCCATGCAGCTCGCCGGAATCGAAGCAGAGTAGAACTACCAGTGTTCACCAGCGGTTTTTCCCAGGACTTAGAAGAGAAGGGCTAGCTCATAGAGCTTTTCCCCCTGAAGCAGAAAGTGAGAAGTGATGACGTAGCCATGATGACACTGAGCGCGCCAATATAATTCACAGCTTGGAAATTAGCGTTTTTGAACCAGCGTTTAAAATGAGCTGTGTGTGAAAGATAGCTATAATTTGGAAGAGGCAATGTTACTGCTTTATGCATTTTAGACTGAACTATTAAAAAATTTAATAATGCTTACTCAATTTTAAAATGATAGATAAAATGTGCTACTCTTTTAACATAAAGTTCCGTGGTTTTTTTTTAATTTTTATTTGCAGGTTTTTTTATTTAATGCACGTTTATTTCTAATCATTTCTTTATTTGCATGCTAACTGAGAGAATTTTTATACTGCTTCTAAGATAACTATAATAGCAGCTATTTAAATTTACTCAAAAAACAACTTTACATTGACATAGGTTTAAACATATATGACATATATGGCAACATTTCTGCTAACCTACGTTTGATTTTTTGCCTAATTGTAAATTTTACATTGTTATAATTCTCTTCCGATTCAATATAATAGATATTTTTTAAATAATTTTGTAATTTATACTTATATCTATATTACAATTAAATAAATGTATATAAGATTGTTACCTTAATTTTGACAAAATAGCTTTATTCAGAGTACCTAAAACAGAATTTAATTTTTCAAAAGTGTGAGTAAAGGAAGCAGGTCTTTTTATACCAATTACTTTGATGTTTTATACTATTATATTTTATCTAGAATGCTAATCTAGCACAAAATCTAATCAATAATTAGTTACAAAGGATACAATAAGAATAACTTTAACAAGTACTTAGCAAAAATTAGTTTGTTAAATACTTGTTATTCTTGTTGGTACTATTTTAGTACTATTCATAATACCGAAGATATTATCGATTAACTCATAGAAGTCAGATGCTTTCTGATTTCCTGTGGGGGTAGAGTATACCTTTTGCGGTATTTTTTGAAAATAATGTTTTCTCTGGAGCGACTTTTTGTTTTTCGTTTCCCTTGACCATTAAATAATTTGGTTTTAGTTTGTGACACAATTTGATTTCTTCTCAATCTCTATTTAAAACCTCTTTAATAATATCAAAATTTAAAACAGTTACATCTTCTAAAACAAATCCTCTATCTAAAACGCGGTTTCTCAGTAATTTGAGGCAGAGCGCGAAATGAGACCTCTGATTAAAACAAACTGCACATTTTGAAAAGAACCAACTTAGTCCAGTTTAGAGTCATAGCAGAGTTTTCAATCTATATGCATTTCGTAGAAACTGAGAACGCATATTTTTTCTACAGAATACAAATATTCGCCTCTTTCCTTCTTTAGAGTAAGAACATTACTTTGAATTCTTGGACTACACTAAAATTTAGAAAACACTAAAAAATAAAATAAACACCATTTCTTTAATTTGATAATACTAGGTAAAGATATTCCAATTTTTTTTTTAATTTTTTTTATTTCCAAATATCATAGCTTTAAGATGACAGAGCTCTTATGACAATGCAACGTGAAATATTTTCACTAGTCCACCTGATTTTTTTCTTCTTTTTCAGTAATGCATTAATCTGCGTCTTTATAAAAATATGCTTTAGACATTTTTCCAAATTCTCCGATTTGTGAGTTTTATTTCAAAATCATTAAAATTTGATTTATTATTGTCATCATCAATTTCGATTTATCATTGTCATCATAATTTACTTTCGGCACAGCATTCCATTTCAACAGTTTCTTTTTGTGGCTATCCAAACAAGCGATTTTTCATATCATCTTCATAAACAATGCATAGAAAATGTTCGCTGCAGATTTTTCCGCTCTTCACATTAATAGAATCTTCTCTTTGACATTTGTGTATCCATTCTTTCGTCAAAAGCAAACTCTCATTTGGATCCTTTGGTTCCATGAAATAAAATATATCATCCTTTCATACTTTTGTAAGTGCTACGGCACGTTACTGTTGCTCAAAAAGACATATTATGTAAACGATACTTTACAATATAGAATTTAAAATAAAACTGACTAAAATTGCATATATATAAATTATTTTACATATATACATTATTAGAAAACAGATATATATATTATTAAAATTAATTTGGGATATGTAACCTCTAGAAAATCGTCTCGCAGCTCAATGAAACTACTGTTTTAAACGCGGGAAATCAGGACAGGTGGCATCACAGCGACGTCAGATTATTGCCTGTTACGTCCCCCCATCAGGCTCGCGTCGGCGAGGAGTCAAACAAAGAAATGAGCTAGCCCTTCTATTTATCCCTGGGTTTTTCCGTCCGTCGGCTTGTAGTCCCCTGCTTTCAAAGCGAAGCTGTCTTATAGTAATCCAACCATGCAGCCCATTCGCCTCTGTTCGAATCGCATTCCCTTGTTACTCTAAGTATATTTGTTACCGTGAAAGACCGAAATTGGAGAATGTCGACTTTCACCGGAGAATATCAACATTCACCAAATACGTCGGTGAAAGACCGAATATTTCACTACATTCTTGTATATTCGGACCCTCACCGGTGTATGTCGACAATCACAGATATGTTCTGGTGAAAGTCGAAAAGAGAGGTCATAAAGTGCCATAATAGTTTAAGTTGTTGCAATATATAAGATTTGAATCACATAATTTAGTAAGTTTTTTATTACCGTTATTTTATTTTCTCATTTAGAACGCACTGTATAATTAAGTAAGTTTTTAACTTCTATTATTTTCCTTTCTCATTTTGAATGTATTGTGTGTTTTAGGTTCTCATGTTCTTAAGTTCTTATTTCAAGTCTCAAGTGCTTTTATTCGCGACTGAATTGCGGAGAAGAAAATATAATATTGTTATATATTCAACATTCACCATTAGTACATGGTGAATATCGACATTGACCGGTGTAAGTCAGAAATAAGAGTATTTGGAAAATATTTCGGACGTACACCAAGAGACTGTGTGAATGTTGACATTCACCGGTGAAAGTCAACATTCTCCAGATTTCGGTGTTTCACCGTAACATATTCATCAGACGCATGTAGATAGCCGCATTCAGATAGAAGTATGTAACTACGGCAAAATTCAGCAGGGCAATTAATAATGCTAATATTATTTCAACTATACATTTCCCACACGGTCACATGGTACGCTTCATATTGAGGACTTTGGCGTCTTCCTGTGCAGAGCTAATGCTCTCAAGACACTGTATTAACGTCTTAGTTGTATGTGCGAAATATGTTTTTGTAACTCAACGTGTATTTTAGTGTATCATCATGAGTGATATAACTTAGGGCTTCGACTACTCTCATGTATATAATGTTTTTAAATGCAGGTATATTTCTGTTTACCTGAGGGCATCAACACCTCTCCAAACGAACGGTTTGGTTTGGTTTTATGAGATTACGGCTAGTCTCGAGGGCTAGCTGCCTAAGGGATGGGATGCCTTCGTGGAGGATTTTCTAAGGGAAACTGGCTCGTGTACACGTTACACATGGGGGAAAAACACGAAAACGCCCATATAGCCGTTTTGTCCAACAGAACGAATCAGTATAATTCAGTGAATCAACTCTTGGAGAATCAGGAGTTGCTTATGCTAGACACTTGTTGGCTCCGGAAAATACCCGAATAGTCTACGAAAGCCGCCCGGGTCTCCGGACCCGCATTCACCTGTCACCTGTGTTTGAATCCGGAAAAACTACCAGTATTCAGCAGGCTTTAACCACTTGCGCTACGATTAAACTTCACGGTTGCGGTGCCGTGCGCTACGATATAACAAGCGGTAAAGTGTCTCATTTACGCCGCTCCGCGTCTGCGAGTGCAATCCAGAGCTGTAACTCGAGAAATAAACTGTTTGAAATTATTCATTTCTTGACTTATTTAATAACTTCGGACGAATGGTAATATGTTTCGCAGAGAAAACCTTTTTAACTAACAATGAACTTATTTACTTAGCATTCTAAACATTACAAAAAGAATAACATTCCGTGATTTATCAACCTCAAAGCAATATATAAAAAAATAACTGTTGCCACAAAAATCTACATTATAATGCCCCAAAAAATCTACATTATTAAATTATTGTGTATTAACCGAGTTCGTGCACGTTCCTAAACATAAACAATCTCGTTGTTAGGCGACGTGTGCACCACAAAAAAAAAAAAAAAAAAAAAAAAAATTGAATAACGCAAATACTAATTTATAAATGCTTTGCATATTGATTTAAAAATAGTAATAAATCTCCCGGATTAAGACATTTAGAGGTGCTTAAAACATTCTGGTGTCCCCTTATATATTTACGCTTGTGGTCTTAATTTAAATGTACTTGCTCATTTCGTGATAAAACTGGCAATGAAAAATTTTACGAAAATATGAATACAGTACATTTTTGTTGGTCTAATAAAAAAGCGAAGCACAATTTTAGCAGCTCCAAGAGATTCAGGCGCATAACTTTGTCAAGTCCGTCAAAGATGAAATATTTTGGTGTTCTCGAGTCCTTTTTGGAATGCCCCTTTTGCTCGATGTTCTAAGCACCTACTTATTTTGCTTAATGGTTAATCGATCAAGAAACCATCTAATAAAAATTTTTGCTTGAAAATACAATGCTGAAAAAAATAGGCAGAGAAAATTTATGTAATTTTAAATGTTACAATTACTTCTAAAGGTTTACCTATTCGTTTCACTTGCCCCAGTGTGACTACTTTGTTAAAATATATTAAAATTCTCTTCTGCATCTCTTGTACATTCGTATTTCAAGGACTAGGCATTCAATCTGCATAACTGCATTTTAATTCATTTCACTTCCACTTTCTTGTTGGCCCACCAGCGGCCGAGCGGTAAAATCGCTGAACACAGAAGTTCGGTCCGAGGTTCGAATCCCGCAACCGGGCTGGCTGCATGGCGTTAACGTGTATGCGAGCTAGTTCCCTTAGGAAGTCTCCACGAAGGCTTCCCTCCTCTTAGGCATATAGCTCTCGAGTGCTTTGCCATAAGCAAAAGCATCCTCTTCCTCTTAAGCTTTCTTAACATCTCTCTTCCTTTGGTTCTTTATTTCAGATTGAAAACCAGTTCCCTGCACACTCTAGGAGGATCTTGTAGATTTTCCGAACCGATTTTCAGTCGCAACCGTTGGAATTCACATTCTGAGTCGAATTCTAAACAGCCTTCTGTATTAGTTTCTAATGAGCATTTCTGATGTTCACTTCCCCGGTCAACTCATGGTTAAGTTTTCATTAATTCACTTTACGAGTTCTTGTCAAGCTTCGTTTTCTGCACCGACAATATCGAGACAATTTCTTTAAAATTTATTCTTTAACTGCTCACCGTACTGAACTGTGTTGAAGACTGGAAGAAAAGAAATGCTTAATCTTTCAAAATTAAGCATTTTCATGACTTTAAATGAGTCGTTTTTAAGTAATGAATTTTTAAGTAAGAAGTAAGATTTTTTTTAAGTCATTAGAATTTTTAAGTAATTAAAGTGCGTCATTCATTAGCGAACCCACACTTGCCTAGTCTTTTTCTGCTTTTACTTGAAATTCTAGTTTTTATTATTAATTGTTCACATTTCCTATAAAACTGTACTGAAATATCAGGCAATTTTAAGCAATTCGCATTAAACAATTTTTCGTAGAAATACAAGGGTGGATCCAAAAAAAAAAAATGTTACAAGGGTAATAAAAATTATTTATTAAAAATAGATACAAAATACAAAAGGAAATTAAGAGGCACACTTGTCTATCATTTTCCCACATAATCACCAAACCTATTTAGGCATTTATATGACCACAGCACCACTTGTTTAACCCGGATTTGCAGAAATCATGTACCTGCCCATTGGTGTATTTGGTGTATATAATTATGGCAAAGCACACGAGGGCTATCTGCCTAAGGGTATGGATGCCTTCGTGGAGGACTTTCTAAGGAAAACTGGCTCGTATACACGTTACACATGGTGAAAACCACGAAAACACCCATGCAGCCAGCCCGTTCGCGGGATTCGAGCCTCGGACCGAACTACCAGTGTTTAGCGACTTTACCGCTCTGCCGCTGGTGGGCCCCTGCCCATTGAGCCACTTCAGGGTGGTTATTTTCACATCACTGAAGAGAATCTCATTTCAGATAGATGCTTCTTCTATTATAAGGAAAGAAACTAACTTGGGCTAAACCTAGGCTATATGGAGGCAGACTCCCGACTTCCCATTTAAACTTTTGCAGCAATTCTTGAGTATGGGGTATCGAGATTGGCGAGCATTGTTCTACAGGTTTGGTTTGGTTTATTAGATTATGGCAAAGCACTCGAGCTGCCTTAAGGGAACTGATACACCTTATAACCCATAAGATCTTCGAATATGTGACTGTTGCAAGAATTGGGATAACTTATTTATTTTAAGAGCAATTACTTCCAACTTTTTACCGGATGACAACATAATATAGCTGCTTTCTGAAATAGTAATCATAAAAATATTTGTGGCATAATGATCTTTCTAATTTAATCCGCTTTGTAACAAACGTTTTCGTCGTGTTTCCACCTTGCTCGCACAGTTTAAAACATTGTGTTGCATAATTTAATTCCATACTTAATATATAGCTCTTATAACATTTGGAAACTACTGTGAACCAAAAATTCTAAGAATTTCATGTTAAATTTTTATTTTATTTGGAGTTCAGTTTATAAAATGTATTTTATTAAAAAAATCTGTAATGTTTTTGTGCGTAAAATTTTTAATATTAAAATATTCGTCAAATTTTGGGTTCAGTTAGAAAATAGTGCCCATATAAAGAATTCCAACAAATTTCAAGTATGTACCATTAGCCATTTTTAAAATATCATGCGCGGCAAAACATGACGAAAAATTTTGTCACAAAGTGGATTAAATTACAATAATATGTGTGGCAACACAAACTTTCTGGTTACTAGTTCCCAAAGCAGCTATATTATGCAGTCATCTGTAAAAAGTTGGAAGTAATTGCTTTAAAAATAAATGAAATATCTCAATTCTTCCAACAATCACATATTTGAATATCATAAGGAGTTTAAGGTGTATGAGACCCCCTTAACGAAGGGATGCCTTCATGGAGGATTTTTTAAGGGAAACTGGCTCGTATACATGTTACACATGTGGAAAACCACGAAAACACCCATGCAGCCAGTCCGTTCGCGGGATTCGAGCCTCGGACCGAACTACCAGTGTTCAACGACGTTACCGCTCGGCCGCTATTGGGCCCATTGTTCTACAGGATGCGTTTACGTTGGATGACTTTACGTAATCTTGTCTGAGAGGCACAGTAACGATCGACAGTCATAATATGTCCACCCTCCAGATACTGAATCAGAACAACGAATTGCGGCTAGCACCTGCAAGCGAAACCACTTTTCTAAAAGTCTTGCGATTTAAATTGCTCTGAAGCTTCTGCGAACTTACTTCACCTACCCCAACAACCGCTGCTAAACAACTAGTTCCATCTGTCTACACTCTGGAAAAAAGTAATAGCTCAAATGCTAGTATTTCAAATGCTGAATGAAAGAAAAGAAAATGCTGAATGAAAAAAAGAAATGTAGCATTTCAAATGCTGACACTCGGCCCACCAGCGGCAAAAGCCGCTGAACACTGGTAGTTTGGTCCGGGGTTCGAGTTCCGAAGAGCGGGCTGGCTACATGGGCGTTTTCGGGGTTTTCCCCTTGTAATGTGCATACTTTGATACATTCGTCTGTATACTGGCTAACAGCAAGAGATATTTTGCCCTACCCTTACCAGTACCTTAGAGATTCCAGTTTAGGGCCTGCATCTGTGAAATCTGTAATTAAATATATCCTTTAAATGAGGTGAATTTGTCGGGGAAGAAGTTTTGAACGCTTTGTTTCTTGAAAGCATACTGAAGGCTCGAGAGCTAGTCAGGTAAGTTTTGTAACTTGGATAGGAGGCGGTTTTCCTTAAAAAGGCCTCCACGGAGCATTCCTCCCTTTTCGTGTAGTGTATTCCTAACGGCGGAGCACGTAATAAGTAAAAAAAAAATGCCGATGATTGTAACCTCTTTTTTGGGGGGGGCTGATTCATATGCGTCTATAAGTAGCGAAGTCATCACAACGTATTACTCTTATCTCTCACAAGCGTATTCTTGTTTTCTAATTAATATTTTTAATAGTGCCATTCTGTTTCACCCCATTTTATTGAAACAATACCCTAAAAAGTGTGTTTGTCATGCTTATGAAAATTATATCACAATCCAAATGAGCTAATGACGAAATTATACTTAATCACAGAAATGGTGATCTCAGGGCCTATATTTTTCTGGAGGAAATTGTTTGGTATGTGTTCGATAAAGGTGATACATTTACAATTCCTTATCTCAATAAACAAAATTGAAATAAAATGATACATTTGCAAACTTTTATATGTACATTCTGAAAACAAAAACGTTGTTGTTCCCCTTGGAAACTGTTAAGAATTAAAAATATTCAGTTTAAAAGATGCGAGCAAGATATGCAATTTAAAATCCTATTTTTTTCACTCATGGTTATAACTGCAGTCAGTCCTATACTGTTAAATTCGCAGTACGTAACTGAATGTATTGTCAAAAATACAGCCAATCTTTGCTTAAACATTTTAGAATTTTTATATCAAAAACCCAAATATAGTTGTTGAATTATATTGAACTACTGAATTGTAATTAATTGCAGAAGCTGAAAATAGTGTTATTGAGCATTAAGTTAAAACATTTAAACAGTCAGTTAGTTCAGTGTGTAACTCTACCAAATAGTTCAAGACTAATCTTGCATCGAATCTCCGAGAACGCATCGACTGCAGAATTGTTCTCATGATTTTCCCCTTGCATAACGAAATTTTTGGCTCGATTGCCTTAAAATGTTCTACACGGAGTTTTCCATAACATGAATCCTCTCGCAAATTCCCCATAGTTATATAACATATTTTGAGTATTGGACAAACACAAACGTTCAGATAAAGAACATTAAGCAGGTTTATTTATATAACGATGGATTCTTAATATACTGTTCGGTGGGTTATGCATTAGGATTATTCAGATCATGGTACCATTTTTTTTTTTTTTTTTTAAATTTAAAGAAAACGAAATCCTCGTGCACCACAAAGTATCGCACGAGACTTACAAATCGTAAGTGAAAAAGGCAGAATAGTAAGTAATATCATCAGTTTTCAACAATACAATGAAATCATAACAAGGAAAAAAAAACACAAGTAAATACAAAAGTATAAAAATGTATAAAGAAATCATTAACAGTGTTTAAAATAAAAGTCAACAAAATCATTGAAAGCTCGGTAGGCCGAAATCGAGGATACAAAATCATAACATTTCGGCGGCCAATGAATTTGAATCTACATTTCAAAAGATTTCTTGCTTTATCAAGCAGTGGGCAATCAAAAAGGAAGTGGAAAACACTCTGCTCAACGCTAAGATTGCAATTACACAAATTGGAAGATATCAGCTTAAATCGTTCAAGATAAACATTAAACTTACCATGTCCAGACAAAAATTGCGTAACTTTAAAATTGAGCAACAAGTCCTTACTTTTCAGTCTTTCAAAAATAGTTGGGAAGAATGCTTTTGTAACAGATCCCTTATCAGAAGAGATATAATCACAGTTCCACCGCTCAATCGTTTTAGCTTTGAATGTTTTTTTAAATAAGATTTTGGAATATTTACATCAACGTTAATATCATTTTTAGTTGCATTCTTAGCAAGCCAATCAGCTCTCTCGTTTCCATAATTACCCGAATGACCACGGACAAATGTAAAAAACACTGAAATACCCCTCTTCTCCAGATCTCCGAGAGACTGCTGTATATTGACAATAATATCATTACATAAAGAGGTATTTTTAAGAGATTCCAGGGAAGAGAGTGAATCCGTACAGATTAAGTAGCTGGAACCACTTCCATTCTGGCTAATTATCCACTTGATTGCAAAATTAATACACAGAAGTTCAGAAATATATACAGTACATTCATTTCTAATGCGAAATTGGTGACACTCAATTTCAATATCATCTTCAAAAATAACATAAGCAAAACCAACTTTATCATCAATCCTACTACCATCCGTATACAGCACAAATGAGAATGAATTAACATCAGTGTCCGTACTATCCAGAATCTGTACTGGTTGTCTTACAGAAGGATGTGGTAGAACAGACAAGGGCAATAAACGATCAAAGTGAGAATTGGAGTAATTTGCAAGACTATTCTTATAATCTATAAAAGTCAGAATAAACAAATCCAGTGGTGGAAATCCGGCAAGAGAGAAAACAGCATTGTAACTAATAGTTCGGTAACCGCTTATAACTCGCAGCAAAATTCGTCTTTGAACTCGAAGCAGGCGTTTAGAGTTAATTTTCTTTTTTAGAGACAATCCCCAAGCTCTACATCCATATGAAATAAGGGGTACGATGCCTTGTTTATAAATAATTGCGCTAACATTCGATTTAACACCAAAACTATTACAAGCAATTCGATTCAGCCCACGCTGAAGTCTCTCACATTTATTAGAAATGGTACCATAAAAGCCATGTTTGCTATGGTACCAGTTTTAAAATGTGCATAAACGTATGTATGAAAATGTATATAGATTTACACTTAATATCGTTTGTTAAAAAGAATCTGTAATAAGTAAATAACCGCATATAATCAAATTGTAAGAAAACTAATGTGCTTATATTCGATACAATTTTAAATGTATTTAAAAACCTTGCTTGCTATACTTATCTTGAGGTATAAAAGCCTTGCTTGCTATAATTATCTTGAGGTATATGTGCAAGAACGGTATTAGAAAAGTGAGATATCCAAGAATATCCTGACATCAGATTGAAAGGTTTCGTTTGATAAGGTACAGCAAAACCTCGAGGACTAAGCTAACCCTGAGGGCTAAACCAAGTTAAGCTTAAGGAAAGTGTTGCTTTCGTGCATGTAATGCCGGGAAAGATTGGTTTGGTTTCTGTGATTACGGCAAAGTCTCGACTGTATCTGCCTGAGGGGCGGGAAGCCTTCGTGGTGGACTTTCTAAGGGTTAGGTAAGGTTATTTAATTATGGCAAAGCCTCGAGGGCTATCTGCCTAAGGGGAGGAATGCCTTCGTGGAGGGTTTTCTAAGGGAAACTGGCTCGTTACACATAGAGAAACCACGAAAACGCCCATACAGTCAGCCCGTTGGCGGATTGGATCCTTGGACGAACTACGAGTGTTCAGCGATTTTAAAGCGCTGCTGAGCACAAATTGGAAGGAATGACATAATTTTAAAGGACTTGAATATGCAACATTTATACTTTAGTCACATAGGCTAACTAGGATCATTATGTAGGTTTAATTAGCGGTGTTGAGCACGGTGGCTGATGGAATGATTCTGATGACAGGAATAGAAGAAATTCACAGTTCGTTTCACGATTACCTTTTCCAAATGAACACTATTTCGATACTGATGATCACTAAAATATGTTCAAATGCGCAACAAATATTTGAGTTCATTATTACTGCAAACATTATTTCTAGATACAAGAAATAAATTTTTCTCAAAATAAGAATATTTTATCTGCTACTAAGTATTTCAGACTTCGGCTTAATACCCAGAATAAAATTAAGATTGCAAGATTTATAGGTAGTGGATGTTATTTTATGGTTAATTAATGCCAAGAATTCTAATTTTCGAGCTTGGCATATAATCGACCAACTAAATGTTTTACATCAGAACATCAGGTACATCTAAATCCATTTAAATTGGATTAAGGTGATAGATTTTTGCTAAAGTTCTATTTCTGTATGAAACTGCGAACTGTTTTTAAACCCATCAGGAACTGAAATTTCTTATTCAGCGAAAATTTTGCAAGTTGAGGTTACTTGAAAAATACTTACCAACTTTATTATTGCAAACATTATTTCTAGTTAAAAGAAATATATTTTCCTGAAAATATTTCATCTGCTACTAAGCATTTCAGACTTCGGTTAATGACCAGAAAATTAAGATTGCAAAATTTAGAGGCAGTGGTTGCTATTTTATGGTTATTTAATGAAAGGAATTATAATTTTCGAGTATGGTATATAATCTACCAACTAAATGTTTTACATCAGAACATCGGGCACGTCAAAATCCATTTAAATTGGATAAAGGTGATAGATTTTTGCTAGAGAAGTTCTGTTTCTGTATGAAACTGCAAAGTATAACTTTTTTTTAACCCTATCAGGAACTGAAATTTCTTATTCAACGAAATTATTTGAGATTATTTGAAAACATGTACAATCTTTTTGCTAGAGGTTTTATTATTGTATGAAACTGCCATGTATAATCTTTCAAAGCTATTGAAAAGTGAAATTTCTTATTCAGCGAAAATATTTGAAAGTCGAGGTTACTTAAAAATGCTTATAAACTTAAAACAATTGAATAAACGAGAAACAAATTACAAGTTGTTCAAAGGAAAATGTGTCCCAGATCTTTTGAATTTATAATTGCTTATTTTTACAGGACTTAACAGTGTTCTTTACTGAATTTACTTACTTTCTTACTGTTCCAAAAGCAATACCTAGCCACATAGACACTGTTTAGTTAATAAAGGAAGTGTTTTTAACTAAGCAAATTATCTGATGAAAATATGTTTATTTTATATTTTCATCAGATAATTATTTTTGTTCATTTCATTCGAATGGTTTTATCACATTATTGGTATATTATTTCCGACTATTAAATCAAATAATTTATTTGTTTAAATTACGTCCATAGGGACTCTTTTAACATTTTGTGCGTTACTTTAAAACTACATTATAATTTTCACCTACCTGTAATTTTAAAGATCTTGGATTAATTAAATGGGTAAAATCCTAGTATACGGTGCAGCCTTGGCGCGACTTTGAAAATTATCGCCAACACCAAAAATGATCCAAAAAAAGTCTGTATATCTATATATATATATATATATACTATACACTATATGCTATGTGTGTATATACATAGTATATATACTATATACCTAGTATATACTATGTTTAACTATATATTTTCTTTGAATGACCCGTTAACTACTCATCGTGTATGTCCCGTTTTTACTGATCATAAAGTAGCCAAATCCCGTGTGCACCGGATACTAGGATTAAACCATTAAATGCTAACTTAAAATATCTTGCATGTATTTTTTAAATGATAATGCTGTCCACAAGTACACCGCTAAACACTTAAAATGTTAATATATACCAGGTCTAAATGGTTTAAAAGAAACTCTAAAAAGTGAAGTTATAAGGTTAAAACTTAAAAACATTCAAAAATCATACATCAAAATTTCACTTAAAAATACAATGTTAAGAAAAATGGTAAAAATTAATATGGATTTAATGATTGCAGTCTTTCATTAAGATATGGCCATTAGTTTCTGTTAGTTTCACTGCTATTGAACATACCTCTTTAAACATTAAAGTTCCACGAGCTGGTCACATTGCTTCAGAACTGTAATTAAGTTTCACCATCATTCAGCCTTTTGTAGACTTTCAGAGTCAGCTTTTAGTTGCTTTTGTTTTTCGCCAAAGTCAATTTTTGATTCTGCTGCACTTCACTTTGCCAAGTGTACTTCTGTGACTGACTTTCCGAATTGGTCTTTTTTTCGGTTCCACTTTACTTTCTTGAGCGAACTTTTGACTGGCTTTACGAATCGGTCTTTCTTTCTGCTGAAATTTACATTCCTAGTCAAGTTTCAGTAGCTTCTGCGGTGTTTCGCTTTCAGAGTCCTCATCTGATCAAGATTGTGGTTCAGACTTTAGTACCTCTTGCTGCAATTCACTTTCTGCGTCATCTTCTAATCGAGATTCACACCCAGACCATCAGTTTTTGCTCCGATTCACTTTCAGAGTCCTCTTCTGACTGATTTTTCGGTCCAGGCTTCGTTTCTTCTTGCTGCGATTCACTTTCTGAGTCATCTTCTGACGATTTCTTGATTCGGACCTTAGTTGTTCTTGTTACGATTCACTTTCCGAGACATCCTTTGATTGATTTTCTGATGCAGGCGTCCCTTTTTGAGCCAGTTCACTTTCCGAGTCAGCTTCTAATTGACTTTCTGAGTCGGTTTGCTGAGAACTTTCCTGCAGATTCATTTCTAATTGAGTTTTCTGCACCGAAAATACTCTACATCGTTTGAGCCCGAAATCTTTATTCTGAAATTGCTTACCGTGCATAGACCTTATTAAAGAGTTGTTCAAATTAGTAGATTTGCCGTCGCTTTCAGGATTAAGCATTCTCGTGAATTCAGCTTGATTCACTTTATAAGGATATTTAAGTAGGGAAAGTGATCTAGTTTCACGTACCAATTTGCGAACTCATTTTTTGCTCTTCTTTGGAACTCCTCAAAGCCTTCCTTTTCGTTAAAGGATTTGCTAAAATGTTCAACGAAGAATTTAGACCACAAACTTGGTGCTAAACACAGAACTTGCTTTTGGTTCACATCGCAGTGACTGTACTGATACAAAGTTAATTCAGCGTAAAAGGCTCACGAAGCCGCAATTTGATGAAAAATATCTCGTTTGTTTATAAGAAAATTTACCGAAAATTCATCGTAAACCTTAGCGAAATTGACTCCACCCCCCCCCGATTTAAGCGATTCTTCAAATCGCAATTTGGCACCTTTCCTGGCAGCTAGCTGAAAGATGACAACCCACCTTCCAATAGGTTCGGTAAATTTAGATTTTGTGGTTTTTATCTCTATGATATATTTCCTGAAGCTGCACTTCCGGTACCTTGAATTTTCTCCACACAAAATCGAATAGATCTTCAGCGCAACAACACTCAACATTTCGCGACGCCATTCTAATGCAGATCAGGATATCGCCGACTGCACAGTTGACCAAAATACTTGTAGTGCTTCCCTTTTAAAAGGTTAGACACTATTTAAAATACCCGGATATGCTTAATTCACTGGTCAAACAGAATGTTCCAAATGGTGTCATGTTCAAATTGCTGGCCTTCATTGATACATTTCTCAGTACGAATCAAGACTCATTCCGTACTTGTCACCAAAATGTGCAATGGGATTTCTTCGCCCTCCGCTTTAATCTGATCCCAAAATGTATCATGGTGACGTGGTTTACGAACGGTACATCTTATCTTCTATCCACCTTATCTCCTATCACCTATCCTCATAAGAAACAAGTAGTATTAAAAAAAAAAAAAAAAAAAAAAAAAAAAAAAAATTCCTACTTAGGTCAACAAAGAAAGATTTTTTAAATACAAAAATAATAATAATAATAATAGGTGAAAAAACTGTATTAACATCAAGTGTCATCCACTACAAGCAGAGTCGTAGCTAGGGTTTTCAGCGCCCAGGGACAACTGAAGATTTCGCGCGCCCTACTGCTTGCCAAGGATGGAAAACATTTAATTCTAAAATGTGGTAACATCAGTTTGGCGCCCCTTGGATTCTGCGCCCGGGGACAGATGCCCCCCTTGCCCCCCCTCTAGCTACGCCCCTGACTACAAGTCTAAAAAAATGTATTTGAACTTGTGTGGATAAACAAGAAGTATTTTATTAACGATTGAAAATTAATTAATTAATAATTAATTAAATAAAAAGATTTTTAAAGTCAATTCCTACTTAGGTCAACAAAGAAAAATTTTAAAAATACAAAAAAAAAAAAAATAAAATAAAATAAAATAAAATAAAATAAAATAAAATAAATAAATAAATAAAGTAAAAATTTTTAATATATGAAAAAAAAAACCGTGTATTAACATCAAGTATCATCATTCACTACAAGTTTAAAAAAATGTATTTGAACTTGAGTAGACGAATAAAATGTATTTTATTAACGACTGAAAATTTGAACAAGATATAGGGAAAGTGTGAGTAGGCATTTAAAAATCGAACGGCGTAAGAAGCATGGGAAACTCGATTGGTCCCCTGCGTCCTATCCACTGTCCTGGTACCTTATCACTCACCACTAGCACTTACAATACATTCATATGACATTGCCTTTAATATTTTTGTGGTGAACATTGAAACGCTTAGAGCATTGGAGCTGAGGATTCACCACATGCAACCGCGTAAGGTCGGCCTTACTGTAAATCAGACATTGCTCTGTGAACCTCGGATTTTTCTCGTAGACGTATAATTGTTAACCTTGAAGGCGGATCCGTCCCATTATCACATCTCTGTACCTAAGCGTCAACAACATTCTCAAACTTCCAGTACCATTTAATAACCCGCTTCCGCTCTTGGAAGCGCAAACATACCACCCGCCATGTCAACGTTACTCTCTTGGCACTACCTGGATTGCACAGCTCGATCGACGACTCTGCTGCCATATGTGGAGAAAACATAACATTACGTTTCCTTATAAATTTAACCCTGTAGCTAAGAAAATACATTTTATATGATAGTTCAAAGTGTGCATACATTTTTATGACGCACCCTGTATATGACACCAGGAAGGGTCAATCTGGTTCCTACCGTCCACTAATGGGCTATTTAAGCTTTAACGCTTTCGCATCGAAGTCGTCCCAAACGCCCGAGGATTGAGATATCGGCAGGCCGCCCGAATGTCTGAATAAATTTCTACCTAGTGCTTTCCCCCATCTCGTTAGTGCATTGCTTTCGGGAGTTCATCCTAATCATCGACGACCTAACCATTCTTTTGAAGAGAATAAAAGTAAATCTGTTATTTTAATGTACCATCTTTTTCCATTGTTTACTGTCAGTGTTTAGCTATTGATTCCCAAAGTTGCAATCCTGTCCCAAGGGGAAACTGCACACTGTGGTGAAAGCATCCAAGAAAGAAGTTGTCGCTTTACGTAAGTAAGTTATAGTTAGTTCTGTAGCATTCTACTTGTCATGGGGGAAGGAAAACCATTCCAAGAGATATTTGCCCACACGGGCCTTTCCGATGTTTGAAGAAAATAGATTGGATCCTCTTTCGATGCGAAAGAATTAATGGTGGGCGGTAGAGGCTTTTGTGCATCTGGTTCTAAAGTCCGTTCCCCCGCGAGCTGCTCTTTTCTGTTTCCATATTTCTGTTTCCATATTTTCTGTTCCATTTCTGTTCCATTCCTTCGCCATTTCACTTAGGTGTTGTTCTGTGACTATAGCGCGATGATGGGATTATCACATCTTAACAAAGAGTGACGCTAGGAGAAATCTTTTCTAGAAACGAGTTTCTTCTTTTCCTACCATCGAAAGGCTCCTAGCGAAATATTTTCGCTGGAACCGATGTCCCAGCTAGCTACGCGGAACGTAACTTTCTATCTCATAAAAATATGAGCAAATATTAATATATAAAGTGTTCTCCCGCCTTCTTAGCGTTCCTTCGTGGTGTAATGGGCAGCACACTCGGTGCGTATCGAGAGGACAGTGGTCCGAGCCCCGGCGAGGGTATAGCTCATTTGTGTCCTCTCCTGCTTTCAAAAAGTATCTAATCTCTCTACACTGGCGCCTGAACTAAAAACGTTGGTGGATGATTATTCTCCACCACCAGGATTTGGCGATTGAGTCCGCTAATCCCCGTTAGCCTTTTAAAACGGGGAGTATATAAGGTTTTTCTCCCACCTTCTTAGCGTGCCTTCGTGGTGTTATGGCCAGTACATTTGGCGTATATCGAGAGGTCTGTGGTTCGAGTCCCGGCGAGGGCATTGCTCATTTTACATGTCTCCTGCTTCAGAATGACCTAATGTTTCTACAAATAAATGGATAAATTTAACTTTATGTATTTTAGTAAAGCTGCACTCAAACATTTACTTTGCATTGACGCTAAATTAGGTTACTGCGAAACCGGTGAGCGGTAAGGGCATTTTACTACCTACAAAGTGGGTGGTAGGTATAGAAAGGTTGACTACCGCTGATATACACGATGTCCATAAGCAACGTTACGCTGTCTTCATTTTAGCAATCATTTATTTAGTTCCTTATAATTATGGTTAGTAAAATTTTATGCTCATTCTAAAAAGTGAAACGCAGGTAGTTTAACTCATGTATGATAAATTTGAATAAAATATGTTGTAGAGACATTAGGTTGTTTGGAAGCAGGAGAAAAGGAAAAGTGGCAATGCCTTGCCGGAAATCGAACCGCGGACCTCTCAATTACGCGCTGAGCGTGCACACTACTACACCACGAAGTCTCGCTAAGAAGGTGGAAAAAATACCTTATAATGTAATCATAATACCTTATAATGTAACACCTTATAATGTAATAATAATCTGACAGATACTGACCTTCAGAAAAGAAAACTTATCACTCTCCTCGGACGGTCGATTAAAAAATAAATTAAGATAGTATGAAGTTGATTTTTCTTCCATTTAATAAAAAACAAATGTATGAAATTGATTTTTGTAATGATAACGATGCATGAAGTTGATTACTTTTTTTCTATTTCTATTTTGGGATTTACTTTCATACGTGCTTTTGTGATTTAGTGTTCTTTAATATAAAATTTTCTTGCGTTTGTGTACAGAAAGCACTTTCATACAAGTAGTTTATAAGCATTTTTTTTTTTTTTTTTTTTCTTTTACGAATGCTTAAAATACTTGAAAAGTCAACTAATTTCCGATCAATGGCAATAATTACTTGCTTTTAATTTAATTTCTTTTTCCAATTGAAATTTTGTTATTCATGATTTTATTCAAGTCCCCGTAAAACATTTTTAACAATTTACATTCAAGTTACTTTAAAACAATTTTCAGAATTAAACTGTGGGTTCTACCTGTGGGTTCACTCTTTTTAGATACTTCTACTAAAATTAATATTAGGAGATAATATAGTCAATATTTCTTTAGTAAATAAACTATTATTATCTTACTTTGCAGCTATTGCGCAAGTATTAGAATAACTTGTTTTCGAACTAAATGAATTTGAGATCATACAACAATATATATATATGTGTGTGTATATGGTATCACTCTTCCGGATTCAGAAATGTATGTGCGTATATAGGTATGTGCATAAACACATCCTTCGTACGTACATATAATAGAGTGTAGGGGAAAAGTACTTGAACAATGCAAATCTCTGCAGTAATTTTATTTCAAATGGTGTAAGTTAAATTTAATTCCGTACTGTTCTGTTATTAGGACCGGGTGCAGAAATGTATATATGTATATACATTTGTGTCTGTGTATGTTTACACTTATATACGCACATACATATACTTCTGAATCAGATACTGATGAAAAAAAGAGTACTTTAAATTCTTACATAATAACTAGTTCTCATAACTCATGTAATAAATAAAAAAATACTACTGTTCGTTATCACCCATAACATGCAAATGTCAAGATATGCAAATGTTCAAGGAGGGAAAAGTATTCCAACTAAATGATTGTAATTTCAAATTTAAAGAAACCAATAATAAAAATAAAATTGGTTCTTTTCCATTTTAGGGACTGTAAAAAATTGCAGCGAAAATATATGCGCAAAAGCGCCAAATTTAGTAAACGTGCTCATTTAACCTCGCGCCAAATCTAGCGAATGTATTTTATTGACAATCAAAACATGCCAAGTTATAAGGTATTTCTCCCACTTCCCTAGCGTGCCTTCGTGGCGTAACGGTAGCACGCTGGACTGGTGCCCGTGGTTCGATTCCCGGCGAAGGCGGTTGCTCATTTTTTATATTGGTTGCCTGCTTCCAAATAAATCCTAATGACTCTACAAGTGGCGCCCGAACTAAAAGGGTTGTGAATGATGATTCTCCGCACCCAGGATTTGGCGACTAGGTTCCCTAAAACCCTAGTCGCCCTTTAAAAAGGAGAGTATATAAGGAAGGTATTTCTCAAACTTCTGTAGCATGCCTTCGTGGTGTAGTGGTTCTGCGCTCTGAACCGGTATTTCAAAGGTCCGTAGTTCGATTCCCGGCGAAAACTGTTGCATATTTTTCATCTTTTCTGCTTCCAGTTAACCTAATGACACTTAACCTAATGTTAAAGTTAGAAATCCGATATCAAAATAAGTCATATTTTTTAATGAATTGAAGAACGTTGTACATTCTTACGGCCATGATTGAAAGAACTGCTATAAAGGCCGCCGCATGGGGGTGGCAAAATTGTTCACTGTATAAGGGAGCCTAGGCCAGAGGGGCGCCGAAATTTATTCTTATCACAAGAATTAAAACACAATGCTGGATTTTTCCTCTTAGATATGCGCACAATATCACGCAGTAGTTACATTTTAAACTACTAAAACATCAAATAAAACGCAATCCAAAGCTCAGAGAAAGCTAATCCGATCTCACTGCAAATTCGCTACACTCAACAAAACAGTTATGTAAACAACTGAACTGAGATATTTCTCTCCGGCGTTTTAAAACTTTTCAATCGTGCACCAGTTTCTGTAAAGCAAAAGATTAGAATTAACGGTCACAGCTAGCACAGTAGTCAATTACATTTATTCGGATTAAATATACTCGTACATTACCAGATATCTATTATTACAAGCACCGCGTGCTCCAGTATTTTTACTTTTTCGGCGTAGCTTCTCTTAAAACTCTTCATACGCTGCATTACACGGTGAAATAAAACGATTTTAATTAAAATTCTACTAAAAATTGCTAACTAAAATACAAAATCCGGAACAATATATTCGTTATTCTCTCCAGATCTAGGTTTCATATATTATTCTGTTGTCTTATTCATCTGTATTAATAGCTCTTATCTGTTGCTGATGTATTTCCTTACTTCTGCAAGCCTCATGACCTATCTGGTGGAACAAGTGAGGGGGGGGGAAATTTTTTATTATAAATTAATTTTAAGAGAAAATATATTTTAACATGTGTGCGTTTAAGAAAAAAGAGCAGCGAAAATTTCGCAAAATTACAAGCACATAAATTTTGGCAGCATAGTTTTGTCAAAAGTAGCAAATTTGCGAAAAAATTGCGCGATTTGGCAACACTGCGTTGCAGCGTAAAGCTGATTCGCCGGTTGTGGTTTTGGTTACACCAAAGAACAAATCTGTTGTGTACCGCGGGCTTTTGATTTTAAAAGTTCTATAACTTCACGTGTGTCTTATTAGCAGATGATTATGGATATGGAGAAGGAAGCTTCAAAAGGCTTGTTTTGTATGTATTCACTTATATATTTTTTTTCAACTATACAAAATATTAATATTTGTGTTCCGTTTGTACACAGGAATTCAATATACGAGTAAATTAAAATTTTTGATGTGCAAATGTAGTCGAATATGTTTAGTTTCCTAAAAAAGTGCCAGAATATTTAAATGTGCGAAACTAAAATTATAAAACGTTAGTTTCCTTGAATTATGCGTTTTCTTAGTCTTCAATACAATAAATCCAGATGTAAAGTATAACTTCAAAAATAGGCTGACCATATTTTCGTCATGTCACATATTATATTAAGTTGACCATTATTCTTCAGAACCGTGTGCTTAAAATGCTCGTTAAAAATGGGACAAAATGCCATAACGCACAAAATACCTTAGACGGAGTTCACGCTGTAAATAAACTAGAAACTCTTAAATTTGTTTTTGGTTTGCAAGTAGAAAAAGGAAATTTTTTAGTAAAATTTCTCAAATGATCTTTCTGAAAATTTCTAAAATCATGTATTTAACAGCTTTTGACACTATAACATATTTTCTGAAGCAGGACAGAATTCGAAAGGAAAAACCTCTTGGAAAACCAACAAAGATATCCTGTAGAATATAATACAGTATTATCAATTAATTACATAACTGGTTTTCTCTTACTTGAAGCAGAACTTTATTAATCTGGTAAGATGTTTAGACCAAGACAGTTTAATTATAATAATGTTTTTCAAACTTTTAATATTAGGTATATTTGATATTGTGATAGATAGTAAGAGTTAAGGATACGGTGAATATTTAGCTGAAATATGCTAATCAACCTAAATGCTACTATTTATCCAGTGATGTTAAATATTTAAAAAGAGAAAAATTTCCACACTTTTTTAAAAAAATTCAGGACTTTTATTGGTTATTTATAATAGGGATATTTCCATTCCATTTTATTTCTCTCTTCCTGTTAAATAGTCTTAAAATTTGTTTTAATTAAAAATAAATAAAAGTTGTAGAATGATAGAAGCTTTTCCTAATGTGAAATAACCCTTCCATGAATATGTTTCTTATCATAAAGTTATGCATATGCTTTAAAATATTAGATTATGTTAATTAAAAATTGTAAAATAAACAGATTTTTTTTGCTTTCACAAAATAATAGAAATGTTCAAAGTTAAGCTTTCCTGAAAATTCTTTTTCTTTTTTTGCTATCTTTAGAACTGATAAATTATGACATAAAAATAGTAATCATTAATATATTTAGGGAAAATTTCTTTTCATAAAACATATATGCTTCTGCAGAGAGCCTCTTTCTGTAACTGTTAACTGGAAGTCAATATTTCTTATTTATTTTGAGATTAATTAATATAGCAATTGGATTATGTGGATGGTCTTTCACTTTGTTAGAGATTTCTTACTGGTAACTTTATGCTTCCTAGTTTTCAATTTTTAGCCTTTACTAAGGAAAATGTTTCCTAGAAATAAATAAATTTCATTGAATGAATTAAACTTAAACTCTGTGGTTTCAAAACCCTTTATCTATATCCGGGTAAAAATAAACATTCCTATTTGAAAAGCAAGCGAACGTCATTGAGAAACAAATGCCAGTGGTTTCAAGGCGTGACCACCAAGCCTCTAGAGGATTGTAAGCATTGTGACACAATGCTCTAGTGGTGCAGTGGTCGCGCCCTGAAACCACATAGCAAATGCCACATATATAGAGGTTTTTTATATATATGCAGTTTAATTACTGCAATTATTTATTGTTTATGACAGAAATCCTGATGTGCGATGACTAACTTTTGAAATTTAAAGTTGTATATATTAATAAAAGGAAGTTATTTTGTCTCATCGAAAACGAATTTTAAAAGGCATCCGATCTGAAGTATTAATACCTAAAACATATATGATTTTACAGTCATTTTGTGTTATTTAGATGTAAAAGATCAGTAATCAATTCATTTTCACTCAAAAATTTCGGAAAAAAGAGGAGAAAAAAAAAATCTGAAAATGGTGGTTTCAGGGCACGACCACCGTGCATCAAAGGGTTAAACGAGGGTACAAAGAAAGACAGCTGCCCTCTTCCTAAAATTGATTATATTCTTGGACACCATTTGGATTATGTAATGCGTTAGCGACATTCATGTGCCTCATGGAGACTGTGCTGAGAGGTCTTTCCTGTGAAGCTTGTCTCATATACTTGGATGATCATCATCGTCGGGAAGAGTTATGAAGAACATTTAGAAAATCTTAGAAAGGTACTTCAGAAAGTGAACGAAGCCAGTCTAAAGTTGAGTCCTGCCAAATGCAAATTATTCAGACAAGAAGTGACTTACATCGGACGTGTCATCTCTGCTGAAGGTGGGTACACATCCAGAAAAGGTGTCAGTGGTTGAAGGCCGGAGACACCCCGAAAATGTGCATCAGCTGAGAAGTTTCCTGGGTCTTTGCAACTACTATAGGAGATTTGTGAAGAATTTTTCATACATCGCAAGACCACTTCACAGACAGCAAACAAAAGTTTGTGTGGATTTAGCATTTAGCAACCTGAAGGAGGTTCTAACATCTGTTCCAACGTGTTTTGCTTGCCATAGTTAAGGCTATAGGACATTTCCATCATTATCTCTGCAGCAGAAAATTCCTGCTCCACATGGGATCATGCATCATTGACCTGTCTTTTAAATTTCAAGAATTTTGAAATCCAAATAGCCTGGTAGATACAGACTCCAGGAATATGACATGACTGTCTGTCATCAGAAGGGATCATCACATGTAAATGTCGATGTGCCCTGTCTAGAAGACCCTGCCCTAAAAAGCTGCTCATATTGTGTCAAGGTCAATGGGAAATACAAGCTGCTTAAACCGGTCGTATGAAATCAACATCGGCTGATTGAGACCTATGCAGTGACAAAGAAGTCAGGAAAGACCAGCTGCAGGACAGTGACATTAAACCTATAATTGACTTAATGGAGTTTTCAAACACAAAACCCTACCTGACAGGACATTTCAATCGATAGTTCTACGGCAAAATAATACTGGGCTTTCTGGGACTCGCTCCATATTTGAAACAGTGTCTTATACCAGAAATTTGAATTGGACCACTTTGGGTACATCCAAGATGTTCAGGCATGGTTCAAAATGATACATGATTTTGCACAATAGCGAATTAACTTTAACAGAGAAGACTTTGCAGAGAGTTCAAGAGTTCTATTGCAGTAACGCAAAGGATGACGTGCAAAAGTGGTGCCGATCTTGCGATGCCTGTGCTGGTCGGAAAGAACGAAGAAATGCAACCAAGGGAAGCTACAAAATTACAATGTAGGAATACCTTTTGGATGTATTGCCTTTGACATCCTGGGACATCTGCCACAAACTGCTGATGGCAACAAATACGTCCTTATTGTCACTGGTTACTTTACCAAGTGGCCTGAAGTGTATCATCCTATTCCCGATCAAGAGGCTATCACGGTAGCAGATGTAATGTTACAGCACTGGATTTCCAGATTCAGATTGCCTCTTCAGTTACATTCCTGTAAAAGAAGAAATTTTAGCTCAACTGTAATTAAAGAACTCTGCAAGCTACTTGTCGTCGACAAAACCCAATCGACACTTTTACATCCTCAGTCAGACGGTATGGTAAAGAGGTTTAATTGAACCATCCTTAATAACCTCTCCCTGATGGTTTCCAAAAACGAAAAGGACTAGGACAAGACACTACCACTATTCTTACTGACCTATTGCCAGTGCTGTCCATGAGACCACTGGCTTATTTCTCATCCCATATGCTCTTCAGTTGCGACCTTCGTCTGTCTAGTGATCTCTTGTTTGTTGTCCTTTGGATGCGCCTTCATTCCCTGAAGAGTACATCCAAGATGTCCAGCTATGGTTCAAAATTATACATGATTTTGCACAAGAGTGAGTTAACTTGGCAACAGAGAAGATGAAGACTCGATATGACACGAGAGCTACAGGACATCGATTGAAGGAAGGAGACAAGGTTTGTTTGAGGAATCCGATTTGATGGAAAGGACTCTCTCCTAAATAGTCACCTTGGGATGGTACTTACACAGGCTGAACAATGTTGTAGTTCTGATCCCTAAGTCATCAAATTCCAAGCCTAAAGTCGTTCATTATAACAGGCTAGCTCCTTACCATAGTCAATATAGTGATATGTTCTATGGGAAATAAAAAGCCATTTTGGTAATATTTAATAACAGACATTTGCAAGTAAAGGTGAAAAGCATAAGTGTTAGAAAACAAACGTGAGCCACTACACTATAGGCATATTCTATTATCAATAATTTGGCTCTACAAACAGCTTTTTGCTTGGCATATGTCGCACACTGAAACACTACCAAAGTTCTCTGCCAAATTTACACCTACCAAATAACTTATAACCCTGATGCCAAACTGGGAAATAATTTTTCATTATTTTAAGCTTTCATCACCAAGTATTAACTCATGACATATTTCATCAGTGAGTATTAACTTATGACAGTTTAGAAATAACTTATACCAAATAACTACCAAATAACTTATAACCCTGATGCCAAACTGGGAAATAATTTTTCATTATTTTAAGCTTTCATCACCAAGTATTAACTCATGACATATTTCATCAGTGAGTATTAACTTATGACAGTTTAGAAATATCTTGAGCAGCAATACCTAAGATTTTTTTAAAAAAAATGCTAGTAACTATATACCAAACAGGATGGTAATCGGCTAATCTTTGGAATATGGTAACAGGTAGTTTGGCGACATTTTGGTAAGACGATAAAGGTTACTAGCTAGGACTTTAGCAGTGTACATGGATAAAGTCAAGAGTTTACGCAATGCCATTTTTGTGCAATTCTGGGATTTGTTTTGATTGAAAATAGGTCGACATGTACATGGATACCGTGTATGTGCAATTCTTGAAAACGTGGCAAGCAGTTTGCGATTCTGCACTTTCTCCCAATTTCGCACCTAATCTTCATCATGATTAAGCACTTTTGTTCCATAAAAGTTCTAGCATAAGCGTAATTCGGCTAGCAGATTGTTGGAAAAAATGTTGAGTAAAAAAAAAAAAAATGCCTTTACTTCATGAAAACAAAATGGCGTTCAAACAAAAACTAGCAGGTTGCTGTAGCAGGGTTGGTCACCAAATTTTCGCCAAAAAATCACCAAGTTACCATAATCCAAAGATTGACCTGGTAATCTTTTATGTTGATATTAAACTGGTATATTGGATATTGATGTTATTCATCTGTGATCACAGTGTCCCAATCATTAATCAACTAACACATGGCGGAATCTAATATGGTTCTAAATTCAGAAAATATCGCTACTGATAGTGGAAAAAGTAGAGAGGTTTACGAGAATGAAAAGATTTCAACTGACGATTTAGTGGGAATTTTCGAGAGGGCAGTTGGAGGACTGGCAATTGAATAAAGAATAATATCTATCTGTAAAAATAAAGAGAAAGTGACAATGCAACTTAAATAATTTACATTTAGAGAAATGTTTAATATAATAAACATTTCTCTAAATGTAAATTATTTTAAGTTTCGATGGTTCGCTAAAACCATTGAAACTAGTCCTGTGAAAATTTGCAGATGTAACACTGATTTTTTTTGTTTTGTTTGAATCCTAAATTAATACTTGTTCAGCGGGTTATTTTATCTTAAGCAAATAAATATCGAAGTTTATTTATTTATTGTAAACTTTCATTCTCTTAAAGTCATAAATGCATCATTATTTTGTAAACAACTATTCATACTTTTAATTTGATAATTTCTACATGCTATCTTACTAAATGTAAACTGATGACCTAAAATTTGGGATTGCAGACGAGTCCGGATCTCGGACTTTGTACTGTATTTGATAATTTGTCTTTACCTGATTTTGGTGACTAATTTTTCCTTCTAACTTAAAAAGATAGGATTGATTGTGAAAGGAGTTCTAACTTTAAATTTTGCGCATTTTCTTATTTTGCTAAGTCAATTAATTTCCCAATAAATACACTAGAAGAATGGTAAATTAATTAATATTTGGGTAAAGCCATGCTGATAATTACCTTGAATGAAGTGAATCTTTAAATTTAACTTAGAATTATATGTATGTAGAGAGGAATGTTTGACACTGTATAATATGAATTTTTTATTGTAATTTTTGAGAGTTTTAATTTGTTTCATTGTGCTTTATTTTTTAATTTATTCGTTCTGACTGGGAATAAATATTTAATGTAATGTTTCATCAGAAAAAGAGCACTATTTCCTTTTAATTTAAAAATTTTAAAACCTGTTTTATATTTTGGCAGCATCTGTTTCTATTGATATTATAAATTTTATTATTTTTAGCTTGTTATCAATGCCTGTACCTCTTTATGCATATGAAAATGAGCCTGCCCATGTTGAATTCTGTGAACGGGAGTCTGATGAAGATGATGAATATGAAAATGTTGAGTTTTTTTTATTGAAGAAGATATGGATACAAATGCTGATGAGTATGTTCTTTCCGCAGTACATTAATGTTGGCATATTCTTTATTGTATTGCCTCACCAGTGGCCCACACTACTGAATACTGACAGTTTGATCCAGTTTGGGTCAAAACTCATGGGGACAGGCTGATAAATACAAGCCAGCTTGTCTCAAATTGTCCTCCACCTCTTAGGCAGACAGCCCTTGTAGCTTTCCCATATTCAAATAACCTAACCTACCTTTATCATATTATTTAATAATGTGTTACTGCAGTTGGTTTATGTTTTAAAGTTTACAAAATATATTGTTTAAGCATCATTTAATGCATACGGTACAAGCTTAGCATAAAGAACATAACTCATATTTTTAAAACATTGTAGTAGATGATGAAATCAGGCTTGTGTAAATCGAATTCAAAACCATAACATTTTATTCCCCTTTAGGTGATTGGGTAGTGTTCAAAATGTTTTGTTTCTGCACTTTATATAATGTAGGATATAATGGCTGTACAAGCTGGATCCTAAGATCACTTCTGTAATTGTAAATGTAAGCAGGATCATTTAGTTTGAAATATTTGTATCTTCATTTTTTCATAAGTGACTGGCAGAGTCAGGATCAGTAATCTTAAGAGTGGGTTAAGTATGTAAATGATGATGCTTATCTTGTCTTAACCATAAATTAGAACTATCTTTTGGTCCACATCTTGACACAATAAGTCTGATATAATTCTTTTCAGTCAATATGTTGGTTAATGATGTTTTCAAACTTGTTTTTCTTAACAGTATTTAATTTAGCATACAAATTCTTGACTTGAACTTTTTAATACTTTTTTGAAGGATCTTGGGACTTAAATGGTTGTCCTGTTTCCCATGAATAATTCAGAACTCAAATCCGCTATTATGATGATGTGACTGAGTTTTGGTCTAAAGTTAATTTTATGCTTTTTAAGATATAACAAAAATTGCTACAGAAAATTCCAAGTTTGAGTCAAGTGACTACATGAGTAAGCAAAAGTGATTGATAAACATGTATGATTGTGTTGATGTCATGATTAATATGTGTTACTGGCTGCAGCAATTGTACTGATAGAGTAGAATTGGTTTGTCACAGTTAAATCATTATGCTGACATCGCACTGTGCGAGTGTTATTGGACTCTAGTACTGTACCTGTTGAAGCCATTGAGCACATGTGTTTGGTTTTTGTGTGTATTTTTATTTAAAACTATGCAGTAAGCATACTTAAGTCATTTTGGGAGGAAAAAAAAAAAGTTCTTCCAAAGTGCAGATAAAGTGGAGAAAGGCAACTTAAAAAAATTTTCAGAAAATTGTGTATTGTCTTCTGTGTGCAATTTTGACTTTTCAGTTACTCGTGCAAGCCATGGTGACTGAAGGTGACATATGGAGTCTAATTAACATAAAAACTGCATTAAAAATAAAATCTACTTCAAAAGCAGTGCCCTCATTTTTCTATAAAAAATTATGGCAATTTTGTTACAAATGCAGGGTTTTCATTCTCATCATTTCTGGTGAAGCACTGATCTGTGTTTCGATCAGTGTTTGCCAATTCTGTCATAGGAAAAAAATTACATGCAGAAGGAGTAAAGCAACTGCTCTGGTTAAGTGCATAGTAGATTGTACAAGAAAGGAAGCTGAGCATCATTGCAAAACAAATGGCTTGCATTGTGGATGGAGTTCAGATTACAATATAGGTTACGGTATGAACAGCATAAAGGGAATTAGTTATGGCTTTCAGTAGAGAAATTCAGTCTTCTATACTTCTGTAAGGTTTTTTCCCTATTTCCTTCACATAGCTGCTCAAAATGTCTAAAAATAGCCTTAAATGTTAAATAGCTTTTAATTCATTTGTACACTCTAAAAAGTGACGCATCAATGTGGTATTATATGAATGGGGCGCAATTGTATATGCCCATACCTTATGATAACTTTTGGCAGCTAATGACTGACTAGTTGGAGCTCCAGCTCATTACTACAGAGCATCCGGATGGTATATAAAATAACAGGGCATTCTAATGATAAGGCATAATTTCCATGCCAGTCTGTTCTGTCAACCCACATGGACTGTACCAATGCTTTGCAGATGGCTTCTCAAGCATTATGAGCAAATGTCACCATTTGAGAGAGAACCTGCAGTTGTATTAACAACAGCAAGATGGTCAAATAGCAGGGGTTGCTAGGAAATTGGGTCAGAGCGATGTTACCATTTTTGATGATGTTGTTAGGAACAGGCGAAGCATGGTTGTACGGAGCTTCAAAAAAGTAGCGGTTGACTGAGAGTAACAACAGAATGCGAGAACAGCCTGATTGTCCAATTGGTGCTTATGAATGATCCAACAAGTAACCAGAACATCAGAGTGACTGTTAATATAAAAACTTGGTAAATGGGGGCTGAAATCATGGCACTGACTGCCCCTCACTGTTCCACACCGTCAAGCATGTCTGCTGTGGTGGGAAGTGCATTTGGCCTGGGATCTCGCAGACTGAAATAGAATTATATTCAGTGATGAACCCCAATGACCAGTGAAGATGTTTCTGGAGATGCCCAGAACGGTGGTGGCATACTCACCTAATTGTTGTTCTCCACAGAGTCTATCAGCCAGAAGTTATGGTATGGTTATTTCATTTGTTAGCTGGACCTCGGTGGTTGTCATTACATGACATCCTTACAGCATCGAATACTAGATTCAGCACCCCATAGTGTTGCCATTCCTTTCACGTACCTTTGAACATATATTTCCATAGGATAATGCTCAACCTTGCACCTTTTTACTTATGGTAGTCTTTGTGTTTTTTCAACACTTCTATGGCAGGCATGGTTGCCAAATGTCTCTTTTCAATAGAGTATGTCTGGGCTCTGATGAGCAAGCATCTTGTACCATTGTAGATCAGAGTGATCTAACTTGAATATTGGAGCATGTATGGCAAACAATCTTGCAGGGGGACATTCACCAACGCATCAGTGCCCATCCGGGTAACAGCTTGGGTGCTACTTTGTTAGACGGTTGCACAGATTTTTGGCGATTTACGTTGGCGCATATGTTGGCACGATTTTTACAAACGTCAGCCATCTTGAAAAACGCTGTTTTCAAAGTATTCGAAACTTAAAAAAAAATAAATATCGTTAGAAGTAATAGATTAATTTTTTGTTGAAAATGCCGTTTTTTAAGATGGCAGGCAAGTGTAAATAAATACATTTACTATGAGTATAAAATACTAAAGTAAGGTTATTACTTTCGGTTTTGGTTTGGTTATTACTTTCATATAGCAAAGAAGAGAATAAAAACACTGCTATAAAACATTGTGCCAACATTTAATTAGATTAAATTATTACTGAAATTGAATATCGAATTAAAAACCATCATCCAACATTTAAAAGAATTAGAATATTATTAAATTCAAATACTTTAAAATACCTTATATAAAAAAATATAAAAATATAAATGTATAGAATATAATTAACAGTAAAACATATGTGACAATAATTATCTCAGCAATTTTTAAAAATAGTGTATGAATTTTTTTAACAAAAATTGAAGTATACAATTATAAAATAAAAGAAAAATATGTACTTACATTTTTCTTGAATCATTTAATCTGTTGTTTATTGATAAGTATCACAAAAAAAAAATCGGAATCATAATTTAGATATCAATGAAAAAAATTTGGAAAATGTAATATCAAGGGCAGGAATAAAAAAATTAAAAAAAAAAATATAAATAGATAAAGCAATTTAGAGCCAAATTAATGGATCATGAAGATGAAAAATAACAAAAAAATTTGAAAAAAAAATCCAATAATAGGTATTGTTTTTAAGATTTCGAAGATCCTTTAACCGCCCCTCCCTGAAGTACATGCCAATCTTCCCAGTCTATGTCTCTAATAATTTCAAGAAATTTAACATATGGATGCTCATTCAATGCAGAGCAAATTTTCCTAAACAAATACCAGGCTATGTATCCTTCAAAATCTCCTCGACGATTGTAAACCGGCAAAGAATTTTTGAAGTCACGCCATTGTCTTTCAACTGTGTTAGTATGAGCTCCGGTTTCAGGATCTACGAAATGGAGCGAATGGTTAACTTGCAAGTGATTAAAACCTTCTTCGCTCAAACGGTCATAAGCTTTCCAGCAGTCCGAAATAATCTGGGTTCCCGGTTTGATCCAATCCTTAATTAAAGCGAGAAGAGTATCCGCTGTTCTGTCTGGCACAGCAACTAAAAAACAGCGACCTGATTTGTGCTCTATTCCCCCAAAAACCCACTGCCCTTCAAACACGTGAAGAAGAAAGTCAAACACGTGAAGAAGATATTGCAATTGCTGTAATTGGATGTATTCATAAACATCATATTCCACTCGATAAACTTGTCTCAATTGCAACAGACAGGGCAAAAAGAATGACCGGCGTAAGAAACATATTTGTTATTATTTTGAAAGGAAAAATCAGTAACAAGATCTTACTTACCCTCGTATCATTCATCAAAAAGTGCTTTGTGCGCAGACATTTCCAGAAGAAATTTGCAAAGTTATGGAATTCGTGATTATATTATTATGAACCCCATTATAACTAAAGTTTTTAATCATCACCAATTAAGGAATTTTTAGTTGAAATAGAGAGCAAGTACTCAGATCTTCTGCTGAATAATAAAGTGCATTGGTTATCAAGAGGAAATGTTTTGAAACATTTTGCATCCTTATTAACAGAAATTAAAGCATTTCTCCTTGAAAAGAGTGTTTATAATCTAGAACTAATGAATGATCAGTGGATCCAAAAATTTTATTTTATGGTAGACGTTACATCTCATCTAAATCAGCTTAATGAAAAAAACTACAGAAGAAAGGAAACACAATTTTTCTGATGTTGTAAGAAGCTATTTCATTTACGATGGTAAGTATTTCATTTGAAAGCAAATTATCTCTTTTTGCTCAAGATTTTGAAACAGAAACTTTGATTCACTTTCCAAGCCTGTTGAAACATCCCCAAGAAAATAGATCTAATATTGACATTTGCTATTTCAAATTAACAGTTTTAGATACGAGAGAAGTTTTTCTCAGCAGGTTTCAGGAATTCAGAATTAGCAAAGCAACGTTAGCCTTTGTTTAAAAACCCCTTAATACTAGTGAAACAGAATTGAATTTTTCTGTTTAGTATTCACATTGGCAACTCTGAAATCAATTGCTGGATTAAAAAAAAATATATATATATATATATACGGAACTTGAAATTTGAACATCTCAGACACAGAAACATTGAGAAAAATAATGTGTGCTTAGTTCACAGCACGAGTAACCTGGAGAAGGAAGATATGCTGATTTTTAACATGTGGAATAATATTATTCCCGACACATATAATCAGCTTAAAAAACTAACGTTTGATGTTTTCCTTATTTGAGTCTACATATTCATACGAACAATCATTTTCAAACATGAACTTTTTGTCAAGAGTAAATCGAGAAGTCCTCTTATTCATGAAAACTTGGAATAATGCTTAAAATTAAAAACAACATACAAAATGCAAACTTTTCAAGGAGATGCAAGGCCATTGTTCACATTAGTGTTCTGTTAGTCATTATTGTGATTTAAGTTTTTTGCTATCTTACAATTCTCTTTTATCAATAAATAGTATCATTATTAAGTATAATATCAAATTTTATTCAACATACATATATAGTTTAACTAAGACTTAAAAACTGAAGTATTGAGTTAATTTTAGGGAGTGTTGTGG
The DNA here is from genome assembly GCF_044657685.1 of Stegodyphus dumicola. Classification (NCBI taxonomy): domain Eukaryota; kingdom Metazoa; phylum Arthropoda; class Arachnida; order Araneae; family Eresidae; genus Stegodyphus; species Stegodyphus dumicola. Next base: position 190,580,403 of record NC_140776.1, on the reverse strand, counting down.
AGCGAAAAAAGATGTAGTATTGAGAAAGGTACAAGATGATTTAGACATATACAGAGAATGAATGGAAGAAGATACACGAAACAAGAATACAAGTTAAGTATGGATGGGAGAGTTGGAAAAAAGTTGAAACTTAGCGAACGTACCTTAATCAGATCGAAAACGTTCTCACTAAAAGCCAGCATCTAATTAAGTGTATAACAGTATAAATATCTATGTAATTTAAGTTTAAAAAATATGGCTTTGTAAAGAGATTTCAGTGTTGAACTGTTGATAATTGACTCTGTTGACTAATGAGTTTGCCTTCACTGGCCAAAGGAACTGGTGAACTGAGACAACTTTGTGTGCCATCTCAAACCTTTCCTGCAGCATGCACTATGCCCTAAAAGGCTGAATTGCTATTATGCCCAAAAGTGTGTATACATGTTATTATATGTAAAGGTTTGAAACACTTTTTTTATTACTTTTTTTGAAATTATTAACTTTGTGTTTCATGTTCAGTTTCAGCAGTTTTCTTAATGTTGATTAAAGAGTTACTGTTTATTACATTTGCTATTTCGTATTACTGCACTAGAGGTTATGATTCTGTGTACATTAATTAGCAGCATGTTTAAATTCTTGGTTAAAGGTCTTCAAGTTAGTTTAATAATTATTTATTGTGTACCTTTTTCATATTCATCTTAAATTTCAGAAGAAATTTACGTCCCAGTTTAGTGCTTTGAAGCAACATATATGTAAATATTGTATAGCATATTCCGTTATGTACTGACTATTGAAATGCATTTTTATTTCTTTTTTGCAGGACATTTTGCAGTTTGAACTCTATGTACTACTGAGGGGGGAGGGGAATTGATATCTAATCTGAAAATGAAGTATTTTTTCATAGGCAATGATTCAGTTTTTGACAATTGCATTCTAAATTAGAATTTTAAGCACATGTGTGAAAACAGGAAAGTGCTTTCCAGGATTTAATTTTTTAAAAAGTGGAATTTTTATTTTGAGAAATCATCTTAAATTTATTTAATAGAGATCATGGTAAATGATTCCAAAATTTTTTGTGTATATTTTACTTGTTCCCAGAACTTTCTGAGTTGTCCTGCTGCGGATAGTTTCTACATAACCACTAAACTTCTGTGATTCTGATTAATTCAGGCTCCAAAGAATGTGATGTTTGTGTCATTATTTGATTTTTAGGAAAGTGATTATTCTAAACCTCATGTTTATATAAAAATTAACTGTAGTTTGAAAATATGAGTCTTGGATGATAATATCAGTGGCTCTTTTAAATAGAAGCTACAACTTGCTTAAAAATATCTTGTGCAGTTAATGCCACTAAATACCTTTCAACATAAAAAATGTCTTCAGAATTATTTTTATTTCTTGCATTTGCTTCAACCGTGAAAGAAAAGAAAAATCTTATTATTAAATTTTGTTGCTGTTAAACATATCTGTAGTAGAAGATAAGCATGTTTTATTTATATTTTTTATGTATTGTTTTATATATTTAGAAGTATTAAATATGTTTATGATGCACAATTTTGAAATCTACAAAATAAATTTTGTTGTATATAAAATTAAGTAAAATAACAGACAATAACATTGCAAAATTAAAAATTTACTCTAACAAACACTTAAAAAAAGTGAAAATAAAATGCATTAAAAATTTGAGTAATATTCTTAAAAGTATCTCTTCATATGGTATTAATAAATACAGTACAAAGTCTGAAATCCGGACTGGTCGGGACTTCAGCGATTCCAGATTTGGGATTTTTCTGGATAATAGATCATCAATTTAAATCTGGTAAGATGGCATGCAGAAATTATACAATTAAAATTCAATACAATTCTGTATCAATGATGGAGTGTGAATCCATTGGAAGGAAATGGGCCTGTTCAGGAACGTGCACGAACTCAGTTAATACACAATTTAATATGTTCCTTATAATGTAGATTTTTTGTGGCAACAGTGATGTTTTGTTATATACAGTCAAAAGCCGTTAATACAGACTCGTCGGGACTTCGGCGATTCCGGATTATAGATCATCAGTTTAAATCTGGTAGGATTGCATGCAGAAATTATAAAATTAAAAATATGAAACCGTAATTTATGAAATAAAGAAGAATTATGATCTAAAGGGTATTAAAATTTACAAAAGAAAGCTTAATATTCATTTGTTTACTTTATGAAACATTTCTTTCAATGCAAGTTGTTTAAGATGCTTCCACAAAAAATTCAAAAAGTTCCTTTTTATTTTTTCTTGTCTCATATATAGTGGACTTTCCAATGCCATATTCCTCGCATAATTTTGAGACGGATATGCCTTTATCCATATTTTGCAGAAATTCCACTTTTTGTTTAATGGACATGAAAACTTAGTTTCGCTATGGATATCCTTTGGCAACTCCAGAATTGGAAACACTTTTCGACTTAATTGAAAGTTCAAGCTTAGTTTTTATAAAATTGCCGTAATAAAAAGAGTCTGCAAAAAATAATAAGCTGGATCAAATTAGAAGAGCAGAGCGCAGTGCAGTCTGCTGCATTAATTGAAATGCCTTAGAATCAGTAAAGATAATTTTAGCCTAACTTAATAGCATCGATTATACATTATTGGCTGTGTATCACAAGCTTGACGACGAAAGCCAAGCTGTTTCGCTAAATTTTGTCTTGCTCCTATAGAGTACTGAATTAAGCCTGAACTGTATTAGTTTAGTTATTTACTATTCTAATAATTTTGTGCATCTCCAAGTCAGATAATGGTGATTCAGTGGGTTTACTAATTTTAACACTTTTTCATTTTTAACAATATTTTAATTACTATATACAGAGCGTATTCTTAGGCCGCCGCCTTCAACATGAACAAACTTTATTCTCTTACAACTAAGCGAGCAACAGCGCCCTCTAGCCTTTTTCTTCAAATTACACAACACTCCCCACCTGAACTCGGTGGAGAGTTCATCTTTCAATAATAAATCCTAGAATATTCAATTAATATTTCGACAATAAATCCTGGAGAAATGGTTAAATATAACAAACATGCATACATAATTATAAGCACATAAAATTTTACAAAACATTAAATGATACCTATCAGCAAGGTCAGGATAATCAAACCTAAAAATACAAAATACAAACATTAGTTAAGTTCCATATTATATAACAATTGTATAGGCTTTTTTTAAGGTACCAGTAGGTGTTTTAATTATGCAAGATCTTATTTTACCATCTCTGCCTGGCATTAATTCCAAAATTTTACCTATTGTCCAAAGATTTCTGGGATGTTTGTCGTCATGAATCAAGACAATATCGTTGATTTTAAAGTGAGATGCGTTAGAGTGTGGAGGACAAATATTGGCAAATCTCAGATTAAAAAGATACTCTGATCTCCAATGCTTCCAAAAATGATTTAAAATATCTTGATGGTATTTATATCGTTTAATAATTGAATTTCTTGACCCAATCAAATTATTTGATGTTATTTTATTAGCAGGCAGAGATAGCAATCGTCTACCAACCAGAAAATGAGAGGGTGTTAGTGGAGAAGGTTCATTGGGATCGGTAAACACGTAGGTAATTGGTCTACAATTAATCATTGCCTCGATTTCAATGAGCACTGTTTCAAGCTCTTTCACAGTAAGGGATGATCGACCAATAATTTTTCGCAAGCTGGATTTTATGGTTCGTACCATACGCTCCCAAAACCCTCCCCACCATGGACCCCTCTCAATAATAAATTTCCAATTTATGCCTCTAGCAGAAAATAATTCTTTCACAGATGAGTCACACAAAGTTTTAAAAATATGTTTTAGTTCTCTATCAGCTCTTTTAAAAGTCTTGGCATTATCGGAGTACACGATGGTACACAGTCCTCAGCGAGCTAAAAATCTTTGGAAAGCTAGCGAAAAACTTTCAGTGCTGAGATCAGTTACTATCTCTATATGTAAGGCACGAGTGACCTCACACGTTAACAACAGCATGTAAACTTTACCTTGCCTGTCTTTCGTAAAAAATGGACCGGCGAAGTCCAACCCGGTCACAGCAAATGGAGGCGACTCTTGGATTCTGTCTGGAGGAAGTGGAGCGATATCCTGTACCCCAGGACGAGCACTATATCGTTTGCATATCACACATTTGCTGATGATAGTCTTAACACGCTGTCTTCCCTTAATGATCCAATATTTGTCTCTGATCTGAGTTAGTGTCGAATTAACTCCAGCATGGAATACCCTTTCATGCGAGTCCGTGATGATCAACTCGGTAAACTTGCATTTTGAGGGTAATAGAATAGGATGTTTTAAATTCTCTTGACAGTCTGCAAATTGAATGCGACCTTTCAACCGAAGAATTCCCTCCTCATCAAGCCTTGGATTAAGGGAGTAGATGGAAGAATCGAGAATTGATTTTTTATCTGATAACTTAATTATTTCCGCTTGATACGATTCTCGTTGCGTAATTTTTACCCAATAATGTTCAGCTGCTTTAATCTCAAAAGCACTTAAAGGTCCATTCTCTGTAGACCTTTTCCGAAGTCTCCCAATAAATCTAAATACATAGGCAGTAATTCGAAGTAATTTTCCTAAAGAACTGAATTTTTCTATATGCAAAATTGGGGATTCATTGTTAATTACAGGTGCAGTCAAAATAATACTTTTTCTTAACTCCAACGATTCTGAATTTGGTTTTAATTTCTTTTGTTTTGGAAAGTTTTCAGTAGGAAAACGTAACCAGTGTGGCCCATGCCACCACAGATCATTCTTAATTAGTGACTGAGCACTAATTCCTCGAGTTAGTAAATCGGAAGGATTTTGTTTTCCTTCGCAGTGGTTCCACAATTTGTTGTTGCATATACTCTGTATTTCTGTAACACGATTGGCGATAAATGGTTTCCAGTTATTTGGCGAACCTTTAATCCAAGTAATGGCGATTTCGGAATCACTCCAAAAATAAACATCCTCAATTAAATCACCAAACAATTTTTTCAAATATTTATACATTCGAGCAGCCACGAGTGCTCCCATTAACTCTAAACGAGGAAGCGTGATTGCTCTTAAAGGTGCAACTCTGCATTTCGACATGATAAAGGAAGTTTTAATTTTAGAATCACTCGTACAATATCTGAAATATGCGATGGCCCCATATGCTTTAGGACTAGCGTCCGAAAATAGGTGAAGGCTTATATTCATTGGATCGTCATCAAAGAAATTTCGCTGAATCGATATTTCAGTTAAATCATTAAGTTCCTCCCGCCAAATGTTGAATTTGTCCTTAATCTCTGCAGGAAGAACCTCATCCCAGTCAGAACCGGAACACCAGATTTCTTGCATAATAATTTTTGCCCGAATAACAAAGGGTGCAATAAATCCAAATGGATCGTATATTTGGGCGATACTTTGCAAAAGTTTCCTTTTTGTAGCAAAATCGTTTCCAGTAGAAAAGTCAATTAAATTTTTTAAATTTAACTTTATATTGTCTTCAATGGAATTCCAAATCATGCCTAAGAAATTCGATTCACTAGTTAATTTGTTATCTGATTCCTTAATCCCATTTAAGACCCATAAATCGTTTAATGCTTTAGAATTAGTTCTTAATTTTCTGAAATTCATCCCAGCATCCTTAAATATATTAACCGCATCTACAGATAACCGATATGCATCTTCAACCGTTCCTGCTCCAAAATATAGGTCATCGACATAGACAGAAGAATTTAACATTTGGAAACTGTCTGGCATTTTATCTTTATATTTTCGAATGTGATATTTTATAGTGGCGGCCAAAATGAAAGGAGATATAGTCAAACCGAAAGCTACGCGACACATTTGCATAATCTTAAAGGAGTCATTATTTTCATTAAACCAAAGAAATTTTAGAAATTTTCTATCACCTTCAGCAATTCCTATCATCAAAAAGGCTTTTTCAACGTCTCCACAAAACGCTATCTTAAACTTACGAAAATTTAACATAATGTCTAGTATATTTGGATTTAGATTAGGTCCCGATTCAAGGCAGTCATTTAACGAATTCGTGTCCTCTGTCCTTGAGCTAGCATCGTACACAATTCTTACCTTAGTAGTTTCACTAGGTCGTATCACTGCTCGGTGAGGCATAAAATATCCCAAATTTGTATCATTATTTGGACATTCCTCCACAATTCCTTCTAATATCTGGTTCTCAATTATATTTTTATATTCCCGAAAAATCTCCGGAGTTTTACTTAGTTTATTGTGAAAGTTTGCGAATCGTTTCTTAGCTACCTCAAAATTATTTCCTAGATTATTCGGACTGTATTTCCAGATTAAATTTGCCTCATATCTTCCGTTTTTAAACTGCAAATTTCTTTCAAACTGGTCTATTTCGCAGTCAATATCGGAATAATCATCAGAATCATTAATTCCCATATGTTCTAATTCCCAAAAACCTTTTAAATCTTTCAACACAACAGTGTTTGTCATTACCGCTAAATTTTCAGAACAATTTTTGTTTGTTTTATTTTTCTGGATTCCTGCGGCAACCCAACCAAACACAGAACTGACTGCGTACAGCCCTTCAGATATTTTAATTCTTTCAGAATAAACTACATTCCAGAATTCATCCCCCCCCAATTAATATCTCAACATCTATGTTATTTTTTCTTGCACAATCGGCGATCTGCAACCCCATATGCTCCATGAAGTCTGCAATTTGTTTACTAGGCACACTGATGGACGCCGAGGAAATAACATCCGAGATCAAACATTCAATTTTTATTTTATTATTTTGTTTCCAATTCTGAATTTCGATTTCAACGACCGGATAGGAATGATTCATTGCCTTCGTCGCACCAAATGAATAAACAGAAAGTCTTTCATAACGGATTAGAGTAAGTTTTAAATGGTCGGCCAATTTTTTCGTTATAAAGGATCTGTGACTGCCTTGATCAAGAATTAATCTAGTTAATTTTGATTTATACTTAGAACAAGCATAAACTGTACAAGTTTGTAATAATATTTCCCTAGAATTACAGTCATTATTATTATCACCTTGAGGAACAGAAGCAATCAATTTTAAGTTTTGAACTTTATTTCTTTCCTCAGAATTCAAAGTCAGAGATTCAGTTTCATTTTTGGAATAACCTTGTTCCAACTTTTTGTTTACAAGGGATTTATTAGTACAAATCGATTCATTGTGATACATACCGTCACATTTATTACATTTAGTTTTATTTCTGCACCTTTCTGATGTATGGAATTTTTTAAAACAAGAAAAGCAGCGGTTTTCGAATCTTAGTTTCTTTAATTTATCAGAAACACTCACTTCGCATTTAAATGACTCGTGCAAATTATCACAAAAGATGCATTTTCGGTTAACTGCAGTATGAAATGCAGCCGTGGGTGTATTTTTTATATATTTTCTAGTTTCATATTTTGATTGATAGACTCGCGGAGGCACAGGATTTTTCCTTTCGCTTAATACTAGATTTGAAACTTCCCTGCATTCTATTTCCGTTTTAATAAATTGTGTTAATTCCGAAACTTCAACTTTATCTTTCGATCCTCTTTGCCGATTAAATTCCAAAACTAAATCGTCCGGAATTAATTTTAATAATATTGGAATTAATAAATGTCCATATGAGCCAGAAGTTACTTCTAAAGTTTCCAAATTACGAATCGAAACTTCTAATTCGTCATATAATTTACATAAAGCCTTTACGTTAGCAGAATTTTTAACAGCTTCTAAATTGAGAATTTTATTCATGAATGAATTAATGATCAGGTCTTTTCGACCATATCTGTCCTTTAGTAATGCTACACAACTATCATAATTACTTTCTGTTAACTCAAAGCCTGACACAACATTCGAAGCTTGTCCCGTTAAGAATGTTTTTAAGTATACAAATTTTTGTATTTTTGAAAGCGTTTCGTTTTTATGTATCGAATTTTCGAAACTATTCCAAAATTCATTCCATTGTTTGGGGTCTCCCCAAAATTTATCAATCATTAATTTTGGTAATTTCAGCGTACTACTCCCACTAGAACTGGAACTTACATGCAAAATTCCATTACCACTAGACTGGTTTAAATCAGAACTTTGGGGATTCCTCGCTGGCGGTACTGCGGTAACCGCACCTAGAAACTGCTTAATTTGACTACAAGCAATTATACATTTGCCATTGTATTCTTCGCTTATACTACAATCTTCTTCAATTAAGTTAACATCAATTAACTCTTGTATTTCATCATCAAGCGTTCTCAAATTATTTTTCTTTTCGGTTAATAATTCAAACAATTCTCGTAATTCTTTAATCAAATTTTCATCCCCTTCAATTTTTAATTTATCTTCAATCACTTTAATTAACCTACTAACAGACGATCTCAATGTGGAATGTTTACGTTTCAATCTATCTAACTTCTCTTCCATTTTATTTAATTTAAATACACCCACGACAGCAATAATAAATACTTACTAATGTACTACAAATAATCACTAAATAATTAATTTAAGATTTCCCTACCTTTATTTGGAATTCCATTGTCCCTTGAATATGAAATATCCATTGAAATCGAAACACTTGGATCGAACACCTAAAATCTTCACAAAGCCTTAATTCCTTACGCCGATGCACCATCTAATAATTTTGTGCATCTCCAAGTCAGATAATGGTGGTTCAGTGGGTTTACTAATTTTAACACTTTTTCATTTTTAACAATATTTTAATTACTATATACAGAGCGTATTCTTAGGCCGCCGCCTTCAACATGAACAAACTTTATTCTCTTACAACTAAGCGAGCAACAGCGCCCTCTAGCCTTTTTCTTCAAATTACACAACAACTATACCTATGTTTATTTCTTGCACATGCTTCAAAATAATCTGAGTCCTGAATAAATAAACTTCCACATATACTTAAGGCTTTATCTAGGGCCGGCACTCGATACCGCCGTTACGTGATTGTTTTTCCATAACAAGGTATTTTATTTAGTGCCTTAAGGGAAATTAAGAATTGGAATTTTCAAGTGAAAATCTCCATATTTTATTATGGAAGAAAAAATCAAATTCGCATGCGTAAAGCATTAAAAAAAAAAAAAAATGTTTGTGGCTTTGGGGTCCAGATTTTAGATCATTCCGGATAATGGACGTCTGGATTTCGGACTTTGTACTGTATTTATTGTTCAACATAAGTAAAATTGAAAGGATTTCATCTGATTAATTTTCTGTAAAATTGTTTTTGGAAATGCTAAGTTAAAAATAGATGTGGAAACTCATTGAAGATCGTAACAAAATTTGGAAACCATAGTTACGGGTAATGTCTCCCTCCCCCCGCCAAAAAAGGATGTAAAATTTCAAAGTGCGGCCATTATATAAATTCATATGTGTCTTCAGAAATGTTTAATAAAAAACTAATATTTTTGAAGATATACCTAGAAATACTTCTACTTTTAAAGATGATCGTAAAAATTTTATAGGTTATAATTCAGATTTTTTTTCAAAAAATTTATAAAAATTGTTAAGAAATACAAATTTAAAAAATAAATCAGAAAAAGTGTGCAAATTTTATTTGGATTGAAACTAAATTTTGGATTGTGAAAGAAAGAATCAAGTAAATTTAATTTTAGAAAAATCAAGTAAATTTTATAAATATCTACCAAATTCAATTAACAGTGAGTAGCTAACATTTTAAGAGTTGATTTTTTAAAAAACTATGCATGATATTTTTACAAAATTTGGCATTTTGGCATAATTTGAGGTGTAGAATCGAAATATAGAAAAAAAATTGTATGTTTTTTCAGAAAAGTCTGATTTTGTGTTGAAGTTATACCTTTGTTAGAACAACTGTTAAGTCTTGTTTTTTAAATGTAAGAAAACTCAATCTGAATTTTGTCAATTGGCCCAGTAGATAAGGAGATATAGCTACCCCATTTTTCCCCTTTTGTGTGGTTTAAAATTTTAGTAGTTTAAAATAGTCCTTTAGATCTGAATATCTGGATGTTGCGAAAAGCGCAATATTGTGAATCCTTGTGTCCACTTCCTTGCATGAATGTTACTGATGTAACATTATTCTCTACACTTATCTACTCCTAACTGATTCATGATTACCAACTATATATATGTATGAAGGTAACCACCAAAATTTTAATCATGTTATTAAAATGATAGTTTAAATGTGCTAAATAAACCTTTTAATAAATTTCGGATTCTTGTTGAAGGAACATTCTTTAAAATAGTTAAATTATTTCTTAATTATTTTGTTTTTCATATAAAACTCTTTGAATATTCACATTTTTTATGACTTACAGCAATTTTTCACTTTCTTTCTAAGTAGCTAAGAATATTTAACGATTCCATGTTTAAATAACACCCATTCTTGTGGCATGTTTATGATTAATTCTTGCTATTAATTATAATTCCTTTTTTTCCTACAGTTACGAATGGCTTGAACTGAAAATGTAACTATCAAAGGAGCAGATTGGTAAGCATTTTAACTCTATATGCTTCCATTTTAATCATTTAACTTCACATCAAACTTTTTTTTCCTCCTTACTTATAATGAAACATTTCTGTATTATGATATCCTGTGCTTATCTTATTCCATTATGCTAATTATCATCAAATTGTATTAATTAAAACAACTATTAGATTCATATCATACCTGAATATTTTGCTAAATACTTGCATCTGTGTAGTGTGTTTCTTAAGGTAATACTGATTTATAATTTCTTCCTCGGAGAAAAGAAATTAGTAAGACATGCTTTCTCAAAAACTGTTTTTTAAGGCATTTATCCCCTTTTTATTCAAAGTAATTAATGGCTTTTTGTTTTCTAAATGTCATTAAATGTTTGATTTGTAGTCGGTTTCATGCTTTTGAGTTCCATTGGCTGTAAAACATGCATTAATTTTATTAAAACATTTTTCTGATTTTGGTATAATGAAAAAATTATGTAAAGCCATGTAAAATCCATGTAGTATTACATGCTCGAAGCTTAGCATTTTTTACCCGATTATTATCTTTTCAACATGATTTTCAGAACTCTTAATTTTAAGCTGTTTGAATTGCTTGTAGAGTTGTTTAGTACTTTAATTTTCCTGTTGGCCATTTTTCGTAAACAGAAACTCGCCAAACGCATAAAATTTTTTACTTTGATTTCATGTAACCATGAGTAATCCTTGATGAGCCTAGTTTTGTTATTGAATATAATAAATTAACAACTGTTCCTCTTTCTATCTTTCATTCTGTATTTTTAATGTATTTTTAGCTGGTTGTCCATACCTTTGGATATTGGACGTCCAGATTTCAAACGATGTATTGTAATACAAAAACATTTCAAATGATGCTAATATTTGGCACTTTTAAATTTTTAAATCCAGTTTAGTATGTAAGTCCCTCTGTCCCTGTAGTTAAATTTAGGAAAATTTTTATACTCACAAAAAATAAATTGCTGCAAAAATTGAGCAATTTATTTCATTTTAAAATTGGAGATTTTTGGCATCATTTTTGGCTTGCCTTGGAGTATAAATTTAATTAAAATGATTCAACATGGATTTTTCCCTTCAGTTGTAGTTCTATGAAGTCTTTTTGAGAATACTATATAATAAAAATTTTTCTAACTGAGTGAAGGAATGAAAAATTCAGTGGAAAGTACAAAATCTGGATGTCCGATACCCGGAGTGATCTAAAATCCAAATATTTCGATCACCAGCAACCTTCCCCTCTCTTCACTTTGTCATTTTTTATGCTTACAAATTTTATATTTTTTCATAATAATGCAGCAAAATTGACGAAGGTATTTCATTTTAAAATTTGAGATTTTTGGCAAAAAATCTCAAATTTTAAAATGAAATATTTTGAAATATTTAAAATGAAATATTCATGATTTTTGGCCTTAAAGTATAAATTTAATTAAAATGATTCAACATGGATTTTTCCCTTCAATTGTAATTCTGTGAGGTCTTTTTGAGAATACTATATAATAGGAAATTTTCTTACTGAGTGTAGGAATGAAAAATTCAGTAAAAAGTACAAAATCTTGATATCCGATACCCGGAATGATCTAAAATCCAAATATTTCGATCACCAGCAACCTTCCCCTCTCTTCACTTTGTCATTTTTTTATGCTTACAAATTTTATATTTTTCCATAATAAAATATGTGGAGAATCCCAATTTGTAATATCATTTTGGCACTGATGCCAACCTGGCGAATAATTATTTTTTGCTTCCATCACTGAATGAAAGTATCAACACACTGCAACTTGAGAAGTGAGGCAGTGAAGTCTAAACAATTTTTTTTTTTAATATATTAGAAACTGAATACCAAAGAACATGGGTAACCTTTTTATATTCACTCCGCTGTGAAGTACTGAGTCCATTGATGAGAAATTTAACAGAAATTTCTTTCCATATGCAATGATATTTATATGCTGAAAGATTTCATTTACTGCTACTTGAATTGAGAATTATTCACTGGTTATTCAGGTAAGACCAGGAACAATGCGAGCTGGTGTAGTCGCTCTGGGCAGCAGAATATAGGAGAGGCAAAATTTTTAGAGTTTAGAGAAGCACAAAGCAACAAAATTAAGGAATGGCAAAAATTTTACGGGGGGGGGGGCAAAATTTTCAGAATTTAGACAGAAGCTTGGCAGTGGAATTTCAGACCCACAGAGACTGCATTGAGCCACAAAATGTCTAGCACTGGCCCTGGATAAGCCTCAGCAGAGTTCGTACGGTCCTTAAAGAGTCCTTAGATTTTTTTGGAATCTATTTCTGGTCCTTAAAAGTTATTGATTTCGACCAAATTCGGTAGGAAGTCCTTAATTTGAATTCCTCGCATTCATATTCATATTCATATTCATATGCCAAGCCCTTATGAATTCGCATTCATAAGGGCTTGGCAGTCGGTAATAATTGTAAATTTTATGCTAATTAAGAACTGTTTTAACCTATCTAACATCCATACGATTGCTATTAACTCCAATTTGCTGGAATGGTACTTCTTCTCTGCTTTTGTTGTTTTCTTGCTAATGCAACAAAACAAGATTGCCATTTTCCATCTTCACCATGTTGCATACTTCGGCACAAATCGTCTGAAAAATCCAGTTAGACCCGAGAACCTTCGCACTTCGTGTATATTCTTTGGTTCTGGAAATTATGTTATGGCTTTTGTTTTTCAACAGTCTGGTCTTACACCACCTTCGTTTTGTAATAAAACCCAAAAAATCAACTACTCACAAATTCGCATGTTAATAATTTCAAGATTAAATTTGCCCATCTTAGGCATTCTAGTACCTCTTGTAATTTGAAAATCATCTCTTCCCAAGATTTTGCAGGAATAAGTATATCATCTACATAACGTAACACCTTAGTATTCAACAAGGGGCCTAGGACATGCGACTTTTGATGCTGAAACTGAGCAGGAGCATTTGCAAACCCAAATGTCATTCTTTTGGACTGTCCTGTTTCATCAGGAGTACTGAGCGTTGTCTTCAATGTCTTCTTCTAAACAGTATTTGCAAATAGCCATGGATTAAATCCACAGTAGTGTAAATTTTACATCCTCCTAAACACTCTAAACTATCAAATATTCGAGGGAAAGGGAACTTATCTTTTATTGTCTAATTGTAAAGTCTGCAGTAATCAATCACCACTCAATGTTGTCCGGTTGTTTCTTTACTAGTAACGCTGGATAAGCATAAGGGGATCTAGTTTCGGAAACTATCCCATTATCTTTCCATTTAGCAATTTCTTTTATCACATTATGTTCAGCTGTATTTGCTTTGTAGGAGCGAGAAGCTACAGGCTTCCTTCCGTCCGTTTCCTTGATGTCCATTTTTATTACATCCATGCATCCTAATTCATTTAAATTAAGAGCAAAGCAATCTCTAAATTCATTTAATAACTTCAAGATATCAGTTCTTTCATCAGCAAATTTTATATCAGCTATCTTAATTGGTTGAATATTTTGAGAAATAGAATATACATGGTTTTGTTCATCATCTTTGTTTATACTAGGCATATCTATTTCCTTTAATTCCCAATCTTCTGTTATATCTATTACCCTGGTTTCCTTTTAATCTGCAATTGTGTCCTGTGTTCATAACTGGGAATATTTACCCTACCAATTAGTAACTTCCTTTACTGAATCCGGACTTCCATGTGTGTTTTGAAATAATATCAGTTCATGATTTATATATGGGGTTACAGCATGCACAAAGTTTATCCTGTTACTTCCATTGGTTTCTTAGCATATAACATTCATAGCATTGGTTTCTTAATGTGTTCACACTCCATTTCGTTTTTCAGTTGCACAAATGGAATTTTATTAGGGTATCGTATGTTAGACATATCACTTTATTGTGACATAAGCCAACCCTTATGTTAAAATAATGACATAAATGTTGGCTGCATGGCATGTATCGGGAGAGATATTTATAAATTAAAATATCTCTTCTGATACATGTCATGCAGCTGTGTCTGATCATTTAGGATAAACAAATTTGGGGTTGTTTTGATTTTTGTTGATAAACCTGAGCTTTAACACGAGGTCACTGCAGATGTGGGATATACATTCTCGATTCCAAATATTTTTTTTTGTCCCTTTCCGTTTGTATCGGCAATCGTAATTTCGAAGACGGAAGTCTTCATTAGAATAGTACTGCATCCCGTATCTATAAAACATTCAATAGACTACTTTGATCTTTTCTTTTATCATTCATAAATTCTTTGCGACTCTTTGTGTGGCCCTCAGGGTTTCTACAATCCTTAAGAGTCCTTAGATTTTTGGAATCAATTTTTGGTTCTTAAAAGTCCTTAATTATGGCCAAAATTAGCAGAAGGTCATTAATTTTAATCATCTGAAATTTCTCTCTGTTTTTACGACTGCCATTTTGAAATTAGCATTTTGGAGGAATGTTTTTGGCGATTCACTGCTGTATATATGGTTATCTTTTGAATGCGTTCATGAGTTACAATTTGTTTCTATTTCTAATATAAATGATGGGATACTCGAGTTTTTAAGCAAGAAGTGAAATATAAGCATTTCGAAATTCATTTTTTCTAATAAAGAGCTCTTAAACAACTTTTCACTTTTGGAAATGTGAATTCTTTTATAAAACGGTTCTAAATTTGGCGACTTTTCAACATTTTGGCGATTTTAAGCTTAGTTTCTATAGAAACTTTTTAATTCCGAGATTTGAGGCTTTTTCGACGTTTTTTTTAAAGCATTGATAAATTTCAATAAAATGATGGTAATATATTGAAATATTTAAAAAATAACATTAAAATAAAACATTTTTATTTTTTAGTGTCATATTATAAAGTTTCATTTTGGCAACTTATTATACAATATTTTGAATCTGAAAAATAAACAAGGTATAATGCTATAAAGCACAATTTACGAAACAGCTCTTAGCAAAAGCAAAATTAGTTATGTAATTAATTAAAAATGTCTTGTTTTTAATTTTTTCTTAGTAAGAGTTTTTCCCATGTAATTGTCTCAGAATATTCAAAATTCTCAGAATGTGCATCAGTTTTCTCTATAAAATTAATTTTATACTTCTTCCCTCCTCCTTTTCCCCCCCCCCAAAAAAAAAATTATTTCTGATTTTTTGCTGTTACAGAAATGGTAGGGATAATTTTTTTTAGCGTTTTAGACATTGCAGTTTAGAAGGATTTGAAGGCAAGATTTATAGACCCACGATTCTAGAAGATTTAAAAAATGTCTCCATGGTATCAACACGTAATGGATGTATTTTACAGAAAGTTTGCAATGAGTTTCTTACTTTTTAGAGAACATCTGGAAGAACAACAACAACAAAAAAATATATAATATCTGAATGTTTTACTTCTGATATTAGAATCTTAACATGTTTATCTTCTCCTTATTTTCTCTACTTTTCACTAGACACAAGCATGTAAAATATCAAAAATGCTTCTAATCTTTTCACATGGGCAGGCATTATAGAAAGGGATTTTTTTATTCATAAAGAAATTGAAAACTTGCAATTTAAAAGATTAATCTAATATGTCTTAATATACCATACACATAGGCAATAAAATTGCAACCATTTGCTCTCGTAATTTTGTGTTTGTTATGTTTCCTTTTTTAACCTTTTTTGTTACTCGGGTCTCGGGCTTTGGTTTCTCGGTTGTTTAAATATTAAGTCTTTTCAGGTAAATTTTGAATTGTGGTTTTCCTTGTGTAAATTTTGAGCATGGCCGGCTCGGTGGCTTCTCGTTTTTGTGTTGGACGGGCCTGTCCCGTTTTGGCCATGTGGCCGATTTAAATCGGCTAGGGGGGCCGGGGCTGCGCCCATGCAAAATACAAAATACACATAGGCATTTTCCCACTTGATGCAATCTCTTTGGATATATATTCTGTTGCCTAGTGCCTTTCTAAATGCTTCCAATGCCAGCTCTAAATTCTAAAAGTTTTGCCATTTCTAGATTTTGTTGTTTGGTGTGTCATTTAATTCTAAAAATTCTGCTACATCAGCTCTGTAACTGGCCTTTACCATATATATTTCACATTTCTTCTGAGTATTCACGTTACTAAAGAAATAAAATTAGCCACTTTTTCTGTACATTCTAAATGCATTTAGTGTTTTTTAGAATAACAGAAATCCTTAATTAAATCCAAAAATTATAAAATGAAAAGGAAACGTGTTGAAGAAAGAAATTGAATACATAAAGAAAATTATTCTTCAAAGATACGTGCAGTTATTATTATGTAAATTACCCAATTATTTATGATTTCAGCCTTTACTATAATTTTCCATTTCTATTTCATTATATGGTAGAGTTACTGAGCCAGATTAAATTAAATTGTATAATCTTTGACCACTAATCCACATTTTTAGTTTGAATTTGACTGTTCTTGTTTAATTACGTCATTGTGATTGACTTTGTTAGCATCAGAACATGCCTTTATGTTTGTTCGAAGTTCTTTTTAAATAAGAGGCTTATTTAAACCTTTGTCTGATATTGTAGTTACTTTCAGACATAGTGATAATTTGCTTCACATCTATCGGGGTTTGGGACTATTTAACTTTTACCAAATCAAGTAAACTCTCATAGGTACATGATGGAGTGGTTGACAAGTTAGGAGATAAAGCACGCAGAAACTAGTGAGAGCATTGGTTTGCATATTGAGGCAAATCTTTAATTATTGTTAGAAAAGATGCTTAAAGAGAAGGAAATCGATATAAATTAGCCAAAATGTTTGAGAAGTCTTCAAATTAAAATGACGGATAAATATTAAGTGTTATTGTTACAAAACATAAGTGTTTTGTAGCTTTTAATGTGTAATTATTCTAATATCATTTAAGAATCAGTGTCATAAATTACATGTATTTTAAACTGTGAAATTTTATTAGATTTTGATTTTAATAGGGCTTTTTTAACAAATATTGTTAAAAAATAATAATAGTGACCATGTAAATCCATGATGACTAAGGTTACCTATTTACCTAATTTAATTATTTATAACTAACTGCTTACCCTTAAAAATTATCTCTACATATTAAAGCGAATTATTTCCTTTCATTAATATTCACTGTGGTTACAAGATAAAACACAGAAATGCATAAATTCAAGTAAAACTTATTCTTTGCATCTAGTAAGACTTAAAATAATACAAAATAAATTATTACCTCTGGTGCTTGAATGGCTTATTGGAACCTGAAAGTATATTAACTGTGTTACAATCCCTGGAATTCTGCACAAAGCTATGACACTAACTGCATCAAACAGAGTCTAAATAACTTTCAACACTTGCTAACCGTGCCTACACCAGGTCTTTCGAGTTTGTTCTAATTAGCAGGTCTCTCTTTAGACAAGCAGTAGCGGTGATAACATTCAGTCTTTTGTTATGAATCATGCTGATTATGATCTTTCTTCTCATTTTAACTTATGTCGTTTGACATAAAATCTACCTGCTATTTACTAAACCTCTAGACCAGCAGTTCTCAACCTTTTGACTAATGTGTACCATCTAAACAAAAATTGAAAACCTTTAGTACCACCACTACAAAGTACTACTACCACCACCAATCTTGAACAAAGCTCAGATTGCATAAATTTACGAGTGTTAGAGAAAAAAACTCAATTAGGATGTTGGGATTTTAATTTTTGAAATAAATAGTTAAAAATACTTTTCTTCTTTGTGTACCACCTATTTTTTTTCTTGCATACCACCGGTTGAGAACCTTTGATCTAGACTTATCAAGTATGTGACAAAATAACACATAAAAAAATCAACATACAGCTAACTATTAGTAAAACGTAAATGTCACTTATCATCTTTCAAATATGTCCAACCTATTATAAGTGTAAAATATTTAATGCTACTTGATAAACTGCATGAACTTTATTTTATTCTTAAACTTATTAATAATTATGTTAATTCATGTTTAGTAATAATGCATACTACTTGGGGATCTATTTTATTTTTAGGATGGTATTACAAAAGTGAAATTCAGGCATAGAATAATATTTTTAATTGAATTTATTCAGTTCCCATTTGCTCATAGGTCCTTAATTTTTTTCATTAATGGTCCCTAAAAGTGCTTAATTTCCATGTGCAGAAATGTGTACGAACCCTGAGTATACTTAATTTCAGAAAAAATTTTCTAGCATTGAAAAAATATTAAATTATCTATTACCTTTAAATTTCTAAAGCAATATTAGAAATTTGTGCCAAATGAATCACTGAATCTCAAACCCTAAGTAATGTATTTACTCACTTATTTCTTCCTAGCTTTCTTTTTATCACAGGCTTCTGAAATTTTTAAAATTATTTACCTAATTTTCACCTTCCTTCAGTCTTTCATACAGTGAGTTTCCCTTAAATTTTAAAACATTCATTCATGTAGGTGTCGTTTTCATCTTAATAACTAATTTGCCTTGGATTTTGGGTGCATGGGCTCTGATTAATAAAAGAATAACAGTGAACAGCTTCAAGAAAAATGGGGCTATCTAATGCTGTTCGTGCAGTATTCCCCCTTTTTTTTTTTTAATAATAATAATATATATATATATATATATATACTAATTTTATCATCTGAAATGGAGAGGGGAAAATTAGGAAAAAATTTTAACTTCCAAAGAAAATTGTAAAGTAAGAATATAAATGCAAAGTAATCATGGATAAGCTACTAGTAACTATCATAATTTTATTTCTTTAAAAAAAACTTGCATTTCAATAAGAATCCACATAATTACAACATTTAATAAGTTATCTCATTTCTACTTCTCTATAACTCTGATTTCTCCCATTCTTGCTGTCATCTTTGCTACTCATTAGGCCTCAAATCTTATATAAATAATTAGAGAATTTGACTATGCAGCTGATGTGGCAAAATTGCAGAGTGAGTATCGATTGGTGAAAATTGCAGAGTGAGTATCGATTGGTGCTTGCTCACTTTAAGGGTAATTTTTTGTATTAGGCTGGCATAAAATCCAACACTTAGATATGACAAGGTTCAGCATGGCCTTTGCAGGTAATAAGCAAAAGTTTGTCTTTCTTAGCATGACAAAAACAATGAGTATGTGGACGAATCCATTTTAAAAGTTTGAAAAATTATTGCATGTGGTAAGACAGACTGAATGGTGATGACTTGCATGCTTCAGAAGATGACACAAACTGCAATTTTAGAAGTAGTAAATGCTTTGAGATGTAGGGAATAGCCCTGGACAATAATAGCAGTGGATGAAATTAAAAGCAGAGGGAAGCAGGAATGAAATTATCTTATTAGGTACTGAAATGCTAATATTACAAATGCATTAAAGTAGGTTTCTTTTAAATAAATAATTAGTTACAAAATCCTTAAATATGTTTTATTTGGTATATTCTTACTGTAATCACGTCTTTCAAAATTAAATTGATAGAACAATTTTCCTCTCTCGATTTTCTTACTATAAAATTAATAAAAAAAAGGGAAAAAATTCTGTGAGTAAACATGGTAATACCTCTATCTCCCCACATATATAAACATGTATCTTCATGAAAAAAATCTAAGGAAAACAAATGACATTTATCTTTAAAAAATTATTTCAGTAAACAGGATGAGAATTAAGTTTATTTTTAGACTTATGTTATATGAAATATACTCAATTGAAATAAATTAGAAAATTAAATTCAAATAAATTTTAAGCCAAATTATGTATTTAAATCACAGTAATTTAGTTGTAGTAATTAATATTAATAAAAAATAGCGTATTTCATTCAGAAAAGTATAAAAAATTTTCTAAAAAATTGCAAAAATTACCAACATTGGGGTTTATCTGATAATTTTCAAATTTATTCCTTCGTTTTGCATTTAGAATTATAATTTTAATTTTTCACAGAAATTTGTTTTCAGCTTTAAAAAAAAAAAAAAAAAAAAAAAAAAAAAATCACTTGTCTTAATAGATAGAGTACATTTTTGTTCTTTTTGAAATATTCCAGAATTTCTACTTTACCAAACAGAACATTTGAATTTATATATAAAATTAACATTACAAAGTTAAACTCAGATCAGAAACTGCATAAAATTTAACTAATAATTATTACCAGTGTTATGCAAAATACTATTAAATTAATTAATAAATTAAGAGTGATATTCCACATCTACAAAGTTTGTAAATTTTATGTTTAAATATTTTTTTAAATAAATATTTTTAAGAAAGGTCCCTTGGAATACTGGACATTCTGCAACTGCAAATTGCTTAAATTATAAATACACTTCAGGTCTTTCATACCGTTGCTTTTCTTTTTGCATTAGCAATAACAGAAGCAAGAAATATTACCTTCAGTTACTGTATAGGTATTTTCTCCCTCCTCCCATCATGCCTTTGTTATGTAATGATAGCACACTCGATGCGTATTCGAGAGGTCTAAAAATATCTAAAAATCAGACCCTTCTAATTTTCTTTTATTTAAAAGATATTTGCATTCTACATTAGTTGTTACTAGCAAATCATTGGATAACTAAATGCCAAGCTGTAAGTAAACTAATGTAGCTTACAAATATGTAGAATTTTATATCTTGCATTAACTTAAAAGTACAGTTTTTTGCATATTTGTATAATTTGGTTTGCTGGAACATGGCAAAGCATGTAAAGCTAGTTGCCTAAAGGGACGCATGTACTTATGGAGGAATTTATAAGGAAAAGTGGCTTGAATTGACATTGTATTTATGTATGTTTATATTGTTAATTCTAAAATTAATGTTTTATTAAAAAATTATTATTATTAATTGATTTTTAATACTGACATACACATACAGAATGGTTTAAAATTCCACATAGTCACAATTTGTTTTTTTAAAAGAAGTTACTTTATGATTTGCATGTTATATTATATGTTTAAAACATTATAAATATGCAATGGCAGTTACAGAGTTTAATAAAACTTGTAGTTTATAAAATATTAATGAAATGATATTCTGGGGAATAAAGTGCAATATGTTGTTTTTGTTCACAACTACCGTTACATTAATGGAGCGCTAGGCATAAATGGGTTAACATATTGCTAGAAAAATATTTTAGGTCATTTTTACTTTTTCCCTGTTGATATTAATATACTAAAATATATAGAATAACGAAGTTGCCCCTAGGCAGGAAAACAAAACATTACGAAAATTATCATATGATAAATTTTTAATCAAATGTAATTACTTCATTTTGGAATTATAAAATTTTCATATGAAATTAATACGATATCACTGTTTCAATTAATTACTGCTGGTTGTATAAAAAATACTGGTTATAAATAAAATGGTCAATTGAAGGCTGAATTTATTGGATTCACAATCACAAATACTATTATTAAATCTATATTTAGAATAAGTATTTTGCACTATATTCAATGTAGATAGTGCATGTGCTTGCTAGATACTCGTTCTAGTACAAATCATCCTGCCGTTAGACCAAAGAATATTTATAGAACACATATTCTTTGGTTAAGTATAAAGAATAGAATACATATTATGAGCATCTTAAATAGAATACATATTATGGGTATTGATATGTACTAGTAGCAAGGGCTAAATGTTAAAATACTGGATCAATATATATAACAGTGTAAAGTGCATAAGAATTATCCATAAAATAAATAACAATACTTCAAACAGTAATTATGAAAGATTTACTTAACGCTCAGGAACGTTACAAACACACAGGCAGCCATGTATATATCTGCTACTATCTTTAAAGTAATTATTGTTGTTTTCTCCTGATTGGCTGAGATCCCCCCGCTCCGCTCTCCAATCGGTTACCTGATCCAAGTGTTCCAAACTGAAACCTTAGTCTTTGCCTGTAAGTGTACTCTTAAATCGTCTGCTTCCAACACAGTTATATTTCGGTCTGTTTACGTTTCAGGAAATTCTCATGTAACGTTTTAATTTCTGTAACTTTACAAAACTTTTGCCTGTAAAGAGCGACCCTTTTTTTTTTTTTTTTTTTTTTTTTTTTACAGTGTGCAATTTAAAAACTTTTTAAACAATTTGAGGGGGATATGAACACATAGAACAGTCATTTGTATGGGATAAAATTTCACCTGTTTTATAAAAATAGTTTTGTAAAAAAACAAGTTTCAAAACTACATAAATAGTTTAATTTTTGTGTTAATTTTGAATTATTGCTTTTAAATTAATTAATTAATTGGTAGTTATTATTTTACATTGAATGTTTAAAACTGATATCGTTTGTAATAAAACTCGAATGTGCTTGGAACGAAAATAATTTTAATAAGTTGTGAGTACTGTACTACGTAAAGATTTTTGTCGATATGGTCTATATGTGTGTGTAATGGAAATTATATATAATAGAAATTCTACAAGATTTTGTATACGAGATCTGCATTTTGCAAAATTTTATATTGATCTGTATTTTTCAGAATAATATCCATAGAAATGCATATTAATTAAGAATCTTTTTCCTAACTGAAATTTTATTTTTAGTTATGTACAAATATAAAAATTTTGTTTTTTCATTTGTGTACAGCTCCTCATTAGGATCTCCGATTTTAATATCGAATATCTTTATCAGTTTTGTTGTATGAGATTCAAGCATTTTTTTTGTTTTATTCTGAAATTTTTCAAACAAGTATAGGAACTGGAGGGAGATATGAAAAGTAAAATTTCATAATTTTTACCAAATTGATGTCTTTCAACTTTAAATTGCAAAATATGAACACTTGCATCATTTTAAACAGTTTTGTAGTTGGAAGTATATGTGTACAACCCACACAAAAATAAAAGCCAGGTAAGGACTTTTCAGGGCACTGAGCATTAAACCGTTATGATACAGCTATTAATTATTATAAGAAATAATGGTTAGAAAATTGTATACTTAAATTATGCTTTCCAAAAACAGAGGTGCTAGATCATTAAGGCAGGGAAGAACGCTCGTGTTGTTTTCATTTGATGGTATATTAATGCTTATAATAGAAATTGTTTTGATTTATAAATAAAGAAAGATTTACTTATTCATGAAATTTGTTACATTGAAAAAATTTTTTAATAAATTTTACTTTTATGGTAGAAATCTGAATAATTTTTCTTTTACTACTACTGAGTTCAATAAATCAGTTTAATTTTAAAGTTAGAACAAGTATATTTTCCTTTATAGATTATATGAAACAATTCTTTTATAGAATGGTTTTTTTTTTAAATTTCTTAATTACATTTCTTCCTCAGATAAGAGAATAAATTTTCGTGTGTGTTTAAAAGATCTTTGTGAAACGGAGAAAGCGAAATGTTTGCCATGCAGCCATTTTTATCCTAAGGAACGTATTCTTCAGTGGTTTAGAATGGTAAGTAAATGCCATCCTCGTTTAAAGATAAATGTATGTGGATATTGTTCATACATCTGCTTGCATATGCAATCTCATGTATTCAATGTATTTTGTCTCTGTTCTCCCATAATTTTTTTAACCATGCTTAAGTATATTTTATTTATTATTTTGTATAATTTAAATCTCAATTACAGAATGGTACTTGTCCCTTGTGCAGAAAATCTGCGGCAGCCTTCTGAAGCGGGAACTGAAACTGTTATGATGTTTCGAACAAGACTTGTATATATAAGAATTACTTCAGTTATTGGCCTTAACTTTTCCATGTAAATAAATTTTTTTTATTTATCGAATACTTTGAAATTCTTTTATAACTGCATTCATTTAAACTTCGTTTCCCTTTCAGAAAGAAAGAAAAAAGTCCATATTAGACCTAAAACTGCAGTATCCAATAATGAAAAACAATAATGTGAAAAGTCTAAAATAAAGTTAAAAAGAAGTGGTGGTACTTAAAGAAATCTGCTCAAAAGTGTTGCTGCAATTTCAAAGAGAACAACATCGTTAATAAACTGTTCTGGTGTAAAAATTTAAATGTATTGGGTTTTAATGAAAGTTTTCTGCCACCACAAATATCGACTGCACAGACAGTTCACGTTGGCGTACAGACACTTATGCCTGTAGTACAATTGCCAATAATGGGAAATATTTAGTAATTTTTGTTATTTCTACAATTTTGCATAAAATTGCATTTCTTATCAAATTTATTGATTCATTTTGTATATTATTGCTTAAGCCACAGATAATTTAACAGACTCGCCTCTAACTCTCCTGTAAGTGTTGTATCAAATTAAAAAAACACTCCATGAATTCAGATCTGGGTATGCAAGGCCATTTTTCGTTCTATATAAAACTACCGGGCTTCCGTAGGAGTTGCTAATCGGAACAATTATTTTATTTGCCAGCATCTGTTTAATATGCTGTTCCAGGATTTCTTCCTTCACGTGGTCTTATCGCTAAGATCACACCTTAGACCGGACTGGGGGAGTGTTTCCTACATCTGTCTCGTGCTGCACGACCTGACAGAAACCAGGTTTCTCATCGAATAATTTACAAAATTTTCTTACCAAATTTTTCATTTTCTTTTTCTCCTCTTCCTGAAGATGGTTGAGGTCAACATCTGGCATGGCCCGCTCTTCTTCTTCAACAGTATCCATCTGGACCTGTAAAATAGAGTTCTTAAAATTAAATTTTGCACTTGCTGTGCATTAAAAGTCAACCTCCAAAATAACTGAAGTTAATAGGTCTTTCACTACCAGAAAATTAACTTTTCATATCTCATTCTTTGTTTGCATGTGCAGCCTTACTTTTCCAATGCAGACAACACTGTTTTCCTTAGGCAGCAATTTCCCTTTGTCTTGTAGTTTTAAACTATCGTAATGGCGAAAATTCCTTTTAAAGAAGTCTTGCTCCAAAAAGCTGCATTGCGCTGCAGTGTCCAGTAAGGCAGTAGTAGGGACGTTGTTCAATAAAATATGAATTTCCGGCAAGGAACAATTTTTGTATAACTACCATATTTAATTTAATTTCCAATGGTTTTTTTTTTTTTTTTCCCCTGTTGTTCCAGGGGTTGACCTGGCCCTCTTTTCGGCTGCCCTGATCAGTTTAAATCCCTTGCTTCTGCAGCTTCTTACTGTGATCTCCAAATACTTTCGACTAACCCGTCTTCTTGTTATCTTCTTTTTCAGCTTTCCCCGCCTGCCAGTAAGAATTCTGCTTACTTTGAGGTTTCTGTTAAGGCGAAAACCGCGAATACTGGCGGAAGTTTTCTGAACATGTGTTTTCAGCAGCTCATTTACTTTGGAACTTCACAGCCAGCTGAAATAGGTTTTCCAAGGTCTGGCCATTTTTCTACCTCCGGGAAATCTTGAATCGACGGCAGCAGGCTAGGCAAAATCACTTTGATTAATTCCTTATCTGGCTTTTTTCCATACAATAAATTAAATATTTTAATTTTTCAAAGAATAAAGTCCATCAAAGCTTCGACGCTTGTCTGATATTTACTAACTAACTCTGCCTCCAACTTTGCTCGGTTCCCTTGAACGAGCAATACCCTTGAACCTGATACCCTTGAACCGATACCCTTGAACCAACTCAGGGCCTGGCATTTTAGGTTAGCTGTAGCAAATGTAACTTTCTGCAGCTGGTTTTTGGGATGTAAAGTAAAATGCTGATTCAGCTGCTCTAAGAAAGTCATCATGGAACATTGGCCATCGAATGTTATTGCTAGCTTCATAGCTGCTCACATGGTTTCTACGATGAAACATAATCCCTCCATAAGGTTTGCTGGTGACTGCAACATTTGGAAGGTCTTCATTTTCCAACGGCATGGTTCATCAAAAATGCTTAGGGCATCACTGTAGGTTTCCTTGCTTTTATCTATTAACTAAGTGTTGAAAAACCTAGTGAACTACTAAGTGAATAATTGCTCAAGTCTAAAAATAGAAACTTAAACTCAAGAAGGGTTAATTATTCTTTATTGCTCAAAATAAAATTGGTCCTTTTCTCAGGACGTACAACAAAGCCTTAGGCTTAACTCAAAAATGTAAGAAATAAGAACTTAGCTAATGTCTAACTAAAGAGATTTAGCCAAAGCTAACACAGTTTCTAAGTTGGCTTCTAATATTAAATTAGCTAGCGAAGCTATCAAGGGCACGTAATACGGGAGCATAGTAACAGCTTAGAGAGACGTAAGCAAACACACGCTATTCAGGAATTCTAATTCTCTCTCTCGAAGTCAGTGGAACATCGACTTAAATAGTACTCCTTGTAATTTGTATTTAACATGATTCTAAAAACTCAAGCTGAAGCTGCAAGAGACAGGAGATTAGCTTTAACTTAAAAATAACTGTTATAAAATTAGGATATACCTTGCAAGTGCTTAAATTTTGAAGACGTAAAAGCAGCATTTCTATCACTTAAAATTTTCTTTGGTATTTGAATTTGAAAAATTTGTCTTAAACAATTTGTATAAGAATCAGTAGTTACACTTTTGGAAACAAAAGTCCAAGTATACTGAATAGCATGGTCGATAATAATGTTAAGTTTTTAGTAGAGTTATAATAATTTAATCCACCAACAGTATCAATAGACAATATTTCAAAAGGTTCCTCAAGGGATGGTAAAAATTGTATTAACCCAATTCTTTTTTGTTACTTTTCTTATTAAACTGACATACTTCACAATGTTTACAGTAATTTCTAACATCTTGAACAGTTCCTGGTCAATAATTGAAGAGATAATAAATTTGACATTGAGGACACAATATCACCAAATTGTAAGTGAAACCTTTCGAGTAATTTAGTTCTGAGAGATATGGGTATTACAATTTTATATAATCCTTGTTTTTTAGTAATTAATACATCATTAATTTTCTTATACTTAGGATTAGAGACATTATCTAAATTTTGATGTTCTTTAATTTCTTCTAATGATAATAAATTAACCTGCAAACTTAAATGTTGACAAATAAGGTTTCTAGTTAACGTATCAGCTTCAACATTAGTAAAACCTTTTTTGTACTTAATATCAAAGTCATACATAGATCATTTCGAAGACCATCTGAATAACCTACCTGTAGGATGTTTAATATTATTAAGCCAAACTAAAGCAGCATGATCAGGATGTACAGTGAAATGATTATCATGTAAATAATAATAAAAATTATCTATGGCATCAATAATTGCTAAAAATTCTGATTCAGTAATTGCATAATTTTGTTCATAAGACCTTAATTTTCTAGAATGGGAAGCAATTGGATGTAGGTTAACATCTGGATCTTGTTCTAAAACTGCACCAGCAGCTTCTTTAGATGCATCTAAAAATACATGACAGGGATATTTTGGATTAAACAAAGCTAGACTGGGTCTTGAAATGAACACATCTTTTAATTTTTGAAAAGTTATTTGACAGTCGTTAGTCCACTTATAAGGAGTATCTTTTTTAAGTAAATTTGTTAAAGGAGCTCTAATTATTGCATAATTTTGAATAAATTTATGATATACTTTTATACTTCCCAAAAATCTTCGTAATTCTTTAACATTTTTAGGGAGGTTGTAATATTTTAATAACCTCAATATTTGCATTACTGGGCTGATATTTTCCTGCTTGAACCTCATATCCTAGAAAATTTATTTTTTCTTTAACAAAGTAATTTTATATTTTGTTTTTCATATATATCAAATATTATTTTAAGATGTTCATCAAAATGTGCGGAAAACACTATAATGTCATCAAAATAATTTAAAGGAAATTGAATCTGACATTTGTTTAAAATTTGTCCAAGAGCTGTTTGAAAAACAGCTGAGGAAATTTTCCAACCAAAAGATAATCTAGTAAATTCATAAATAACAAAATTTGTAGTAAATGCCAATTTTTCAGTAACTTTATCATTTAATTTTATATGCTAATAACCTGATGTTAAGTCCAATGTGGAAAAAATGTTTGCATTTGTTAACTTATCTAACACAACATCAATTCTAGGAATAGGTTTACAGTCTGTTTTGGTAATTTGATCAAGTTTCAAATAACCAATACATAACCTGGATTATACTTGTTCATCTCTCATCATCAGTTAACAAAGCTAAAGTTACAGGTGCAGCATAAGGACTAAAAGATGGTTTTCATGATACTAGCAATGTAATAATTCATCTATTTATCTATTAATTTCACTATCTTTAGGGGCTCTATAGGATCGAGAGGCTATGGGTAATTCTGAAGTTAAGAATACTCATGGAGGTTCTATATTCATACAGCCACATCATATTTGTTTTTAGCAAATATATGATTATAGTTACTTAATAATTTTTGCTATTGATCAAATTCACTATTTTTAGCATAATTATAAAAATTTTTAGTACTTAACACTATTCTTACATACAAATTTAGTCTGAGAATGTTTATTTAATTGAATAACTTTACTTATCATGCATTTAAATTGATACACTTCATAATTATTTAAATTTAATTGCTATTTAAATAAGGAAACACAAGATAATGATAATAATAAATAAGATAAATTAGAATTCACAACATAAAATACTATAGTATTACTAATTTTACCTATTTTGCATAGTAATTTAATTACTTTAGTTACAACAAGACCTGTGGATAATAAACATAATTTAGTATTAGGATTATTTTGAGTAAGTTCAATTTTTGCATCAATAGAATTTTAAATATTTTCAGATAGCACATTTACCTGAGACCCTGTGCCTAGAATTGCGAGGACTTCTTTTTAACTAATTTATACCTTAACTTTAAAATAATTTCACTTCTTTTTTTGGTTTGATTTGTTGACAATTTTGATTGTTTAGACTTAAAGAAGGAAATGATCTATGCAGATAAGACAGTTGACGTGGCTGGGAATTTCTCGATGTTTGTGGAACATTATACCTAGGATTGAAAAATGGTCTTAAAAACCTACATCTAAACTTGTAAAAACTTGGATGTATACTTGGTCTTGGAATTGCAAATTTTTGTTCTCCCAATGAAGCTGAGGTAGACAAACTTGAACTAAGAAACAATTTCCTAGCAGTGTTGATCTAATCTTGGATTGTGCTTACATTTTCTGCTGTTCAGGCAGACCCTGATTTAACATATTGATGATAATTTTGTTATCTAATTTTAGACTTTATGCCAATTTTAACTTTTGTCTATAATATTTGTCAATCTCAGTGAATTTGGAGTAAGTGCAGTTAATAAAGTCACTAAAAGTGATGGTTTCTGCACTAGCAAAATACATAAGAAATTTATTCCTTACTTCTTTCCATTCTAACTCAACATATTCTCTTAAATAAAATGCTAAGGGCTCGTCTTTTAAACGTTCAAAAAAACAGTAAGGCTTTATCTTTCGCGGCGACATTTTTAGAGTCACATTTCTTTTCAAACAATAAAAAGTATTTATTTATTGGAATGTCATGATTTGTTCCATCGAATATGGCTCACGGAAATTTATCCACACTGATTGTGTCAGTTTCAGTTTCTTCTTCATTTTCTTTTGAATGTGATCTTGTTTTCATTATTAAATTTTACTTTTTTCTGAAAACTGAACATTGAAAAATTTGCAAAATAATTACCATTGAATTATAATTTTTCTGAAGAATTTACAGTACTAAACACAAAATTAAAGCACCAAACTTGAATATTCGCTGACACTTTTTTCACTATAAACACTGTTAGAATCTTTCAGAAGATGTGCACACTTTTCAGTATGCGCAGACACACAAAATCGATGTGAAAAGTAAACTCTGCAGCAAGGAGGCACAGTCTTCTGGAAGCAGAAGGGATGACAGAAAAGAGAGAGTTGCGACGCATTTAAGCTTTTATACAGCATTCCATTTCAGATCACATGGCAGTTTAATGTACAGGTGTTGGGTTCAAACTTCATCGATGAGTGCGCAACACAGATTAGATGACGGATGTTTTTTTGATTAGTTACAAAAATTATTGCTCTGTTATTTTTGCCTTGCCACAGAGATTACTTTTCTAATTTTCATCCTTTAAAATGATGTAATCTGTACAAAACTGGGAGGTGCATACTGCAATCACAGTGATAATATGCATTATCCAGAAATAAAATTATTTGTGGAATTTAGGCCATGTCTGCAAGTTTTTTTTTATGCATCCATTGTTCTAACTATGCAATCATGTCTTCAGGTTATGATGCAGAGAACCACCGCCAGTCCATTGCAACTTACTTCTACCAAGTCATCTTATTACAATAAAAATGCAGTCTTATCACTATAATGGAGCAGTTTTACTACATCTATATGAGGTAATTATAAGTAATGAATTAATTGCCTCTTGCACTAAAGCTGCAAAGTAATAAAATCGTAATTTGTTTTCTAGTATATTGTTTATTATATTATCTTCTTTGAAAACAATAGTTAGAATTTTATGAACTGAATTAACTCATTAGCATATTTAAAATAGAATTATTAACCTTTTACATGCCAGTGTTCCTTTTTTGGAACATCATGTTTAATATTTTTTAAAAAATAAAATATATCTGTCAGTTTGAAAAAATTGCCGTTTACTATAGAAGGTATGATTTATTTTTTAAACATGAATATTTCAGCATAAAAAAATTTCTAAAAATTAGCTTTTTTTACGATTTTTACAGTACTAAACAAAAATTTTTTATAAAATTCCTAAAAATTCAAATCCACCCAAACATTTCCCCATCATACTTGAAAAGGACAAGTTTAATAAGTTAATAAAAGAAATTCAAATAATAATGAGAAATATTTCCTCAAGACTGTGTAAAATTGGCACGTAATGATATGCAAAATCAGTGATATCACACGTATATTTTTCTTTATTAGATTTTTAAATACATTCAGTGCTCGTATCTCGTAAACATGCCCTTTTTTAGAGGCATTAATGGTGTGTCATTTATTTCTGTAGAAAGGATGGGGCAGAGGACTGGAAGAGGGTATGACCTCTCTCACCAAGGAGGATGTGGTAATTGGTTTCAGCTGTAGTTCCCTGTTTTGAGCTCCGATATCTGCTTGTTTCTTTTGTTAGAAATGACCACATCTGCTTCATAAGGATTTATTAGGTTCTCCGAAAAGTTGAAAAATGCAAATTTGCAGCTTAGATCAAAAGTTGTCTTTGAAATCTAGAGAAACAAAGTATTTTTCCATAATTTTTTTTCATCGCACAGTCTGCTGACAGATTTGTCTAACAAAGGCAAATGGCACAGTACAAGATTCGAGAATGGAACAAAGTCCTCTTAAAACAGCAAAAGAAATGTCAAAATTTCAAATTGGGTAATTTGTATATATGTGCCGTTGAAACTACAGTTCTGTTGTAACTATTTCATCAAATGTTATCACTCACAAACCATTAGAAAGAGCAAAAAGATGTGTCCAAGCTTAAAAAAAAGGAAGTTTATGTTCTCCAACCTCACATTATAAAATTATATAGTGAAGGAATGGGTGGAGTAGACCTTTTGGATTGATTTCTTAGACGTTATCGACCAGTTTCGTAGCAAAAAATGGTATTAGAACTTATTTATCAAAATGCTGAATATGATTGTGGCTGCTGAGTGAATTTTGCACACATTTACACAAAAACTTTATATTAGAAATCATTCGCATGAATTTTAGAAGAGAAATCGCTTTGAATTTACTTCAAACGAAACCTAAAATTCACAATATACCTGGACCCCGAGCCCATCAGCCAATGTCTGCAAGAAAATCAGATGCACGTTATATACACCTATCCCTCGATTTACACGGAAGATGGTTTCCGCACAAAACCGTGTAAATCGAAATCTTGGATTTTGCTATGTAAAATGAGAAAAACATTAAATGTGCATAATTTAGTTAGATAAAACAAAATTAAGACATCTTAAAATAAATAGCATTATTCTTTGTTCATAAAATAACAAATATATGTAGATAATAGAAGTGCATATTTAATTTATTTTACATTAGGAAAATATAAGATCATTCAAAAAATTATTATAAGTTTAATCACTTTAATGAATTAATCACTTTTCTTCTTGATTGGTACAATGTCATTTTCATCACACGATCATTCTTGATAAGATTCTGCTTCAATGGTTTGACGGATTAGGGAAGATTTCAGATCAACAAGACTTTGTAGTGAAATCCGTAATTAACAATTGCCTATGGTTTTTCCTTAAATCTTTGTAAACCTCCTCATATTGATTTAAGCACTTACTAAGCTCCCATTGGAATCGGAGAGCTCATTCAACATTTGTATCATATTGTAAAAAATGATTACCTAATTTTCTTCCCAATTCAAGTCCTACGCTGATGGCTCTTGCTGTGAATGCAACTGGTTAAGATTGCTCTTCATCAGAATCATTGTCTTCATCATGTTTGTTTCATGAATTATGTTAACTAACTCATCCTCATTTAGTTCTTCACCAGCCATTATTTCTTTAATATCTGCCTGAGCTAAATCCTCAAAACCTTCTTATTAGTTTGGACCAATTTAGGTCTGAGAATATTCGTGATCTAATGGTAATCTATCATTTTCGTCTTTAGCACCATCCGACCACATTGCTTTCCAGCTTGCGTTTAGCGTTGATTGTTTAATCTAAGTATATGACAGTCCAACATGCTTAACACAATCTAAGATTGTAAATTTCTTTCAGTCATCCATAAGAGTAAGAGATTCATCATTCTCCATTTGTTCTAAAGATATACCTGAAAATTTGTTTGATATACAATGCCTTAAAAGTCAAAATTATTCCTTGATCTAATGGCTGTAATAAGGAAGTTGTATTCTTTGGTAAACCGACAACTTCTATATTTTCGTGTTGTAAATCTTGAGGATGATAGGTACATTATCAATTAATAGAAGAGCTTTAAAAGGCAATCCGTTTTTACTTAAATAAGTTTTAACATCTAGGACAAACATGTTAAGAAACCATTCATTGAAAGCTATGGCTGTGACACATGCTTTTTTATTAGCCATCCAATAAACGGGAAGGTTATTTATGTTTATTCCTTTAGTAGTGTAGTTTTTTTTATTTGTTAATAAACAATGGTTTCATTATATAATCGCCTGAAGTGTTGCAACAGAAAACAATTGTAATACGACTTTTCGCTACCTTATGACCACTAGCTGATTTGCAAGCTTTAGCTAATAAATTCTTTCAGGCATTTTTTTCCAGAACAACCCAGACCCATGAGCATTGAAGATCTGATTAGAAGTGTAGGAGTTGACACCAATGATTTCACCAAATTTTGCTGGATATTGTTGTGCTGCATCCGAATCAGCAGATGTGCTTTCTAATTTCAATCTTAGATTATGTAAAGAATGTCTTTGTTTAAATCTCTCAAACCAACCATGACTTACAGAAAAAGATACTTTCCTTCTCCGCCCTCCTAGTGAAGTCGACGGTTACTGGTTCTTAAGTGTTTTATAAATCTTTATTTGTAATAGCATTAGTATCAGTTGGAATCCATTTTTGATTTTGGTCTTTTATCCATATCACTAATGCCTTTTCCATATTCTCTATTGTATCATCGCTTACGTATGAAATTAATCTTAAATCTTATAATTTGCACTGTGTAACTGTAGTATTATGTGAAATTTATGGATGCTGAGCTTCGAACATGGAACTTACAATAGTTTTGTGCAGTAAAAAATGGTAAGTAATATGGGAATAAAATGTCAGTAATTCGTTGTAATAGTTTGCGTATGAAAAATATAAACTTCTATTTTCGGAAAAAATACGAGAAATGTATCAAATCATGTAATAAATCTGGTTGGTCTTCAAGTTCGACTGAAGTGATATAACTTCGGATATAACTTTACATAAGAATATCTAAAATTTCCAATGGGAATTCATATTTTGGAAAATAGTTTTCTATTTTTGATACAGTTTCATTGCACTAAGTCTTCTAGCTCTTATGAAATATTGTTATTCAAAAATTTTCATGAAAGATGAAAATTATTTGATTTTTTCCTTGAAAGGTTTAGCGTCATTCAGTAAGCACCTGCAATTAAACTCGTATGGCACTCTCTAATTAATGTGAAATGATATATATTCTTTGAAAAAGATTGGGCTATGTTCTTAGAATCTACGAAATAGTGAAATGTTTGGTATGAAACGATAAAAATCTTGCATGAAGTTCGGTATATGTTCACTCTCATTATTGAAGATCTCTTCCTAAATTCTAAAATAGTGATGTTTTTACTCTTATTATTTTCAAAATTTGGTACTTCATGAATTAAATAACTGTATAGATAGATGTACTAAACTTTATCAAAAATTCAAATATTTTATTAATTGTTTGGTTTTATTTAAATGGTTTAGAAGTAAATGAGCGGTATGTTAGGTAGTTTCTTTCAGAAATATATCCGCGTTTGAAAACTCTGTAGATAATTTGCCTTACTGAAATTGTTCTAAATTTTTAAAAATATATGGGTGATATGTTATCATCTAGAGTGTATTTTCTCTTTGAAAATAGTATATAGAGTTATAATAGGAAATGAATCTTCTTTCTATAGCAGAATTTATTAGTATCTCTAGAAGAGGATTTAGAAAAAAAAAAAAAAAAAATGTTCATGTTTTTGTAAAAAAAATAATGTAGTATCTGGTTGTCGTTATGATAGAAAGTGTTATTCAAAAGTTTCAGAGTGGTAAAATATGATTGTGAAATGACGTTTCCTGAAAATAATCAATGTATTTCTCAATATTAGAAATAAAAATAGTCAAAACTAGAAGTCTTTTACACATTGTGAGTATGAAAGTCATTGAAAAATCTGTTGCAGTCGTATAAAATTTAACTCGAAGGTGAAAATTGTTGCTTGCAGGATTAAACAATATCAAAATTTGGTTTGAAACTAAATCACTGAGTGCTACATACAGTAGTGATCGCGATTTTTTTCAAGGTCTTTTAGTAGAAGATATCCTGTTTTTTAAGTAAAATTATTTTCCTTTTCCTATGAAAGTAAGTCTAAAGCTAAATCTTTGGAAAAGTGAGATATCTGGATTTTCATCTGTTAGGAGAAATGCACATGCTACATAAAAATAAAATAGGGGTATCACTGAATTTTCTTGTTACTACAAAAGGGTAGATTTAGAAAATAAAAGAGCATTTCTAAAAAGTTGGTTAATTACCTTACTCTTACTTCTTAAAAGTTGATAAGTTATAAGAAAATTCTTTTTAACCGTATACTGCTTATAAGATATGATTTGTTACTCAGGTTTTATATTAATGCATTACACGATTTTACATTTCGTTTAAGTATTGGTAAGGTTTTACTGTTCCTAACGAGTGGAATTTTCTTAGTGTGTACGTGAATATTTAATTGCATTTTCCTTAACAACGCGTGGGAGTAATTTAATAATGCATCGCATAAATATTCTTTTCTTTTAAAAATCCTAGTTGAAAGTTAATTAAATTATTTAGATTAATATTAAACGTATGTAAAGGGCTAATTGTACTGCAGAAAGGTTCATGACTTTTCTGTGTATACTGACGAGGGTATATAAAGTGAACTTCAGGTTTTTCCCACTGATAGTAAATCTGGAACCAATAAAAATGTATTAAGACTCATTTTTAGGTAAATATATTGCTTTCCATCGCACATTTTCTTGGGAATTCTGGGTAAATAACTTAAATTCAGTAAAGATTATATTCTGATTTGGGTAAAAGCTTAAATATTCTACAGTGAAAAATGTTTATTTCATATTTAGTTCTTAATATTAAGAAAATAGTTCTAAGATAGTTATTGTGTACTGTGGGAATACTGCAGGAAAAGATGAATGATTTAGGTGGTCTTTGGAGTTTTTCACTCAGAAAAAGGTAATATTTAGCAAATTACAGTTCTCGAAAATGCATAGAAAGTTCCTGTAATGCAAACATATATGTACAATTATAAGAAAACGTAATACTTATTTGGGTGTAATTTTTTATTGAAAATGAGTTATTACTTGTTAAATGTGTATTAGTAAGGAATATTTAACTGCTATGGTGAGTATTGTACGAAGAAATTTCTGTATATGTGATGAAGAAGGTTAAAATATTCGAAATTGTAGTAGAGATTTGGGTAAAATGTCTCTTACTCTTTGGTTCCTTCTGTAAATATTGGTAATGATATATGTTTTGTAAAGTACTTCAAAAGATTTCATTCATAAGAAAATAAATTAATGCAAACTGACATTTGCGAAAAGAACATTTTAGTCTAAGAAATTGAAAAATAGTCTATATATGAAATTGTCTAGTGAATTAAGTTGGAACTGGGCTAAGTTAAAAAAAATGTATTAACACTATGCGTTAGAAATAAATGCATATCAATAAAACAAACTTTCAAGAGATGAAATTGTAACCAATGGGTAAAATCGATGGTCATTCATCTCTTATTCAATACTGGAAATATTTATTTTAGAAATTTCTTTTATACATGTAACGTCAAATTTCGTCCATTTCACATGAAAGCCGTTCATGAAGGCAGAAATATCCGTACTTAGTGTAGGGAAAGGTAATAAAGTGAAAATTTACATAGTCAAGACATTTAAAGTGATGTAGAAGGCATTCAATTAGTACAAATTACTGAATTAAAAGGTACTGAGCGTTCAAAATAATGAGAAAGAATTTTCTATGAGTACATGAAAGAATGAATATGGGTCTAAAATTATGGATGAAAGTTGAGATTTCATTCTAAAAATTCGGAATCTATCAAACTAGCTTAATGAGAATCAAGATTCAAAACTGAACATTGGTAACACTGAAGAGCATAAAAACATATATTCAGATATAAAGGGTATTAAGAATTAAAAGGAAATGCCAGAATATGCAGGAAATGTTAAAGTTTGAAAATGCGAATGAAGTTAATAATGAAGTAAAGTAGTAGGATAAGTCATGGTAAGAGTACTACAGAATGATAAATTGTAGAATTGGCAAATTAAAATAGTACTATAAAATATGGACTAAGTAAGGGCTATTCAACGAATTGGATATGAATAACAGTTAAAGGTTGTAAAATAAAATGCTTAATTGAAATCGATCTCTATTTTTAAGAAATTTAAGCGTGTTAATTTAGCTGAAATAGTAATATCACAAGCGCAATTACAATAAAAAATTATAAAACAGAGTTAAACTTTAGAGTATGTTGGAAACTAGAAAGAAACCCAGTGCCGGAAAAGTATGAAAATTACATCTAAAATTAACTAAAGTTCATGCGTATGGCAGGAAAATGTAATAAAAAAGTTCAAAATTAGAGTACTCTAAAAATTATGAAGGTATAAAATGTACGAAACATGTTAAAAATAATATCTAAAATTAAATAAAGCTCATATATATGGTAAGAAAATAGAGGAATTAAGCTAAAATTAAGAGCCTGTTTGAAATTAGGAAGGTTAAAACGTATGAAAGTCGTTACAAATTAAAGGAAAGTCATGTGAAAATATAACAAATTAGTTAAAATTCTTAGTATGTTGAAAACTAAAAGCGATAAAAAATAGAAAAGGTGTTAAAATTTACATCTAGAATTAAATAAGTTAGGTATATGGTATTAAAATGTAATAAGCAAGTTCAAAATTAGAGTACTTTAAAAATTACGAAGGTTTAAAATGTACGAAACAAGTTAAAAATTACATCTAAAATTAAACAAAATTCATATATATGGTCAGAAAATATAGGAATTAAACTAAAATGTAAAGTATATTTGAAATTACGAAGGTTAAAACGTATGAAAGTAGCTATAAATTAAATGAAAGTCATGTACATAGTGTAAAAATATAGCAAATTAGTTAAAATTCAGAGTATGTTGGAAGTTAAAATTTACACCTAAAATTAAATAAAAGTCTATATGATGTGAAAATATAGCAATTATGTTAAAATTAGGACTATATTGGAAATCATGGAGGTTAAGATGTATGAGAGAAATCAAGTAAAAGTCATGTATATAGTGTGAAAATAGAAACTGGTTAAAAATTTGAGTATATTAAATAGTGTGAAGGTTAAAATGTACAAAACAAGCTAGAAATGTTACATCTAAAATTAAATACAAGTCATCTATATGATTAGAAAATGCATGAAATAAGTTAAAATACAGAATATGTTGAAGATCGCTAACGTTGAAAAGAACGAAAAAAGTTAAAAATTACATTGAATAATATAATACACGAAAATGCGTGTTTTAGTAATTGCACTCATAAAATATAACGAGTAAGTTAAAAGTATTGCCTAACAAGTCTGAAAAAACTCTGGGTAAAATGAATTTAAGAATAAAAATGAGTAATGTAATGAAGATTACGGAAAGTATATGTAATATTATGAACAGAAGATTTAAGAAATAAGGTAAAATTCTGAGTGTATAGGATCACTCAATCATTAAATTCGAAAATAATCCTCGTTCAGGGTAACTAGGAGATAATCAATACGAAGAAAAAACACAAAGGCTAAAAATTTATTAACGAAGGGAAATCACCTCCGATAAATCGGTAAAATATAATCTCTTATTAAATAGTGATGACATGTAGCAGTTTTGCATATATTCAGTCATAGGATAAATAAAAGTAAGAAAATAATTATCTTCGGAAGAGGTTATACTGTGAAGGAAACATTTTATTATATGCTAATATCTGTTTCAAGATAATAACTGTATCAGTCACTTAAAACACCTACTTGATATACGTTTTTAAGAACTCAATATAAATAAGCAAGTTTACAAATTATCATATAACTACTAAATGCCTATAATCACCAAATTAAAAAAAGAAAATAATCTAAGCACACGTCCTTTTTCTGTGACGTAGCAACTACTCTACTCGCATCCACTTCCTGATAAGGCTCCCTGTCCCCATTTTCAGATAAGCGTCCCTTCCACGGCTGAGCCTTCCTTCTCGGGAGCTCTCTCAACTCCCGCTCCCTAAGCTCCCGATCCAGAACTCTCATTTCCTCTACTAGCCTCCATTTGGCCTTCTAAAGCAAGCTCTAAGAAAATAACCTAACACTAAATTAAACAGACGTAGCCGAAGCTAGACACAATAACCCAACTAGTTGGCCCTAAATTAAATTAGCTGGCGATTATCAACAGATACGTACAATACGGCCGAGCATAGGATATTGGGCTTAATAACTGAGTAGCCGGACGGCAAACACGCCCCACTAAGGTCTAAGCTCTCCTGCTGAAGTTCAAAGTTCCGCTAGTCACCATGATTAACTTGCTAAATGCATGTTGTTTTCCGGCTGTCTTGGTGTGTACAAGTGGGCGCTTGAATTAGAGCGATTACTTGGTCAATGAGTCTAGGAGGACAGTTAGGATGGATGGAGGGTGATTAATCTCTTCTCTACTAGAGGCCCACCAGCGGCCGAGCGATAAAGTCGCTGAACACTGGTAGTTCGGTCTGAGGTTCAAATCCTGCGAACGGGCTGGCTGCATGTGCTGTGCATGGGCGTTTTCGTGGTTTTCCCCATGTGTAACGTGTATACGAGCCAGCTTCCCTTAGAAAGTCCTCCACGAAGGCATCCCTTCCCTTAGGCAGATAGTCCTAGTGTGCTTTGTCATAATTAAATAAACCAAACCAAACCTACATGTAATAAAAGAAAAAAAAAAGAGTCTGTGTGTGTGTCTTTTGTTTGTGCTGCGCGTAAGCTGATAGATCCAGGGCTATGAAATTTGGTACATCGGTGCATCTAGACAAGAGCCAGTGCACCTCGAAGCGATTTTTTCAAAATTCAAATCAGATTTGTTTTACTTTATCTTTCTTGATGAAATCGCATAATTTTGAATAGCTTCATTCTTTTAGAAATGTGGTTTTTCATTCAATGCTTTGTATACTGGACTGCTGATTGTTGAAAATATGAGATTAAGTGCTGCTTATTTTCTTTTGATTTTTGGACGCCCAACACTCACATCGCAATCTTCTTATTCTCGCGAGGCACAACAGAAAGAATTTCCTTTTCTCTCTCTCTTTATTAGCTAATGGCAAAGAGGTTTGTATATTTTGAATCATGTCATCTACAAAGCAGAATTTAGATTGAAAGCTTTTTGATGATAGTTTTATTCTTTTGGAAATGGGGTTTTGGCAACAGTTTTTCATTCATTGCTTTGGATATTGGACTGACTGTTTTCTCTTGAAAATATGGAGATTTATTGCTTATTTCATTGCAATTTTTTATATTATGTTTTAATTATATAAAAAGTTTTGCATGATTTTTTTATGAAACATATTTTTTAACAAATTGAAATAAAAATGAGCTCTATGTTGTTTTATTAAAACAAATTAACTTCTTTTTATTATTGATTTTTTTAAATTTGAATTAGGCATGTATAGGTACATATTTATGATTAATTTGTAAAAGTTTTGTTTCATTTAGTTTGGATTTCATAAAGATAGAAAAAATTCAAGCTAATGAGATGGATGAATTTGCTTTTGTTGAACAAGCAAATCGATATCGGGTTCAATAGACGAGGTTGCAATTCTTAATGCATTTTCAAGATGTTTGTCTGTCCTATTTTTGTTTTTTGTATGCTTCATTTTTGAAATAATTGTTCACAAATATAGGTACTTCCAAAAGCTGAAGACATTAATAAAGCATGATTGTGAAAATTAGGATATTTATTGTGGGGTAGGTAATCTTTATAAAATCAATGTGAATGAATCGATTATATATGAATCAAATTCAAACATTTTTAAAAATAAAAATGTGTAAATTTAAATACTTTCATAATTTGCGTTTGGGCCGCACTTTACACACCCATGCTTTATACCATTTGAACTGTTAGGATTTTGCAAGGGTATCAGGACTGGTATTCCTCTTTACTTGCTTTGGAAACATGAACTGTCCTGACTCGGAACAGGGAGCTTACTCAAGCTATGTTCGATAAATTGTGAAGTAGACAATACACACAGGAAGGGTATACGAAACCCTTTATTTTTCTATCTTTACAGAGCTTTCCGGAACTTCGGAATACAGAGACCAACCACTTGTGGTCTGAACGTAAGAATATAAAAATATTAACTAAAACTCTAACTAAACTAACTTTGGATTAATATACAAGTGCCTACTTTAAGATTGGCCGTTAATTAACAAAAAGCCGTATGTAGTACAAAGAGCTGCTAAAACTACGATACGTTTAAAATTATCAAGAAGATTAAACCTCTGGCCTTGAAGGCAACCAGCAAACGAGTAAAACTACTATGGCCAGAGGCCTGCTTCTAATAACTCCTTCCTCTCT
Source organism: Stegodyphus dumicola (assembly GCF_044657685.1). Taxonomy (NCBI): domain Eukaryota; kingdom Metazoa; phylum Arthropoda; class Arachnida; order Araneae; family Eresidae; genus Stegodyphus; species Stegodyphus dumicola. The sequence continues at coordinate 190,538,935 of NC_140776.1, read as the reverse complement.
CTTGCTTGGCAAAAAGCCACAACTTAAGTACTTGGCGTTAGCAAGACAAATTTGCATAAATAAGTTAAAAGCTTTTAATTCTGGCCGGAAGTAGAAAATAAGAAATGATAGTAAAGATTTAAAATAAAATAAACGTTAGTAAAACTTAGGATCCTTACAAGGGAAGTTGGTTAATTTATTTATTAGGATAATTAATGTCTGTATTAAGGGGTATTGCTTATTTCATTGTGATTTTTTTATATGTAATACATTTTAATTTAATTTTTTTTTTTTTTGTTTTGTTTTTGATAAAGTTGTTTTTCCGCAGAGTAAAATTCTGTGCACCTTTTAAATATAATGTTTGGTGTTTCCGTTCGTTGGCTAGTTGATACATAAGCCATACATAAAACAGTCTTAGAAGAGTAGAAGAGTTAGTTCTAATGGCTATGCAGATTAACTTGGACAGCGTAATAAATCATTACTGATGACAGCATATCAAATCAGAGTTCATGATCGCGTGTATCACGCGATTTGGATTGAATTCATCCAAAAGTGCAGTAAGCAAAATACATTACAGTGTAATAAATAACAAAAGAAGATTATATATAATGTATGCCGCGATTAGACTGAACCTTCTTTAAATACTCCTTCTATCTCATTTACATGCAACGCGTTACTAAAAACTCATTCTGGTAGGGGGTTTGTAATGGGGAAACAAGAATTTAAAGGAAAGGGTTTCAAAATTAAAAATAATTGTTATAAAATTAAAATAAACTTTACAACATAATAAAATGAATTAAAAATTCGGGCTTCAAGGTGCCCCTGTTCGGGGGGGGGAATCCGACTTTATTTTGCCAATAGCACTGCTTGTTTCTTGTCTCCGAGTCCCATTGCATTTATACCTTTATGTTTTGAAAATGTGTACGTTTGAGAATTTCAGGCTGTCTTTAAGATTATAGTAAAATTAGTCCAAATAAGAAAACTAAATTTAATATTTTTTTTTAATTAAAAAAAAAAAATATGACCTTTCAGAATTTACATTACTCTCAAAGGGGCGTTTTTTTTTTAACGTTTTGTAGATTGGGGCGTTTTTTTAACGTTTTGTGGATTACCTTTATTTATTAAATATCGTGTTCTTCGCACTTAAACCGTAAAATTCACTTTGACAGCAATAATGGAAAATAATTTTAAAATGAGCATATCTTTAGAATTTCCGATACACAGTATCGCGCGCTGGAGATTTTTTTTTTTTTTTTCCCCGTACAGTGTTGCCATTGCTCGCTTTAAAATCATTGAGCTTGTTAATAAAAAATTCGTTAAAGTTTTACAAAATATGAACTAGATAATAAAACAAATTAAAAATTCCGGTCCGTGTTCGGTTGGAGGACTACGTTTTTCAAAATTATATGGCCCTAGGTACCGTTGTTTCTTCACGATGCGAGAAACATTCATGCAGATTTTTCATTATTTAGTTTCTTTAAATATAATACATTACGATAATATTTCTTGACAACAGTTTGAAAAGTGAATCGATGCAAAATGGCGTTTTGAAATGAATAGCCCTTCTGAGCTAATAATCTTACGAATATAATATTTAGCAATCATAAGTATAATTTTCAGTTTCGGTTTTTCAAGAAATCACAGAGTTCACAGGATTTTGCAAGAGAACAAACACATGATTTAATACTTTCCAAATGAGTCGAGTTTGATCAAATATAAGGGCTGAAGGCTTATAAATAAGCATTCAGGAGTAATTTAGTCTTGTAATAGTTTTAAATGTTAATAGGTAAAATGTAGTATTAATGATAAATATGCATAAACTTTACACCCGATTTTATTTTAACTATGTAAGTAAGCAAGTATTCGAAGTAATATGAATTAACTGTTTTTTATTATATAAATTTTAAGGGGAAAATATTTTACATTAAGCTGGAAATAAGGTTTATGTAGTCTACAGTAAGTATTTACATCCATTCAAATAATGATTTATGTGTACTGAATACTGTTTCTTTATTTTATGGGAAATTTAATCTGCAAAAGTGAATCTAAAAATTTTCTGCACTGGCTGTAATTTTCTCCCTTTTGCGGGAGATGAATACATATTCTAGTTTATTATTATGGCAAAGAACAGTAGGGGTGTCTGCGTAAGAGGAATGATGCCTTCGTGGAGGACTTTCCTAGGGAAACTGGCTCGTATGCATGTTAAACATGGGGAAAATCACGAAAACGACCATGCAGCCAGCCCGTTCGCCTGGATTCGAACCCAGGTCGGAACTACCAGTGTCCAGCGATTTTAGCGCTCGGCCGCTAGTGAGTCGATATTGGTTATCTGAGCGAGACACATTTTTGTGGAATGTCGAATTACAGCACTGGCGTAGAACAATGTACGTTTATTTAAATGGCTTTACCATCATGATGGTTTGGTTTATATGATTACGGCAAAGCCTCGAGGGCCGCCTAAGCGGAGGGAGGCCTTTGTGGAGGTCTTTCTAAGGAAAACTGGCTCGTATACACGTTATGCATGGGTAAAACCACGAAAACGACCATGCAGCCAGCCCGTTCGCGGGATTCGAACTACCAAAGTTCAGCGACCTTCACCGCACGGCCACTCGAGGCTCTTGGCCATCATGAACTTTTATTATTCTCGAACTTTTTGGGGCGGGTAATCCTCATGTGTTCATAAATTCAAATATTTAGTGTGCTATTACGTAAATTATAGCCTGAAATGAAGGTAATTAAATTGAATCCAAATTCAACCAAAATATTTACATGTCTTTTCACACATATTTTTAGTAATTTTATTTTTATATGAAACGGTAGAAGACTTTGGTGATATAAGGAAACTGAAGGTCATTTGTGTTCTAAATTCTTAAAGAAAATACATACCCATCAGCGTTCCAGCGGTAGGATCGGTTAACACTCTTATAGTTCGACCGGGGTTCAAATCCCAGCGAACGAGTTAGTTTCAAGAGAAATTTCGTGATTTTTCTCATGTGTAAGGTAAATGCGAATAAGTTTCCTCCACGAAGGCATCCCGCGTGTGTTTTGCTATGATCCAAGTAACCTGAGAAGAAACGAGGGGAAAATGCAGTAAATATTAGCTAGTCAAGTGATTGAACATTGGTTCTCAATTGGGGCGATATCGCCCCCCGGGGAGGATGCTGAGGAGCGGTGAACTTGTTTTTGACGGTGGGCATGTTTTGCAAGGTACAAGTGATTGTTTTTAAAGTACAAATGCACATTAATCTATAGGAGACACATCAGGAGATTTGGAGGATATGCATCTAGAGGGAATAGCTTCAATTCCGGTTTCATATCTCAATTTTTTCAAAATATAAAGAGTAGATTTAGAGGTATGGTTTGTAGCCTAATCCTGATGGAACTTAATACCGTCAAGATTGTTTGGATAAAGAGATGAAATTTCGTCTTTTAATATAGGTGTTTAAAGTTATTTCTGATTGTAATCCGAATTGATTTTGATATTTTTTTCTACTTTCCTTATTTTAAATTTTCCCTTATAAAAGAACAATAAAACCAGTAAGAACAATAAAACCTTTAGAAAAAAAATTTTTTTTTCTCTGAACCAATATATTAAGTCTTTTGCTCCTCTTTTTCGGCAATAAATTCATGTTTATCTCTTGCAATCGTTACACGTATGCCCAAGCTTCATGAGTTGTAACTACACTGAAGTGCCACTAAATTAGGGATAGACATGGCTATGCAAATTGAATAGCGCTGCGCCGCATCTGGGCTTACGTGAGGGAGTTGTGATAAATGCACATACACTATGCTTCTCGATAATCAGTTGTTTCTTATACCAGTATAGGTAAAATTTCAATATCGGGCAGATAGTAATCTCTCGTCGCTTGGGCCATACAATTTCTATAATCCTCAGCGGGATAGGATTTTAACAGTCGACAGTGTCAAGAGCATACCGAGAATACACGGATGGTGGGAAAAAGAAGTAGCGACTCTGCAAAGTGCAAAGCACATTTAAGTTAGAACAATCGTGGTATGAGAAGTCTCAGCCGTATTGTACATGGTCAATGAAGCCAAATATTAGCCCAAATTACCACCTAGCTAAAGCAAGCGACAGTCGTACAGTCAGTAAAAAGATCGTGTATCGCTCCCTTCACCATATGGGCTTCGGAAGCCGTAGACACACTAGGGTACCTTTCCTAAATGCATGCCATCGAGTTGCCATTCTTACCTGGGCAAGAGAATATAGAGAATAGACACTAGTGGACATGAAATGTGTAGGAGTGATGAGTCTCGATCCTTCTAATTAATACCGATGGGAGGCTCAGAATATGGCGAGAGAATCATGAATGTACGAGTATGAATCCGGTGTGACAGATTGGAACTGTACAAGGCCTGGAGGCTTAATCATGGTCTGGGATGCTTTCTTCTGGTTGTGTTTGGGATCTTTAGTACTTGTTCTTACCTCCCTCAATATGATTCTGTACGTGGAGTTGATGAGCTATCATCTCCATCCATTTATGTCCCTGTCATTCAAACGGAAAGGGAGTATCTCAGAAAGATAACTGCGCCTCTCAAAGGTTACGGTTGGCTACTAGTTGGTTGGATGGAAGAGCATTCCTCTGACTTCTCTGTCATAAATTGGTTACTTAAAAGCCCTTACTTGAATTCTACTGAGCATCTTTCCAAATTAGTATATCTTATTATTGAGGAATGTAGAGAATTGAAGTGTTATGTTCTATTCACTCGTTTTCCATGTTCAGAATGTCTGTTATGATGGTCGTATGAAATGTCGTCTGTTGTGATAGTTTCGTATGTAAGCATATGATTGAGCTTATTATTTATAAGCCTTCCTAGCGCTAAATACATTTCCTCTAACAACATATAGGTCATAGTTCATAGGTCTTCGCTCATTTAAGAGGTACAATACCCTGAAATCGTTACCTATCTATATCTGTCCTTAGTGGGTATCATATAAAAGTCAAACATAAATCCCAATGTTGGAACAGACCTTTTCACTTGAAGTTCGGAATAACATCCAATGTGGCAATATGTAACAGTGGGATAACTTGTGTAAAATAGCGATTTAAAATATCTGAAGCGTAACTTTCACATCGTAAAAGCAAATTAGCACATCTGTAGCATAAACCCGTTGGCTTAAATTTATCCTCGTTAGTGCTACGGCTGTAGCGTCATTCTTGCTCCGTGTCTTGAAGCTAACGGAATATCGTGGTTGTAGTTGTTGAGGCATGTAACATAAGTGAGCGGAGCATAGTTGCACAGACCAGTTGTTGAAATTTTTAAAACGCATAATACACATCAATGTGCTGCCCCAAGGTTTCGCAAAATCCCTATCGATTTATCAGCAATAATTAAGTAAATGTAATAAAGAGTAAATAATGAAAAGTAGAAAAAACACTATGTACACTCAGTACATCGATCACCAAAACTCATTTTGGTGTATCGTTCTCGCTAATTATATAACGTAAGTTCATGTTACGCTAACCAGTTGATTTTATCTTAAAGAGGTGACTATTAAAGAATTAAAAATAGTTTTATATATTTTTGTATTGTGCATATATTTAGCTTCATTTTTACCCAGTCAAAGGTAGATGAAACCCTTTCCATCAGAGTGGCAGGTAAACATGATTCTCTGTGCTTTGCACTAATAAATCCAAGACAAATTCATGTTTTGAAAGTACTTTTTGTATAAAAAATATTTTCTCAGAGTATTCAAGTATTTTCGTTTTAATAATATTAATCTCTGGTTATATATATATATATATATATATATATATATATATATATGTACATATAAGTATTACGTTTATGCTTTGTATTGCAAGAAACTCCCCAAAAAGAAACATTTATTTGAATATGTATGGCAGCGGCAATTTAGCGTTGGTTCGTTTTCCGCTTCCACTTTTATCCCAAAAAATAGCAAAAAGCAGAGATATTAATTAAAAGTTCTTAAAACGCTAATTTTCGTCCTCATTTTTCCGAATGGCAACAGTGCTGATATCATCAACAATGGCGGCAGGGATACAACAGCAATAATGGTTGCGTGCCCTTATTGCTGATGTAATGAGAGAGAATTACCGATTTAATCAAAAAAATGAATAAAACAAAAATAAAAAAATAAAATTTAAAAAGTCATTCGAATTTTGGAAACCTCGTTTCGAGGTGCACTGGCTCTTGTCTGGATGCACCTATGTAGCAAATTCGTAGGCCTGGGTCTATCAGCTTACACGCAGACCGAACGAAAGACAGACTCATAGAATCTTCCCTCTATTGTGAGTAGAGTTATATATCAGAGTACCTTTCATTGTTACATATTCAAAGAATCCTTTTAATAACGTTCGAAACAATGAATTTACCAATAATTGTTTAGGCTTTGTTGAATTAAAACAAAGTTAATGTATACATTTTTAACAATGCTTATAATCCATAATCATTAGAGATATCAAATCTAGTGGTGCTAAAATCTTACGTGTGGAGCTTATTTGATTGTTATTTTTAATGCTGAAATCGCATTCGAACCATTTTTAGAAATGGAGTTCTTTTTTTTGACAGTATTGTGTTACGTTTTTATACCAACACCCTTTATCGACAGCCTATTGGGCATACTTATTTGTTTTGCGACTGCCTTCCTTTTGTTTTCTCGAAGAGAAGAGAGAATTCGGGAAAATAATGAGGAAAACTTTATTAACCGTAATGAACACAAGTTTAATGCCGGAAACACGGTACGTAATTTAGATTTCCTTGATTCATATGCTGATATTAATGAATTTAATGATGATTCCTTTGATGTGGACATAGACAGTGACACCGATCTCCTCGAAGCTTTTGATAATAATCTTCTTAAGTTGCATATTGATAGTGATACTGACCACATCGGCCATTTTTCCAAAGATTTGGATAATAATTCTTATGATGTGCACAATATCAGCGATGAAAAGCAATTTAATTACCTCCAACAGGAAACAGAAAAGGATTTTAATTTTCCAAAACCTGATAACTCAGGTAATCAAATAGGCACGAATAGCAGCATAACCATCTTGAACCAGGAAGAATTCAGTTGGAATGCCTCTATTGAATCATTGGATGCTGAATGCATTGTATCGCATAACAATCTTGGAACACAAAGAGACATCGATTCTGGTAATCTCCTTAACACAAATAATGAACCAAAAATGAATGGCAAACTGGATCAAGAAGACAGAACAGAACTGAAACCAACTGAAGATTCTGAAGAACAGCTCGTTGATCTCGTCGTTGGTACCGGCCCTGTTATCTGCTTTGATGACGAGTACACTCAACATCCTTCTTCGAATCATAGCAAGCGTTTCAAAATTTCAAACATAAGAAAAACATTACTGAAATATTTCTGCTTTAAAAAATTAAAAATAAACAAAGGACTTAAAACATATTATATAGATCTGAGATAAGTTTACACAATTTCAGTTTGTATTCGTGATAGATTTGTTTGCCATGACACCAATCTCGACTGACCAGTACTTGCCTAAAAATTGGACATTGACCAGTGATTGACTAAATGACAATCTCATTGAATAAAAGTAGGTCATTGTCTGACCAGTGACTAACTAAAAATTAGACATTTTCTGACCAGTCACTAACTGACGATCACATTGACTGACCAGGGCCTGCCTAAAAATTGGACATTGAGTGACTATGTGACGGTCTCCTTGATTGCCCGTTGACTGACTAAAAATTGGACATTGACTGACCAATGACTGACTAAGTGACGTCCTTATTGACTGAGCATTGGATTTGGACGGAAGAAATTGCCTTTTTCGATAAGAGAGAGGAAAGATGTTTTCAGTCCAATCGATTGCGCTACAGCTGAAATGGAAACAGAAAATCATTTTAAAATTCTTTTCTAGAGCTACATTTCAGAACTGCAAAATTTAAATTAAATTATATGGTAACCTGAAATTAAAATATTATTTTCAGTTAAATGCCGTTGCTAAATTTGTTTTTCTTGTGCTCTTAAATTAATTTACTAGTTTACACACCATATTCAGTTATGATTTACCAATATGCTCTATTTTAAATATAACTTCTCATTGAATTAAGTTAAGCTGTAGCTATTATTGAAATTTTTCTTAGGCATATTTTCCCTTGTTATCTGCTGCTTCCTTTTCGTTTTTCCTATGTGATTTGTCGGCATTTCGTATAAAAAACCTCCAGATTATCATTAAAACCCGAATATGGATGTTATTTTGTATTTTACATTTTTTTCTCTCTGTGGCCTTCATGTCAAAACTTACTAGAAATAATAAATGAGAATATACTGCTTTCTTTTCAAACGAAGTATTTTCAATATGTGTCCCATAGCAATATGCCCTCTGTTTAAGAATGCTAAGAGTTTTACCCTGTTTGATTCCCCGCCAACGTGCTGGCTGCATGGTTGGATTCTGCAGTTTTCCTTATCTCGATATATATAAGAAGATTTCCCATAGAACGTTCTCCGCTAAGCCATCCCTCGCGCCAGGCAGGTAACCATCCTTTTCTTTGCCCTTTTCAAATAACCTAACTTTTACTCAAACAAATCAATCATGACATGAAATTTGGAAGAAATTAATTTAAATAACTTTTATAAAAATGTCTCGATTGGATATATACTAGAATTACACCCAGTAATTAAAGAATTTACACCCCACAAATACACCCAAAACAAATATTAAACTGAAAGCTTTCAGACTTTGTATTGCGCCCAAAGGCATCATTTTTTTCATTTGCAGACATAAACGTTTGGACAGAATTCGGGCTAATGTCCCTCTGGGTTAAAAATATTTAAAAACAGCGTATTTTATAAATTAGAAAATGAACCTTTCATATACTTTCATATATTTGAATAAATATTTATGAAGCATTATTAATAAAAATTAGAATAAAGGAAACTCTATGAATAATCCTGAAACGTTTAGTCTGAAGTTTAAAATTTAACGTAACTATCGCAAATGACTGAGTGCAGGGGGTTTTGAGGTATCCTTTGAAGGATTTTGCAAAGAATTATATATATAAACAAACGTTATAATTTCATTTTCTAATATATTCCGGCTGAGAGCCCTTTTGTTGAACCATCATATTACATCTTGATTTGTAAGACAAAAGCCTTTTCCTGAAAACATAAAGGTTGATTTTATGCCACTTCTCGTTCACAATGTTCCACAGTCCGTCCAATGTTTGGGGATGCCACGTATAAAGAGCTTGTTTTAAAAGTACAAATGCACATTAATCCATAGGAGACACATCAGGAGATTTGGTGGATATGCATCTAGAGGGAATGGCTTCAATTGCGGTTTCATATATCACTTTTTGCAAAACATAAAGCGGTAGATTTAGAGGTATGGTTTGTAGCCTTATCCTGATGGAACTTAATACAGTCAAGATTGTTTGGATAAAGTGATGGAATTTCGTCTTTTAATATAGGAGTTTAAAGTTATTTCTGATTGTAATCCGAATTGATTTTGATATTTTTTTCTACTTTCCTTATTTTAAGTTTCCCCTTATAAAAGAATCCAGTAAGAACAATAAAACCTTTAGAAAAAAAAATTTTTTTTTTCTCTGAACCAATATATTAAGTCTTTTGCTCCTCTTTTTCGGCAATAAATTCATGTTTATCTCTTGCAATCGTTACACGTATTCCCAAGCTTCATGAGTTGTAACTACACTGAAGTGCCACTAAATTAGGGATAGACATGGCTATGCAAATTGAATAGCGCTGCGCCGCATCTGGGCTTACGTGAGGGAGTTGTTGATAAATGCACATACACTATGCTTCTCGATAATCAGTTGTTTCTTATACCAGTATAGGTAAAATTTCAATATCGGACAGATAGTAATCTCTCGTCGCTTGGGCCATACAATTTCTATAATCCTCAGCGGGATAGGATTTTAACGGTCGACAGTGTCAAGAGCATACCGAGAATACACGGATGGTGGGAAAAAGAAGTAGCGACTCTGCAAAGTGCAAAGCACATTTAAGTTAGAACAATCGTGGTATGAGAAGTCTCAGCCGTATTGTACATGGTCAATGAAGCCAAATATTATCCCAAATTACCACCTAGCTAAAGCAAGCGACAGTCGTACAGTCAGTAAAAAGATCGTGTATCGCTCCCTTCACCATATGGGCTTCGGAAGCCGTAGACACACTAGGGTACCTTTCCTAAATGCATGCCATCGAGTTGCCATTCTTACCTGGGCAAGAGAATATAGAGAATAGACACTAGTGGACATGAAATGTGTAGGAGTGATGAGTCTCGATCCCTCTAATTAATACCGATGGGAGGCTCAGAATATGGCGAGAGAATCATGAATGTATGAATCCGGTGTGACAGATTGGAACTGTACAAGGCCTGGAGGCTTAATCATGGTCTGGGATGCTTTCTTCTGGTTGTGTTTGGGATCTTTAGTACTTGTTCTTACCTCCCTCAATATGATTCTGTACGTGGAGTTGATGAGCTATCATCTCCATCCATTTATGTCCCTGTCATTCACACGGAAAGGGAGTATCTCAGAAAGATAACTGCGCCTCTCAAAGGTTACGGTTGGCTACTAGTTGGTTGGATGGAAGAGCATTCCTCTGAACCAATTTATGACAGAGAAGAGCGCTTCTCTGTCATAAATTGGTTACTTAAAAGCCCTGACTTGAATTCTACTGAGCATCTTTCCAAATTAGTATATCTTATTATTGAGGAATGTAGAGAATTGAAGTGTTATGTTCTATTCACTCGTTTTCCATGTTCAGAATGTCTGTTATGATGGTCGTATGAAATGTCGTCGCCTGTTATGATGTCAAAATGTCGTCTGTTGTGATAGTTTCGTATGTAAGCATATGATTGAGCTTATTATTTATAAGCCTTCCTAGCGCTAAATACATTTCCTCTAACAACATATAGGTCATAGTTCATAGGTCTTCGCTTATTTAAGAGGTACAATACGCTGAAATCGTTACCTATCTATATCTGTCCTTAGTGGGTATCATATAAAAGTCAAAAATAAATCCCAATGTTGGAACAAACCTTTTCACTTGAAGTTCGGAATAACATCCAATGTGGCAATATGTAACAGTGGGATAACTTGTGTAAAATAGCGATTTAAAATATCTGAAGCGTAACTTTCACATCGCAAAAGCAAATTAGCACATCTGTAGCACAAACCCGTTGGCTTAACTTTATCCCCGTTAGTGCTACGGCTGTAGCGTCCTCCTTGCTCCGTGTCTTGAAGCTAACGGAATATCGTGGCCGTAGTTGTTGAGGCATGTAACATGAGTGAGCGGAGCATAGTTGCACAGACCAGTTGTTGAAATTTTTAACGCATAATAAACATCAATGTGCTGCCCCAAGGTTTCGCAATGTCCATATCAATTTATCAGCAATAATTAAGTAAATGTAATAAAGGGTAAATAATGAAAAGTAGAAAAAACACTATGTACACTCAGTACATCGATCACCAAAACTCATTTTGGTGTATCGTTCTCGCTAATTGTATGACGTAAGTTCATGTTACGCTAACCAGTTGATTTTATCTTAATTAGGTGACTATTAAAGAATTAAAAATAGTTTTATATATTTTTGTATTGTGCATATATTTAGCTTCATTTTTACCCAGTCAAAGGTAGATGAAACCCTTTCCATCAGAGTGGCAGGTAAACATGATTCTCTGTGCTTTGCACTAATAAATCCAAGACAAATTCATGTTTTGAAAGTGCTTTTTGTATAAAAAATATTTTCTCAGAGTATTCAAGTATTTTCGTTTTAATAATATTAATCTCTGGTTATATATATATATGTACATATAAGTATTACGTTTATGCTTTGTATTGCAAGAAACTCCCCAAAAAGAAACATTTATTTGAATATGTATGGCAGCGGCAATTTAGCGTTGGTTCGTTTTCCGCTTCCACTTTTATCCCAAAAAATAGCAAAAAGCAGAGATATTAATTAAAAGTTCTTAAAACGCTAATTTTCGTCCTCATTTTTCCGAATGGCAACAGTGCTGATATCATCAACAATGGTGGCAGGGATACAACAGCAATAATGGTTGCGTGCCATTATTGCTGATGTAATGAGAGAGAATTACCGATTTCATCAAAAAAATGAATAAAACAAAAATAAAAAAATAAAATTTAAAAAGTCATTCGAATTTTGGAAACCTCGTTTCGAGGTGCACTGGCTCTTGTCTGGATGCACCTATGTAGCAAATTCGTAGGCCTGGGTCTGTCAGCTTACACGCAGACCGAACGAAAGACAGACTCATAGAATCTTCCCTCTATTGTCAGTAGAGTTATATATCAGAATACCTTTCATTGTTACATATTCAAAGAATCCTTTTAATAACGTTCGAAACAATGAATTTACCAATAATTGTTTAGGCTTTGTTGAATTAAAACAAAGTTAATGTATACATTTTTAACAATGCTTATAAACCATAATCATTAGAGATATCAAATCTAGTGGTGCTAAAATCTTACGTGTGGAGCTTATTTGCTTGTTATTTTTGATGCTGAAATCGCATTCGAACCATTTTTAGAAATGGAGTTCTTTTTTTTGACAGTATTGTGTTACATTTTTATACCAACACCCTTTATCGACAGCCTATTGGGCATACTTATTTGTTTTGCGACCGCCTTCCTTTTGTTTTCTCGAAGAGAAGAGAGAATTCGGGAAAATAATGAGGAAAACTTTATTAACCGTAATGAACACAAGTGTAATGCCGGAAACACGGTACGTAATTTAGATTTCCTTGATTCATATGCTGATATTAATGAATTTAATGATGATTCCTTTGATGTGGACATAGACAGTGACACCGATCTCCTCGAAGCTTTTGATAATAATCTTCTTAAGTTGCATATTGATAGTGATACTGACCACATCGGCCATTTTTCCAAAGATTTCGATAATAATTCTTATGATGTGCACAATGTCAGCGATGAAAAGCAATTTAATTACCTCCAACAGGAAACAGAAAAGGCTTTTGATTTTCCAAAACCTGATAACTCAGGTAATCAAATAGGCACGAATAGCAGTATAACCATCTTGAACCAGGAAGAATTCAGTTGGAATGCCTCTATTGAATCATTGGATGCTGAATGCATTGTATCGCATAACGATCTTGGAACACAAAGAGACATCGATTCTGGTAATCTCCTTAACACAAATAATGAACCAAAAATGAATGGCAAACTGGATCAAGAAGACAGAACAGAACTGAAACCAACTGAAGATTCTGAAGAACAGCTCGTTGATCTCGTCGTTGGTACCGGCCCTGTTATCTGCTTTGATGACGAGTACACTCAACATCCTTCTTCGAATCATAGCAAGCGTTTCAAAATTTCAAACATAAGAAAAACATTACTGAAATATTTCTGCTTTAAAAAATTAAAAATAAACAAAGGACTTAAAACATATTATATAGATCTGAGATAAGTTTACACAATTTCAGTTTGTATTCGTAATAGATTTGTTTGCCATGTCACCAATCTCGACTGACCAGTACTTGCCTAAAAATTGGACATTGACCAGTGACTGACTAAATGACAATCTCATTGAATAAAAGTAGGACATTGTCTGACCGGTGACTGACTAAAAATTAGACATTTTCTGACCAGTCACTAACTGACGATCACATTGACTGACCAGGGCCTGCCTAAAAATTGGACATTGACTGACTATGTGACGGTCTCCTTGATTGCCCGTTGACTGACTAAAAATTGGACATAGTCAGTTAGTCAGTCACTGGTCAGACAATCTCTTTGACAGGCCGGAGACTGACTAAATTTGGACATTGACTGAGCAGTGACTGAGTGACGATCTCATTGACTGAGCACTGACAGACTAAAATTTGGACATGCACTGAACAGGAACTGAGAAAGTGAAGATCTCCTTGCCTGACTAGTGACTGAATAAAAATTGGACATTGACTGACTAAGTGACGATCTGATTGACAGCCTAGTGACTGAGTGACGATCTGATTAACTGACCAGTGACAGAATAAAAATTGGACATTCACTGAAAATCGACTGAGAAAGTGAAGATCTCTTTGCCTGACCAGTGACTGACCAATGACTGACTAAGTGACGTCCTTATTGACTGAGCATTGGATTTGGACGGAAGAAATTGCCTTTTTCGATAAGAGAGAGGAAAGATGTTTTCAGTCCAATCGATTGCGTTACAGCTGAAATGGAAACAGAAAATCATTTTAAAATTCTTTTCTAGAGCTACATTTCAGAACTGCAAAATTTAAATTAAATTATATGGTAACCTGAAATTAAAATATTATTTGCAGTTAAATGCCGTTGCTAAATTTGTTTTTCTTGTGCTCTTAAATTAATTTACTAGTTTACACACCATATTCAGTTATGATTTACCAATATGCTCTATTTTAAATATAACTTCTCATTGAATTAAGTTAAGCTGTAGCTATTATTGAAATTTTTCTTAGGCATATTTTCCCTTGTTATCTGCTGCTTCCTTTTCGTTTTTCCTATGTGATTTGTCGGCATTTCGTATAAAAAACCTCCAGATTATCATTAAAACCCGAATATGGATGTTATTTTGTATTTTACATTTTTTTCTCTCCGTGGCCTTCATGAACTAGAAATAACATACTAGAAATAACATGTACTAGAAATAACTTACTAGAAATAATAAATCAGAATATACTGCTTTCTATTCAAACGAAGTATTTTCAATATGTGTCCTATAGCAATATGCCCTCTGTTTAAGAATGCTAAGAGTTTTACCCTGTTTGATTCCCCGCCGACGTGCTGGCTGCATGGTTGGATTCTGCAGTTTTCCTTATCTCGATGTATATGAGAAGATTTCCCATAGAACGTTCTCCGCTAAGCCATCCCTCGCGCCAGGCAGGTAACCATCCTTTTCTTTGCCCTTTTCAAATAACCTAACTTTTACTCAAACAAATCAATCATGACATGAAATTTGGAAGAAAAATTATTTAAATAACTTTTATAAAAATCTCTCGATTGGATATATACTGGAAGTTAAAGAATTTACACCCCACAGATACACCCAAAACAAATATTAAACTGAAAGCTTTCAGACTTTGTATTGCGCCCAAAGGCATCATTTTTTCATTTGCAGACATAAACGTTTGGACAGAATTCGGGCTAATGTCCCTCTGGGTTAAAAATATTTAAAAACAGCGTATTTTATAAATTAGAAAATGAACCTTTCATATACTTTCATATATTTGAATAAATATTTATGAAGCATTATTAATAAAAATGAGAATAAAGGAAACTCTATGAATAATCCTGAAACGTTTAGTCTGAAGTTTAAAATTTAACGTAACTATCGCAAATGACTGAGTGCAGGGGGTTTTCAGGTATCCTTCTAAGGATTTTGCAAAGAATTATGTATATAAACAAACGTTATAATTTCATTTTCTAATATATTCCGGCTGAGAGCCCTTTTGTTGAACCATCATATTACATCTTGATTTGTAAGAGAAAAGCCTTTTCCTGAAAACATCAAGGTTGATTTTATGCCACTTCTCGTTCACAATGTTCCACAGTCCGTCCAATGTTTGGGGATGCCACGTATAAACAGCTTGTTTTAAATGTACAAATGCACATTAATCCATAGGAGACACATCAGGAGATTTGGTGGATATGCATCTAGAGGGGATGGCTTCAATTGCGGTTTCATATATCACTTTTTGCAAAACATAAAGCGGTAGATTTAGAGGTATGGTTTGTAGCCTTATCCTGATGGAACTTAATACAGTCAAGATTGTTTGGATAAAGAGATGGAATTTCGTCTTTTCATATAGGTGTTTAAAGTTATTTCTGATTGTAATCCGAATTGATTTTGATATTTTTTTCTACTTTCCTTATTTTAAGTTTCCCGTTATAAAAGAATCCAGTAAGAACAATAAAACCTTTAGAAAAAAAAATTTTTTTTTTTTCTCGGAACCAATATATTAAGTCTTTTGCTCCTCTTTTTCGGCAATAAATTCATGTTTATCTCTTGCAATCGTTACACGTATGCCCAAGCTTCATGAGTTTTAACTACACTGAAGTGCCACTAAATTAGGGATAGACATGGCTATGCAAATTGAATAGCGCTGCGCTGCATCTGGGCTTACGTGAAGGAGTTGTGGTAAATGCACATACACTATGCTTGTCGATAATCACTTGTTTAATATACCAGTATATGTAAAATTTCAATATCGGGCAGATAGTAATCTCTCGTCGCATGGGTTATACAATTTCTAAAATCCTCAGCGGGATAGGATTTTAACGGTCGACAGTGTCAAGAGCATACCGAGAATACACGCATGGTGGGAAAAAGAAGTAGCGACTCTGCAAAGTGCAAAGCAGATTTAAGTTAGAACAATCGTGGTATGAGAAGTCTCAGCCGTATTGTACACGGTGTAATGTATTTTGCAGTAATTTACAAAACAGACAATCTTCTTAGTAGAACATAAATTTTATTTCTAGTTCTCGGTGATAGACAAATTTTATACAATTTTTGGTACTTTTCCGTTTCGTTGGCGCAAATCTCGCCAAGCAGAATTTATTGGCGACAACATACAGTATACACATAAAAAATATTTAAAAAATGTTAGTTCTAAGAATTCTTTTTTTGAAGGCATAAACATTTTAATATCACTTAAAATTTTATAAAAAGCCAATAAATAAAGACAATAAATTTCTAAAAAGACATCAATTAAAAATTTACTATGCTTTCATGGTTTAACATTCTGATTCGCCCGTTCATATCACGTGACCCCAAGCGATCTCATCTCACGTAAACTACTCTACAAAAATCTAATGCTCTCAGCAATTATCTACATTAATTTCAAGTTAAATCTAAATTTGGAAATTAAGTTTAAATGCAAGAAATATTTCAATTCGTACGAATAGCTTACTCAGAAATTATGTAAAACTGCAGTGCTTTACTTCGCTAATGCATTCTCATTAGAATTGATGAATTTAACCCTTGACTTTACCTTTTCTATATTTTCGGCTTCGGGTAAGCGCTGTGATTGCATCCTAATTGACTTAATTAC
Organism: Stegodyphus dumicola; assembly: GCF_044657685.1. NCBI lineage: Eukaryota > Metazoa > Arthropoda > Arachnida > Araneae > Eresidae > Stegodyphus > Stegodyphus dumicola. The sequence goes on along the minus strand of NC_140776.1, from coordinate 190,521,913 downwards.
CGAAAATGGCCTTAGACATAAAACTGAACTATCTGATAAAAATTCTATGTAATTATATGCCAGTATTGAAAGAAACAATCAATCTGATAAGAAAAAGCTGCGACTTGTTTTCAAAATGAGGCGTAAAAGGTTACCAGCGAAAATATTCCGTTTGGCATCGGTTGTATCATTATTGGCGACTTTATCGCTTGCGCCGGCAAAACGGAAAAGTACTCAATTTTTAAGTGGCAAAATTTCATACTACTCCTAGCTGTAAAATCTTCAGAATACAAAATCTTTTTTAAAACAATATGCCTCGTTGCTGAGTAACGTTTTGATACAAATATGGCGTTGCCACTTCAACAATAATTATATTTATTTATTAAATAACAAGATATTACAACGTCTCCCCCCTCCAGATAAACTTTAATTTATATTTTTATAAATTAAAGTTTACAGTTTTTAAAACAATAATATCAGCACAACACAGAATTAAAATACAAGCATTTAAAGGAGAATTAAACAAGAAATAGCATAATAGCATCATACACTGAAGAAGAGAGGAAGGAACAAAATATTTTTTTATCTATATAGAGAAACAAATTATTTAATCAGGCCAGGGAGTACGACTTAATGCGTCTACATTTTTATGGTTTTTACCACTTCGATGAACGATCGTGTAATTGTAGGGTTGTAGTACTAGTGCCCATCTCATAAGTCGTGGATTTAAACTCACATTATTTTTGAGCCAAACTAAGGGATTATGATCGGTTTTGATGAGGAATTTAGTATGGCCGTCTAAATAACATTGAAGTTTCTTTACAACAAATATTATGGCGGCGCATTCCTTTTCTGTGGTAGAGTACTTTTTTTCAGTTTCTGTAAACTTCTTACTGAAATCTGGTGAGTGTGACAGAGGCTTTTGTGGCAGTTTTTCTTGTTCAACAACTCGCTCTTGTCTGTTTAGTTTCTTTAAAAACTTCTCTTTGACTGGCATCTCAACTCCAAAACTTGGCAATTCATCTGGAACTTTTAACTGAGAATCGTTTAATTTTGTCAGTTCTTTCTTGTAAGATAGATTTTGCTCTTTGCGAGATGATTCTTTGTTCTTATCTGCTACTTGCATTCTCATTGAATGTGGCAACTTTGAGTATCCTCTATCATGTTTATGCCTCTTTGCTAAGGTTTCTGACGCGAGCTTATATTCTGAATTTATTTCTAATTTCTCAGCTTTAGAAGCACCTTCATGAGTTCTTTTATAAGAATATCTTTGATCTGCTGCTAACGAACTGTCAAACACATCTTTACTTTTCGGAGAAGAAGGAACTGGGGAACTTGTAGAGGAATAATCATACACATGATCCATAGAAGATGAATCACCAGGTAAATAAAATGAGTCAACTTCCATATAAATAACTTCAGTTTCCTCATCAAGAGATGAACGCTTAGATTGTTTGTCAGGTTTCTGTGAAGCATTGACAGGAGCTTGACTTTTAGGAGGGTGAGTATTGACCCAATTACCTTGAGTTTTAGTACTATTATTTGTTTGGTTCTGAATAAAAGTTGTGTAGTTCTGCATTTGATCCCTATATTTTTCAGGAATAACAATTACTTCCCTTTCATTTCCATTTTTATCTAATTTCTTTTTCTCCTTTACTTTGAAATCATTTTCGAAATTTTCACCTTTAGCTTCGCTAAGCATTGAGGCTAGATCTCTGCTTTGATGCTGAGATTCAATTAATTCCTTTGAATTAGAATTAATTGTTTTCTTAATTTCCTTGTCTTTCTCATCAGCTTGCGGTAAAATAGCTTCGTCAGACTCAATAACAGACAGTTCTTCTTTTTTCCCCATTTCGGTGTCTCTACTTCGATCTCCTTCTCGAGATCGTTTCACTTGAGATCGTGTCAAAACCGCATTTATTCTTTCTAAATTTAAGAACTGTTTATCTTTGAACAACTGAGCAGTTTTGTTACCCAATACATATCTGCCAGGATCATTTGTAACAACAGCTGCTTTTGTCTTTATATGACCAAGTTCGCCATTAATTTCAATTTCAGCTAACGGGAGACATACTAAATGGTCATTTAAGAGATATTGTACCCAGACATGTTCTCCAATCATTTTTGCTTTATCTACATATTTTCGAGATATAACATCTACTGTGGCTCCTGTGTCTCGAAGAATAGGCATTTCATACCCATTAACTAAACCGTTAATTGTATACGTCTTTAACAAATCATCATTCGAAAATACGCAATTTATCTTTTCATTTGGTTTTAAGCGAGGGCACTGATGCTTAAAATGTTCATATGATCCATACTCGAAACAACGTGGTCGGTATCTTTTGTCATATAAATTCTCTTGGTTTTTGTTTTGGAACTGATTCCTTTGCTGATGATCTTTCTTGTATTTTGAATCATCCCATCTATCAGAATGCTTTAAATGAGGCGGTTGCTCTATTTTTTTCACAAAATTATCATAACGCGGTTTAAATGATCCTTTGTTAAATTTCTCAGTCTGATTGGTAGAAAATTTCGGTTTTATTGTTTTTCTCACATCTTCAAAATCTTCAATTTTCTTAACTATTTCAGTAGGTGAAATGATGGTTGTCCATTGATCCATAAAATGTTCATTGAAATCAGGAGAGGTACGCTTTTTTATTTGATCAACCAGCATGAGATCTTTTAGCTGTTCAAAAGTTTTAATGTTTAATCCGTTAAGCCAACTTTTTAAATAATTTTTTAATTCATAGTAGAAATCATACCAAGTACTTTCAGTAGATTTTTAATGTTTATTAAATAGTTGTCGAAATTTTTCCGCACTTAATTTAAATCGTTGTAACAGTAAAGTTTTTACATATTCATACTTTTTCGCGTCCTCTTCTGGTTCTCTAGCAATAAGCTGAACAATGTCGGGAGGCAGCAATGAAATAAGTTGAGTCACTTGATTTTCAGCAGGTATATTCATTATTTTAGCTTGACGCTCAAATAACACCAGAAATAAACTTATTTCATCTTCTTTAGGGTTGAAACGTGGCATGACATCGTGAATTCTGATTTTTAAAGGCTGCTCAGGTAACTGCGTTGTTTGTACCGGTTGCACTGTTGCAGCCATTGCTTCCAACTGAAGTTTCTGTAGCTCAAAGGCTCTAATTCGCTCTTCTCTTTCACGCTCTTCTTTTCTTTCTCTTTCTTTTTTTTTTCACGCTCTTCTTTTCTTTCTCTTTCTTCTCTTTTGCGTTCCTTTTCTCTTTTTCTCTTGCGCGTTCCCTTTCTCTTTCTTCCCTTTCGCGTCCTTCTGTTCTTTCTCTTGTCTTTCGCGATCTTTTTCTCTTTCTTCTCTTTCGCGTTCTTTTTCTCTTCCTCTTTCGCATTCTTCCTTTTTTTCCCTTTCTTCTCTAATTGCAGCCAGTAGTTCTCGAGTAAACTCCTCATCATAACCCGGACTTTCAGTAATCAGTTTATGCAACTGAGCAATCTTAAATTCAGGTTACACGGTTAAACCTAACTCTGCTGCTAATACTTTTAAATCCTGTTTTTTACTCCCAGCTAAGAATGACATGTTGACACAAGTTACCTTTAATAGGCTTCCTTTTGAAATGCAATCTAAAAGCTCGTACTTGTATTAAAAATATATAATTTCTGGCGAGATTTAATTTCTCGAATACGAAATTCACACTAACCAATTGGAGAGAGTTATTTAAACAACTTTGCCAGGTTGGCACAAAATACTATAATACAACGTCGGGTTGACGTTTTAACTCACTATTCACAAGCCTCGTTAGTTATAACTATATAAACACCTTTGCCAGTTAGGCAATACAATGGAATTTTACCCACGTCAGTTTGACGACTTTACTATCTATCTCCACGCCTGGTTGGCGATAACAAAAACAATTTTTGCCAGTTTGGCAATACAACTTTTAGAATATACAATCTGTAATACGTCGGGGTGACGTTACTATCTAATACACGCCTGGATGGCGAGAACTCAGACTTTGCCAATTCTGCAATATAATCAATTCACTCTACGTCAGTTTGACGTTATTACTTATTTTCACGCGCCTGATTGGCAACAAATTCAAAAATTCAGCTAGCAGTTCTTTTTTTTTTATAAATGCCGGGATGGCTTAAAATATCATTTATCAACATAAAAATTCAATACAAATAAAAGTAAAGCATAAATAATAATTTCAAAATACTTCTATACCACAAATATCAATTATAAATTCAAGCTGAATAATTTTGGGGTCAGTTATTTTAAACAAAATCTTACACGATAAACTATAATTCTGAAATAAATTATTAAAATTCAATAAAAGCTTTTTTAAGAAAACCAAAAGTTAATCTTATCTTCAGAGATCAGCAGTATCCTATTTTTGACAGTTTTTGTTCGGACGCAAGTTACAGAAGCACAGAAGATAACCTTTGAATGATCCGCTTCAAATCTGGCTTTATAACGGCAGACTTCTTACATCCATTTCTCCTTGAAATAAAAAAAAACTTGGCAATTGGTATTAGCAAACTTGTTCTAAAAAATTCAGCAAATTTCTGGGATTAGGAGACCAGCACCATCGAAATTGATAATTGCACTCCTAATTTCCAGTATCTCGGTGGAACCTCCAATTTATTAAGACTGTAATGTATTTTGCAGTAATTTACAAAACAGACAATCTTCTTAGTAGAACATAAAATTTATTTCTAGTTCTCGGTGATATACCAATTTTATACAATTCTTAAGTGGCAAAATTTCATACTACTCCTAGCTGTAAAATCTTCAGAATACAAAATCTTTTTTAAAACAATATCTCTCGTTGCTGAGTAACGGTTTGATACAAATATGGCGTTGCCACTTCAACAATAATTATATTTATTTATTAAATAATAAGATATTACAATGGTCAATGAAGCCAAATATTAGCCCAAATTACCACCTAGCTAAAGCAAGCGACAGTCGTACAGTGAGTAAAAAGATCGTGTATCGCTCCCTTCACCATATGGCCTTCGGAAGCCGTAGACACACTAGGGTACCTTTCCTAAATGCATGCCATCGAGTTGCCATTCTTACCTGGCCAACAGAATATAGAGAATAGACACTATGAAATGTGTAGGAGTGATGAGTTTCGATCCCTCTAATTAATACCGATGGGAGGCTCAGAATATGGCGAGAGAATCATGAATGTATGAATCCGGTGTCACAGATTGGAACTGTACAAGGCCGTGGAGGCTTAATCATGGTCTGGGATGCTTTCTTCTGGTTGTGTTTGGGATCTTTAGTACTTGTTCTTACCTTCCTCAGTATGATTCTGTACGTGCAGTAGATGAGCTATCATCTCCATCCATTTATGTCCCTGTCATTCACACGGAAAGGGAGTATCTCAGAAAGATAACTGCGCCTCTCAAAGGTTAGGGTTGGCTACTGGTTGGTTGGATGGAAGAGCATTCCTCTGACTTCTCTGTCATAATTTGGTTACTTAAAAGCCCTGACTTGAATTCTACTGAGCATCTTTCCAAATTAGTATATCTTATTATTGAGGAATGTAGAGAATTGAAGTGTTATGTTCTATTCACTCGTTTTCCATGTTCAGAATGTCTGTTATGATGGTCGTATGAAATGTCGTCGTCTGTTATGATGTCAGAATGTCGTCTGTTGTGATGGTTTCGTATGTAAGCATATGATTGAGGTTATTATTTATAAGCCTTCCTAGCGCTAATTACATTCCCTCTAATAACATATAGGTCATAGTTCATAGGTCTTCGCTTATTTAAGAGGTACAATACCCTGAAATCGTTACCTATCTATATCTGTCCTTAGTGGGTATCATATAAAAGTCAAAAATAAATCCCAATGTTGGAACAAACCTTTTCACTTGAAGTTCGGAATAACATCCAATGTGGCAATATGTAACAGTGGGATAACTTGTGTAAAATAGCGATTTAAAATATCTGAAGCGTAACTTTCACATCGTAAAAGCAAATTAGCACACCTGTAGCATAAACCCGTTGGCTTAACTTTATCCTCGTTAGTGCTACGGCAGTAGCGTCCTCCTTGCTCCGTGTCTTGAAGCTAACGAATATCGTGGCCGTAGTTGTTGAGGCATGTAACATGAGTGAGCGGAGCATAGTTGCACAGACCAGTTGTTGAAATTTGTAACGCATAATAAACATCAATGTGCTGCCCCAAGGTTTCGCAAAGTCCATATCAATTTATCAGCAATAATTAAGTAAATGTAATAAAGGGTAAATAATGAAAAGTAGAAAAAACACTATGTACACTCAGTACATCGATCACCAAAACTCATTTGGGTGTATCGTTCTCGCTAATTGTATGACGTAAGTTCATGTTACGCTAACCAGTTGATTTTATCTTAATTAGGTGACTATTAAAGAATTAAAAATAGTTTTATATATTTTTGTATTGTGCATATATTTAGCTTCATTTTTACCCAGTGAAAGGTAGATGAAACCCTTTCCATCAGAGTGGCAGGTAAACATGATTCTCTGTGCTTTGCACTAATAAATCCAAGACAAATTCATGTTTTGAAAGTGCTTTTTGTATAAAAAATATTTTCTCAGAGTATTCAAGTATTTTCGTTTTAATAATATTAATCTCTGGTTATATATATATATGTACATATAAGTATTACGTTTATGCTTTGTATTGCAAGAAACTCCCCAAAAAGAAACATTTATTTGAATATGTATGGCAGCGGCAATTTAGCGTTGGTTCGTTTTCCGCTTCCACTTTTATCCCAAAAAATAGCAAAAAGCAGAGATATTAATTAAAAGTTCTTAAAACGCTTATTTTCGTCCTCATTTTTCCGAATGGCAATAGTGCTGATATCATCAACAGTGGCGACAGGGATACAACAGCAATAATGGTTGCGTGCCCTTATTGCTGATGTAATGAGAGAGAATTACAGATTTCATCAAAAAAATGAATAAAACAAAAATAAAAAAATAAAATTTAAAAAGTCATTCGAATTTTGGAAACCTCGTTTCGAGGTGCACTGGCTCTTGTCTGTATGCACCTATGTAGCAAATTCGTAGGCCTGGGTCTATCAGCTTACACGCAGACCGAACGAAAGACAGACTCATAGAATCTTCGCTCTATTGTGAGTAGAGTTATATATCAGAATACCTTTCATTGTTACATATTCAAAGAATCCTTTTAATAACGTTCGGAGAATGAATTTACCAATAATTGTTTTAGGCTTTGTTGAATTAAAACAAAGTTAATGTATACATTTTTAACAATGCTTATAAACCATAATCATTAGAGATATCAAATCTAGTGGTGCTAAAATCTTACGTGTGGAGCTTATTTGCTTGTTATTTTTCATGCTGAAATTGCATTCCAACCATTTTTAGAAATGGAGTTCTTTTTTTTTTTGACAGTATTGTGTTACGTTTTTATACCAACACCCCTTATCGACAGCCTATTGGGCATACTTATTTGTTTTGCGACTGCCTTCCTTTTGTTTTCTCGAAGAGAAGAGAGAATTCGGGAAAATAATGAGGAAAACTTTATTAACCGTAATGAACACAAGTTTAATGCCGGAAACACGGTACGTAATTTAGATTTCCTTGATTCATATGCTGATATTAATGAATTTAATGATGATTCCTTTGATGTGGACATAGACAGTGACACCGATCTCCTCGAAGCTTTTGATAATAATCTTCTTAAGTTGCATATTGATAGTGATACTGACCACATCGGCCATTTTTCCAAAGATTTCGATAATAATTCTTATGATGTGCACAATATCAGCGATGAAAAGCAATTTAATTACCTCCAACAGGAACAGAAAAGGGTTTTGATTTTCCAAACCTGATAACTCAGGTAATCAAATAGGCACGAATAGCAGCATAACCATCTTGAACCAGGAAGAATTCAGTTTGAATGCCTCTATTGAATCATTGGATGCTGAATGCATTGTATCGCATAACGATCTTGCAACACAAAGAGACATCGATTCTGGTAATCTCCTTAACACAAATAATGAACCAAAAATGAATGGCAAACTGGATCAAGAAGACAGAACAGAACTGAAACCAACTGAAGATTCTGAAGAACAGCTCGTTGATCTCGTCGTTGGTACCGGCCCTGTTATCTGCTTTGATGACGAGTGCACTCAACATCCTTCTTCGAATCATAGCAAGCGTTTCAAAATTTCAAACATAAGAAAAACATTACTGAAATATTTCTGCTTTAAAAAATTAAAAATAAACAAAGGACTTAAAACATATTATATAGATCTGAGATAAGTTTACACAATTTCAGTTTGTATTCGTGATAGATTTGTTTGCCATGACACCAATCTCGACTGACCAGTACTTGCCTAAAAATTGGACATTGACCAGTGACTGACTAAATGACAATCTCATTGAATAAAAGTAGGACATTGTCTGACCAGTGACTGACTAAAAATTAGACATTTTCTGACCAGTCACTAACTGACGATCACATTGACTGACCAGGGCCTGCCTAAAAATCGGACATTGACTGACTATGTGACGGTCTCCTTGATTGCCCGTTGACTGACTAAAAATTGGACATTGTCTGACCAGTGACTGACTAACTGACTATCTCTTTCACAGGCCGGAGACTGACTAAATTTGGACATTGACTGAGCAGTGACTGAGTGACGATCTCATTGACTGAGCACTGACAGACTAAAATTTGGACATGCACTGAACAGGAACTGAGAAACTGAAGATCTCCTTGCCTGACTAGTGACTGAATAAAAATTGGACATTGCCTGACTAAGTGACGATCTCATTGACAGCCTAGTGACTGAGTGACGATCTGATTCACTGACCAGTGACAGAATAAAAATTGGACATTCACTGAAAATCGACTGAGAAAGTGAAGATCTCTTTGCCTGACCAGTGACTGACCAATGACTGACTAAGTGACGTCCTTATTGACTGAGCATTGGATTTGGACGGAAGAAATTGCCTTTTTCGATAAGAGAGAGGAAAGATGTTTTCAGTCCAATCGATTGCGCTACAGCTGAAATGGAAACAGAAAATCATTTTAAAATTCTTTTCTAGAGCTACATTTCAGAACTGCAAAATTTAAATTAAATTATATGGTAACCTGAAATTAAAATATTATTTGCAGTTAAATGCCGTTGCTAAATTTGTTTTTCTTGTGCTCTTAAATTAATTTACTAGTTTACACACCATATTCAGTTATGATTTACCAATATGCTCTATTTTAAATATAACTTCTCATTGAATTAAGTTAAGCTGTAGCTATTATTGAAATTTTTCTTAGGCATATTTTCCCTTGTTGTCTGCTACTTCCTTTTCGTTTTTCCTATGTGATTTGTCGGCATTTCGTATAAAAAACCTCCAGATTATCATTAAAACACGAATAAGGATGTTATTTTGTATTTTACATGTTTTTCTCTCTGTCGCCTTCATGTCAAAACTTACTAGAAATAATAAATGAGAATATACTGCTTTCTTTTCAAACGAAGTATTTTCAATATGTGTCCCATAGCAATATGCCCTCTGTTTAAGAATACTAAGAGTTTTACCCTGTTTGATTCCCCGCCAACGTGCTGGCTGCATGGTTGGATTCTGCAGTTTTCCTTATCTCGATGTATATAAGATTTCCCATAGAACGTTCTCCGCTAAGCCATCCCTCGCGCCAGGCAGGTAACCATCCTTTTCTTTCCCCTTTTCAAATAACCTAACTTTTACTCAAACAAATCAATCATGAAATGAAATTTGGAAGAAATTAATTTAAATAACTTTTATAAAAATGTCTCGATTGGATATATACTGGAAGGTAAAGAATTTACACCCCACAGATACACCCAAAACAAATATTAAACTGAAAGCTTTCAGACTTTGTATTGCGCCCAAAGGCATCATTTTTTCATTTGCAGACATAAACGTTTGGACAGAATTCGGGCTAATGTCCCTCTGGGTTAAAAATATTTAAAAACAGCGTATTTTATAAATTAGAAAATGAACCTTTCATATACTTTCATATATTTGAATAAATATTTATGAAGCATTATTAATAAAAATGAGAATAAAGGAAACTCTATGAATAATCCTGAAACGTTTAGTCTGAAGTTTAAAATTTAACGTAACTATCGCAAATGACTGAGTGCAGGGGGTTTTCAGGTATCCTTTTAAGGATTTTGAAAAGAATTATATATATAAACAAACGTTATAATTTCATTTTCTAATATATTCCGGCTGAGAGCCCTTTTGTTGAACCATCATATTACATCTTGATTTGTAAGAGAAAGCCTTTTCCTGAAAACATCAAGGTTGATTTTATGCCACTTCTCGTTCACAATGTTCCACACTCCGTCCAATGTTTGGGGATGCCACGTATAAACAGCTTGTTTTAAATGTACAAATGCACATTAATCCATAGGAGACACATCAGGAGATTTGGTGGATATGCATCTAGAGGGGATGGCTTCAATTGCGGTTTCATATATCACTTTTTGCAAAACATAAAGCGGTAGATTTAGAGGTATGGTTTGTAGCCTTATCCTGATGGAACTTAATACAGTCAAGATTGTTTGGATAAAGAGATGGAATTTCGTCTTTTCATATAGCTGTTTAAAGTTATTTCTGATTGTAATCCGAATTGATTTTGATATTTTTTTCTACTTTCCTTATTTTAAGTTTCCCCTTATAAAAGAATCCAGTAAGAACAATAAAACCTTTAGAAAAAAAATTTTTTTTTTTCTCGGAACCAATATATTAAGTCTTTTGCTTCTCTTTTTCGGCAATAAATTCATGTTTATCTCTTGCAATCGTTACACGTATGCCCAAGCTTCATGAGTTGTAACTACACTGAAGTGCCACTAAATTAGGGATAGACATGGCTATGCAAATTGAATAGCGCTGCGCCGCATCTGGGCTTACGTGAAGGAGTTGTGGTAAATGCACATACACTATGCTTGTCGATAATCACTTGTTTCATATACCAGTATAGGTAAAATTTCAATATCGGGCAGATAGTAATCTCTCGTCGCATGGGCCATACAATTTCTAAAATCCTCAGCGGGATAGGATTTTAACGGTCAACAGTGTCAAGAGCATACCGAGAATACACGGATGGTGGGAAAAAGAAGTAGAGACTCTGCAAAGTGCAAAGCACATTTAACTTAGAACAATCGTGGTATGAGAAATCTCAGCCGTATTGTACATGGTGTAATGTATTTGGCAGTAATTTACAAAACAGACAATCTTCTTAGTAGAACATAAATTTTATTTCTAGTTCTCGGTGATACACAACTTTTATACAATTTTTAAGTGGCAAAATTTCATACTACTCCTAGCTGTAAAATCTTCAGAATACAAAATCTTTTTTAAAACAATATGTCTCGTTGCTGAGTAACGTTTTGATACAAATATGGCGTTGCCACTTCAACAATAATTATATTTATTTATTATATAACAAGATATTACAACCTCTCCCCCCTCCAGATAAACTTTAATTTATATTTTTATAAATTAAAGTTTACAGTTTTTAAAACAATAATATCAGCACAACACAGAATTAAAATACAAGCATTTAAAGGAGAATTAAACAAGAAATAGCATAATAGCATACACTGAAGAAGAGAGGAAGGAACAAAATATTTTTTTATCTATATAGAGAAACAAATTATTTAATCAAGCCAGGGAGTACGATTTAATGCGTCTACATTTTTATGGTTTTTACCATTTCGATGAACGATCGTGTAATTGTAGGGTTGTAGTACTAGTGCCCATCTCATAAGTCGTGGATTTAAACTCACATTATTTTTGAGCCAAACTAAGGGATTATGATCGGTCATGATGAGGAATTTAGTATGGCCGTCTAAATAACATTGAAGTTTCTTTACAACAAATATTATGGCGGCGCATTCCTTTTCTGTGGTAGAGTACTTTTTTTCAGTTCCTGTAAACTTCTTACTGAAATCTGGTGAGTGTGACAGAGGCTTTTGTGGCAGTTTTTCTTCTTCAACAACTCGCTCTTGTCTGTTTAGTTTCTATAAAAACTTCTCTTTAAATGGCATCTCAACTCCAAAACTTGGCAATTCATCTGGAACGTTTAACTGAGAATCGTTTAATTTTGTCAGTTCTTTCTTGTAAGATAGTTTTTGCTCTTTGCGAGATGATTGTTTGTTCTTATCTGCTACTTGCATTCTCATTGAATGTGGCAACTTTGAGTATCCTCTATCATGTTTATGCCTCTTTGCTAAGGTTTCTGACGCGAGCTTATATTCTGAATTTATTTTTAATTTCTCAGCTTTAGAAGCACCTTCATGAGTTCTTTTATAAGAATTTCTTTGATCTGCTGCTAACGAACTGTCAAACACATCTTTAATTTTTGGAGAAGGAACTGGGGAACTTGTAGAGGAATAATCATACACATGATCCATAGAAGATGAATCACCAGGTAAATAATGTGAGTCAACTTCCATATATATAACTTCAGTTTCCTCATCAAGAGATGAACGCTTAGATTGTTTGTCAGATTTCTGTGAAGCATTGACAGGAGCTTGACTTTTAGGAGGGTGAGTATTGACCCAATTACCTTGAGTTTTAGTACTATTATTTGTTTGGTTCTGAATAAAAGTTGTGTAGTTCTGCATTTGATCCCTATATTTTTCAGGAATAACAATTACTTCCCTTTCATTTCCATTTTCATCTAATTTCTTTTTCTCCTTTACATTCCTTTGAATTAGAATTAATTATTTTCTTAATTTCCTTGTTTTTCTCATCAGCTTGCGGTAAAATAGCTTCGTCAGACTCAATAACAGACAGTTCTTCTTTTTTCCCCATTTCGGTGTCTCTACTTCGATCTCCTTCTCGAGATCGTTTTACTTGAGATCGTGTCAAAACCGCATTTATTCTTTCTAAATTTAAGAACTGTTTATCTTTGAACAACTGAGCAGTTTTGTTACCCAATACATATCTGCCAGGATCATTTGTAACAACAGCTGCTTTTGTCTTTATATGACCAAGTTCGCAATTAATTTCAATTTCAGCTAACGGTAGACATACTAAATGGTCATTTAAGAGATAGTACCCAGACATGTTTTCCAATCATTTTTGCTTTATCTACATATTTTCGAGATATAACATCTACTGTGGCTCCTGTGTCTCGAAGAATAGGCATTTCATACCCATTAACTAAACCGTTAATTGTACACGTCTTTAACAAATCATCATTCGAAAATACGCAATTTATCTTTTCATTTGGTTTTAAGCGAGGGCACTGAGGCTTAAAATGTTCATATGATCCATACTCGAAACAACGTGGTCGGTATCTTTTGTCATATAAATTCTCTTGGTTTTTGTTTTGGAACTGATTCCTTTGCTGATGATCTTTCTTGTATTTTGAATCATCCCATCTATCAGAATGCTTTAAATGAGGCGGTTGCTCTATTTTTTTCACAAAATTATCATAACGCGGTTTAAATGATCCTTTGTTAAATTTCTCAGTCTGATTGGTAGAAAATTTCGGTTTTATTGTTTTTCTCACATCTTCAAAATCTTCAATTTTCTTAACTATTTCAGTAGGTGAAATGATGGTTGTCCATTGATCCATAAAATGTTCATTGAAATCAGGAGAGGTACGCTTTTTTATTTGATCAACCAGCATGAGATCTTTTAGCTGTTCAAAAGTTTTAATGTTTAATCCGTTAAGCCAACCTTTTAAATAATTCTTTAATTCATAGTAGAAATCATACCAAGTACTTTCAGTAGATTTTTAATGTTTATTAAATAGTTGTCGAAATTTTTCCGCACTTAATTTAAATCGTTGTAACAGTAAAGTTTTTACATATTCATACTTTTTCGCGTCCTCTTCTGGTTCTCTAGCAATAAGCTGAACAATGTCGGGAGGCAGCAATGAAATAAGTTGAGTCACTTGATTTTCAGCAGGTATATTCATTATTTTAGCTTGACGCTCAAATAACACCAGAAATAAACTTATTTCATCTTCTTTAGGGTTGAAACGTGGCATGACATCGTGAATTCTGATTTTTAAAGGCTGCTCAGGTAACTGCGTTGTTTGTACCGGTTGCACTGTTGCAGCCATTGCTTCCAACTGAAGTTTCTGTAGCTCAAAGGCTCTAATTCGCTCTTCTCTTTCACGCTCTTGTTTTCTTTCTCTTTATTTTCTTTCACGCTCTTCTGTTCTTTCAATTTCTTCTCTTTCGCGTTCCTTTTCTCTTTCTTCTCTTGCGCGTTCCCTTTCTCTTTCTTTCCTTTCGCGTTCTTCTCTTCTTTCTCTTTCTTCTCTTTCACGTTCTTTTTCTCTTTCTTCCCTTTCGCGTTCTTCTCTTCTTTCTCTTTCTCTCTCTTGTCTTTCGCGTTCTTTTTCTCTTTCTTCTCTTTCGCGTTCTTTTTCTCTTCCTTCTCTTTCGCATTCTTCCTTTTTTCCCCTTTCTTCTCTAATTGCAGCCAGTAGTTCTCGAGTAAACTCCTCATTATAACCGGGACTTTCAGTAATCAGTTTATGCAACTAAGCAATCTTAAATTCAGGTTTCAAGGTTAAACCTAACTCTTCTGCTAATACTTTTAAATCCTGTGTTTTACTCCCAGCTAAGAATGACATGTTGACACAAGTTACCTTTAATAGGCTTCCTTTTGAAATACAATCTAAAAGCTCGTACTTGTATTAAAAATATATAATTTCTGGCGAGATTTAATTTCTCGAATACGAAATTCACACTAACCAATTGGAGAGAATAATTTAAACAACTTTGCCAGGTTGGTACAATATACTATAGGCACAGCTTTAGTATAGCCCACCCGGAATTTTAAACAAAAAAAATATCGCCAAGAGCGGCGATAAATGATATGATCTGGTAACCCATACTATTCGCCAAACGCAATGTAAACAAGAGGATGGAATTACGGTTACAGCTAATTTAGTAGTCAGTTACATTTATTCAATTTCAATACAAATTACCGACATATCCGTTTACTGAAAGTTTAATGCACGTGCCCTGTATTCTTACTTTTCCGTTATAGATTTGTCTTAAAATTTGTCTCACGCTGCGTTGCAGGAGGAAATACAACATTTTAAATTAGAATTCTACTAAAATTAATATCTAAATACATAATTCGTAACACTGTTATTGGCGATTGTTTAACGCTCAGATACCGTGAATACTATTTTGTATATATATATATATTTTTTTGGCTACTTGAGGTGATATTTTTGCGTTTAGCTTGCTCTAAATCTGCTGTTAGTGATGTTGTAATTAAGTATCAGGAGATTATAAAGGAAAATTTAAGGTGGGAGTTTTCAAGCAAGCGTAAAATTTTGGGAACAGATATCTTATGTATGAATTAACAATAGAGTATGAACTTTTTAGAGGATTTTTGATGGATTGTCGATTAATGAAGGATAACATTTTCTGTGAAAAATTAAGATACCATGCTGGTTAGTTAGTCAGAAAAAGTCATCGAAAGGTAGTATTTGCAAGAAATGTACGGCTGAGAAATCAATTAGGCTAGGATCTTGATTCGCATGTAGTAAGCTCAATTTTTCTAGAAACTTTTTTTTTTTTTTTTTTTTTTTTTTTTTTTTTTTTTTTTTACAACGCGAATTAATGGAGTTGCTTATGCGAGAATTTCTGCAATTCTCCGATTTCTTTTAAGTGAAAGCAGATTTCTTAGTATATGAGCAATGCAGAGTTTATTCAATTTCTGATTTTTAAGTGAAAAGAGATCGCTATATACATGGACAAAGCCAATGCAGAGGTTGTGAGCGGTGCCTAGCTTGTGCAATTCCAGGATATTTTTTTAAGTGAAAATAGATCGATGTGTACATGGGCAGAGCCAATGTAGTGCGCAGTGCCTAGTTTCTGCAATTCTAGGATGTTTTTTCAAGTGGAAATAGATCAATGTGTACATGGGCAGAGCACTACAGACCAGGCTTCCGGCCTCAGGTATAACCAATCGGAATAGTGCCTGACCTGTAGAAATCATCTACTATTTACTTCCGCCACTGCCAGGGCGAGCCCCGCAAACCAGCGGCATTTATTGAGTCTAAGTCAGAAGTTACCGATTCACAGTAATGGTTGTTACAATGGCACCTTTGCAGACGTTGTCTGCTACATGAAAAGATGTAAGTGCTGTACTGAGCTGAGTATTATTCATACGCGCGTGTAATTACAATTGCTCTGATTGTGTAATGTTCCATCGGCAGTAATGGGTTAAGAGCACTGCATGAAATTTAGTACATTGAGTTAGTAAGGTGTCCGGACTTCACTACAAATCGTTATTGGTGAACGTGGCTTAATCTATGCTGCGTATCTGTCCGTGTCACATACTAAAGACATACTGTACATACATACATACATAGCATGATGATATACATAGCATGAAGATTACATACATAGTATGAAGGTTATACATAGCACTAAAATTACACATAGCATTAAAAAAAATATACATAGTATCAATTATTATTACTGTTTTGCTCAATGAACAAATTATATAACTTACTATCCGCACAAATATTGTACTCATTAGTAGCTGTGCACACAGAATATTATTAACATTAAATAGGTCCTAGCAGACACACGTTATTTACATATTACATAATATATACGTTTCATAATATGCGCTTACATAATATATAGGATTATAAGATAAATAATTAAATACTCGAATGCAGAACATTGCAAATTTGAATAGGTAAGTAAATGAATGATACTGAGATATATTAATAACAATTAATAGTGAGTAACTAAAGAATAGTATTTAATACTAAAGCTCATAAGTGCATAACAAGGTTCGCAAATAGTACTATAAGTTTCAAAATTTCTTAATTTAATGCAAAACATACAGCTGTGTTTCAGGAATTTTGTGCGGACATCGAAATGATGCAACTATCTTATAACTATTAATACTAAGTAAGCGCATGATAAATTCTAGATTAGATATGCTTGCTTAGTAGGTTACACGATTTGCAATAAGGCATAATTACATAGCAGTAAAATAATAAAGAATATAGGGAAGTGCTATGGCTGACATGACTTAGTGCGCATTTTGATTACATGACACTTCTTGGTAATATGCAATAAAAACATAAGAGATAAAAATGGCAACATACTGAGATGAATGAGTACTAAGAATGAAGTTTCTGAGTACAGTAAGCAAAGCACAGAATACCATGGTACAATGATTAAACAAGCATGAAATTTTGTACAACTGGCAACACATATTATTGATACGCATACAGGATCTTGCTTACATTACTTATGGCAATGCTTAAATATACATAATATAATACATTCTTAAGATAATTTGCTTATGAAACATACTTATAAGAGTGTCAGTTCATTACTTAATGCTGATGGGAATCCACTTACATATATATACGTTGGATTATGTATTTACTACATTCAATTTAAGTGGAAGGCATAAGATTACGATTATAATGATTAAATTAATATATTAGACACGTTAATGTGTTGACAACATATACTGTAGTTACAAAATTCAGATTAAAATGAAAGCATATGATATCAATTATAATAATTAAGTTAATACTATAAACACATCGAGGATGATTATTACAGTCAAGTAAAAGTCACATAAAGTGTAGTATTTAAGGTAATACGTTAAATGCATCTAACGAATAGGATAAGAGTATGATGAAAATAATATGGACATAACAGTAGCAAACAGATATTACTTATCTGGTAGCAGGGTTATGCGCTGGGAGGTATTAGGTGACAAATGAAAAGTGTACCCTGCAGAACTTGATGATCTTGTGAAGCTTAAAGCACGCACCCCTCCGTTCTAGTAGCACTTTTGTCCATTCCCTCCAATATCTATCTGAAGGAGGACGCATGTGGTGCGCCTCTGTCAATCTGCATGTAAATGCATAATGGTCTGGCGTTCCGATTAGTCCACATTCACAGAGATCACAGTCTCTAAGTCCAAATCTGTGTAGGTAATCAGGAAACGGGCCGTGCCCAGAGAGGAACGTAGTCAATGAAGATGAGTTGGAGAAGACAAGGTCTGTAACTTTTGGGATAAATTTATACGTCCTTCGACCTGTCCGGGAAGTATCCCATCTCTGCTGCCATTCTGCGTAATGGTCGCCGCGTGTAATCTTTTTGAGATAAGTGGAAGGCAGAGGTAGAGCATGTTCTGGCAGGAAGATACCCGAAGCCGCTTGTTTTGCCTGTTCATCCGCCAGCTCGTTGCCGACTACACCTGTGTGCGCTGGTACCCAGCTAATGATGGGACGATAAATGAGTGGGAGGTTGACTAATGCCCTTTGTATGTTGAGTACGAAGGGGTCTCGGCTGGCTGGTCCTTCTATGGCGGCTATGCTCGACAGTGAGTCACTATAGATATAGACAGTTTCTTGGTGACCATATGAGAGATCGATTGCTTTTTAAATAGCTAACAATTCAGCTTGGTAGACTGTGTTGTTCGGATTAAGTCTACGTTTCCAGCGGTATTTGATTTCTATGGGCAGAGCCAATGTAGTGCGCAACGCCGAGGTTGTACGCGGTGCCTAGTTTGTGCAATTATAGGATGTTTTTCTAAGTGGAAATAGATCGATGTGTACATGGGCAGAGCCAATGTAGTGCACAATGCCGAGGTTTTGCGCGGTGCCTAGTTTGCGCTATTCTAGGATGTTTTTTCAAGTGAAAATAGATCGATGTGTACATGGGCAGAGCCAATGTAGTGCACAATGCCGAGGTTCTGCGCGGTGCCTAGTTTGTGCAATTCTAGGATGTTTTTCTAAGTGGAAATAGATCGATGTGTACATGGGCAGAGCCAATGTAGTGCACAATGCCGAGGTTTTGCGCGGTGCCTAGTTTGCGCTATTCTAGGATGTTTTTTCAAGTGAAAATAGATCGATGTGTACATGGGCAAAGCCATTGTAGTGCGTGGTGCATAGTTTGTGCAATTCTAGGATTTTTTTTAAGTGAAAATAGATCGAAGTCAATGTAGTGCGCAATGCCGAGGTTGTGCGCGGTGCCTAGTTTGTGCAATTATAGGATATTTTTTTAAGTGAAAATAGATCGGTGTGTACATGGGCAAAGCCAATGTAGTGCACAATGCCGAGGTTGTGCGCGGTGCCTAGTTTGTGCAATTTTAGGAGATTTTTAAGTCAAAATAGATCGATGTGTACATGGGCAGAGCCAATGTAGTGCACAATGCCGAGGTTCTGCGCGGTGCCTA
Organism: Stegodyphus dumicola; assembly: GCF_044657685.1. Taxonomy (NCBI): domain Eukaryota; kingdom Metazoa; phylum Arthropoda; class Arachnida; order Araneae; family Eresidae; genus Stegodyphus; species Stegodyphus dumicola. The sequence continues at coordinate 190,502,734 of NC_140776.1, read as the reverse complement.
GTTTGTGCAATTCTAGGATGTTTTTCTAAGTGGAAATAGATCGATGTGTACATGGGCAGAGCCAATGTAGTGCACAATGCCGAGATTTTGCGCGGTGCCTAGTTTGCGCTATTCTAGGATGTTTTTTCAAGTGAAAATAAATCGATGTGTACATGGGCAAGGCCAATGTAGTGCGCAAAATCGAGGTTCTGCGCGGTACCTAGTTTGTGCAATTCCAGGATTTTTTTTAAGTGAAAATAGATCGATGTGTACATGGCCAAAGCCATTGTAGTGCGTGGTGCATAGTTTGTGCAATTGTAGGATTTTTTTTAAGTGAAAATAGATCGAAGTCAATGTAGTGCGCAATGCCGACGTTGTGCGCGGTGCCTAGTTTGTGCAATTATAGGATGTTTTTTTAAGAGAAAATAGATCGATGTGTACATGGGCAAAGCCAATGTAGTGCACAATGCCGAGGTTGTGCGCGGTGCCTAGTTTGCGCTATTCTAGGATTTTTTTAAGTGAAAATAGATCGATGTGTACATGGGCAAAGCCAATGTAGTGCGCAAAGCCGAGGTTCTGCGCGGTGCCTAGTTTGTGCAATTCCAGGATTTTTTTTAAGTGAAAATAGATCGATGTGTATATGGGAAAAGCCATTGTAGTGCGTGGTGCAAAGTTTGTGCAATTCTAGAATTTTTTTTAAGTGAAAATAGATCGATGTGTACATGGGCAGAGCCAACGTAGTGCGCAATGCCGAGGTTGTGCGCGGTGCCTAGTTTGTGCAATTATAGGATGTTTTTTTAAATGAAAATAGGTCGATGTGTACATGGGCAAAGCCAATGTAGTGCACAATGCCGAGGTTGTGCGCGGTGCCTAGTTTGTGCAATTTTAGGAGATTTTTTAAGTCAAAATAGATCGAGGTGTACATGGGCAGAGCCAATGTAGTGCACAATGCCGAGGTTCTGCGCGGTGCCTAGTTTGTGCAATTCTAGGATGTTTTTCTAAGTGGAAATAGATCGATGTGTACATGAGCAGAGCCAATGTAGTGCACAATGCCGAGGTTTTGCGCGGTGCCTAGTTTGCGCTATTCTAGGATGTTTTTTCAAGTGAAAATAGATCGATGTGTACATGGGCAAAGCCAATGTAGTGCGCAAAATCGAGGTTCTGCGCGGTGCCTAGTTTGTGCAATTCCAGGATTTTTTTAAGTGAAAATAGATCGATGTGTATATGGGAAAAGCCATTGTAGTGCGTGGTGCAAAGTTTGTGCAATTCTAGAATTTTTTTTAAGTGAAAATAGATCGATGTGTACATGGGCAGAGCCAACGTAGTGCGCAATGCCGAGGTTGTGCGCGGTGCCTATTTTGTGCAATTATAGGATGTTTTTTTAAATGAAAATAGGTCGATGTGTACATGGGCAAAGCCATTGTAGTGCGTGGTGCATAGTTTGTGCAATTCTAGGATTTTTTTTAAGTGAAAATAGATCGAAGTCAATGTAGTGCGCAATGCCGAGGTTGTGCGCGGTGCCTAGTTTGTGCAATTATAGGATGTTTTTTTAAGTGAAAATAGATCGATGTGTACATGGACAAAGCCAATGTAGTGCACAATGCCGAGGTTGTGCGTGGTGCCTAGTTTGCGCTATTCTAGGATTTTTTTAAGTGAAAATAGATCGATGTGTACATGGGCAAAGCCAATGTAGTGCGCAAAGCCGAGGTTCTGCGCGGTGCCTAGTTTGTGCAATTCCAGGATTTTTTTTTAAGTGAAAATAGATCGATGTGTATATGGGAAAAGCCATTGTAGTGCGTGGTGCATAGTTTGTGCAATTCTAGAATTTTTTTAAGTGAAAATAGATCGATGTGTACATGGGCAGAGCCAACGTAGTGCGCAATGCCGCGGTGGTGCGCGGTGCCTAGTTTGTGCAATTATAGGATGTTTTTTTAAATGAAAATAGATCGATGTGTACATGGGCAAAGCCAATGTAGTGCACAATGCCGAGGTTGTGCACGGTGCCTAGTTTGCGCTATTCTAGGATGTTTTTTAAGTGAAAATAGATCGATGTGTACATGGGCAAAGCCAATGTAGTGCGAAAAGCCGAGGTTCTGCGCGGTGCCTAGTTTGTGCAATTCCAGGATTTTTTTTTAAGTGAAAATAGATCGATGTGTATATGGGAAAAGCCATTGTAGTGCGTGGTGCAAAGTTTGTGCAATTCTAGAATTTTTTTTAAGTGAAAATAGATCGATGTGTACATGGGCAGAGCCAACGTAGTGCGCAATGCCGAGGTTGTGCGCGGTGCCTAGTTTGTGCAATTATAGGATGTTTTTTTAAATGAAAATAGGTCGATGTGTACATGGGCAAAGCCAATGTAGTGCACAATGCCGAGGTTGTGCGCGGTGCCTAGTTTGTGCAATTTTAGCAGATTTTTTAAGTCAAAATAGATCGATGTGTACATGGGCAGAGCCAATGTAGTGCACAATGCCGAGGTTCTGCGCGGTGCCTAGTTTGTGCAATTCTAGGATGTTTTTCTAAGTGGAAATAGATCGATGTGTACATGAGCCAATGTAGTGCACAATGCCGAGGTTTTGCGCGGTGCCTAGTTTGCGCTATTCTAGGATGTTTTTTCAAGTGAAAATAGATCAATGTGTACATGGGCAAAGCCAATGTAGTGCGCAAAATCGAGGTTCTGCGCGGTGCCTAGTTTGTGCAATTCCAGGATTTTTTTTTAAGTGAAAATAGATCGATGTGTATATGGGAAAAACCATTGTAGTGCGTGGTGCAAAGTTTGTGCAATTCTAGAATTTTTTTTAAGTGAAAATAGATCGATGTGTACATGGGCAGAGCCAACGTAGTGCGCAATGCCGCGGTGGTGCGCGGTGCCTAGTTTGTGCAATTATAGGATGTTTTTTTAAATGAAAATAGGTCGATGTGTACATGGGCAAAGCCATTGTAGTGCGTGGTGCATAGTTTGTGCAATTCTAGGATTTTTTTTAAGTGAAAATAGATCGAAGTCAATGTAGTGCGCAATGCCGAGGTTGTGCGCGGTGCCTAGTTTGTGCAATTATAGGATGTTTTTTTAAGTGAAAATAGATCGATGTGTACATGGACAAAGCCAATGTAGTGCACAATGCCGAGGTTGTGCGTGGTGCCTAGTTTGCGCTATTCTAGGATTTTTTTAAGTGAAAATAGATCGATGTGTACATGGGCAAAGCCAATGTAGTGCGCAAAGCCGAGGTTCTGCGCGGTGCCTAGTTTGTGCAATTCCAGGATTTTTTTTTAAGTGAAAATAGATCGATGTGTATATGGGAAAAGCCATTGTAGTGCGTGGTGCATAGTTTGTGCAATTCTAGAATTTTTTTAAGTGAAAATAGATCGATGTGTACATGGGCAGAGCCAACGTAGTGCGCAATGCCGCGGTGGTGCGCGGTGCCTAGTTTGTGCAATTATAGGATGTTTTTTTAAATGAAAATAGATCGATGTGTACATGGGCAAAGCCAATGTAGTGCACAATGCCGAGGTTGTGCACGGTGCCTAGTTTGCGCTATTCTAGGATGTTTTTTAAGTGAAAATAGATCGATGTGTACATGGGCAAAGCCAATGTAGTGCGCAAAGCCGAGGTTCTGCGCGGTGCCTAGTTTGTGCAATTCCAGGATTTTTTTTTAAGTGAAAATAGATCGATGTGTATATGGGAAAAGCCATTGTAGTGCGTGGTGCAAAGTTTGTGCAATTCTAGAATTTTTTTTAAGTGAAAATAGATCGATGTGTACATGGGCAGAGCCAACGTAGTGCGCAATGCCGAGGTTGTGCGCGGTGCCTAGTTTGTGCAATTATAGGATGTTTTTTTAAATGAAAATAGGTCGATGTGTACATGGGCAAAGCCAATGTAGTGCACAATGCCGAGGTTGTGCGCGGTGCCTAGTTTGTGCAATTTTAGCAGATTTTTTAAGTCAAAATAGATCGATGTGTACATGGGCAGAGCCAATGTAGTGCACAATGCCGAGGTTCTGCGCGGTGCCTAGTTTGTGCAATTCTAGGATGTTTTTCTAAGTGGAAATAGATCGATGTGTACATGAGCCAATGTAGTGCACAATGCCGAGGTTTTGCGCGGTGCCTAGTTTGCGCTATTCTAGGATGTTTTTTCAAGTGAAAATAGATCAATGTGTACATGGGCAAAGCCAATGTAGTGCGCAAAATCGAGGTTCTGCGCGGTGCCTAGTTTGTGCAATTCCAGGATTTTTTTTTAAGTGAAAATAGATCGATGTGTATATGGGAAAAACCATTGTAGTGCGTGGTGCAAAGTTTGTGCAATTCTAGAATTTTTTTTAAGTGAAAATAGATCGATGTGTACATGGGCAGAGCCAACGTAGTGCGCAATACCGAGGTTGTGCGCGGTGCCTAGTTTGTGCAATTATAGGATGTTTTTTTAAATGAAAATAGGTCGATGTGTACACGGGCAAAGGCATTGTAGTGCGTGGTGCATAGTTTGTGCAATTCTAGGATTTTTTTTAAGTGAAAATAGATCGAAGTCAATGTAGTGCGCAATGCCGAGGTTGTGCGCGGTGCCTAGTTGGTGCAATTATAGGATGTTTTTTTAAGTGAAAATAGATCGATGTGTACATGGGCAAAGCCAATGTAGTGCACAATGCCGAGGTTGTGCACGGTGCCTAGTTTGCGCTATTCTAGGATTTTTTTAAGTGAAAATAGATCGATGTGTACATGGGCAAAGCCAATGTAGTGCGCAAAGCCGAGGTTCTGCGCGGTGCCTAGTTTGTGCAATTCCAGGATTTTTTTTTAAGTGAAAATAGATCGATGTGTATATGGGAAAAGCCATTGTAGTGCGTGGTGCAAAGTTTGTGCAATTCTAGAATTTTTTTAAGTGAAAATAGATCGATGTGTACATGGGCAGAGCCAACGTAGTGCGCAATGCCGAGGTTGTGCGCGGTGCCTAGTTTGTGCAATTATAGGATGTTTTTTTAAATGAAAATAGGTCGATGTGTACATGGGCAAAGCCAATGTAGTGCACAATGCCGAGGTTGTGCGCGGTGCCTAGTTTGTGCAATTTTAGGAGATTTTTTAAGTCAAAATAGATCGATGTGTACATGGGCAGAGCCAATGTAGTGCACAATGCCGAGGTTCTGCGCGGTGCCTAGTTTGTGCAATTCTAGGATGTTTTTTTAAGTGAAAATAGATCGATGTGTACATGGGCAAAGCCAATGTAGTGCGCAAAGCCGAGGTTCTGCGCGGTGCCTAGTTTGTGCAATTCCAGGATTTTTTTAAGTGAAAATAGATCGATGTGTATATGGGAAAAGCCATTGTAGTGCGTGGTGCAAAGTTTGTGCAATTCTAGAATTTTTTTAAGTGAAAATAGATCGATGTGTACATGGGCAGAGCCAACGTAGTGCGCAATGCCGAGGTTGTGCGCGGTGCCTAGTTTGTGCAATTATAGGATGTTTTTTTAAATGAAAATAGGTCGATGTGTACATGGGCAAAGGCAATGTAGTGCACAATGCCGAGGTTGTGCGCGGTGCCTAGTTTGTGCAATTTTAGGAGATTTTTTAAGTCAAAATAGATCGATGTGTACATGGGCAGAGCCAATGTAGTGCACAATGCCGAGGTTCTGCGCGGTGCCTAGTTTGTGCAATTCTAGGATGTTTTTCTAAGTGGAAATAGATCGATGTGTACATGAGCAGAGCCAATGTAGTGCACAATGCCGAGGTTTTGCGCGGTGCCTAGTTTGCGCTATTCTAGGATGTTTTTTCAAGTGAAAATAGATCGATGTGTACATGGGGAAAGGCAATGTAGTGCGCAAAATCGAGGTTCTGCGCGGTGCCTAGTTTGTGCAATTCCAGGATTTTTTTTTTAAGTGAAAATAGATCGATGTGTATATGGGAAAAGCCATTGTAGTGCGTGGTGCAAAGTTTGTGCAATTCTAGAATTTTTTTTAAGTGAAAATAGATCGATGTGTACATGGGCAGAGCCAACGTAGTGCGCAATGCCGAGGTTGTGCGCGGTGCCTAGTTTGTGCAATTATAGGATGTTTTTTTAAATGAAAATAGGTCGATGTGTACACGGGCAAAGCCATTGTAGTGGGTGGTGCATAGTTTGTGCAATTCTAGGATTTTTTTTAAGTGAAAATAGATCGAAGTCAATGTAGTGCGCAATGCCGAGGTTGTGCGCGGTGCCTAGTTTGTGCAATTATAGGATGTTTTTTTAAGTGAAAATAGATCGATGTGTACATGGGCAAAGCCAATGTAGTGCACAATGCCGAGGTTGTGCACGGTGCCTAGTTTGCGCTATTCTAGGATTTTTTTAAGTGAAAATAGATCGATGTGTACATGGGCAAAGCCAATGTAGTGCGCAAAGCCGAGGTTCTGCGCGGTGCCTAGTTTGTGCAATTCCAGGTTTTTTTTAAGTGAAAATAGATCGATGTGTATATGGGAAAAGCCATTGTAGTGCGTGGTGCAAAGTTTGTGCAATTCTAGAATTTTTTTAAGTGAAAATAGATCGATGTGTACATGGGTAGAGCCAACGTAGTGCGCAATGCCGAGGTTGTGCGCGGTGCCTAGTTTGTGCAATTATAGGATGTTTTTTTAAATGAAAATAGGTCGATGTGTACATGGGCAAAGCCAATGTAGTGCACAATGCCGAGGTTGTGCGCGGTGCCTACTTTGTGCAATTTTAGGAGATTTTTTAAGTCAAAATAGATCGATGTGTACATGGGCAGAGCCAATGTAGTGCACAATGCCGAGGTTCTGCGCGGTGCCTAGTTTGTGCAATTCTAGGATGTTTTTCTAAGTGGAAATAGATCGATGTGTACATGAGCAGAGCCAATGTAGTGCACAATGCCGAGGTTTTGCGCGGTGCTTAGTTTGCGCTATTCTAGGATGTTTTTTCAAGTGAAAATAGATCGATGTGTACATGGGCAAAGGCAATGTAGTGCGCAAAATCGAGGTTCTGCGCGGTGCCTAGTTTGTGCAATTCCAGGATTTTTTTTAAGTGAAAATAGATCGATGTGTATATGGGAAAAGCCATTGTAGTGCGTGGTGCAAAGTTTGTGCAATTCTAGAATTTTTTTTTAGTGAAAATAGATCGATGTGTACATGGGCAGAGCCAACGTAGTGCGCAATGCCGAGGTTGTGCGCGGTGCCTAGTTTGTGCAATTATAGGATGTTTTTTTAAATGAAAATAGGTCGATGTGTACATGGGCAAAGCCATTGTAGTGCGTGGTGCATAGTTTGTGCAATTCTAGGATTTTTTTTAAGTGAAAATAGATCGAAGTCAATGTAGTGCGCAATGCCGAGGTTGTGCGCGGTGCCTAGTTTGTGCAATTATAGGATTTTTTTAAGTGAAAATAGATCGATGTGTACATGGGCAAAGCCAATGTAGTGCGCAAAGCCGAGGTTCTGCGCGGTACCTACTTTGTGCAATTCCAGGATTTTTTTTAAGTGAAAATAGATCGATGTGTATATGGGAAAAGCCATTGTAGTGCGTGGTGCAAAGTTTGTGCAATTCTAGAATTTTTTTTAAGTGAAAATAGGTCGATGTGTACATGGGCAAAGCCAATGTAGTGCACAATGCCGAGGTTGTGCGCGGTGCCTAGTTTGTGCAATTTTAGGAGATTTTTTAGGTCAAAATAGATCGATGTGTACATGGGCAGAGCCAATGTAGTGCACAATGCCGAGGTTCTGCGCGGTGCCTAGTTTGTGCAATTCTAGGATGTTTTTCTAAGTGGAAATAGATCGATGTGTACATGAGCAGAGCCAATGTAGTGCACAATGCCGAGGTTTTGCGCGGTGCCTAGTTTGCGCTATTCTAGGATGTTTTTTCAAGTGAAAATAGATCGATGTGTACATGGGCAAAGCCAATGTAGTGCGCAAAATCGAGGTTCTGCGCGGTGCCTAGTTTGTGCAATTCCAGGATTTTTTTTTAAGTGAAAATAGATCGATGTGTATATGGGAAAAGCCATTGTAGTGCGTGGTGCAAAGTTTGTGCAATTCTAGAATTTTTTTTAAGTGAAAATAGATCGATGTGTACATGGGCAGAGCCAACGTATTGCGCAATGCCGAGGTTGTGCGCGGTGCCTAGTTTGTGCAATTATAGGATGTTTTTTTAAATGAAAATAGGTCGATGTGTACCTGGGCAAAGACAATGTAGTGCACAATGCCGAGGTTGTGCGCGGTGCCTAGTTTGTGCAATTTTAGGAGATTTTTTAAGTCAAAATAGATCGATGTGTACATGGGCAGAGCCAATGTAGTGCACAATGCCGAGGTTCTGCGCGGTGCCTAAGTGGAAATAGATCGATGTGTACATGAGCAGAGCCAATGTAGTGCACAATGCCGAGGTTTTGCGCGGTGCCTAGTTTGCGCTATTCTAGGATGTTTTTTCAAGTGAAAATAGATCGATGTGTACATGGGCAAAGCCAATGTAGTGCGCAAAATCGAGGTTCTGCGCGGTGCCTAGTTTGTGCAATTCCAGGATTTTTTTTAAGTGAAAATAGATCGATGTGTACATGGGCAGAGCCAACGTAGTGCGCAATGCCGAGGTGGTACGCGGTGCCTAGTTTGTGCAATTATAGGATGTTTTTTTGAAGTGAAAATAGATCGATGTGTACATGCGCAAAGCCGAGGCTCTGCGCGGTGCCTAGTTTGTGCAATTCCAGGATTTTTTTTAAGTGAAAATAGATCGATGTGTATATGGGCAAAGCCATTGTAGTGCGTGGTGCATAGTTTGTGCAATTCTAGAATTTTATTTAAGTGAAAATAGATCGATGTGTACATGGGCAGAGCCAACGTAGTGCGCAATGCCGAGGTGGTGCGCGGTGCCTAGTTTGTGCAATTATAGGATGTTTTTTTAAATGAAAATAGATCGATGTGTACATGGGCAAAGCCAATGTAGTGCGCAAAGCCGAGGTTCTGCGCGGTGCCTAGTTTGTGCAATTCCAGGATTTTTTTTTAAGTGAAAATAGATCGATGTGTACATGGGCGAAGCCATTGTAGTGCGTGGTGCCTAGTTTGTGCAATTCTAGGATGTTTTTTAAGTCAAAATAGATCGATGTGTACATGGGCAGAGCCAATGTAGTGCACAATGCCGAGGTTCTGCGCGGTGCCTAGTTTGTGCAATTCTAGGATGTTTTTCTAAGTGGAAATAGATCGATGTGTACATGAGCCAATGTAGTGCACAATGCCGAGGTTTTGCGCGGTGCCTAGTTTGCGCTATTCTAGGATGTTTTTTCAAGTGAAAATAGATCAATGTGTACATGGGCAAAGCCAATGTAGTGCGCAAAATCGAGGTTCTGCGCGGTGCCTAGTTTGTGCAATTCCAGGATTTTTTTTTAAGTGAAAATAGATCGATGTGTATATGGGAAAAGCCATTGTAGTGCGTGGTGCAAAGTTTGTGCAATTCTAGAATTTTTTTAAGTGAAAATAGATCGATGTGTACATGGGCAGAGCCAACGTAGTGCGCAATGCCGAGGTTGTGCGCGGTGCCTAGTTTGTGCAATTATAGGATGTTTTTTTAAATGAAAATAGGTCGATGTGTACACGGGCAAAGCCATTGTAGTGCGTGGTGCATAGTTTGTGCAATTCTAGGATTTTTTTTAAGTGAAAATAGATCGAAGTCAATGTAGTGCGCAATGCCGAGGTTGTGCGCGGTGCCTAGTTTGTGCAATTATAGGATGTTTTTTTAAGTGAAAATAGATCGATGTGTACATGGGCAAAGCCAATGTAGTGCACAATGCCGAGGTTGTGCACGGTGCCTAGTTTGCGCTATTCTAGGATTTTTTTAAGTGAAAATAGATCGATGTGTACATGGGCAAAGCCAATGTAGTGCGCAAAGCCGAGGTTCTGCGCGGTGCCTAGTTTGTGCAATTCCAGGATTTTTTTTAAGTGAAAATAGATCGATGTGTATATGGGAAAAGCCATTGTAGTGCGTGGTGCAAAGTTTGTGCAATTCTAGAATTTTTTTAAGTGAAAATAGATCGATGTGTACATGGGCAGAGCCAACGTAGTGCGCAATGCCGAGGTTGTGCGCGGTGCCTAGTTTGTGCAATTATAGGATGTTTTTTTAAATGAAAAATGTAGTGCACAATGCCGAGGTTGTGCGCGGTGCCTAGTTTGTGCAATTTTAGGAGATTTTTTAAGTCAAAATAGATCGATGTGTACATGGGCAGAGCCAATGTAGTGCACAATGCCGAGGTTCTGCGCGGTGCCTAGTTTGTGCAATTCTAGGATGTTTTTCTAAGTGGAAATAGATCGATGTGTACATGAGCAGAGCCAATGTAGTGCACAATGCCGAGGTTTTGCGCGGTGCCTAGTTTGCGCTATTCTAGGATGTTTTTTCAAGTGAAAATAGATCGATGTGTACATGGGCAAAGCCAATGTAGTGCGCAAAATCGAGGTTCTGCGCGGTGCCTAGTTTGTGCAATTCCAGGATTTTTTTAAGTGAAAATAGATCGATGTGTATATGGGAAAAGCCATTGTAGTGCGTGGTGCAAAGTTTGTGCAATTCTAGAATTTTTTTTTAGTGAAAATAGATCGATGTGTACATGGGCAGAGCCAACGTAGTGCGCAATGCCGAGGTTGTGCGCGGTGCCTAGTTTGTGCAATTATAGGATGTTTTTTTAAATGAAAATAGGTCGATGTGTACATGGGCAAAGCCATTGTAGTGCGTGGTGCATAGTTTGTGCAATTCTAGGATTTTTTTTAAGTGAAAATAGATCGAAGTCAATGTAGTGCGCAATGCCGAGGTTGTGCGCGGTGCCTAGTTTGTGCAATTATAGGATGTTTTTTTAAGTGAAAATAGATCGATGTGTACATGGGCAAAGCCAATGTAGTGCACAATGCCGAGGTTGTGCGCGGTGCCTAGTTTGCGCTATTCTAGGATTTTTTTAAGTGAAAATAGATCGATGTGTACATGGGCAAAGCCAATGTAGTGCGCAAAGCCGAGGTTCTGCGCGGTGCCTAGTTTGTGCAATTCCAGGATTTTTTTAAGTGAAAATAGATCGATGTGTATATGGGAAAAGCCATTGTAGTGCGTGGTGCAAAGTTTGTGCAATTCTAGAATTTTTTTTAAGTGAAAATAGATCGATGTGTACATGGGCAGAGCCAACGTAGTGCGCAATGCCGAGGTTGTGCGCGGTGCCTAGTTTGTGCAATTATAGGATGCTTTTTTAAATGAAAATAGGTCGATGTGTACATGGGCAAAGCCAATGTAGTGCACAATGCCGAGGTTGTGCGCGGTGCCTAGTTTGTGCAATTTTAGGAGATTTTTTAGGTCAAAATAGATCGATGTGTACATGGGCAGAGCCAATGTAGTGCACAATGCCGAGGTTCTGCGCGGTGCCTAGTTTGTGCAATTCTAGGATGTTTTTCTAAGTGGAAATAGATCGATGTGTACATGAGCAGAGCCAGTGTAGTGCACAATGCCGAGGTTTTGCGCGGTGCCTAGTTTGCGCTATTCTAGGATGTTTTTTCAAGTGAAAATAGATCGATGTGTACATGGGCAAAGCCAATGTAGTGCGCAAAGCCGAGGTTCTGCGCGGTGCCTAGTTTGTGCAATTCCAGGATTTTTTTTAAGTGAAAATAGATCGATGTGTATATGGGAAAAGCCATTGTAGTGCGTGGTGCAAAGTTTGTGCAATTCTAGAATTTTTTTAAGTGAAAATAGATCGATGTGTACATGGGCAGAGCCAACGTAGTGCGCAATGCCGAGGTTGTGCGCGGTGCCTAGTTTGTGCAATTATAGGATGTTTTTTTAAATGAAAATAGGTCGATGTGTAGATGGGCAAAGCCAATGTAGTGCACAATGCCGAGGTTGTGCGCGGTGCCTAGTTTGTGCAATTTTAGGAGATTTTTTAAGTCAAAATAGATCGATGTGTACATGGGCAGAGCCAATGTAGTGCACAATGCCGAGGTTCTGCGCGGTGCCTAGTTTGTGCAATGCTAGGATGTTTTTCTAAGTGGAAATAGATCGATGTGTACATGAGCAGAGCCAATGTAGTGCACAATGCCGAGGTTTTGCGCGGTGCCTAGTTTGCGCTATTCTAGGATGTTTTTTCAAGTGAAAATAGATCGATGTGTACATGGGCAAAGCCAATGTAGTGCGCAAAATCGAGGTTCTGCGCGGTGCCTAGTTTGTGCAATTCCAGGATTTTTTTAAGTGAAAATAGATCGATGTGTATATGGGAAAAGCTATTGTAGTGCGTGGTGCAAAGTTTGTGCAATTCTAGAATTTTTTTTTAGTGAAAATAGATCGATGTGTACATGGGCAGAGCCAACGTAGTGCGCAATGCCGAGGTTGTGCGCGGTGCCTAGTTTGTGCAATTATAGGATGTTTTTTTAAATGAAAATAGGTCGATGTGTACATGGGCAAAGCCATTGTAGTGCGTGGTGCATAGTTTGTGCAATTCTAGGATTTTTTTTAAGTGAAAATAGATCGAAATCAATGTAGTGCGCAATGCCGAGGTTGTGCGCGGTGCCTAGTTTGTGCAATTATAGGATGTTTTTTTAAGTGAAAATAGATCAATGTGTACATGGGCAAAGCCAATGTAGTGCACAATGCCGAGGTTGTGCGCGGTGCCTAGTTTGCGCTATTCTAGGATTTTTTTAAGTGAAAATAGATCGATGTGTACATGGGCAAAGCCAATGTAGTGCGCAAAGCCGAGGTTCTGCGCGGTGCCTAGTTTGTGCAATTCCAGGATTTTTTTTAAGTGAAAATAGATCGATGTGTATATGGGAAAAGCCATTGTAGTGCGTGGTGCAAAGTTTGTGCAATTGTAGAATTTTTTTAAGTGAAAATAGATCGATGTGTACATGGGCAGAGCCAACGTAGTGCGCAATGCCGAGGTTGTGCGCGGTGCCTAGTTTGTGCAATTATAGGATGTTTTTTTAAATGAAAATAGGTCGATGTGTACATGGGCAAAGCCAATGTAGTGCACAATGCCGAGGTTGTGCGCGGTGCCTAGTTTGTGCAATTTTAGGAGATTTTTTAAGTCAAAATAGATCGATGTGTACATGGGCAGAGCCAATGTAGTGCACAATGCCGAGGTTGTGCGCGGTGCCTAGTTTGTGCAATTTTAGGAGATTTTTTAAGTCAAAATAGATCGATGTGTACATGGGCAGAGCCAATGTAGTGCACAATGCCGAGGTTCTGCGCGGTGCCTAGTTTGTGCAATTCTAGGATGTTTTTCTAAGTGGAAATAGATCGATGTGTACATGAGCAGAGCCAATGTAGTGCACAATGCCGAGGTTTTGCGCGGTGCCTAGTTTGCGCTATTCTAGGATGTTTTTTCAAGTGAAAATAGATCGATGTGTACATGGGCAAAGCCAATGTAGTGCGCAAAATCGAGGTTCTGCGCGGTGCCTAGTTTGTGCAATTCCAGGATTTTTTTAAGTGAAAATAGATCGATGTGTATATGGGAAAAGCCATTGTAGTGCGTGGTGCAAAGTTTGTGCAATTCTAGAATTTTTTTTTAGTGAAAATAGATCGATGTGTACATGGGCAGAGCCAACGTAGTGCGCAATGCCGAGGTTGTGCGCGGTGCCTAGTTTGTGCAATTATAGGATGTTTTTTTAAGTGAAAATAGATCAATGTGTACATGGGCAAAGCCAATGTAGTGCACAATGCCGAGGTTGTGCGCGGTGCCTAGTTTGCGCTATTCTAGGATTTTTTTAAGTGAAAATAGATCGATGTGTACATGGGCAGAGCCAACGTAGTGCGCAATGCCGAGGTTGTGCGCGGTGCCTAGTTTGTGCAATTATAGGATGTTTTTTTAAATGAAAATAGGTCGATGTGTACCTGGGCAAAGACAATGTAGTGCACAATGCCGAGGTTGTGCGCGGTGCTTAGTTTGTGCAATTTTAGGAGATTTTTTAAGTCAAAATAGATCGATGTGTACATGGGCAGAGCCAATGTAGTGCACAATGCCGAGGTTCTGCGCGGTGCCTAAGTGGAAATAGATCGATGTGTACATGAGCAGAGCCAATGTAGTGCACAATGCCGAGGTTTTGCGCGGTGCCTAGTTTGCGCTATTCTAGGATGTTTTTTCAAGTGAAAATAGATCGATGTGTACATGGGCAAAGCCGATGTAGTGCGCAAAATCGAGGTTCTGCGCGGTGTCTAGTTTGTGCAATTCCAGGATTTTTTTTAAGTGAAAATAGATCGATGTGTACATGGGCAGAGCCAACGTAGTGCGCAATGCCGAGGTGGTGCGCGGTGCCTAGTTTGTGCAATTATAGGATGTTTTTTTGAAGTGAAAATAGATCGATGTGTACATGCGCAAAGCCGAGGTTCTGCGCGGTGCCTAGTTTGTGCAATTCCAGGATTTTTTTTTAAGTGAAAATAGATCGATGTGTATATGGGCAAAGCCATTGTAGTGCGTGGTGCATAGTTTGTGCAATTCTAGAATTTTTTTTAAGTGAAAATAGATCGATGTGTACATGGGCAGAGCCAACGTAGTGCGCAATGCCGAGGTGGTGCGCGGTGCCTAGTTTGTGCAATTATAGGATGTTTTTTTAAATGAAAATAGATCGATGTGTACATGGGCAAAGCCAATGTAGTGCGCAAAGCCGAGGTTCTGCGCGGTGCCTAGTTTGTGCAATTCCAGGATTTTTTTTAAGTGAAAATAGATCGATGTGTACATGGGCGAAGCCATTGTAGTGCGTGGTGCCTAGTTTGTGCAATTCTAGGATGTTTTTTAAGTGAAAATAAATCGGTGTGTACATGGGCAAAGCCAATGTAGTGCGCAATGCAGAGGTTGTGCGCGGTGCCTAGTTTGTGCAATTATAGGATTTTTTTAAGTGAAAATAGATCGATGTGTACATGGGCAGAGCCAAGATAGTGCGCAATGCCGAGGTTGTGCAATTCTCTGATATTTTTAAGATGGAAAAAGATGGATGTGTACATGGACACCGAGCTTTGATGTTTTTCGAGCGAATACGGATCGTTGTGTATAAAGGAAAACGAAATAATGTATGATGACGAGCTGTAATGTAACGTATTTTATATGCAATGTTTAACATATCGTTTGCGTATTTTAAATTTGTATTGTTGTTTTAATTGTGAATTATATTTAAGACATCATTGTTCATTTAAATTGTATTTTTAATTTTTTGGTTTTGATATGTTTATAATGCTTTTCGACTTACGATATATATCGATAGTCCGACGATCTACTCAAAAACTGTAAACTTTGACCCTATAAATAACTTTTACCTCATTATTATAATACGGTAGTGTTTGCAATCGTAATCGCACTTGATAATATGAGTTCTTTGATAATACAGTGTCTCACAAAAGTGATAGGCACTTATGCTTTACAAAAGGACACTGTAATAAAATAAATTAAAAAAAACATGTAAATATTTTTTGTGGGTGTGTTTCATACTTCAATTTAGTAACAATTATTACATAACATGCATTTTCTCAAAATATTAATTTAATAAAAATACAATTGTTTAGAACGGAGCAAAAAATGGTTCACATAAGTGATGGGACACCATTAGATACTACTACGTACTATGCAACAAAAATCGTCTGAAGTAAGCAATAAAAATATTTCTTGGGGTTTTTATTTTTACTCAAAAGCAATTGGCAATAATTTATAAAATCGTCTGCAGTATTTCTCTCCAGTTTGTTTTGGAATTTTTGTGTTTTTTATCTCTGTGAAGCCATGAATGCTAAACGAAAAGAAACTTTGCCTGAAATTCGAAAATTAGTTATTAATTTGCAAATTGAACGTGGAAATTCTATTAGAGAAACTGCTGAAACAGTTAACCTGAGTCATTCAACAGTTTTTAGTATCATTAAACGATATAAAAAGAATCATATGATTCAGGATAAAAAAAGACCTGGTCGACCATTAAAGCTATCCAATGAATAAAGCGAATTATCGTTCGAAATATTAAAAAAAATCCAAGAATAAGTGCTCCTAAAGTTGCTGCTGATTTACAAGCATTATATGGAGTAATTATTAATCCTGAGACTATTGGAAGAGTAATTCGATCTGCTGGATATCACGGTAGAGCAGCCAGGAAAAAATTCTTCGTGAGTGAAAAGAATAGAAACCTCAGACTGGCTTTCGCAAAATCCCGCATAAATAAGAATTCTGATTACTGGAATGAAGTTATATTTGCTGATGAGAGTAAATTTAATATATTTGATTCTGACGGTAGAATCTTGGTGTGCATAAAACCCAAGGAAGAATTTCGCAAACACACCATTTCTTCAAAACAACAATTAAAATCGGTGATTCAAGAAGAATGGGGTAAAATCACTCCAGAAATCGCAAAAAAATTAGTCGAATCCATACCAAGAAGATTAAATCATGTTTTAAAAGTAAAAGGAAATCCGACAAAATATTAAAACCTTTTATAAAGTAAAATTTTTGGATAAAAGTAAGTGTCCCATCACTTATGTGAGCCATTTTTTGCTCCGTTCTAAACAATTGTATTTTTATTAAATTGATATTTTAATATTTTGAGAAAATGTATGTTATGTAATAATTGTTACTAAATTTAAGTATGAAACACACCCACAAAAAAGTTTTACATGTTTTTTTTAATTTATTTTACTACAGTTTCCTTTTGTAAAGCACAAGTGTTCCATCAGTTTTGTGAGACACTGTATGTGTGTGTGTATGTGAAGCATTGCTTAGTGTTCCTAATTTGTAGTATTTATTTTCTTATAATATTTTCTTTCATTGCGAGAAATTAAATTTTTTATTTATTTATGTGTAGAATTCTAGTATGCCTGCCTACAGAGTATATAATGTGATTTGGGAATTTAAGAACCTGTTTTTCATTAATGTACTAGAAAATAATGAAAATTGTCTACTTACTGGTATATAAGGGATTATGTTGTTACGTAGCAAAACGTTTATTTGTAAATATGATAAAAATTGATATGTTCCAGAGTATTAATTAAAAAAAACTTTTTTTATTTGTATAAATGCTAAAGCTTAAAAATCTTTGAAAATATGGAAGCTGTATGAAATACAAGTATGAGAGACTGCGACGTTCTTTATCGTTGTAATAACTGGTAGAATTCGCTTACTGTATCATGATAATTTTAAATATAAACAATTTATTATACTTATTTTCATTTACGCCTAAGCTCAGAAATGTAAATTTAAAGAATTTGATGTTAATTTACAATAATAAACAATTCATTGTTTTTGTTAAAGAGAAAATAGAAATTACGCGTAGCATGGAGAATACATTGTGACGTCATACCAAATTATTTATTAAAGGTGAAATAGCTAAAGATTTCCGGTATTGTTTTTAAAATTACATCCTTTTAACCTTAATCATTTTTATTAATCATTTCTTAATATTTCTTTCTTTTAAAATCGTGTATAATAGTCGTAAACTTATTTCTGTTATCCACGATTTCTGGTGAAATCAAGATGGCCGCCATTTTTTGAAACACGGAGTTTCGTCGAAAATCTGGATGGCAACCATTTTTCAAAACAACGTATTTCATGTGCTTTGGCGCCAAACCAAATTCGCCAAACTTTGAATGTGGGCTATACTAAAGCTGTTCCATACTATAATACTACGTCGGGTTGACGTTTTAACTCACTATTCACAAGCCTCGTTAGTTATAACTATATAAACACCTTTGCCAGTTAGGCAATACAATGGAATTTTACCCACGTCAGTTTGACGACTTTACTATCTATCTCCACGCCTGGTTGGCGATAACAAAAACAATTTTTGCCAGTTTGGCAATACAACTTTTAGAATATACAATCTGTAATACGTCGGGGTGACGTTACTATCTAATACACGCCTGGATGGCGAGAACTCAGACTTTGCCAATTCTGCAATATAATCAATTCACTCTACGTCAGTTTGACGTTATTACTTATTTTCACGCGCCTGATTGGCAACAAATTCAAAAATTCAGCTAGCAGTTCTTTTTTTTTTATAAATGCCGGGATGGCTTAAAATATCATTTATCAACATAAAAATTCAATACAAATAAAAGTAAAGCATAAATAATAATTTCAAAATACTTCTATACCACAAATATCAATTATAAATTCAAGCTGAATAATTTTGGGGTCAGTTATTTTAAACAAAATCTTACACGATAAACTATAATTCTGAAATAAATTATTAAAATTCAATAAAAGCTTTTTTAAGAAAACCAAAAGTTAATCTTATCTTCAGAGATCAGCAGTATCCTATTTTTGACAGTTTTTGTTCGGACGCAAGTTACAGAAGCACAGAAGATAACCTTTGAATGATCCGCTTCAAATCTGGCTTTATAACGGCAGACTTCTTACATCCATTTCTCCTTGAAATAAAAAAAAACTTGGCAATTGGTATTAGCAAACTTGTTCTAAAAAATTCAGCAAATTTCTGGGATTAGGAGACCAGCACCATCGAAATTGATAATTGCACTCCTAATTTCCAGTATCTCGGTGGAACCTCCAATTTATTAAGACTGTAATGTATTTTGCAGTAATTTACAAAACAGACAATCTTCTTAGTAGAACATAAAATTTATTTCTAGTTCTCGGTGATATACCAATTTTATACAATTCTTAAGTGGCAAAATTTCATACTACTCCTAGCTGTAAAATCTTCAGAATACAAAATCTTTTTTAAAACAATATCTCTCGTTGCTGAGTAACGGTTTGATACAAATATGGCGTTGCCACTTCAACAATAATTATATTTATTTATTAAATAATAAGATATTACAATGGTCAATGAAGCCAAATATTAGCCCAAATTACCACCTATCTAAAGCAAGCGACAGTCGTACAGTGAGTAAAAAGATCGTGTATCGCTCCCTTCACCATATGGCCTTCGGAAGCCGTAGACACACTAGGGTACCTTTCCTAAATGCATGCCATCGAGTTGCCATTCTTACCTGGCCAAGAGAATATAGATAATAGACACTATGAGATGTGTAGGAGTGATGAGTTTCGATCCCTCTAATTAATACCGATGGGAGGCTCAGAATATGGCGAGAGAATCATGAATGTATGAATCCGGTGTCACAGATTGGAACTGTACAAGGCCGTGGAGGCTTAATCATGGTTTGGGATGCTTTCTTCTGGTTGTGTTTGGGATCTTTAGTACTTGTTCTTACCTTCCTCAATATGATTCTGTACGTGGAGTTGATGAGCTATCATCTCCATCCATTTATGTCCCTGTCATTCACACGGAAAGGGAGTATCTCAGAAAGATAACTGCGCTTCTCAAAGGTTAGGGTTGGCTACTGGTTGGTTGGATGGAAGAGCATTCCTCTGACTTCTCTGTCATAAATTGGTTACTTAAAAGCCCTGACTTGAATTCTACTGAGCATCTTTCCAAATTAGTATATCTTATTATTGAGGAATGTAGAGAATTGAAGTGTTATGTTCTATTCACTCATTTTCCATGTTCAGAATGTCTGTTATGATGGTCGTATGAAATGTCGTCGTCTGTTATGATGTCAGAATGTCGTCTGTTGTGATGGTTTCGTATGTAAGCATATGATTGAGGTTATTATTTATAAGCCTTCCTAGCGCTAATTACATTCCCTCTAATAACATATAGGTCATAGTTCATAGGTCTTCGCTTATTTAAGAGGTACAATACCCTGAAATCGTTACCTATCTATATCTCTCCTTAGTGGGTATCATATAAAAGTCAAAAATAAATCCCAATGTTGGAACAAACCTTTTCACTTGAAGTTCGGAATCACATCCAATGTGGCAATATGTAACAGCGGGATAACTTGTGTAAAATAGCGATTTAAAATATCTGAAGCGTAACTTTCACATCGTAAAAGCAAATTAGCACACCTGTATCATAAACCCGTTGGCTTAACTTTATCCTCGTTATTGCTACGGCAGTAGCGTCCTCCTTGCTCCATGTCTTGAAGCTAACGAATATCGTGGCCGTAGTTTTTGAGGCATGTAACATGAGTGAGCGGAGCATAGTTGCACAGACCAGTTGTTGAAATTTGTAACGCATAATAAACATCAATGTGCTGCCCCAAGGTTTCGCAAAGTCCATATCGATTTATCAGCAATAATTAAGTAAATGTAATAAAGGGTAAATAATGAAAAGTAGAAAAAACACTATGTACACTCAGTACGTCGATCACCAAAACTCATTTTGGTGTATCGTTCTCGCTAATTGTATAACGTAAGTTCATGTTACGCTAACCAGTTGATTTTATCTTAAAGAGGTGACTATTAAAGAATTAAAAATAGTTTTATATATTTTTGTATTGTGCATATATTTAGCTTCATTTTTACCCAGTCAAAGGTAGATGAAACCCTTTCCATCAGAGTGGCAGGTAAACATGATTCTCTGTGCTTTGCACTAATAAATCCAAGACAAATTCATGTTTTGAAAGTACTTTTTGTATAAAAAATATTTTCCCAGAGTATTCAAGTATTTTCGTTTTAATAATATTAATCTCATATATATGTATATATATATGTACATATAAGTATTACGTTTATGCTTTGTATTGCAAGAAACTCCAAAAAAAGAAACATTTATTTGAATATGTATGGCAGCGGCAGTTTAGCGTTGGTTCGTTTTCCGCTTCCACCTTTATCCCAAAAAATAGCAAAAAGCAGAGATATTAATTAAAAGTTCTTAAAACGCTTATTTTCGTCCTCATTTTTCCGAATGGCAACAGTGCTGATATCATCAACAGTGGCGACAGGGATACAACAGCAATAATGGTTGCGTGCCATTATTGCTGATGTAATGAGAGAGAATTACCGATTTTATCAAAAAAATGAATAAAACAAAAATAAAAAAATAAAATTTAAAAAGTCATTCGAATTTTGGTAACCTCGTTTCGAGGTGCACTGGCTCTTGTCTGTATGCACCTATGTAGCAAATTCGTAGGCCTGAGTCTATCAGCTTACACGCAGACCGAACGAAAGACAGACTCATAGAATCTTCCCTCTATTGTGAGTAGAGTTATATATCAGAATACCTTTCATTGTTACATATTCAAAGAATCCTTTTAATAACGTTCGGAACAATGAATTTACCAATAATTGTTTTAGGCTTTGTTGAATTAAAACAAAGTTAATGTATACATTTTTAACAATGCTTATAAAACATAATCATTAGAGATATCAAATCTAGTGGTGCTAAAATCTTACGTGTGGAGCTTATTTGCTTGTTATTTTTGATGCTGAAATCGCATTCGAACCATTTTTAGAAATGGAGTTCTTTTTTTTGACAGTATTGTGTTACGTTTTTATACCAACACCCTTTATCGACAGCCTATTGGGCATACTTATTTGTTTTGCGACTGCCTTCCTTTTGTTTTCTCGAAGAGAAGAGAGAATTCGGGAAAATAATGAGGAAAACTTTATTAACCGTAATGAACACAAGTTTAATGCCGGAAACACGGTACGTAATTTAGATTTCCTTGATTCATATGCTGATATTAATGAATTTAATGATGATTCCTTTGATGTGGACATAGACAGTGACACCGATCTCCTCGAAGCTTTTGATAATAATCTTCTTAAGTTGCATATTGATAGTGATACTGACCACATCGGCCATTTTTCCAAAGATTTCGATAATAATTCTTATGATGTGCACAATATCAGCGATGAAAAGCAATTTAATTACCTCCAACAGGAAACAGAAAAGGATTTTGATTTTCCAAAACCTGATAACTCAGGTAATCAAATAGGCACGAATAGCAGTATAACCATCTTGAAACAGGAAGAATTCAATTTCAATGCCTCTATTGAATCATTGGATGCTGAATGCATTGTATCGCATAACGATCTTGGAACACAAAGAGACATCGATTCTGGTAATCTCCTTAACACAAATAATGAACCAAAAATGAATGGCAAACTGGATCAAGAAGACAGAACAGAACTGAAACCAACTGAAGATTCTGAAGAACAGCTCGTTGATCTCGTCGTTGGTACCGGCCCTGTTATCTGCTTTGATGACGAGTACACTCAACATCCTTCTTCGAATCATAGCAAGCGTTTCAAAATTTCAAACATAAGAAAAACATTACTGAAATATTTCTGCTTTAAAAAATTAAAAATAAACAAAAGACTTAAAACATATTATATAGATCTGAGATAAGTTTACACAATTTCAGTTTGTATTCGTGATAGATTTGTTTGTCAATTCACCAATCTCGACTGACCAGTACTTGCCTAAAAATTGGACATTGACCAGTGACTGACTAAATGACAATCTCATTGAATAAAAGTAGGACATTGTCTGACCAGTGACTGACTAAAAATTAGACATTTTCTGACCAGTCACTAACTGACGATCACATTGACTGACCAGGGCCTGCCTAAAAATTGGACATTGACTGACTATGTGACGGTCTCCTTGATTGCCCGTTGACTGACTAAAAATTGGACATTGTCTGACCAGTGACTCACTGACTGACTATCTCTTTGACAGGCCGGAGACTGACTAAATTTGGACATTGACTGAGCAGTGACTGAGTGATGATCTCATTGACTGAGCACTGACAGACTAAAATTTGGACATGCACTGTACAGGAACTGAGAAAGTGAAGATCTCCTTGCCTGACTAGTGACTGAATAAAAATTGGACATAGACTGACTAAGTGACGATCTCATTGACAGCCTAGTGACTGAGTGACGATCTGATTAACTGACCAGTGACAGAATAAAAATTGGACATTCACTGAAAATCGACTGAGAAAGTGAAGATCTCTTTGCCTGACCAGTGACTGAATAACAATTGAACATTGACTGACCAATGACTGACTAAGTGATGTCCTTATTGACTGAGCATTGGATTTGGACGGAAGAAATTGCCTTTTTCGATAAGAGGGAGGAAAGATGTTTTCTGTCCAATCGATTGCGCTACAGCTGAAATGGAAACAGAAAATCATTTTAAAATTCTTTTCTAGAGCTACATTTCAGAACTGCAAAATTTAAATTAAATTATATGGTAACCTGAAATTAAAATATTATTTGCAGTTAAATGCCGTTGCTAAATTTGTTTTTCTTGTGCTCTTAAATTAATTTACTAGTTTACACACCATATTCAGTTATGATTTACCAATATGCTCTATTTTAAATATAACTTCTCATTGAATTAAGTTAAGCTGTAGCTATTATTGAAATTTTTCTTAGGCATATTTTCCCTTGTTGTCTGCTACTTCCTTTTCGTTTTTCCTATGTGATTTGTCGGCATTTCGTATAAAAAACCTCCAGATTATCATTAAAACACGAATAAGGATGTTATTTTGTATTTTACATTTTTTTCTCTCTGTGGCCTTCATGTCAAAACTTACTAGTAATAATAAATGAGAATATACTGCTTTCTTTTCAAACGAAGTATTTTCAATATGTGTCCCATAGCAATATGCCCTCTGTTTAAGAATGCTAAGAGTTTTACCCTGTTTGATTCCCCGCCGACGTGCTGGCTGCATGGTTGGATTCTGCAGTTTTCCTTATCTCGATGTATATGAGAAGATTTCCCATAGAACGTTCTCCGCTAAGCCATCCCTCGCGCCAGGCAGGTAACCATCCTTTTCTTTGCCCTTTTCAAATAACCTAACTTTTACTCAAACAAATCAATCATGACATGAAATTTGGAAGAAATTAATTTAAATAACTTTTATAAAAATGTCTCGATTGGATATATACTGGAAGTTAAAGAATTTACACCCCACAGATACACCCAAAACAAATATTAAACTGAAAGCTTTCAGACTTTGTATTGCGCCCAAAGGCATCATTTTTTCATTTGCAGACATAAACGTTGGACACAATTCGGGCTAATGTCCCTCTGGGTTAAAAATATTTAAAAACAGCGTATTTTATAAATTAGAAAATGAACCTTTCATATACTTTCATATATATGAATAAATATTTATGAGGCATTATTAATAAAAATGAGAATAAAGGAAACTCTATGAATAATCCTGAAACGTTTAGTCTGAAGTTTAAAATTTAACGTAACTATCGCAAATGACTGAGTGCAGGGGGTTTTCAGGTATCCTTTTAAGGATTTTGCAAAGAATTATATGTATAAACAAACGTTATAATTTCATTTTCTAATATATTCCGTCTGAGAGCACTTTTCTTGGACCGTCATATTACATCTTGATTTGTAAGAGAAAAGCCTTTTCCTGAAAACATCAAGGTTGATTTTATGCCACTTCTCGTTCACAATGTTCCACAGTCCGTCCAATGTTTGGGGATGCCACGTATAAAGAGCTTGTTTTAAAAGTACAAATGCACATTAATCCATAGGAGACACATCAGGAGATTTGGTGGATATGCATCTAGAGGGAATAGCTTCAATTGCGGTTTCATATCTCACTTTTTGCAAAACATAAAGCAGTAAATTTAGAGGTATGGTTGTAAGGATCCTAAGTTGTACTAACGTTTATTTTATTTTAAATCTTTACTATCACTTCTAATTTTCTACTTCCGGCCAGAATTAAAATCGTTAACTTATTTATGCAAATTTGTCTTGCTAACGCCAAGTACTTAAGTTGTGGCTTTTTGCCAAGCAAGAGAGAGTGAAGTGATGCACAACTTTGCACAAGAGCGAGTCAACTTGGCGACGGAGAAGATGAAGACCCGATACGACACAAGAGCTACTGAACATCAATTCCACGAAGGAGACAAGGTGTGGTTGTGGAATCCGACTCGACGGAAGGGACTCTGTCCGAAATTACAGTCACCTTGGGATGGTTCGTACCAGTACCTCCTACAAACGAAGCCACGGCACGCCGCACACTACGTCACTAAAGTCGTCCTTATGTACAGAAAGCATGGTTGCCACATGAAACCACTTATCGCTGTTATTCCTTTAAGAGGAGAGAAAATGAAAAGTAGTTTTTATTTCCTTGCATAAGGCTTACTATATCGTTTGGTTTTAAATATATATATATATATATATGTGTGTGTGTGTGTGTGTGTGTGTGTGCGTGCAAATATATATATTCCGATTTGATTTCATCGACTGCATTTTCTAATTTCAAATACCTAACCTTACTTTCCTTATATATTTTTACGCTTAAAATAATAACAGTATAGTAAAGAAATTAATTCAACATACTTCAGATTAGTAGTAATAAATATATACTGAATATCTGGCTGATGCTGGTTTGCTTTCTGAAGAATATATATTTTATTAAATATTTTCTTCCTTAACAAAGAGGATAACGCATAATTAAGCAAGTTTACAGTTGATTAACACTAAAAATCCTTAAATTAATTTTAATCAATTTTTAACGGCACTTTCTGTTTCTCGTAAATACAAATTTACACATAATTGTTTAGTCATTTTCCGCTTTTTTTTCACTTCAGTGTGGGACTGAATTTCTTAACAGATGAGAAACCTGGAGAATGATTTGAAAAATACTATTTTTTAGCATCTATCAATATTTATTCATTGGTAGTTTTAAAATACGGTAGCAAAACATTTCATATATTTAGGCATTTTAAATTAGATCATTATTTGAGAATACATAACTGCATCTTCCCCAATAATAAAAGCCCACCAGCGGCCGAGCGGTAAAGTCGCTGAACACTGGTAGTTCGGTCCGAGGTTCGAATCCCGCGAACGGGCTGGCTGCATGGGCGTTTTCGTGGTTTTCCCCATGTGTAACGTGTATACGAGCCAGTTTCCCTTAGAAAGTCCTCCACGAAAGGCATCCCTCCCCTTAGGCAGATAGCCCTAGTGTGCTTTGCCATAATTAAATACACCACACCACACCCAATAATAAAAAAAAAGAAAAATTGTAAAAATTCAACAAACTTGACACTTGCTAGGAATTCAAAATTCTTATGTTTCATTCTTATTGTTTCTTATTCTTATTTGTAACATCCCTTTTGTCTAATTATGTGCATATAATTTTTTTTGTAACTTGTAAATTTTTGTTCCTGAAAGCATTTCATTGTAACTTATTTGAGAATTTTTTAGCAAATGATAAATATGAAGTTTATATATGTACTTACTGGAATTTTTATCAGGGTAATCAGTAGGAACTTTTAAAACATCTAAATAGATCAAATGTCCTCAATTCTTAGAATTGAAAGAATAACAAGTTTTATGTATTTTCCTATTAGAAATGAAAATAAATATAGCCTGATTGTTAAGATGTAAAGTAAGATTTAAAATTTTCAAAATAATTCAGATTTTTATTAAAGGAAAGCAACACAATTAGGATGCAAAACATATAAAAAGGATTTTATTTATTTTTTTTGGCCTGAATTTTTTGTACTAGTAAATTTATAACTGGAAGTAATAGGAAATGGCATTGCATACTACAGTGGGAAAAAGGGTGGGATGACTATTTATTTATGTAACTTGATGCTACTTATTTTTTATTACAGTTAAGTCTTTTTAATATCAAAATAGTTTAGTATAACTGCATGAAGCCTTACAGCTGAGAAGGATTAAAAATATTTTTTTACTCAATTTATTTTTGATAAGTTTTCCCCTGTATATGTACAACCACATCATTAGAAATTTTAATTCCAAAGTATTTAATTTTAGTTTTGACAGAATTTAGCATGTATTACAATGAAAATATTGTATAAGAATACAGTGAATTTCCTCCATAAAAATGCATGAATATCTATAAAAATGACTCATATGGAATTGTAGGTAAAACCAAATTGTATTTATTTTCTTCTTACAGTGTAAAATTAATGTAATAAACATGTCTGCTTCAATTAAAATAACATTAAAAATTGCAAGATACTGATTTCAAAATCTAAACAATAGTAATATTAATTGGCAAAGTATTTTATCTTCAAAAATCAATATTTCTCTAGTTTACAATAAATACACCTATTTTGCACAAAATGATATTATATAAGAGACTTAACAACTTTAGCACTTTACTGTCATAATTAGTTAACTATTACAAATGCTTTTTTTTTGTGTGTGTGTGTGCATGCATTTTGAAAGAGTTGGTAAAGATTTCACAACACAAATAGAAAAAGCACTATTTTTTTATTTAACATACTATCTACATTCTGCAAAAAATATTCATTTAAATAAAATGAATTACAAGTTAAGTCTGAAGATAATAAGAAACAATAGATTAGTGTCACTATCTTATTTTATAAAGTTTACTAACTTATAAACATAGTATATGTCATTTCTGCTGTATGCATAAATTATTTTTTTAATGTTTTCAATTTCCGTTGCTTATTTAAATTGTTACTTAAAAGATTATCATTCAACTTTTTGCAGTAATTATTTAGAAAAATATTCGTTGATGCTTGTATGATGTTTTTCAAAATAATTTGAGGGTCATGAAGTTTAGGACAGTCATTCAACTCTAAAAAAAATTTTTCATGAAGTAAATTTAGAGTAATTTTACACACTGTAACTCGTGGATTTGCCGAAAATAAAAATTTTTGCTCATATTCATCTGAAATAAGTTTCTTAACAACAATAAAATTGTATGTAACAGCATGTAAAATATCAGGATGAGGATACATAAGACCTCTATCAAAAACCTTAATCCATGAATGAATATTTTCATCGTTTTCTAAAGCTAACTCCTTATCAATAGTAATATTGGATTTACATACATCACATTTTAACTTTTTTAGCATACTATAACAGCAATATCCAGCTATATAAGTCAAAATAGGTACATCCAATTTTATGTTGTGTATATCACTATCTTCAACTGTTATTTCATCTATGAATGTTTGTACATCATGTCATCAAAAGTTTGTTCTTCAGTGTCTTTAAAATCAGATACATGAAGAGGAATATTTCCAAATTTTGAAGAATTTATTAGGGTTGGTAATGTACTCTGAAGTCTTAATTTACCCTCTATTTCATAAACCTGTCTGATAGAAATATTATGGTGAGCTCCAGCCAGTTGCCTGTACTTACCAAATCTAGCCTCTAACATATCTGTTTGTATTTTTCCAAGTAAAAGGTATTTAAAACCCAACTCATTTATACAATACCTTGATATCTCAATTAAAGCATACGTTGTATGGTATACTGCAAAGTGAGTTTCTTTGGTTAGGCAACCAGAGGTTAAATTCAAATTTTTCCAACTATCTAGCCAATTCAAAAAGTTATTCATAAAAACATATTTTTCATCATTTTCTGCCACAGTGAAAGGTGTTTCAAATACATTATTTTTATGAACCCCTTTAAAAATAGATTTCACATTTACAATTGACCACCATGTGTTTATTATTTTAATAAAGTTTCCAGATAATGCTTCAACAACATTATCATTAAAAATCTGCAA
This sequence comes from Stegodyphus dumicola, assembly GCF_044657685.1. Taxonomy (NCBI): domain Eukaryota; kingdom Metazoa; phylum Arthropoda; class Arachnida; order Araneae; family Eresidae; genus Stegodyphus; species Stegodyphus dumicola. Next base: position 190,474,531 of record NC_140776.1, on the reverse strand, counting down.
TGCAAGCTTTACACTTTGTTTTTCTAAGTTAGTTGGGTATAGAGCTTTTATTGTCAGACCATAAGCATACTTTAATAACTTACCAGTTTCAGATTCATGTAATTTTTTAATACAAGAAAAAGATGCAGTTTCAATATGTGAAGCATCATCAAAACTTGGGAAAAACATACTCTGATTATTATTTTTTTGATTTATCCAGTTATTTCTAATGCATTTTAAAATATGCACTGTATCAATAATAAAAAACATTGGCCTAGATTTGTCAACAGGGTTTTGATAAACAATACTAACTTTAGGTGGTTCGGAAAACAGAGACATAGCCTTTTTATTAATCGAATTATTGTCAGTGACAATAGCAATAATTTTAAACCCAATATTTTCTATCCCACAACAATTTTTTTAATATAAATATACAAATTATCCGCACTAAGTGTTTTCACCGGCAAAATATGTCCAACATCCTTATAAACAGATAATAGGCTGCGAATCATGAAAACATATGCACTAGACGCAGCATTTTTGCAATTATATGCCATTCCACACAAATTACCACCTTTATAATCAAATGCTTGATTTAGATGAATTTCATCAATCATTAAAATAACAAGCAGATCTTTTTCTGATAGTTCTTGAAATTTAAATTTTATGTAGCTTAGGAACTTTTGGTTGTATTGTTCATTTATTGGATATATATTAAAATCTGAAAAAATTTTCTGAATGGTCCGTGGATGAGGCATAATAATATTTTCTGAATTTCGAATAAAATTATATGCATGTGGTTAAATTGTGTGAAGTAAAGTGGAAAATATTGGAAAGTCTGCAGAATACCTATATTGTTGTTTTTCTGAATTCAAGTTTGATAGTTGCTCAACGAAAAAATTTATTTCATTGTTTTTATGTGGAATTTTTACTTTTAAAATTGTCATTAATTCATTTACAATTTGTAAATAATTTTGAATACTGTCTTCAGATGAATCATTTGAGGCAAATAGGTCTAATTTCTCTAAAATACTTAAAAGATCTTTAAGGTTGTTAATTTTTGATGGGATTACATATTGCTTCAGTGATTTAATAGGTATATTTCTAATTGCTACAGATATATTCAAATTACAATCAATAAATAATGATTTTAGAATTCTTGGATGATTGTCATTAGAAATATTAAGAATCATAGTATGTATAGGCCTGTGTATAACTATCCAGTTATCTGGTAAATTCACAGTATTAAAACAAATTTTTAGTTCATCTAAATTATAAAACATTTGTTTTCGTTCATACTCTTCCTTTTCAGCTAAGCTACAGGCTAAGGATTTTCGAGTGCATCTTGTTCTCTTTTGAGTCTTTTATGCTCTGGTGATTCCCTTGATGAAACACTGGAACTAAGATGACTCAGACCATCAGGAAACAGACTTGGAATTACACCATTCTTTAAACGAGGATATGACAATGGTATAATGATCTTATTTCCAGTTTTCTCATCAAAGAATTCAGTTTGCCTCAGAACATCCTCTTGCTTGAAGTGAAGTTCACACACCTTTTAATATGAAAAAGAACAAATAAATAAACATGCATCAATAGGTTAAACAATTATAAAATCTTAAGCATTCGCCATCCTTTAAATACATGCACAGTCTAATAAGGGTTTTAACGTATTTTTATTTAATCATGGCAAAGCACTCAAGAGCTATCTGCTTAAGGGAAGGGTTACCATTGTGGAAAACGTTCATCATTTAATTTCTTTAAAAATAATACAGGGCGATAATGTTTGGATGGTAACAATTTGAAGAGATATAGCCATTTAAAGTGAATAATGCAAAATCTTAAAACAAAACTATTAACTCTTTTGGGCTAAAAAGAGCCATGGATGCTGTCAAAAAGTTTTGAAAAGTGCAAATAATTAGCACATGTTTGTTGTCATATGTCAAATGCATATAACATAAGTAATATTTAATTGATACATCCTCAGGTAACATACAATTGCTCATGTATATATAATTGCTACATCCTAAATATTTCTTTCTTCAGTTATTTGAAAACAACACTTGGTTATGGAATTACATTCAAAATGGTGATAATACAATTATAAAAAGAATAAGATTAACCATCAGTTGATGGATAAGAATAAGATTAACCACATTCATTCGTACCATTCAAATATAAAGTTACTGGCTCTTTTTCTAAACATTTTTACAAATGATATATGACTAAATATAATGATAAATGATTTTTACAAATGATATTTCACAACCAGAAGTACAAATTTACTTGTGTGCCTATGAATGTTTATATTTAAGAGCATAAAACATCATTAGTCATTAAAAAAATTCATTTTTCTTGAATTATTGAAAACATGTATAAGTGCTAAAATATGATACACAAAGAAAAAAAACAAGAATTTGTATATTTAACAGTTTATTTGCAGTAATTAAATATTTTAGGCTATTCTTATGTAATTTTGGAGTGAAATATTCACATTCATCAATCGTGTTTGACATTATATTACTGTGGAAGGCTCACTAGATTGCTTATTTTCCATATAATTTTCTTAACTTTTTTCAAAAATTTTAAAAGTTATATAACTTATTAATACAATGAAACATTTTCATATTCCACTGCAACAAGTATAAATAAACAAAACCCCTTATATAAGTGTTTTTAGATAAGAAATTAATGTAAATTTCAAGCCCACAAGAACTTACTGCCAGTAGCAAGTGAACCACTGTAACAAGGTAGGTGTTATTGGCATAAGAAACTCGTACTTTTATAGATGTGTGTGTGCATGAAACAATTTAATAGGCTAATTAGAATTTATGCTAACATGTAGTGAAAACTAGTAAGCTTACAATCTTAGGCAATATTATTTGAACAAGACAGTTTAATTTAAACACCTTGTAACTTATTCCAGAAATTAAAATAATTACTGTCAAAACTAGTCCATTTATACGATTGTTTTCTTTTACATATATTTCATAATTTTTTTAAGGATTTTAGAATTAATAAAGTTTAGAACATTGCATAATTAGCATTAATTTCCTGTTCACATGAGTTACGAGCAAAATGCATTCTCAAATGCTCCTAGCATATAATAAAGGGGCATTGCATACATTCAGTTTTAAAAAGAAAAAAAATAAAAATAAAATAGGTGAAACGAGACTTATCTAAATCAAAAGAAATAGTATACCCAAACAGTTAAATACTTATATCTAAAACAACTTTAAATTAACGGCTTTAAAATTACGACTTGAAGCATTTTATATTTATCTACTTAAAGTTATAATATGAACTTTATAAGGTTGGTGGATTTTCTATTGACTAGTTATTGAGAAAAGGGTCCATTTTATAATCACTTTAAAATTCAGTATAAGCTCTGTATAACATAAATTCCTGAAAGATTAATCAATCCCAAATCAATGTGCGTGTTATAAAGATCCCGACGCCGAAAATATAAATTACTGAAAGAATTCATTAATAATACTCATTCATAATGGGATAAGAGAAATTTCTGCCTAGTAAATAAATATATAACTATGCTTGTATAGAAAGTAATTAAAACTTCGTTTTATTTTCTATGGTTGAATACAATGGAACTTTAGTAAATTATTTCCCTTGCATTGAGAATTTTTTGTTTTCGCATTTTCAAGTCATGTTTCTTTCAATGACATTAATCTTTCAGGAATTTTCTAATTTAAAAATGAAATGCATGCTTACCTTTGAATGTTTCGTAGGCTTGAATCCATCTTTTCGTTTGCAGTTCCAAATCCATTGTTTTCTCAGTTGTTCTTCCGTAGGAAAACTAAATACAGCCACCTTCGGGCCATTCTTATAATTTCCTTTGCATGTTGCAACACAGCATTTATGTGGCATAATTAAAAATAAATAAATTTAAATGAAAAATGTTCTATTAGAGCACACTACACTTTCAAACAACAGTCAGTTCACTACGCTACGACACCGAAGTATATTCTTTCATTCTTTGCCGCGAGGAAGATGGTAGGAATGACGACTTAGATGACGTCAGACCGTTCAAGCAACCCTAGAGGCTTGGCTTCGTATATAGGAGGTACTGTCCGTACACGGTCCTAAACAGGCTGAATGACGTCGTGGTTCGGATTCGTAAGTCTTCGAACTCTAAACCTAAAGTAGTTCATTACGACAGGTTAGCTCATTACTATGGCCATAGTACGTAATGTAAATAATTGTAAATAGTATAAGACCATGGTCCTTTTTGTTTTTAGATGTGTTTTTGATTTGATTTGTATTTAGTATTTGATTTGTATTTGATAGCATTTGATTTGTTTTATTTATTGTATTTATTGTTCATGTTGTTTAGTATTGTAATGTAATGCTTATTAATGCATTTATGCCACAGTTGTAAGTTTAGCTTCCTGTCCAGGGATTGTACTGCCCGGGACGTGCAGTCCTTGGGAAGGGGGCAGTCTTACGAATTTGGTATTTAAAAAGCTAATGTTAGTTCAATTATAAATTAAATGGTTTTATTTCCCGCGCAGTGCAGCGCGTGACGAATATTAAAAGAAAGCTAAGCCGGAAAAATTGAAAATACAAGAACACGTGCATTTAACATTAAATAAATAAATGTCTTTTTGATTTCGAGAAAGTACCAGAAAATTCTCGCACGCGATTTAAAAATCTTATAAAAGGAGGAAAACCTCTCAGTTCGTGGTAATTACTTAGCTTGTTGTTTAGAAAACTGCTCTTGTTGACTGTAGCGAATTCGCGGATTAGCTTTCTTTAGCTGTTTTGGAATTAAGTTCTATTGGACATTTGAGTAGTTAAAAGATAACTACTGTGAGATATTGTAATACTGCATGATAATTTGAGAAAATTTAAGCATTTTTGTTGTGATAATAATAAATTTTTGTTCATTTTTCATCGGACTTGTGCATTCATTTCATAACGTACCCGTACGCACGCAACAATAGGTTTTATATATGAAATAATCACAGACAAATATGATAGAAATTTTGTTCAAGCTTTAAAAATTCTTCCTATTTGAATGATGGTTTTCACTGCAAATGGGATTTGTTTAATTATGGAAAAGCACACGAAGGCTATCTGCCTAAGATGCCTTCGTGGACGACTTTCTAAGGGAAACTGGCTCGTATCCATGTTGCACATGGGGAAAAACAACCTTCTTGAGTTGGATAACAAAATGAGAAGTAAATCAACAAAACCTATTGATCAGTCATTAGATCGCTAGAATGTTGCACTCAAAATTTATCTTACGTGATTTGTTGCTGATAAATTTCTATAATGTTTGTAAATTTACTAATGAACGCAATTGGCTCAACAAAGTATTAATATCAATTGTCGCCCCACCGGTATAATGGTTAGCGTCGCTGACTGCCGTGCCGCAGGGCCCGGGCTCAAATCCCGGAGTACTCGTGAATGTTTGTAAATGTATAGTGTCCGTGCGGCATGGGGGCACTCGAAATATCCGGCGAGCCGAAAGTTCTCTCGAAAGGTTGTGGTAGGGAAAGAGGGGTGGGAGACCCTCGGACCTGTCCCCCCCAGGGTGCTCTTCATCAAAATTGGGGGCGAAACTGAGCTAAATCGCGCTATCACCTGTAAGGTGCTCATGGCTGTTGCCAACGACAAACGTAAAACTTGCCCTCATAACCACGAGGAATTTCGTTGGCTTAGACTGACTATAGGTGAGACAAGTTGGCATTAGTAACAACAAAATGAATATTTTATTTCGTTCCTGTTGGTGCTTCTGAGTCTGTTCCACTTCTTTCTAGGATCCTTATTAACTTCCAAGGCCATGATTTGCCTTCACATAAAGTGCCATAAAAAGAATTAAAAAAAAAAAAAAAAAACTAATGGCCAAGCTTGCAGTCTGCCTGCAGCACAGTCTAGCCATGATTTCCTCCAAGTGGTTCATAGTCCACAAGTCACTTGCCAGAATTTGTTAGATTCAAAGCCAAGGTAAATATTAAGAAATGTAATGCTGATTTTTCAGTTACTGATCTTACCTTACAAAGTGCCAATCTGTTCATAAAATTTCTCGAGTGGATGAGATCTTTTAAATCTGGTAATTCGACCAGAGTTGAATTCCTGGCGAATGGGTTGTATAATGTTTTCATAGTTTTCTCATGAGCCAGATTTCTTCAGAAAATGTGCCACTAAGGCATCGCTCCGTTTAGGCAGATAACTCTTACGTGGTGTGCTTTGATCTGCTAAGACTTTTAGACTGTTATTTTACTAACCAGCCTCAAAGAGAGAAAAATTCACAGAAATGGGCTGAAAGAAATAGTTTTACAGAACTTTGATTTTTTTAATATTGTTGTATGTTTGTAGGGTAACATAGCTTTACGAAAGATTTTATAAACAATTACATTAATTAATAGTATTATACCGTAGGTTGCTAGTGAGATTAAGAACATTCCGATTCCTCTTCTTTTCTTTTTATTCCAAAGGGCGTTAGCCCAGAAGGGGTATTAATTACGTTTTGGTATATTGCGTTGATTCACTATAAACGGGTAGTCACTTTTTAAATTGCTGCCACCAAACATTAGTATCATATTTAAAGAAATTAATTAATGAAGAATCTGCATCAATGTATATATGTTTCTCCCATTATGATGAAACAACGGTACATAGAGCCATCCAATTCTGAATAACGAACGTCTCCACTCGAATATGGGCATCTGGAAGCCCGAATTTTGAATTTGTTTTATTACCTATTTCATATTTTGTAAAGTATGAGTTTTTGATTGAGAAACTCAACAATTTCAAACCAAGCCATGGCAACACTGTACGTGGGGGGGGGGGGGTATCTCCAGCGCGGGAGACTGTGTATCGGAAATTTTAATGCTCTTTTAAATATTTTGCGATATTGCTGTTGAATTGAATTTTATGGTTTTAGAGTGGAGAACATGAAATTTAATAACTAAAGGTAATACACAAAAAGTTAACCCCCCCCCCTTTGGGCGTAATGTAAAATCTCAAAGCTTTCAGACTTTTACTTCTTTTTTAATTAATTTGTCACTTATTTATTTCTGTAACTTGTCGTATTTTACAGAGTTTGTGACACATTTGAGGTGATAAAAACTAGACATGCAAGAATTTTTGCATAATAATTATTATACTGTTTCCTCCGGAACAAAAATACAGTAGTCGCCGCTTTACGTGATTGCGGTTAATCTTATTCGGATATTGTTATCGAATTGTCGACGTCCTTTCCATTTTTATACGAAAACAGGTAACACACAATAAAAAACTACATCGCTTATTGTGATCAACAATTCTGTTAATGGGATCAAAACATCGATTTTTTAAACCGAATTAAACAAGTAACCAAATAAAAGTTAAAATCATGAAATAAATATAAAATACAGAAATTGCTAAATGACAAAGACATGTATCCAAATAGTGGATCTAAAGTGGGCTTAATAAAGATGAGTTGTTAGAATTTAACGCTAGGCCGGATTTTAATAGGGGGAGGGATTCTGAAAGGTTTCATATTTTAAATTATGTCCAAAGAGGTCTTTTTTAAATGTTTTGTGTGTTACCTTTATTTGTTAAATATCGTGTTCTTCGCACTCAAAACATAAAATTCAGTTCAAGAGCAATATCGCAAAATAATTATAAAATGAGCTTATCTTAAGAATTTCCTATACACGGCCTGGCGCGCTGGAGATAAAAGTTTTTTTTTTTTTTTTTTTTTGTGTGTGTGTGTGTGTGTGTGTACAACGTTGCCACTGGCCACTTTTTAAGCCCTTGAGTTTGTTAAAGTTTTACAAAATATGAAATCGATAATAAAACAAACTCCAAATTTGAGCTTCCAGATGCCCATATTCGCAGGAGGATTACGTTCTTCAAAATTGGATGGCTTCAGGTACCATTGTTTTATCACAATGCGAGAAACATACATACATTTATGCAGATTCTTCACTGTTTAATTTCTTTAAATATAATACAGAACGATAATATTTGGTGGCAAGAATTTGAAAAGTGAAACAACGCTTGTAGTGAATCAACGTATGTGTGTGTGATTAAGGCAAAGCCTCGAGGGCTATCTGCCTAAAAGGAGGGATGCCTTCGTGGAGGGTTTTCTAAGAGAAACTGGCTCGTATACACGTTACACATGGGGAAAACCACGAAAACGCCCATGCAGCCAGCCCGTTCGCGGGATTCGAACCTCGGACCGAACTACCAGTGTTCAGCGACTGTACCGCTCGGCCGCTGGTGGGCTGTAGTGAATCAACGAAAAATGCTAAAACTTATGGATGTCAGTGACGGTAACATCCATAAACATCATGAATATAAACAGTTCATAAAGGAACTTTAGCCTAACATTTTCAGACTAAAGACTTTTTGCTTATCGAAATGTTTCTAGTTATATTTAAGATAAATTTCCGTGGCTGTTTTGAAAAGCATTTTTTCTCATTCCTTTAATGTTATCAAAATGGTGGTGGACAAACGTGATCACAAACCAAGCATCCTCTACTGTAATGAACCTCTTTCATTCTGTTTTCGAATAACTTTCCCACATGAATGGTATGGGCAAAGGTTAAACCTTTATTTATTAGTTTTTTTTTCATTAGCTGAACACGCATCAAACAGAATGATACTAGATGCGCCATCATTCCTACGCCATGAACGACAGGGAATAGAGTTGGAAGTCGGTATTTTCGATGACTCCAGATCTAATTTCGTCTCCAAATACTAGTAATTTGTATTGTCTATATCTCCTCCGCCAAACCTGAAAGCAAAAATGAATAACGTTTTTTGCAGCTGCTCTCTGAAACAACTCGTGTTGGATCTTTTTCGTTGCGGCGCAAAATTAGGCGGCGTATCTTTTCTTAAGACTCCTAGCTAGAAATTATACTTTCGTCATCAGTTCATTTCGACTGTTGTCAGATTTTTCTAAATTTAAGAAACATATCTTGGGTTAGTTATTTCAGTTAAAAAAAAATCTGAAAGCTTTTTTATTTAACTGAAATTAAACAGATTTTATATTATGCTCAGGCGTTTTTTTAACGTTTTGTGTGTTACCTTTACTTATTTCAATAACACGTTCTTCATACTTAAAAGCACATAAAATTCAATTCAATAGCAATATCACAAAATATTTAAAAACAGCATATCTTTAGAATTTCCGATACACAGTCTCACGCGCTGGAGATAAAAATTTTTCCTTACAATGTTGCCATTACTCTCTTTGAAATCGTTGAGTTTCTTAATCAAAAACTCATAAATGCTTTACAAAATATGAAATAAATAATAAAACAAATTCGGGCTTCCAGATGCCAGTATTCGGGTGGAGACGTACGTTATTCAGAACTGGATGGCTCTAGGTACCGTTGTTTTATCACAGTGCGAGAAAAATACATACATTTACGCAGTTTCTTCATTATTTAATTTCTTTAAATATAATAAAGGGCTCTAATATTCGGTGGCAACAGTTTAAAAAGTGAATCAAGGCAAAATGCCAAACGAAATCAATAGCCCTTCTGTGCAAATCGCCGCTTTGGGCTTAAAAGAAATGAAAAACGAAAAAAAGGAACCTTTTATTAGATGTTTTCATGGTTCCCCCCAAGGAAGAAGGAAAAGGGAGGAAAATTCTACTAAAAGTTTTTTTTCTGCTCCTGAAGAAAAGAGACTTCAGTCTGAAAGCTCACAAAAATCAATGTCAAACTAAGGTTGCTTCTTTTGCTTAATTTTAAATGGTTTATTAAAATCCAAACCAAGCTGTTAGGTCATCTAATTCCTTATTTGGGGACATTTGTCTGTCGCGTGGAAATTTTTGTAATCTATTTTAATCGTATTTGACAACTTCACTTCAGTTTGAAAAAATAATTCTGTAATATTTGATCGTACTAACCGAACCATTGATCCCAGTAAGCAATGCATTTTTCTTATTTTCCTTTTTCAAACGAAGAGGCGGTTGGGATGACAGTATCCGAATGATGATATTACCCGCGATCACATGAAACGACGTTTACTATAATCGAAAACGTAATTACACTAATAAAACAGTTCGGGTCTTTCATGTACTTTTCGTACATTCAGCAGCTGTCAGTATTGTAATAGTAGCTATTAGTATTGTAATAGCTGTTAGTATTGCAATAGTAGCTATTTGTATTGTAATAGCTGTTAGTATTATAATAGCAGCGTCACAAAATTCTTGCCATTAGATATGCAAAGCTAGAGTTTTAAACATGCGTTTAAGAAATATAAAATTCTACAGTAGCGGTATGTGGAAAGCTTCGAAAACTGTACATAAATATCGTTTCGGCCCATACACGTGTGTTCGCTGGGCTGTATGTGGTCTGTAGATTGAGTATGGATGATCTAATGCCTCTTCTGTGACGTGCGGTGTGGTGGAGTATTATTTGTTATTTGGTCGAATAGGTTTCTGGCTTTTTCCATTCTTGTTTAAGGAAATGAGAATATAAAGATTTATCGCATCTCGCGTCCTTCCCCGTTGTGTGCATTTATGGTGTGAGTACAGTGTGGAAAATTCTTCGTTTGAATCCTGACAAGGACATTGCTTATATCTAATGTTTCCTGATCTTAAAAGGGTCTAATATCTGTCCATGGCATCCGAACTCAAATCTGGTGGACCTAGATTTTTTGGCCCTGTCAGCTCTAAAATATGTTGCCAGATGCCTCATTAACTTCTAACATCATCGGTTTCACCGACCCTAGATGGATGATAACGCCTCACCATTTGGTCAACTGGGTCTCGGGCTCTCCCCGGTTTGCCTATAAAGTTGGCGAAAATGTAAGAAATCATTTCATTCTCTGTGTTCGTGGCTTCATGGTAGTACATCCGGCTAGCAACCGGAAGATCCGCAATTGGAATCCCGACGAGGAGATTTCTAATTTTTCAAATTTCTTGCTGAGGAAAATAAACTCTAAAGGTGTAGGATTTTACGTTAAGCAACCAATTGTTATGATTTAAATTTTTCCGCATTCCTCGTCAGAATAAAAAGGAATTGTTTTATATTGAAGCCGAAGGTTTGAAAAGCTTCTGGGAGCCTCCGCGTTGCAGTTACGTACTGCCGCCAGCTCTGCCAAAATTTGATTGCGGCTTTAGCCATCGTGGTAGCCGACTTTTAAAATACGCGCCGTTCATTACCTGAGCTATCTTAAGCGTGTAGTCTCAGACTGCATTATGTAATTTTCAATTTAATGTTACGTTAAATACCGCAAGTAGCGGAGGTTCATATGTAGCACAAGTGGTGCTTTCTGTTGCTTTCGAGCGTTAAATAAGAATGTTATTTGAATCTTCTCAGGACTTTGTCTTTGCTTCATACTAAATAAACTTGCTTTTCAGTTTTAAAGCTTCTACATTCATTAGGCATTACTCTACAGTCTCCCCAACTAAGTTTAATTTAGTTTACGAGTATGCTGCAACCCTCCTGGCCGACAATAATCGGCCTCGTGGTTAACGCAGCACACCCGACGCAGACAAACAAACAAAAAAGATTAAAATATTAAAATATTTAATGTCCTATTCCTATGATAGTCTTGTTTTCATTCACAATCCTCATAATTTCTGTTGCCTAGCTATTCAAGAATTTTCTTTTTTCAATTACATTCTGTTCATTTATTTTTCCAAATCTCGTCCTCACACTCTCGGTCAGTTTACATTCTTCCACAAAATGAGCTACATTTCCGTACTTCCCACAAGCCAAGCATTGATCATTGCCCTGGAGATTAAAACGTTTTAAATAGGCCGGGAATCTACCATGATCCGTGATAACTTGAATAGTATCTATATTATTAAATAAATCCATTTTTCTTTTTTATGGTCAAAATCCTCAAGTAACCCTTATTTTTATTTGAACCATTCCATTCCCGAGCCCATTTCTCAATTATACTTGCTTTTATTTTTCTCAAGGTAATTCTTCTGGAATCATTAATAGCGTCATAAATATCACCCTCTCCCAGGGCTGCCTCTTTTTTACATATCCGCCCTCTCATTCCCGGTAACACCAATATGAGCCTTGACCCAAATGAAAATATGTACCATTTTTCTCTCTTATTTTGTTATAAATGTTTTTTATATGCAAAAGAAGTCTATTGCTTGTTTCCGGATTTGCCAAGCTTTGTAGGGTCGAGAGAGCATCAGAATAAATATGTATTGTAAAGTACTGTTTTAAGCTTTTATAACTCCACCGCAATGCCCAACTAAGTATTCACTCGTTCTGCCTAATATAGGCAAATGTGCGGTACTGTGTGCGACAGGCTCAACTTTATTTTAGGCAGGAAAAGGGAGTTCGCTATCCATGCTGTGCTTTAAGAGGACTCATACACCTTAAAACCCATAAGATCTTCGAATAGGTGACTGTTGCTAGAATTTAAATAACTTATTTATTTTAAAAGCAATTACTTCCAACTTTTTACAGCTGACTACATAATATAGCTGCTTTCTGAAATACTAATCAGAAAGTTTGTGTTGCCACAAATATTTTTCTTCTTTAATCCGCTTTGTGACAAAATGTTTCGTCAAGTTTCCACCTTGCGCGCACAGTTTAAAACAGTCTGTTGCATCATTTAATTCCATATTTAATATATAGCTTTTATAGCATTTGGAAACTACTCTGAACCTAAAATTCTAAGAATTTCATGTTAAATTTTTATTTTATTTGGAGTTCAGTTTATAAAATGAATTTTATTTAAAAACATCTGCAATGTTTTCGAGCATAAATTTTTTAATACTAAAATATTCATCACATTTTTGGTTCAGTTAGAAAATAGCGCTCATATAAAGAATTCCATTAAATTTCAAGTATATACCATTAGCTATTTTTAAAATATCATGCACGCAAGGTGGAAACATGACGAAAATTTTTGTCACAAAGAGGATTAAATAACAAAAATATTTGTGGCAACACAAACTTTCTGGTTACTAGTTTCTAAAGCAGCTACATTATGTAGTCAGCTGTAAAAAGTTGGAAGTAATTGCTTTTACAATAAATAGAATATCCCTATTCTTGCAACACTCACATATTCGAAGTTCATAAGAAGTTTAAGGTTTAGTTGTAGAACTGCATTATTATCATTTAAAATCAATGCAAAGCACTCGAGAGCTATCTACCTAAGAGAAGGGATTTCTTCCTTATTATTGTCGCAACTGGCAATCTATCGAGTTTCGTGAATTAGTTTTATAATAGACAATATCTTACAAACAGTGAAATAAGCAAAAAATAACATGAAAGAAACTCAAAATAAAAAAAAAAAAAAAAAAAAAAAAAAAAAAGTTTATAAAAACAAAATCTGAAATGTTTCAGATTTTAAATTACGTCCAAAAAGGCGTTTTTTAACATTTTGTGTGTTACCTTTCTTTATTAAATATCATGTTCCTCGCACTTAAACTATAAGATCCAGTGCAACAGCAATATCGCAAAATAGTTTTAAAACGAGCATATCTTTAGAATTTCCGATACAGAGACTCACGCGCTGGAGATAAAAATGTTTTTTCTGCACAACGTTGCTATTGCTCGCTTTGAAATCCTTGAGTTTGTTAAAAAATTCGTCAAAGTTTTAAAAAATAGGAAATCGATCATAAAATAAATTTCAAATTTCAAATTTGGTCTTCCACAAGCTCATATTCGTTGGAGGATTACGTTATTCAAAATTCGATGACTCTATGTACCGTTGTTTTATCACAATACGAGAAATATACATACATTTATGCAGATTTTTCATTATTTAATTTCTTCAAATATAATGCAGGACTCTAACATTTTGTGGCAACAGTTTGAAAAGTGAACCGACATTTATGAGTCCGACGGAAAATGCCAAAACGAAACTAATAGTCCTTCGGGATTCAAATCCCTTTGGACTAAAAATAAACATTCCGCGCACAATTTTACTCTGCAGAACAACTTTATAAAAAACATCAATAAAAATGTATTATACGTATATATAAAAAATGACAATGAAATATGCCAATCTCTTAAAAACACTGACATAGAAATACTATGAAAAATTGTTGAAACCCATATTTCTAAAAGAATGAAACTATTCAAAATGATGCGATTTCATCAAAAATCTATCAACAACAATAAGAAAGAAAATTGATGCCAAAATCACAATTTTAAAGATGTGAGAAGTGTACTCGGAAGCTTCATTTAAAAAAAATTTTTTAAATACAAAATATTATCATTTTTCCAAAATTCTTTTTGTAAAAGCAGTCGCAAGGATGAAAGTTTAACGTGTCCAAAAATCAAAGAAAAATAAACTGTACATTTTCAAACATAAACTTTTTTAGAAAAAATCCCGTTGAAAAGGTGTTAAGCTCACTTTGTTAAATAAATTCGTATTAAATGGATTTATTGAAACACGAAATTTATTTTAAGTTCGTAAAATAGCCTACGTTTCATGACGATGTGGAAATGGAGTGTGTAGAGTAAAATCTCGCTTTGCTATAGCCTATTATGTCTCAAAATGACGCGATTTCGTCACAAAACATAAAATAAAAAAATTCGAATCCGAATTTCGAAAAAAATCGCTTCGAGGTGCACTGGTTTCTTGTCTAGATGCACCTATGTGCCAAATTTCGTAGCAGTGGGTCTATTAGCTTACGCGCAACGCGAACGAAAGACACACACACAGACAGACAGACTCTTTCTTTAATTATACAGCCCACCAGCGGCTGAGCGGTAAAGTCGCTGAACACTGGTAGTTCGGTCCGAGGTTCGAATCCCGCGAACGGGCTGGCTGCACGGGCGTTTTCGTGGTTTTCCCCGTGTGTAACGTGTATACGAGCCAGTTTCCCTTAGTAAGTCCTCCACGAAGACATCCCTCCCCTTAGGCAGATAGCCCTCGAGGCTTTGCCATAATCACACACACACACCTTGACTTTCTTTAATTATACGTAGAGAAGAGAAGATGGCGCTACCTCTTTTCCATACATACATTTTATTTTGTTTGTTTCATGCTTATCGTTTCTTTCACATGCAATTTTTCCGTTGAATTTGGCAAGAGTTTTTAAAATGCCCTCTTCGAAAATTTGTTGACAATTTACTTTCAAATAAATTTCACGTTTGCGTTACAAAGAAGAAGCAAATGAACTAACTATTGTCTCAATCGCCAGCAGTATTTAATTTACCTCTCTTAAATTCGTTATCTCTGTTTTTTACTTCTTTGTAACGAATTAAGTTGCAATCGAAACTACGTACGAAGTAAGTTGTAGGTAAATCGAACGAAGTAAGTTACATTTTGGTAAGAAGTGTTGCAATCGTGAAAATTTTTGGGTATCCTATTTCAATGCAAATACCCATATTGACTACTATCGGATACAATTAACGATGTTTTTGCCTGACATCTGTAGGTGAGAACAGAATAAAGGACTCTTTTTCCCAAAACGGGTTACAAAAAGGATTCAGGACAGATTTTCTTTTTTGTGACGTCTGGACCGAACGTACGTACGCGCGTATGTATGTGGTATGTATGTAGGTCGCATAAATCAAAAACGAGTAGACTCAAAAACGTTGAAATTTTACATATGATATAACATGTAGTTGTGCACCTACCTTTTTGGTTGCACCAAAAGTAAATAAATATGCAGATATACCCACTTTGTTACTCGGCTGCGTGAGCTCAGTTTTTTTTTTTTTTTTTTAATTATTTTTATACGTTGGTAAATTTTGCATGTTTTGCTTTAAAAATGAATGAATTATGTTGTTCTTATCTTCCAGTTAAAGTTCTTATGCCTTTAGTTAATCTGCATGCAATAGTTGTAGAATTACTAGAAATTTAAAAGTTTTTTTAAGTGCGGCTACGCCTAATTTTTTTCCTATAGCTGCCATATTTGTTTACATTTGAAACTTGCAAAATAGTGAATTCAGTTTCTGCACCTTTAGTGTCTTTTTCCTGTGTGGGATCCAAAGTAAACTCAGTTTTGTGCACCGAAAAATCTGCCTTCTTGCTCGCTGGCTTAACTGCTTGTTTTTGCGTAGAAACAATAATTTTTAATTGTAAAAATTGTTTTAATTGTATTTGGTGTTTTAAGTTTCTCTATATTTTTCAGTTTTTAATAAAGATATTTTGTGGTTTTATGTATTTTTGTCTTGTCGCGAAGTGAGAACTGAATTAATTGAATGAGAAATCTATCTCTAATGAGATTCGAGGAAATAAGTTTCAATGATATGCAGAATAAAATATGCGTATAATTTAATATTCCGCTCAAGGAAGTCCACATGATTTCCTTGCGCGGAATCAAATAAACCAAGTCATGTGCACTTCAGACTTTTTAATGCTGTGCTTACAACAAATTGTTTGTAAATATAGAGTTTGACAACTAAATATAACAGTACAAAATCGTGTGTGTTTCATTCACTATAGGAGCGAAGTTCTTGATATAATCCATATCTATAACATTTAGGAGCTCACTATCAGTTATATTAACATCGATTAATTGATATTATATATCTCAAGTTTCATAAGCGATAAAAATAATTGATAATTCTCCCTGAATAAAACAAAAGTCGGCTGCGTTTTCTTCCGATCTAGTTCCTTTCAATTTCGTAGAATTAATAACTAAATTACGTTTTTAAAGGTTCTTGTAACGAGCAAACTTTTTGTTTACGTTTGAACGTAAAGAGCTCTTTGTCCCCGCTAAGGTCTTTGAAATATTAAACTGTAATCTGTTAGCTAAAAGTTGATTACGTTCGATTAGTAATTTACTTAATTAAGTGATTAGACGGAAATTATAATTATTTAATCGTTTATGTTTAAACATTAAAAAAGTCGCACGACATATTGTTTTTACTTATTACGTGCTCCGCCCTTAGTCACTACACGAAAAGGGAGGGATGCCCCGTGGAGGTCTTTTTAAGGGAAACTGGCTCGTATCCACGTTGCACATGAGGAAAACCACGAAAACGCTCATGCAGCTAGCCCGTTCGCCGGGACTCGAACCCCGGAACGAACTACCAGTGTTCAGCGGCTTTTACCGCTCGGCCGCTGGTGGCGCTGGACGACACATTAAGTAGCAAGTTTTCTGTTTATGCTTCAACCTAAGACACAGAGAAGTCTTTCTGCTCGCAGGGTGTTGACTTTGATTAATGTATTGAGATTACGGTAAAGCACACTAGGGCTATCTGCCTAAGGGAAGGGGTGCCTTCGTGGAGGACTTTTGAAGGGAAACTGGCTCGTATACACGTTTACACATGGGGAAAACCACGAGAACGCCCATGCAGCGAGCGAATTCAAACCTCGCCCGTTCGCAGGATTCGAACCTCGCTCGAACTGCCAGTGTTCAGCGACTTTTATCGCTTGGCCGCTAGTGGGCCTCTGCCTGCAGGTCGAAAGATCAAGCTTAGAGAGAACAAAGGGAAATGGAAAAGGGAAATTTTGTGTGAGAGAAAGCTAATTGCGCAGCATTTTAATACGAAATTTTGTAAAAACCAGATAAAAATACTGCGTTAAAAAAAGCCTAAAGACTTCCTTGCCAATTGTGCACAAGATGCCGTTAACTAGAAATAAACCATTTGCCTAGTTAACCTTTAATTAAGTGGTTAATTAGCAGTTGAAAATAATTCTTTGAAATGTTCGACTGCAATGTATTAATTCCTTCTCATTCAAGGCGATTACGTTTAATTAACAATTCACTAGATTTGTTGGGAATTAACAGAAATCTTTCGAAAACTAGATCATTTAGGATACGGTTTATACGCTTTCGCTATAAAGAATCAAATTGGAAAAAAGTTAAAAAATCGCGAAGTCTCTCTCTCTTCTGTGTTATAACGGCAAAAAATATCTTTTACTTATATGTGCTATGAAAGAAGTGTGTTGCTCAATACAGCGTAAATTGATGGTTTTAAATTCATTTTATCTGGGAAGTATCATTTAACTTTTATAGTGAGTGTTATTTTTTATCCTATGAGTATCATCCATAAGCAAGGTTTCTTTCTAGCAAGCTGTAAAAAAGTCGATTGCAAAATTTCTGTTTCATATTTTTAACGGCCTACCTTCAAAGTGAAAATCTGATCTTTTGCTTTTGTTTATTATTTGAAAGAAAACTACTAATTAGTAGTAAAATTTTCAAATAATAATTGTAAGGAAAAAAAAATAAAATAAATATAAATTTAAAAAAAAATCTGAAAGCTTTCATATTTTACATTAAGCCCAAAGGGGCGCTTTTTTAACGTTTTGTATCTTACCTTTATTTATTAAATATCATGTTCTTCGCACTTAAACCATAAAATTCAGTTCAACAGCAATATGGCCCACCAGCGGCTGAGCGGTAAAGTCGCTGAACACTGGTAGTTCGGTCCGAGGTTCGAATCCCGCGAACGGGCTGGCTGCATGGGTGTTTTCGTGGTTTTCCCCATGTGTAATTAAATACGCCACCACACCACTATCAACAGCAATATTGCACAATAATTTTAAAGTGAGCATAGCTTTAGAATTTCCAATACACAGTCTCGGCTGTGGAGATAAAAATGATTTTTTCGTACAGTCGGAGTTTGTTAATCAAAAATTTGTTAAAAGTTTTACAAAATATAACATCGATAATAAAACAAGTTCCAAATTTGGCCTTCCAAATGTCCATATTCGGGTGGAAATGTTCAATATTCAAAGCTTGATGACTCTAGGTACCGATGTTTATCACAATGCGAAAAACATACATAACATTCATGCAGATTCTTCATTATTTAATTTCTTCAAATATAACACAGGGCTCGCCGCCCACTCGGTATAGTGCTCAGGGAAGCTGACTGCGATGCCGAAGGGCCTGTGTTCGAATCCCGGAGAAGGCATGGTTGTAACTGTCCGTCCCTTCATAGGAAAGGCGATGGTGGCCCACCTATTAGGTGCCTCCATAATAAAGAGACCACCATATCCGGCCTTGTATAGATTAATGGACTGGGTTACATTTGTAATTGTTCACAATCTGTCATTTGGAAAAAATAAATAAATAGAAGTAAATAACACAGGGCTCTAATATTTGGTGGCAACAATTTGAATAGTGAGCCAACGCAAAATGCCAAAACGATATTAATAATCCTTCTGGGCAAATTGCCCCTTTGGACGAATGAAAACACAATTTATTACAATGATGGGAACGAAAAGCGGAATATTGGGACATTCATTTATGCAGAAATGCTTTATTAATGTCGCTTTTAAATTGGATGATTTTGTAGAGTAAACCAGTAAGCCAAATTTTGTCAAACGCCTTTCTCGAAGTCCAGGAAGCAAGCAACGAAACAGAATTTATAATTAAAAGCTGCAATTTTTTCTACTAAACTTGAGAATTAGTTGTTGAATGTCCTTGACGAAAGCCGAATTGATTATTCTGAATGTTTGGAGTGGAATCTGACCTTTGTGTTTTCACTCCTCTCATTTTAAACAAAGTTGCTGCCGTGGACAATTTTTCACCAAATATAAACAAATCTTTCACTCCCTTTTCCGATGATTCACTCTTCCCGCCCATTTTTGTTTTGCGAGTAGTTCGTTTTATGATACTGGAATACTTGGGGGAAAAAAAAAAAAAAAAAAAAAACCTTCGAAATGTATCTGTTGACCTTTAATGCAGGAAGTAACTGCTGATTTTACCTTCCTTCATTTTCTTCCCTCATTGCTTTTGAAGCTGCTTCCCCCCATTCTTCTCAACCCTGCGTTTCGTCCATGGAGGTAGGAAGTAAGGATGTAAATATTTTGTAATTACGTCGTAAATATACATATAAATGTATATATTTTCTTTTTCTACAACACTTCAGAGTCCTAAGTATGTGAAAACAACATATTTTTAAACAACATTTCATTCTGAACGGAATTAAATGCTATACATTTCACAGGACAGTTTTCTCAGAATGGTTTAATTTGAATGAAATATTTTCACAAGTTTTCGTTAATTACATTAAAAAAAATTAAAGTAATTCGATTTTATTCGGTTAAGGTACAAAAATTAAGATCAAAGTTTATTGTATTATTAATATTAAAATTATGCATTATTTCTTTTCTATTTATAGAGCTTCTTCCTAAAATACTTTCTTAAATATGACATGATTTTTGGGCTTCTGAGGCATCTTTTAAATCGAAAAATGTAAGTCAATTTATAATTAATCCTCTATTCGGTTCATTTTAAATTAGAGAATTAAATAGGTATTAAATAGTACTTGACTTTCTCTGAACATTTCTGAAAGGGAATAAAATAAGTTTTTTATTTATTTATTTTTTTTTTATTATTTTTATTTTTTAAGTATTATTTAAAACTTGTAACTGAGTTATAAAATGTAAAGGGAATAATTCTTTTAATTATACTTATCAGATTTTTTTTTTAACCCTTCGTTTCAACAATACATATTCCAAAACTCTTTATTACGTTCTTAAGTGCGCATCTCATAGCATTTGCTTTACAAAACCTTTTAACAGATTGCATTCCAATACGAACAATTCTTGCTTAAATAGTTTTATAACGTATTTGTCAACAGGATTTCAATTTATGTTTACAAGTCAATATTAAGGTTATTATATACTTAGATAACATTTATAATCATTATAAATTAGATACATTTAATAATTAGATTTCTTCGCATTACTTTCACAGTTGTTTATAAGTGAATAAATTCATTTCAAATACATTTATAAATAATTTAATGAATATTTAAGTATTTTGTCAAAGCTTTTTGCAAGCACATGCATAAATACCCATACGTATTTCCTATTTTTCATTTCCGGCATGTGGAAATCTTTAATTTCTGTGCATTCACTATATTTTTCGTGTAAAGTAATTTACACTAAGTTAGCATACACCCGAAAGTTTTACATAAAAAATATATATGAATATAATTTGAATGAAAATTATAAGTATTATTTTTAATACCCACTCAAAGGTCAGTTTTTCTTCAAAATTCCTCCACGATTGCATCTCTCTCTTTAGGCAGATAGCCCTTGCATGCGTTACTCTATTTAATAAAAACTTAATCTGACCTATGTGCCTAATTACAAATATTTTAACATACATAATTTTATATTTATAAAACGTGTAAGCCCAAAGTGATTATTTTTCAGATATATAAAATTAAAACGATGGGTTTAAAATGAGCAGCAGTAAAGCCTTTCCTCTAAAAAATTTTAAAAGGTACATGTTACAATAATATATGGATGTGAAAAAAATTTGTTTTATTTAAAACATTTTGACGTTTGGAAAATAAAATAAAAGTAGCGAATACTCTATCAAGGGTATCGAAAGACGTATACAATTTTAAATGTACCGTAAGGTATTTTTCATTCTTTAAGCATAACATTTTTCTTAAAATATATATTTTTGTAGTGCAACAGCTTATAATTTTATAAAACAAATTCATAATCAAAATGGCTGTTGTTAGTTATCGGAAAATAACCAAGATGTGATTTTTGCGTAAATGTCACTAAACTATACAAATTGCTATTATCCATCACACTATGAATGTTTCTTTCATGCGAAAGTGTCCCTTTTTCGATTTCTATGGAACTGTCGTGTGTCGAAATACTATCAGAATCTTGTCAAGCGAGCTTCTGAATGTAAACAAAGAACACCCCAGCTGGTGACCCAAGCTTCAAAGCAGTGCTTCACTTTTAGCGCGGGTTGGCCCCTCCTCCCTTTCCTACCTCCATGGTTTCGTCGCCTTTTGGATTACCCATGCAGATGAAACTTTTAAGTAACGTAACAAGTTAATTATATCCAGGCATCGGGTTTAAAAAAAAAAAAAAAAAAAAAAAAAATCTGAAATTTTTCAGATTTTAAATTACGTCCAAAGGGGCGTTTTTTTAACGTTTTGAGTGTTACTTTTATTTATTAAATATCGTGTTCTTCCCACTTAAACCATAAAATTCATTTCAACAGCGATATCGCAAAATAATTTTAAAATCAGCATATCTTTAGAATTTCCGATACACAGTCTCGCGCGCTGGAGATAAAAATGTCCTTTTTTTTTCTTCTACAGTGTTGTCATTGCTCGCTTAGAAATCGTTGAGTTCGTTAATCAAAAATTCTTTAATGTCTGACACAATATGAAATAGATAATATAAAAAATTACAAATTAGGGCTTCCAGATGCCAGTATTCACTGGAGGATTACGTCATTCAAAATTGAATGGTTCTAGGTACCGTTGTTTTATCACAATGCGAGAAACGTGCACACATTTATGTAGATTCTTCATTATTTAACTGAAAGCTTTCAGATTTTATATTACGCCCAAAGGGAGTTTTTAAAGTTTTGTGTTACCCTTATTTATTAAATATCCTGTTCTTCGCACTTAAACCATAAAATTGAATTTAACAGCAGTATCGCAAAATATTTAAAAGAGCATATCTTTAGAATTTCCACAACACAATCTCACGCGCAGGAGGTTTTTTTTTTTTTTTTTTTTTTTTTTTGTTGCCATTGCTCTCTTTGAAATCGTTGAGTTTCCTAATCAAAAACTCTCATAGATAATAAAGCAAATTCCATATTCACAATTTGGGCCTCCAGTTGCCTATATTCGGATGGAGACGTGCGTTATTCAAAATTGGATGGCTCTACGTACCGTTGTTTTATCTCAATGCGAGAAACAAGCATACAGATTCTTCACTATTTAATTTCTTTAAATATAATACAGGGCTGTAATATTTGGTGGCAACAATTTAAAAAGTGATTCGCCATTTATAGTGAATCAACGCAAAATAACAAAACAAAATTAACAGCCTTTCTTGGCTAACCCCTTTGGGCTAAAATTGTGTTTATCTCTAGGAATAAGCGCGTTTGAATAGAGGAAGTTAAAAAAAAAAATTCAAAAGGTTCAGATTTTAATGATTGCGCAAATGGACTATTTTACAGTTTAATATTTTTTAGTAGTAATAATTATCGATCGAGATGTCCCAGACAGAAATACAAAACATTTGATAAGAAATTAGATGGATATGCATTTAGACTAACATGGGAATGATATGTATCTTCTCTACATTAAAAAAGTTATAAGATGTGTAAAGCAATTCTATAAAAATACTGAATGTTTTTAATTAGATATATCGTAAACGAAATGCTTATTTTTTTAAATCAGTCGAGTTAAAAAGGGAGGGAAGTAACATTTGTCTTAAACAGTTTAGTTTGTTCATGAAATAACAGATACTAGATTAAATCTGAAATAACAATGTCACGTTTGCGAACGGGAACAGACTTGAAACAAATAGAAACGACGCAAAATCTCTTTTCGAGACCAATAGCCGTTTTAAGTAAAAAAAGAGAAAGGTAGTGGGCACAGGACATTTAGTAATTAAAAATTCAACTACTATTTTTTAAAAAATGTTTTTTGTAGGTAATACTGTACTATATCTTTTACGATGGATGAAATTAAATAAAACTAATAAAGGAATTAGTTATTTTGTATATTTAAATATTTTGTTATTTTAATTATCTTATCGTTTGAAAAATTAAAGTTAAAAATATCTTGGAACAATGCGGTAATAGATATGATAAAGAACCAATTCTGATAGGCTTTTCTTGTAAAACAGCTGGAAGAATTTTAAGCTTTTGAAAATATAAGGTTCTCGTTTTTCTTTGTTAAAATGGGTCGAAAAAATTCTGAGATATTTTTTTGACGAGAGAAAATTTACAACTTGCTTTTAGAATCATGGAAAATTAAAGAGAATAATAAGTGTAGTAGCACGCATGAAATCTACTATTCAGAATATTATTTCGAAATACCGCAGAAAAAATTTGTTTAAAAACAAATTGCGAACAAAGCGTCCAAGGCATTTCACTAGCCCCATGGGAGATGGAATCATTAAAAATAATATTAGTAATCTTTTAAAACGATAGCAGTTAACCTGAACGAATATTTAGAAAATCTGCTAATTTAGAAACATTTGGGCATATTTTAAGAAAAAATAATTTTCATGACCCAAATAGTTTGAAATAAACCATTTCTCGTTGAAGCGAATTGAAAAGCAAATTTGCACTTCGTTAAGATTTGTTTTAAAAACCTTCAAGGTTCTTCGTATTCACTCAGATTGTAGGATTTTATGTTAAAATTAACCAGTTACGATTTGAAATTTTACTATTAATCTTCATCAAAATGAAACTTAGTTAATGATTATTTAAGTCGATGGTTTGAATGTTTCAGAATTAGAGCTCGCTTACAGTTACGTATTATTGCCAGCTCTGCCAGAATTTATTCCGGCTTTAGACATTTTGGTAGCCGACTTTTGAAAGCGCGCCGTTATTTATTCAAGTAAATTATTTTGTGTGTAGTATCCATGGAGGTACTTCCTACCTCCATGGTAGTATCAGCCTTCGTTACTTGAATTTAAACGCTCAGTTCTATGTTATTTTAAGTACCGTAAGTGGTAGAGTTTTATCTGTAGCCCAAGCAGTGCCTCCTGTTAATTTCAACAGTTCAATAAAAAAGTTATTTTAACATTAAAAAATATTCTGTCATTTAAATTCAAGCTGGAGCGGTAACTTATTGTCAATATAATAGGATCTGGGATAGGACACTGCGTTAAGTGCTTAAAAGCTTAACGCAGTGTCCGTTTTCTTACAAGTTTGTTATTGTCTTACGAGTTAAGCATTGAATAACCATTGAGTTGACATAAGCTTCTATATAAGTAAAACCCTATGATATATGTAGGTGAAAATGAATTCAGCATTTTTGGGAGTGATAGAAATCGAATGGTGTTAGGTATGGAGAAAAACCCCATATTGAACTTCAAATGAAAATGTTAGGTTTATAAGGTATTTCTCCTGCCTTCCTAGCGTGCCTTCGTGGTGTAGTGGTTCTGCACGCTGGGCCGGTATTCCAGAGGTCCGTGGTTCGATTCCCGGCGAAAGCGATTGCTCATTTTTCATCTCTCTGGCTTTTCCAATTAACCTAATGTCTCTACAGTGGCGCCCGAACTAAAAGGGTGTTGGATGATGATTCTCCTCACCCAGGATTTGGCGATTGGGTCCCCTAAAAGCCCCATTTGCCCTTTAAAAGGGGGAGTATATAAGGTATTTCTCCCGCCTTCCTAGCATGCCTTCGTGGTGTAGCGGTTCTGCACGCTGGGCCGGTATTTCAGAGGTCCGTGGTTCGATTCCCGGCGAAGGCGGTTGCAAATTTTTCATTTCTCCGGCTTTTCCAAAACTACTTAATGTCTCTACAGTGGCGCCCGAACTAAAAGGGTATTAGATGATGATTCTGCTCACCCAGGATTTGGCTATTGGGTCCCCTAAAACCAAAGAATCTCTAAGGAGAAGAATGGAAGCTTCCATAGACGCAATGTAAACCTGATTCGCCTCTGCGCCGCTGTACCGAAGAGCCACGGCTATGCAGTGAAACACCAGCGCAGGGTGGAATTTAAACAGCGCAGTTCGAGGAGATAGTAAATTTTTTACTTTGAAATAACTCAAAATTTTAACAGAACTATTTAAGTGTAATTGAACTATTTTATTCAACGCCATGAACTCATGAACTGTAACCGAACTATTTTATTTAAACGCGATCTCGTGGCGATATGAAAAAACGTCAGTCGACCTCCAGCCGCCATGATGATAGTTTACTATGTTATGTTATTCAAATGTTTGATGTTCCATTTGGTATATGTTTCATTTTTATGTATATTTCTTTTGTTTGTAACCGTTCCTGTGTGCTCTGTTAATAAATCCTTTTAAAGCTAGCCGGCATTAGCGTCTATTGAGGAACGGCTACATAACATTGGCGCCCAACGTGGAGCCAAATGCATAACGGGCACCTGTAATTTCAGATTACATTTTTAAATTTTTAGGTATATTCGCTGCGTAACGCTCTGTAGAGTTGTTAGGATTTTTGAAGAAGGATACATATGAAAAATAAGCTGTGCCCTCTCCCGGAGACGTAGCTAGGGTTTTGAGCGCTCGGGGACATCTGAAGATTTTGCGCTTCTTTCTATGTGCAAGAATGGAAAATATTTCATTCTAAAATTTGGTAATATCAATTTGTCGCCCCCTGGTTGCTGCGTCCGGTGGCAGTTGTCCTTCCTTGCCCCATCCTAGCTACGCACTGCCGTCGCCGGGATTCGAACCTGAACCTCTAGATTACGCACTCAGTAATCTAGAACCTCTAGGCCTGTAATCTAGACGTCTACGTAAACTTCATACTACAAAAGGAAAAAAGAAAATTTGACATTGTATGTTAATTCGCACAAGACACAAAATGCGTTCTAAACCAGTGTTTCTCAAACGCTGGTCCGCAAGAAATATTTGCTGTCCGCGAAATATCCAGCTGTCTGTCCAAAAATTGTGCCAATGGGTCGAACTATTAAACTTACCTGTCCGCGAGAACGTACCGAAATGTTCTTCCGGTCCTTGGAGTAAATCCAGTTGAGAAACACTGTTCTAAACTACATGTAGATATTATTTTTATTATCTTACTTCTGCAAATAAATCTTTCCTTTTATGTAAATTAGGTTCAGAAATTCGATGAATTTCAACAGGCTGGTCTATTTAACATGAAATTATTAACTTTAAACAGATTTTATTCAGCGAAATTTTCGGTAAAAATTTGCATTAAGTTCATGTTTATTATATTCATACAAGTGTTTGTGGCTGTAATATCCCTTAAAATTCGTAGCTTTACTTCTTGAAAATCGTTAATTCCTCTTTTTAATTCAGATGTTTTTTCATTAAATTCGCATTTAAGAAAAGTTAATTTTTTAAAAGAAGAACTCGGTCGATCTCTAATGATTAATGATAGAAAGTTAAACTGTAATCATATAACTGAAAACTATTACCGAAAAAAAAAAAAAAATTATCTCCAGCGCAACGAGATTGTCTATCAGAAATTCCAAAGAATTGCTCTTTTAAACATTTTGTGATACTGCTATACTGAATTGATTTTTATGGTTTAAGTAAGAAGAACATGATATTTAATAAAGAGGTAATAAAGGTAATGCCAAAAACGTTAAGAAACGTCCCTCTGGGCGTAATATAAAATCTGAAAACTTTTCAGATTTGTTTTTATTTGAGGCCAAAGGGCATTAGCCCAGAAGGGCTATTAACTTCGTTTGGCATTTCACGTCGAAAACTTTAAATGTCCGTTTGACTTTTCAAGTTATTGGCACAAAATGTTATCGCCCTGTGTTACATTTAAATAAATTATATAATGAAGAATTTACATAAATGTATGTATGTTTCTTGCACTGTCTTAAAACAACGGTACCTAGAGCCATCCAATTTTGAATAACGTAATCCTCCACCGAATATGGGCATCTAGAAGCCCTAATTTGGGATTTAGAATTCATTTTATTATCGATTTCATATTTTGTAAAACTTTAACGAATTTTTGATTAATAACTGAACGATTTCAAAGCGAGCAATGGCAACACTATACGGAGGGGGGAAGCATTTTTATCTCCAGCGCGCGAGACTGTGTATGGGAAATTCTAAAGATATGCTCATTTTAAAATTATTTTGCTATATTGCTGTTGAAACGAATTTTATGGTTTGAGTGCGAAGAACATGATATTTAATAAATAACGGTGACAAACAAAACTTTAATAAATAAAAAAAAAAAAAAAAAAAAAAAAAAAACTTAGGGCGTAATGTAAAATATAAAGGCTTTTAGATTTTTAATTAAAAAAAATTTTTTTTCCAAAAATATTTTTGTTTGCCTGATTCCTAGAAATCAAATCAGGAGTAATAATCAGTACTTGAAACAGTACTTGAAAATAATCAGTACTTGAAGCAGTACTTGAAAATGCTGTTTTCCTTTTACGAAATCATTTATATTTAGCGTATCTAAAAACAATAAATTTAATTTAAAAAGTTAAAATATTATTGATGCTATAAATTTTCAAATAGTTTTCTAAGGTAAGCTTCGTTAAAAAGTATGATGTCAAGCAGAATGTAATTGTTTAGTTCTTTAAAATAACCGCACTTCGAGTTATTCAATCTCAAGAACTAATAACTTTAGAAAATATTTTAGGAATATAATGATAACAAATTGCCATTTCCTTTATCAGGCTGGTGTGGAAAACAAAAAAAGTTCTAGAAATACAATTTCGTAACAAGTTGTGTATATTCAGAGGCTTTATTCTCACGTCAGTGTATGAGGCATAACTGCTTTTGATGCAGTAAAACATGTTAGAGTATTAATAATAAAATACTGTGTAAGAATTTTTTGCAAGCCCTTTTTTATTCCGTAAGAAAGAGAAACTGTAATAAAAAACCTAAAAGATCTCAGACTTTACATTGCGGGCAAACGGCCTTTTTTAACGTTTTGTGTGTTACATTTATTTATTAAATATCATGTTCTTCGCACTCAAACGATAAAATTCAATTCAACGGCAATATCGCAAAATAATTTTTTAAAATGAGCCTGTCTTTAGATTTGCGATACACAGTCTCGCGCGCTGGAGACAATTAATCCATAGGGGCCAATTTATTCCCTGAAGGACTATTGTTTGCGTTTTGCGATTTTACGTTAGTTCACTATAAATGTCCGTTTCACTTTTCAAACTGTTGCCACTAAATGTTAAAGTCCTGCATTATATTTGAATAAATTAAATAATGAAAATTCTGCATAAATGTATGTATATTTCTCGCGTTGTGATAAAAGAACAGTACATAGAACCATCGGATTTTGAATGATGTAATCCTCCTACGAATATGGGCATGTGGTAGCCCAAATTTTAAATTTGTTTTATTACCGATTTCATATTTTGCAAAATTTTAACGAATTTTTGATTAACAAACTCAAGGGTTTCAAAGCGAGCCATGGCAACGTTCTACAGAAAAAAACATTTTTATCTCCAGCACGTGAGACTGTGTATCGGAAATTCTAAAGATAGGCTCAATTTAAAATTATTTTGCGATATTGCTCTTGTGCTGAATTTTATGGTTTAAATGCAAAGAACGTGATATTGAATAAATAAAGGTAATAGATAAAATGTTAAAAAAGGCCCCTTTGGACATAATTTAAAATCTGAAGCCTTTTAGATTTTTTTTTTCCTTCCCCGTACATTGTTACCCTTACTTTGAAGTCGTTGAGTTTATTAATCAAAAATTCGTTAAAATGTTAGAAAATATGAAATCCATAATAAAACAAATTCCAAGTTTAGGCCTTTCAGATGCCCATATTCGTAGTAGGATGACGTCATTCAAAATTGTATGGCTCTAGATACCGTTGTTTTATAACAATGCGAGAAAGACATATACATTTATGCAGATTCTTCATTATTTAACTTCTTTAAATTTAACACAGGGTCATAATATTTGGCAAGAATTTGAAAAGTAAAACGGACTTTTAAAGTTTTCGACGCAAAATGGCAAAACAAAATTAAC
The DNA here is from genome assembly GCF_044657685.1 of Stegodyphus dumicola. NCBI lineage: Eukaryota > Metazoa > Arthropoda > Arachnida > Araneae > Eresidae > Stegodyphus > Stegodyphus dumicola. Next base: position 190,445,286 of record NC_140776.1, on the reverse strand, counting down.
GCCCTTTGGGCTAAAAATTCAATTAATTCGGCACCTCTCAAAAATGCATCTGTTATGGATGATATTAAATGAATTTGACGAGAATTATCTTCAGTACCACACTGAAGTGTAGTAATATTCAGACAAATTTCTTAACCTGCAGGATTAGTTAAAATTGCTCCATTTAAGACTTCTTGACCGAAAGGGAATAACCGAGAGGGATAAAAGTAAAGGGGACAAAATGACTCCCGTCCGCCATTCTAGGAATACATGCCATTATTTCAAAAACTAACAAACCTAGAATGCTGAAATTTGTTTTACAAATATTTGTTATATATTTAGGAAAAGTAAAAAAATTCCAAATGATTTCTTCCAATAAAGCAAATGTAATCAACGGTAAAAAATGTTCAGTGGTCAAAATGACCCCTACTGCCGTTCTAGTGTTAAATAATGTTTGTATATTTTTCCTCTTATTTTATGATTTCTTTCTTGCTAAACAATATAGCTTTATATCAAGAAACAGGAATTTTATCAATAATTTTCTTTATTTAATAGGACCTTAATTATGCTGGTGCGTTGCCAATGCATATTTGAATATCGGCTTCCTTTGACCTTTAACTTTCCTCAAGGCTTAATTTCTAAAATTAGAAGTACCTGAGCCCTATGGAAGACTGTCAGGAAAAAAACAAAATGAAATAAATAAGTAAAATGGGTAGAAAGTAATTAATAATTAATTATCAAAATTGAATAATTAATGATTAGAGTAATTAAAAATTAATATTAAAATTTAATAAAATATAAAGACATAAACATAATAAGTTATTAAATAAATGGTGAATAATTAAATATTAAAATAAAGTATGAGACCTTGACTTATTTGGGAGCTTCAGCTGGAATTACAATTTTGCACAAAAAATAAGAATTAGCTGTACTGGTTTCCAGTTTAATTTAAGCTCTGAATATAATGTACTACTGCAAGGGTTAATAGAAATAAAGACCATTCTTCTTCCAGCACACCAATAAAAATTGTTAAAAAAGTTAAAGCGTCACGAATGAAAGTATAGAGAATGTTATAACCAGCAGCAGAATATAGAGAAAATTTTAACGGATGAAAAAAAAGAAGTGTCCAACATTTTCTGACTATGATTTCCTCTGAATATAATTCTAGCTGTCAAGCAGAATATGACAGGAGAACAAACTTTCACCGAATCCGAAGGTTAGTTGAAAAAAAAAAAAAGTAACAAGTGACAATTTTCATTTCCCGTCTTTGATTACATCATTCCAAAAGTCTGCATGTGCTATTTTCCGCAGGAAGACACTAGCGTAGGAACGAAAAATTTACCTGCTCTCATAAGTTAATTGTACTTTCTGGAGAATAACCCCTTAACATGTAGGTGGGGGCTTCTCTTTCCTTAAAAATCTTCACCTCCATACAAGGGCTCATTTCCCAAGGAAAGAGAATTATGCATTCAGAAGTTAGAATCAATTTTTAATATAATTTTATTTCTGAAAATAAAATTTTCAAGATCAAATTTCTACTGAAATTGCTGTTCTGTTACATTAAATAAGTGCCAAAGCCTTCTTATTTAAAGCTCCAGTGTGCTCTGGCTAGAATTAGGATTTATTCCCAAAACTAAGAAGCACCGGAGCCAGCTCTGACTTTCCTTTCATTGACTGCCTTTAAAATTTCATCAAGCCTTGGCTTTTAGTTTGAGAATCGTGTAAAATAATGCTGGGGCTTATTTTCGAGAAATATTTTGGGTGAATAAAGCATTATTATTAGTGTACACTCAGATTTTACATTATGCCCAAAGAGGCATTTTTTTAAATATTTTGTGGGTTACCTTCAATTATTAAATATCATGTTCTTTGCACTTAAACCATAAAATTGAGTTCAACAGCAATATCCCAAAATAATTTTAAAATGAGCAGATCCTTTAGAATTACCGATATGCAGTCTCACATGCTGGAGATAATTTTTTTTTCTATACTGCCATTGCTTGCTTTGAAATCCTTGAGTTTTTTTAATTAAAAATTTGTTAACATTTTACAAAATATGAAATGGATAATAAAAATTCTACTTCTCTTCTAATGAATATTTCTAATTAGACATCTCATGATTTTAATGCATGTTTTTATAAATCAGTATCATTAAAAAGTAGAAAAATGTATTCATAACTGTGTTTATTGCTTTTAAATTGCTTTTTTATTATGCAATAAATGTCTAGATCAAATTTGAAAGTATTTTAGACTTAACTGAATGGCAATATGCTAGCAAGTGGAAGATAAAAGTTTTCTATTTGAGGCAGAAGCAACACATTACTTTCGTAGAACCCAGTTTCGAAGTTAAAATTGAAAGATAAACATCCTCCACTTTTTGAATGACAACAGTCTGCAGATAAAAATAAAAATGCTTTAATTTGAACAGCGTTTCCACTGTTCGTATTCAAATTGTTGACATAGTTAATTAAAAATTCATTAAACGTTTATAAAATGTGAAATAAAAACAGTTGAATAAATTCTAAATTCTGACTTCCAGGTGTACACGTTTGGGTGGAGGACTAGGTTATTCAAAATTTGATGGCTGTAAATACCGTCGATATTTTTGGCAATGCAAGGAATATGCATACATACATATAGACTCTTCAATATTTAATAATGAGACAGGGTGAAAATATTTGGTAGCAACAATATGAAGCGCGATATGTCATTTATAGTGAATCACCACAAAATCTCATTTCGAGACTAATAACCCTTTTTGGGCTAAATAGCATTAACAATTTACCTACATTTTAAGCATGTACAATTTACAAAATATGAAATGGATAATAAAAAAAATTCCAAATTTGGCCTTCCAGATGCCCATATACAGATGGAAACGTCCGTTATTCGAAATTTGATAGCTCTAATTACTGTTGTTTCATCACAATGCAAGAAACATGCATACATTTATGCAGATTCTTCATAATTTTTTTAATATAGTACAAGTCTTTAATATTTGGTGACAGCAGTTTGAAAAGTAAACCAACATTTTTTCAACAGTTTTCAACACAAAATGCCAAAATGAAATTAATGGCCCTTCTGGGCTAACGCCTCCCCCCAAAATAACTGCTGCTTTTACATTAAGAAGTTTGTAATTATCTTGTTTTAATTACAACTATATATTCACGACACATTTAGTTAAAATTTTTGTTGTTAATGGTGATGAATAAATTTTCATTTATAGGGAGCAATATCATGACAAAGCTCCGACAGCTCGCCAGGGAGCGAGAGGAGGAAGAGCGCAGGGAGCAAGAGGAAGAGGAACGTGCACAGGAAGCAGGTTAGCATATTTGTGATATGATAATTAAAAAGACAAAAATAAAAATTGTAAATGATATCTTCAAAAGCAATGTATATTAATTTTTGAGTGTATTGTTTGTAAAAAAGGAATAAATAAAATAGGTATGTTAAACAGTTAAAGGTTTACAGCATTTAAATACAATAACCTACTTTCAGAATGCAAAATTAATGAAAGAACCAGGTAATCAACAAAAATATTCAAATTGTATCATTTTGTAAGAGTCCTTTCAATTATGTTAAAATCATGTAATGGTGATAATTCTGAAACTATGCACTTCGTTTTTATGTGTCCAGTTGTACATTACTTTACATGCCAATTCATAGAACTGTAAAAAACGGAAGAAGATTGAGATGACGTATTGTGTCCTTTGACCATATAAGCGCAATTAAATTAAGATTTAAAATAAGCCTATTTATTAAACCTTCCATAGCTGTAAGATTAAGCAATTATTTCTTCCTCAGCATGCATATCTGTCAGTCGCAAATTTGTGTTGCAAGTTTTTGCCTACTACGATGCATAACTAGAATGTAGGTAACTCATTGGATGACTGTCAAAAGGTTAACACACTAACCTCACAAGAATACGTGCATCTCCGCAAACACTTTGATAGTATTGTGGTTTTTGCTTTGGGGATTTCATCATTTTAGCTCAGTAGGACAGGAACAAGTATGGGGGGGGGCACCATGACATCGCCATTGACAAAAATGGTATAGACCTCCCGTGCACTAACCTTTCTAGAGAACCGTTCCCACTGCGGGGAACACAAGTGCCCTTTTCAGGCATTTATTTAAGATCTTATAAAAAGGCTACATTTTTAGTATATTTTTACATCTATGAATACATTGAATAGATGGTAACATTGCTGTACTTGAAGTTTTACATTGGAGCTGGATTGCATACATTATTGATTGATTATAGTGGATTTAAGTCATATTTACGTTGGTTAGTGGTTGTAGTGGTATTGCAGTGTTTTTACAGTGGCTTTTGGATTATATTGAGTGCACTTAGCAGCTCACGGTTTTGGATTATATTGAGTGCACTTAGCAGCTCACAGTTTTGGATTATATTGAGTGCACTTAGCAGCTCACAGTTTTGGATTATATTGAGTGCACTTAGCAGCTCACAAGTATAAAAAATTATTCATGATTTCGTAATTGTTGCACTGTGTTAATATAATATTTATGGTAATTTGTATTTAGGTGATATTGAGTTCATATTAGTAGTAAATAGTTCACTGTCTCTGGTGATGGGTATGCTATTTTTGTGCTTTTATTGTTATTGAAGGCACTCCTTATATGGAGAAGTGCTGTGGAAATAATGCATTGATGAATGTCACCTCTGATGAAACTGAGTTTGTATTCACTTAATCACTCAAACACCGAATCACTGAGTGGTGCTGAGCAGTTAGTCACCATTAGTAATACTTTGAGTTCATAATCATGATAATCACTGAAACATTGGCCGGGACACTATTCTTTGAATTGGTGGAACATGGTATCAGTGGGATTCTGAGTACTATGTCACATGAAGCAGTGGATTACTGATTTTTGATATTATCCATTGCTTTGCATCGTTTGTGAAGCAATGGATCCGTGGAAACTTGAGAAACTGGGGCATTGAGCCACATTGAGTAATGTTGTGCATCTTGTTTGATGTTCCTTTTTTTTTTTTTTTTTTTTTTTTTTTTAGGGCTGGCGCAGCTCTAGATCATGTTGACGTAGCTTGTCAATTAGTTCTTTAATGTTATTATAGGAATATCGATGTTTAATTGAACCTTTGGAATTCTACTCCTGATTGACTGGGGTGTTGTACATGATGAATTGATGTTAGTGGGCATTATAGAAGGTAATGATTTGGATCACCCCTCTCCCCACATACAGACACATCTGATGTAGAGGGATTTCTTTTGCTAAAATATGTGGGGAAGGGGCTGTGGCCGGAGATAATACTGTGACAGGTAAAAATTGGATATGGTGCCATTCTCGTCTATCTGTGGTAGAAGGCTGTGCGTGCATCTGCCTGTTATTCCTTGTGACCATTATAGTTTCCATTCTGTTAAGCATGCTGTTTTAATTTCTATTTTAGGGCCGATTGTGGCCATGGCATGTTTATTTCATCTCCAAGCTGTTCCATTGTGGCTTGCTTTGGCGAGGAAATCGGCTCTCTCATTGCCTTCACAATTGCTGTGCGCTCTTGTCCAGGTGATGATAAAGATTTTGTTTCTGGAGGTGATGGTATCTTGTATTTCTTCTGCAACTCCTGAGGTGGTGCATGAATTTTTAATCGCATATATTGATGATCGACTGTCTGTCACTATGTGGATATTATTGGTTTGTTCTTGTAGGAGATAGTTGATACTGAATTGAGTTCTGCCTGATATACACTATTGTCAGCTCTTAGGTGGCTTTGAAATTCAAAGTAGGGTCTATTTCTTGTTCTTATGGTGGTGCTGCAGCCATCTGTGAGGCAACGAGATTGGTGTCTTGAAGGTGGCTGAATCAGATTACATCTTAAGTTTTTGAGAGTCTTGGCTGGGTGAGTTTGATATTTCTTTGGCTTGTATTCATATTGATCAGGACAGAATACCTTGTCTTGGAGGGTTGCTGGTTTTTTCAATTGTAGTATGGTAGTTGTGGTGGCTTCTATTTCTGCTTCTATTGTGAGTGGTGTCACTTCCGCCAGGACTTGGAGTGTGTTTGTGGATGTTGTTTGAAAAGCTCTTGTAATATTTAATAGGGCGTTAGATGGAATTTAATAATTTTTGTTTTCTTGAAGTCATGGAGTCTGCCCATATGGCTGCCATGTAGTTGACTGTCTTGTTAATTATGTTTTTAAGGAGTAGCTTCATTATATGATGGTTGAGCCCCCACTGGTATCCTTCCATGGGTTTGAGAGATTTTCCAGTTTTTGCAGTGGTGGTACGCTTTTCTCAAAGGTGTGGAATCCATGTGAACTTGTGGTCAGTGGTGAGTCCCAGATATTTTATGGTGCAAACACATTTGATTTTGTGGATGTCAGTTTTGATAATTGGGGTTCTTGTTTTATTGTGGCCAGGTTTAGGAATTATTAGAGCTTGAGAGTTTGAGAGATTTGAAATTGGATCTGTTTACAGAGAGTACTGAAGATGGAAAGCATTTTGTTGCAGTTATCCTGTAGGAAGTCTCTTGTTCCATTGATCACAAATGCCACATTGTCGGCGAATGCTATAATTCTTGCATGGTAAGGCCACTGGTGTTGGATTATCTCGTTGAAGGGTACAGGTGATATCCCAGAGAAATTTTAGCTCAGCAGTGGATCACACACTGCAGTGTTCATTATATTCAGTGAAACCTTGGACCTGGTTTTCTGCAGTTCTGGAGCCTAATGTGGCTTAAGGCACTCACTACACAGATACATAGATAGCATGTGTAGTTTAGCATAGTAAGAAATAAGATGCGTTTATTAACTCTACCCTTTAATTATTTATTCTTAGTGAGAATAGAAGCAGTTATTACAGTGAGCACATATTGTGAGGAAGCATTCATCATGTAGTGGAATATATCAGTTACCAATTACCACAGACTAAATTTATTATTGTTTCCAATTGCCAGATTTTACATCTAATGGATTATTAACATAATAAATGCACAATAACAAAAGTGCAGCAGGAAAGTGCTCGTTCAGCCAAACGATAAAGTTACAAGTATGGAACAGGTATCATGTGTCGATTTTAGCCTTCTCATTTTAGGACTTCATTGCAAAGATAGATTACCTGTAATAAACTTTTTTAAATGAATAAAATTCGATGACTTCAGAAAAAGAACGCAAGTCGTTTATTTTTCCATCAAATCATATCGCATAATCTACCAGTTGTTGCTGGGCAACAATCCTATGTTGCCATCTTATGAAAATTAAAATGTACAGACATTTAAGATAAGAAGAGGAAACATATAGGACACTACACATTCCTTTCCCAGTGAAAATGATTAGGAGACATAATTCTTTAAATGGGGGGAAAACCTGAACGTCCTTCCACTGCTTGTGGTATGGTTGTGATTGACACGGAGGTTTGCAATGTGTGAGCGGATCTGGATAATCCATCTGCCTGTGGGTTTCAAGAGGCTGCTCATCATTGTCTTTTATGGTAAAACATGGTTTTCAACATATCAACTGAAATTCTTTTAACGGTTCCATTAATTTCAATGCCAAAATACTTTGGTGCTCGGTGTCAGTGGCATAGCGAAGGGAGGCAAAGGGGTGTATGACACCCTGGGCGCTGCTCGCAGCGGGGCGCCAAATAGTCTCCAAACAAGATTTTCAGTTTTTATTTAGTTTTATTTCAGTTTTTATTTTACAGAAAATTTCAGTTTTTATTTCGATCGATTTCTGGAAAATATATTTAAAATTAATAATTATTGCAATATAATTAATTACTTATTTTCTTGATTTGTCTGATAAAATGTGTAATAAAATGTTTGCAGTGCTTCAACCAAATATTTCCACATACAAAACATTCTTTCTGACCACTTTATTTCTCTCTAAGAGATATATTTTTCTTTTTTTAAAATGAAATGCACATATAACTCATGTTTTTTTATTTTAAAACAATAACACGACCTTGTCCCGAATTTCTCAAACATATCCCGTTTCCAAAAACCGATTCCATAATCTGGAAATGACATTTTGGGAAACTCGTAAAGCTTCCGCTACAATGGATTGCATTTGACTATTCTGGAAACAGCTCATGGTCTTCCTGGTTACCGATTCAACTAAGTCATCTTGCTGAGAGATCGTATATTCACTGGGACAAAGCATTCAATACGTGCCGGTTGTTTTTAGTCTCCTACTAAAAAGGAATGCTACAGGTCGCTCCTTATCTAAAATGCATAGTTTCCGACGTTACAGACTAAATTTGCATATTCCCAACTTTGCAAACGTTATAATTTTCCTTTATAATATCTTCTATTTCCTTTTGTTAAAAAGGTTGTCGATTACATGGTTGTTTAATACCGAACTCGCAATGTTCCATAATTCTTTAGAACAGCGAATGTCTGCAAGATGTTATTCCGTAATAGAAAAGAAACTGAACCTAAAACTCCACTACAGATCTATGAAGAAAATGTTTTTCCAAACCAAAGTGTAGCACTTCAAATACTCCTTACTATTTCATTCTGAAATGTTTTGTTATTATCTATGTTTTAACTGTATTTTTTGGGGGGTAGACAAAAAGGTATTTACCCCGGGTGCCAGTTATGCTCGCTACACCACTGCTCGGTGTTTGACAACATAAGGCCAAAGATAAACTGGATTTAGTGACCGCGTTATTGTAGACGAACATGTAGCAATTCAAAATGCATTTTGAAATGAATACACTTGAATATCCATGGGTAGTCTTTGGAGAAGATTTCATGTTACAGATTATACTTTGTACAGTTTCATGTTATGAATAATACTTTGCACTAACTCTGAGTGTGTGACATTAGGCATCATGGTGACGAATTCTCCAAGTAAACAGAGGGCACTTGAATAAAGAAGCTCTGCTGAAGAGTATCCTGTATCTTCTTTCAGTGCAGAGCATAATCCCAGAAGAACCAAGGGTAAAGTGTCTACTCAAGATTGTTCTTTGTTGTAAATGAGATTTTCAAGCCCAATTAGTCCATATGATCTTGAGTTGGTCCATCTTGAGTTGTCACCCAATTAATCCATACGATTGTGGATGGTATGCAGCTGTTTTGGATTTTTGAAAACTGAAGTATTTGCTCAAAGATGAGAAGAGTTGACTTCCAAACTGACATCCTTGATGAGAAGTAATATGCTGTGGTATTCCAAAACAAGAAATCCAGGTTGAGATCATCCCCTTTGCAATTGTTTCCGCTAATTGATCTGCCATAGGAAGAGCTTCAACCCGTCTTGAAAAACTATCAATCATCGTTAGTAAATGTCTGAAACCTTGACATGAAGGTAAGGATCCAACAAAACCAATGTGAACGTGTTGAAAACATTCAGGTGGAATGTTGAAGTCCATAACAGCCAACTTTGTATGTCTTTGAACCTTAGATCATTGGCATTCCATGCATTCCTTACACTATAACTGACTGTTATTACTAAAACATAGTCTTATCATTAAATATCATTAAAATAAAAATACTTCCTTCACTCATCAAAGATACCGAGCAATCCAGAAAAACTAAAGACAAAACTTGCTCCCTTACCTGGGTAGTGTGATGTTGAATCTGAATAAAAACTCTAAGAAGTTGATTTATCTAATTATATTCTCTCTACACTACAAAATATATACATTTTTTAACAACTGTCGGGAAATTTTTCTCGCCCCGAAAGTTATTACACATCTTAATCAGTTCACGTCACGAAGGTCGAAAGGGAAAAACCCTTTTTTTCTTTCTACTTCAATGACAGCCAGCGCCATCTGTGTCTCGTACATCAAAATGAAGATATTTGTGTTTAATGTTTGAATGATGTATTTCACAACAACTGACAATCCTTATTGAAATTTGCCCACATGAATCTTTTCATGATTAATATTCTTGTGCTTCTAATCCCTGTATGAGATAGGGTAGGAATAGAGGAAAATATTTGTCTGCGAAAGTTTGAGGGGATGTATGGGCGGTTACTGTTTGCAGAGACATCGCAGAAAATCAATTTGTCAGTGCCTGAATGGGAATCTGAACCATTCTTAGCCTCCGGTTGTTTCTTAAAATTTTTAACTCTTCATCATCTTAAAATTCTGCACTAGTTGCATAATCAGTTGGAGACGGTATTAATTCTGGAAAGAGCATCTGCAACAACACTTCCTTCTGCATTGACAAAGCAAATATTTGTTGAAAATTGAGCAATATAACTCTATTGTCTTGCTTGTCTGGGAGAGGCTTTGTCTAAATGCTGTTGAAAAGCGAAGGTGATAGGTTTGTGGGTTATAGAAATGTTGAAATTGGCAAAGTATAAAGTTGGTCATGGGCACGAGTGCTTTTGCCCTTGGGCTTGTAGCAAGTAATGCCAACCCATTTCTTGCCTCAACCCTTTCTAGAAGAAAGATCTTCATTGAACTCCTTACATTTTACATAATATACAGCATACAACATAATCATAATACAAACAACTGCATGTAAATATAGCTAAGATAATCAGAAGCAAAAGTTTTTTTAAAAAAGATTGTTATTAGATTTATGCTTTTATTATTTTTTGTGCTGCTGTTATTTTTAATTTTATAAACATGTTTCAAGAAGCACAGATTCTTACCGCACATAAAGTTCGATATCACTTAAAATGTGATGGCTGTGGTCTAATCAGCTGATGCAATTTTTAAAAATATTTAATCTAAAATTCTTCATTCTTTCAAATTTCATTCTAAAGTATTCAGCTTGTTTCTTGTTTACTAATGTAAATTATTAGCTTGACTTAAGTCTTCCATTGTATATTGCAATTATTGTATAAAGATTTATATATTTAAAAATAATATAATTGGTTTGTAAAATATATTAAATAATTTTCGTATATTTTTCCTCTTATTTTATGATTTCTTTCTTACTACACGATATAGCTTTATATCAAGAAAGAATTATGAATTTTATCAATAATTTTTCGTAATTAATAGGATCTTAATGATGCTGGTGTGTGGCCAATGCATATTTGCCTATCTGCTTCCTTTCACCTTAACTTTCCTTTCATGGACTAGCTTTAAAATTTTATTGAGCCTTGGCTTTTAGTTTGAAAATCGTGGAAAATTATGCTGGGCTAATTTTTCTATTAGATTTTTGTAGTCTGAGAAATATTTTGAGGAAATAAAACATTATTACTAGTGTACACAGTTAAAAAAAATTGCTTTTATATCAAGAAATTTGTAATTACAGCACGGGAGGAACACATGCAGGAAGAAGACGCACAGGAGGAAGACACGTGGGAAGAGGACACATCTGAAGAAGAGGTGTTGGAGGAAGAATGCGTGTCTTCCATAGAAGACATGCAACAAGCAGGTTAGCATATTTCTGTTTTGAGAATCTGATAAAAGAGTACTCAGTCTTGTTTGGTGTGAAACACTCATGCTATGCACTGTCATCATGAAAGTTTGAGTTATCTGAAACTATTAATTATCTTTAAACATCAAGTGGATTTTATATTTTGTAAATAGTATTCATAACTATTATTGATCCTGCAGCTACAGCTGCATTTTAAATGTATGTGAAAATATGTATCTAAAAATTTATTTTCATAAAAATACTTGCTAAACTCTCATTTTATTGCAGGTGCATATGATCGTACTTGTCCGTGGTTTTTTCAATAGCATTAGCCAAATGATTACATTAAATTGTTAAAAAATTAACTTAGTAATTTTTTATCTTTTTTAAAGGTTTTTATTTCATTAGGAATATCAAAATTCTGCAAATTTTTTTTTCCACTGGGGTGACTGTATCTCCTTCGATGTTGATGAATCAGCATTCAAATAAAAAACAGCATAACTAAATTAAGAGTCCACACGTAGACGGACGCTAGAATATATTTAAAACAACATTAAAAATTACAATTCAAATTTTGTCTCTCAAGAATACATCGTTAGCATGTCATGGGATACGTCATTCTCACCACTCGTTTGAAGTGCATTTTAGTTAGAGAAGAGTTGAGTTGCAGTGTGCTTCTCACAAACGATAACTATGAACAACATTTTAAAGGCCCTGCTTTTAACACTCCACCTTTTGAGTTTTGGGAACATTGATCTGGGACTTAACACCTTTTTGTCCATAACGTGAGGGAAGTTGAACAACACGTCTAGTTGTTACAAGATGGTAATTGGGATTCCTTTGGTTCACAGAAGGCTCTCCTTCTAACATAACATTCTCCACATTGGCGACCATCCAGTTCTAAAGACAGTCTTTTGATGGGTGTAGTCACAAGTCCTGCTTTAATTTTAATTTTGGCAGTTGTAGCTTACTTCATCTTTGCTGGTGTAAATCGATAATATTCTCCCTAAACGCCCTCCCTAAACTTTTGAGGTTATCAGTCCATATTAATACAATATCTCCTATGTTAGGGACATAAACTCAGTTTCGAGCTATTGTCCTTTGGTGCAATTGTCCCATATATTCATTTCGAAAACTGACTCAAAGATCAGGCATCAGATTTTTTCTGTAAACCAATCTGTTTTTCAACTCTTCGATAGTAGTTTTTATTTGATCAAAATCAGTTGCATTACTTAGGCGATTCTCTTCCAAAAAATAGATCAGGTGTTAATGGATGTAAGTCCTCTGGATCTTCACTATATAGATTAGAGGTCTAGCATTTCGTTAGTTTTCACAGTTACAGAGAATGGTTTCCATTTCATTTTCTTTAGAGATGCTCGTCCTAAAACTATTTTCAGAATTTGCTGGAGAAGAACCCATCAACCTCTTTCAAAAGCCACCCTACCATGGGGCTGCTGGAGGAATGAATTTCCAGGTAGCAAGATAAATAGATATTTTTAATCTTTTCAGATCGTTTTCTTTAGAGATGCTCGTCTTAAAACTTTTTTCAGAATTTGCTGGAGAAGAACCCATCAACCTCTTTCAAAAGCCACCCTACCATGGGGCTGCTGGAGGAATGAATTTCCAGGTAGCAAGATAAATAGATATTTTTAATCTTTTCAGATCGTCATTTTTCAATAAATTTTCAGCTCCTGTAAAGTTAGTTGCTTTGTCTGAGTATATCACTAAAGGGCGACCACGACGAGCTATGAATCTTCTAAGTGCCAATAAGAAATTGTCTGTTGACAGAGAAGTCAGAAGTTCTAAATGTACTGCTCTATAAAGTGCGCAGGTTAAAATTAGGATCCATACTTTCTTTCTTTCAGTAGTAATGGACATGTTACGTCCACTCCAATAATTTCGAAAATGCATGCATTTTTTACACGATCTTCAGGAAGCATCCCTGCTGAAATATCAAGGGATTTGACTCTAAATATTTGACAAACAATGATTGTTGCTTTTATACTTCGTCTGCTTTTCCGTATCCAATAATTTTCCCTCAAAGCTACTATTAGTGACTGTACTCCACGATGACCAAGTTCTTGATGTTTAGACAGAATCAGACACTTGACTACATGATGATCAGATGGTAGAACAATCGGGACTCTGAAATTTTCATCGTCGTCTCTCAAAAGGAGTTTTGTTTTAATTCTCAAAATTCCTTCAGCGTTTGTAAATGTCGACAATGATTTTAGATGGCTGAGTTTTCTCACTATAGAAACAGTCTTCTTGAACTTTTTTCAAAATTGTAATTTCAGCTTCTTTAAGCTCTTCAGTAGATAGTTCTCCTGAAATTTTGTTAGGTGTCTTAGAATTCCTATAAAACCTATATATTCAGCTAGTAATTCTATTTATTTTCTCATAGGAGGGTATATGGTTATAATAATTTCCATTACTCTGATTCATGTGAGACACTGCAGTTTTCTTCTTTTCTGCATTTACCATATATTCGTCAGGTGACAGATCATAATATGGCCATTTATCTTTAGAATATCTAAGCCGGGGAGGTCCTTCGTGCCATTTTGCTTTAGTAGCAACTTTAGTATTTTAGGCTTTTACTAAGCAACCTCTTGATGATATGTCAGCAGAATTTTGAGTTCCAGGAACAAACTTCCATTTATTGGATTCTGATAGAGTTCTAATTTCATTTACATGATTAGATATAAACGGTTGCCAAGGGCCTTCTCTTTGGATCCAGTACAGTGCGTCCATGGAATCAGACCAGTAGACAAGTCTGCTGAAGGTCCAAATACCTTCAACATTTTCAGGAATGAAAAGTTTTCTCGCTCTCATAAATCATCGCACTAACTGGAGAATTAGCTTTTGACATGTTGGTGGGTGCTTTTGTTTCCTTAAAAGTCTCAAGCTGTGTCCAAGGGGAAAACAGGCTTCCATTCAGAAGTTAGAATAGTTTTTTAAGGCATAATTATTATTAAAATAAAATTTTTCTGTTGAAATTGCGGTTCACTTGCAGAAAAGAAGTGCCACAGCCCTTCCATTTTCAAGATTTCGGCTAAAATAATGATTTATCTCAAAAACTGAGAAGTACTGGAGTCAGGCTCTGGTGGGCTCTGGCTCAATTTAAGCTCTGCTCGTTAATAATTCTCCCGCACAGTCAACTCCAATGAGTAAATGGATTTCATCCAAATTATTTTCGCATAGACAAGATTTATAGTTTATAACCATATCACTTATTAAAAAAACAAGATCTTTTAATTGGTTTAAGCAGTGCAAATCATTCAACTTACAGAAGAACAGAAGCACATTTTTTTCGTCTAAAATAATTCACAATTAAAGCTTCCATCTATATTTGTAAGTTTAATGCGATACTTTTGGTGCTTTTCTGTGTGCATAATTCCTCCGAATAAACCATAACTCGGAAGCTGTCATGAGACGGGACTTTTTGTTTTTTAATTGTGCGGCAGCCAGCCTGGAATTAGTAAATGTATCTGGGTGTGGTATTGGGGAGTTACGAAAGTGCATTTCTGTTTTTTTCTTTAGCCATTAACTGTTTGTGCAAAACGCCAATTAGATCATTAATAGAATACTCATCTCCTAGTTCTTTATTAAATTCGAATATTAAGTCACTTGGTAATGCCTTGAGCTGTTTTTTTGGTCATGCTTGGCCTCTCAAGTCCCCAGATCTCAATCCTTGTGATTATTTGTTGTGGGGTTATCTAAAATTGCAAGTCTACTCCTGTCCGATCTCATTAGGGATGTTAAAAGACAACACCCCATGGCTATTTGACATTATGTGCACTCAGGAATAGAACCTCTGCTCCAAGTCTTAGATCCTCCCTTGCTGCAGCCACTGGAAGGTTGGTGTCAATGTCAACTGTACATAGAAGGCTTCACGGAGGTGGTCTGTATGAGAGGCGAATAATCATTTGCGTGCCACTCAAGTCACGCCATAGCAGGGACCGTTTGCAGTGTGCATGACAAAATGTCCACTGGACGTTTGAGCAATGGAGGACTATTCTCTTTACGGATGAGTCCAGGTTTAGTCTAGAATGCGATAGTAGGCATTATTTGATATGGAGAGAACCTGGAACCCATTATTATCCGTCAAACATCCGTGAAAAGAGATGCATACGGAAGAAGCAGTGTCTGTGTTTGGGGTGGCATCTCTTTGGGTGGACGCACAGACATCCATGTTTTTCCAAGGGGAACCATAAATGCTCATTTTTATAGAGATGACATCCTTGATGATTATGTGTGCCCATATGCCGGGGCAATAGGTGATGCTTTCCTGTTACAGGATGACAAAGCAAGACCACACGGGGCTTGCATCGTATATGATTATATTCAACAGGAAACAATTTTGCGCATGGAGTGGCCAGCTCGATCCCTGGACTTGAATCATATTGAGCACGTTTAGGATGCTTTAGGGAGACGTCTAGCTGCTCTCAATCTGCCCCCTCAGACCCTTGTTGCGCTTGCAACTGCTTTGCAAGAGCAGTGGCTCTCGCTTCCTATGGAACTGATAGACTGCGTAATTGAAAGCATCACACATCGCTGTATTGCTTCTAGAGGCGATCATATTCCATATTGAAGGTATAGCAAACTGATATCTTCGATTTGTTCATTTTATATATCCCCGGGCTTGAATCATATTGAGCACGTTTGGATTGCTTTAGGGAGACATGTAGCTGCTCTCAATCCGCCCCCTTAGACCCTTGCCGCACTTGCAACTGCTTTGCAAGAGCAATGGCTCTCGCTTCCTATGGAACTGATAGACCGCATAATTGAAAGCATCACACATCGCTGAATGTGCTGTATTGCTTCTAGAGGCAACAATATTCCTTATTGAAGGTACTATTACTATAGCAAACTGACATCTTCGATTTGTTCATTTTATACATGTGCTAATTTCTATACTACCATAATTGTCTGGTAATTTCTTTTTATGTTATTTGATACCTTACTATGTGTTGCATATTGTGGGTAAGTTTCATAAAATTCTACATTTAACTTTTTCAGTAATCGTGATTTTTTCGATTTTTCCTTAATTTATGATAACCAGTGTAGTTAATTAAAAATGTCGTTTTTAAAATTTTTTCATTTCTTCTGAATGTTCATATTACTAAAGTAATAAAATTAGCTGCTTTTTCTAAAGGTTCTAAATGCACGTTTTTAAAATTTGTTTTTGGAATAGCAGAAATTTTTAATTAAATCCAAAAATTCTAAAATGAAAATGAAACCTGTTGAAGAAAAAAACTAAATACATGAAGAAAATTTTTCTTCAAAGATATGTACAGTTATTATGTAAATTACCCAGTTGTTCATGATTTCAGCCTTCACTAGAAATTCCTGTTTTTATTTCCTCATATGATAGAGTTACTGAGCCAGCTTAAATTAAAATTAAATTGTATAATCTTTGACCACTAAAAGTTTAAATTTGACTGTTCTTGTTTAATAACGTCACTGTGAGCTGTAATTGATTTTGTTAGCATCAGAACATGTCTTTATGTTCTAATTTCTTTTTAAATAAGAGGCTTATTTAAACCTTTGTCTGATATTATCATTACTTTCAGACATAGTAATAATTTGCTTCATGTCTGTCGGGGGGTTTGGAACTTTTTAACTTTTAGCAGATCAAGTAAACCCTCATAAGTATATTATGGGGAGGTTGACAAGTTAGCAGATAAAGCATGCAGAAACTAGTCAGAGCATTGGTTTGCGTATTCAGACAAATTTTTGATTGTTAGAAAAGATGCTTAAGGAGGAGGAAATCGATAAAAATTTGAAAAAATGTCTGGGAAGGCTTCAAATCAAAATGACGCATAAATATTTTGTTGAGTTTTGTTGTTATAAGACATAAATGTTTTGTAACAACAACACTTTCAAAACTCGCTAACTGTGCCTACAACAGGCCTTTCAGGTTTGTTCTAATCAGCAGGTCTCTCTCTAGACAAGCAACAGCGGTGACAACATTCAGTCTTTTGTTATGAATCATGCTGATTATAATCTTACTTCTCATTTGAACCTATGATGCTTTACATAAAACCTACCTGCTATTTACTAAACCTCTAGATTGAACAAGTATGTGACAAAATGAGACATAAAAATATCTGTTAGTAAAATATAAATGTCACTTATCTTCTTTCAAAATGTCCAACTATTATAAGTGTAAAATATTTAATGCTACTTGTAAATTGCATAAAGTTTATTTTATTCTCAAACTTTAATTAATTTCAAACTTTCCATGGTTATTAATTCATGTTTAATAATAATGTGTCATACTTAGGGATCTATTTTATTTTTAGAATGGTATTACAAAAGTGAAATTCAGGCATAGATAATATTTCTAATTGAATTTATTCAGTTCTCATTTGCTCATAGGTCCTTAATTTTTTCATTAATGGTCCTTAAAAGTCCTTAATTTCCATATGTAGAAATGTGTACGAACCCTGATACGAATACGCGAGGTCGTCAGCATATCATGGAATACATCATTTTCACCGCTTGTTTGAAGTGCGTTTGAATTAGTTTAGTTGTTTAGATGAGTTGCAGTGTGCATTTCACAAACTATGCACGGCATTTTAAAGACCCTGTTTTGAACAAAATGATGAAAAAATGTATTTCAAAGTAGCAGTGGAATTTAATTTAATATCAAACTATCAAGAAACATTTAAATAAGTAATTTCGTAACTTTGCCCCTCTCAAAGATTGCATGTCCTGGGCAGTACAACCCTTTGTCAGAAGCCAAATTCGATACAAACAAGACATAATGAAACAAACAAATAGAGAAGCTTACAAAAGCTATGTTCACTAATTGTAGTAAGCATAACTAAAGGAACAATTATTTACTCTATGTACAAGTTACATACACAAATTACACAAATTAAACACATAACAATTTTAAATTATACAAATTAAAGTTCGGGATGAATTTCAATCTGTATTTTCATTAAGTTATACCTGGGTCAAATACGTTTTCACTGCAGTTCTCAGATGTATTCCTGTTTTGTATATCACAGTATGAACATTCAGTCCTTTCAGACTTTTTATCCACGGGAAGATCTGAAACAGTTTGTTCATCACTCTGTACTTTATCGTCATCATGTGTACAGTTTATCAGGTTCAGTGTTCCTTCTAACCTTCTTCGGGAACATACAAGGACCTGACTAGGAACAGAGAGCTTACAAAAGCTATGTTCACTAATTGTAGTAAGTAGACAGGATACAGACGAAGGGTATACAAAACCCTTTATTTTTCTCTATATACAATAACTTCCGTACTTCGGAATACAATGACCCTCCACTCGGGGTCTAACGTAAAAGATATCAAAATAAAACTAAACTCTAATTTAACTTTAGAATAATACACGTGGAAGATTGGCCTTATAATAACAGGAAGCGTATGTAGCACAGAGACTGTGAACACTACAATACGTTTAATTTATCAAGAGGATTAAAACCTCTGGCCTGGAAGGCAAATAGCAACTGCGTAACTTCTAAGGTAAGCGGCCTGCTTCAACTCACTGCTTCCTCTCTCTCTTGCTTGGCAAAAAGGCCACACTTAAATACTTGGCGTTTGCCAGACAAACTTTGCATAAAAACCTTCACGCTTATAATTCTGGCCGGAAGTAGAAAATAAGAAGTGATAGTAAAGATTTAAAATAAAATAAACGTTAGTAAAACTTAAGATCCTTACATACTTCCCGCCAGAGTTAATTAGTTTGAAACTGAGGTCTAAAACGACCTTGTTGAAAACTTTTAGCTCTAGAATCTAACGCGAGGCCAACCTTTTACAACCATAACTTCTCTAGAAACTAGAAAATTTAAAAGAAAGAAATTTGTTACAATAGCAGCTCCCAGGATATACAACAATCTTTTTTTTTCATCTGTACTGCATCTAACCAGGAGCTTTTATTCAATTCTGGTTCCTTCCAGATCTCTGGAAGGAAAACTAGTTTAATGAAATGTTACACAATGACATTGCAAATAACATATAGAATATACTGCTCTTAACATTCTTATTTCATTCATGACTATTTTAATTATCTCTCCCCGTGCTCTCTGACATGTGTTGTAAAAGAACACCAAACACGAATGTGTTTTCTGTCTACGTGTGCCACACTTCCTCCTACAATCAAAACACTAACGTGTTAAAATTCAACATAACGAGACCTCTTAACACACCCTAATTTCAACTCTAAACCCTGAGGTACTATTCTAAAAGTGGCTAACTCTAAAGTGTAGCGTCAGAGAGCCTAACTACATCATTCAACCTTTACCACATATTCGCCATGATTTAATCTTTACAGTCACACGAATAACAAAGTTTTAACATTACTTTCACTTTTACCATATCACGGTATTTCTTAACATTTAAAATAACAGTTCACATGTATATAAGAACATATCAACATGCCGTTAATTTTACACATTTGAAAACATACATTAGTAGTACATTGTTAACTTCTATTCTTTTCAAAGCAAGTGCCAATTCTTTCTACATTGAAATAATACTACATTTCAAAAAGTCTTTCAGACTAAAACTTCTTTCTTGCTAGAATGTTTTAAATAAAATTTATACAATAACTTTTTACAATATTTAAGTCTTTACACAACGCTATTCTACATCAACTTTAGTTTTATGCACGAGTAATTTAAAAACATAATAAGAAAATCGGTCACAACTCATTTCTCGCCCTTTTGGCGATAAAGGTAGACCTCGCATGACGTAAAACTTCTTGAAATCTGCCACTTGCAGTAAGAATGAAAGATTAACTTAAGTTTGCAAAGTAACATAAAATTTTACTTATCTTTGTAATATTCGGACATCCTTTTCTGGGCCCAGTCTTTAAAGGTGCTGCAGACAGTAGCCTGGTTTATCCTCCTTCTTGTACGGGCTCGCCCTTCAGTGCTTTCCTCTGGAAGCTTCCGTTTTTCACCAGTACGGCCACCCTTGAACACCTTCCTTTTCTCCTCTGCTTGTGGTCTTGGCCGTTTGAAGGCAGCTGGTCTTGGCGGAACCGGGAAACTTCTGTCGTGATCCTGCTTGGACCTCGTTGTTGGCCGTTCAAATTTTTCTTGTACTTTTTCCTCCGCCACTGATGGCCCTTCCGCAGTTCGGTGACTTTTGCTGCGGAGAGTTCTGTCGGATGAGTCGATCTTCCGTTTTAAAGCCGGGTTATAGTTGCCGTCATTTCTCCTGGTCCTCTTCACATACGTCGTCCTTCTCCCTTCTTCATTATGGGGGTGTTCGTGAACTCTGTTTTCTGGACGGTGGAACGGCTTCTTTTTCTTTTTACCTTCAATTTTTCCGCGGGGCAATTTTCTTTTCACTTGCTTCTGTCTCTCATTGGCTTGCCCTTGTACTTGTCGTTTTCCCACCTCTGGAACTTGTACCTGCGGTGTCTGCCTGTGCCGGATCCTGCAAAAGATCTGAAAAGATTTGCATTTTATTACGATCGAAGTAGGGCTTGATTTGATCAATATTTGCGGAACAGGTTTCACCATTTCTGGCCTTTAACACTACAACAGCGTGAGTTATTTTTTCTATAACATATGGTCCTTCAAATCGTGGAAAATATTTGGCAGTTTTATCTTCTGGTGCTGAAGAAAGTGAATGCTTAATTTTTAACACTTCATCCCCTACTTTATAAGTTACTCCCCGTCGTTTCAAGTCATAATACAGCTTTTGTTTTCTCTGTGCTACTTCCGTATTCTTTTTTGCTTCTTTAATTAGTTTTTCTATATCACCCATTTTAATTTCTGTGGCTCTTTGTTGCACATAAAATAATTTATCTAACGGCGTTATAATCTTTCTACCTAAAAATAACTCAGCAGGAGTTTTGCCCGTTGTATCATGTTTTGCGGTCCTAAGGGCGAAAGCAAATTCATTGACATAGTTATCCCAGCTTTTATGAAAATTTTTAACATAACTACGGATAATTTTCACTATATTTCTGTTGACCCGTTCCGCTATATTTGATTGCGGCCGATACGGGACCATTTTTAAATGACGTATGCCCAGTTTTTGGCACACGTCTTCAAATATATTACTTACAAATTGAGGACCATTATCCAATATAACTTTTAGGGGCGCCCCGTATTTTAAAATATATTTATTTAAAATAGAATCGGTAGCCAATTTCGCGGAGGCTCGTTTTAAGGGAACAATTTCGGTCCATTTACTAAAATGATCAACCATAACAAGGAGATAGCGACTTTTATTTAACTGACTTTTTGGGAAAGGGCCCAATAAATCGATACCAATTATTTCATTTGGAAATTCGGATTTAATACTATTTAGAAACCCGGCCGGGCGGAAATTAATATAATTAACGGCTTGACATGTTGGGCAGGACTGGACATACTGCCTCGCGTACGCGTTGGATAGTTTTTCGAATACCAGCATGAGAAACTAAAGGGCTGTCATGGAGCTCATGCAGGATATTTAATCTAAGACTAGCTGGGATAACAGGTCGAAATTCGTAGTTTTTGTATAAAATAATAGACCATCTATTAGTTCGTAATGGGCCGCCCTATTTCTTATCTCCATAATATCTTGGTGGCTAAAATTTTCAGGATCCTTCAAATACTCATAAATACTTCCAAACTCAGGATCCTTACCCAGTTCGGTTATTACAGTTTCTCGGGAATTTATTGTACACGCTGTAAGCATTGCAACTTTTACTGTATTACCCTGTTCGTCTAATTTAATTCGTGATAGGGCATCTGCTACGATATTTTCCGTTCCGGGGGTATGCTTGATTACCAGATTATATTCTTGCAGCTTGAGTGCCCATCTTATTAACCTTGGGGATAACTTTTTCCCTGAGTACAATCTAGTTACCGCCGCATGATCAGAATATACTGTTATCGGCGCCTTTCCAAAATAGACTCGGAACTTTTGCACTGCTAACAGAACTGCAAGTGCCTCTCTCTCAGTCGCGGAATAGTTTCTTTGTGTTTGATTTAAAGTTCGGCTAAAAAATGCCACGGGCTGCTGATTTTGCGAAAGTACCGCTCCTACCGCATAATCCGAAGCATCCGCTGAAATTTCTAAATTTTCATCCTTTTCAGGAAATTTCAACACAGGGGCTTGCGTTAATGCTTGTTTTAATTTTTCGAAAGCACTATTGGCTTCGGCCGTCCACGAGAATCTTCCCTTTTTCCTTTTTAATTTTAACAATAGCTCAGCGATAGCCGCAAAATCTTTTATAAAGGACCTATAATATGAACAAAGTCCTAGAAAAGAAGAGAGCTTCTTTGCCCTGTTTGGAGTCGGATACTTTTGTACAGCGATTATTTTTGATTCATCTGTCTCGATCCCTTTTTGCGATATTTTGTAACCTAAATATTTTAATTCAGGGGCTGCAAATTTGCACTTTTCGACATTAACTTTTAGACCGGCCTCATTTAATAAAGAAAACACCTGTCTTAAATCCTGTACATGTTGGTCGAGATTATCACTAGTAATAATGATATCGTCTAAATAGATAAATGTGGACTTTCCAAGAACAGGTCTTAACACAATGTCCATGCATCGCTGAAATGTTGCTGGGGCGCCTGAAAGGCCAAACGGCATACGCAAAAATGCATAAGTGCCAGACTTGGTTATAAAAGCAGTCTTAGGCACGTCCTCAGGCCTCACCCCTATTTGAAAATAACCAGTCGTTAAGTCTAAAGTCGTCATAAATTTGGTTGATTTTATGTTCCTTAAAATTTCTTCTATGATCGGTAATGGATATACCGGATATTTCGTTATGGAATTTAATTTACGGTAATCAATAGCGAATCTCCACCTTTTTGGATGCTCCAAAGGATAATCATTATTTTTCTTACATAAAACCACCGGGCTAGCATAACTACTTGAGATGGGCATTATGATCTTTTTACGTAGCATATCGGTAATATGCCATTCTATAATTTTTTCCTTATTCTTATCATACCGGTATGGTTTTTGACGAACTGGCAATGCATCTCCGGTGTCAATACTATGGTTAGTAACCTGAGTAAATCCTGGAATATCACTAAATAACGAAGCAAATTCACTTACCACTTGTCGGATTTTTTCTTGCTCGTCATTAGGCAGGTGGTCAAGATTTACCATCGGCGGTTCAGCCTTTTCAGTACGAACTGGTCTCATTGTCAGCTTAAGGGACGCTTCATTAAAATCCAGTGTTGCTTGTGCGTCTGAAAGAAAATCTATTCCTAAAATCAAATGTGCTTGCAGATTCTTTACTATAAAAAACATCACCTTTACTTCTTCGTCCTTGATACGGATATATAAAGGTACTTTACCTACGCACTTACATTCTTTTCCTTGCGCGGCTAATACTGTCGTATTATCCGCATTATATATGCGGTATTTGCGAAAATACTTTCTAAAAAAGACTTCTGCCACACAGGAACACTGCGCGCCGGTATCCAGGAGTGCGGTGGCCGGGATATTATTCACCAAGACTTCAATCTTCGGAAGAGTCAAATTTTTCACCATTACTGTATTTAACTTGTAGGAAGAGGGGTTTTCGTGGCCTTCGGATTTCTGCACCCCCTCGTCAGCAGAAATCCGTTTTAGTTTAAATTATTTTTCCTTTCCGTGCTTTCCTTCTTTTTCCCCTGGCCTTGAGACTTTTTTCCTGGGTTGCTATTGAACTGTCGACGTTCGCCGGCTGTTTTTGAATGCTCGGGTTTCCTTGCCCACTGATTCGCTTTTTCTCCGTAGCCATGTGCTTGAGTTTGCTGTAGTCTTGGTGTACCAAATTGGTTTCGCTGTTGATATTGGCGTCTTCTTTCGACGTCCGCCGTTCTTCTACTTTCAAACTGGATTGCTAGCTCAAATAATTTTTCCAGTGTAGTCGGATTTCTCAATTCAATAAAGTCTTGCACTTGGGGTAGTAACCTCAGCAAAATCACTTGAATTATTTCAGGATCCGGACGGTTTCCATACAAGAGCTTTGAAAACGTGAATTTTTCTTAAAATAAAGCTCGAGAGGTTTTCGATTCTTTGTTGATATATGCTAAAAAGTTCCGTTTCTAATTTCGCACGATCCCATACAACAGGGAAGGCTTTTAGTAGGGCAGTCTTGAAATTTTCATAAGTATAGGTGGGACTTCCTGCTTGACCCAAGAGACTTCTGCCGATACATTTGAACCAGTTAAGCGCTTGGCCCCTCAAAGCGCTGGTAGCTAAGGTAACTTTTTGAAACTCGTGCACGGGGTAGAGCATGAAGTGGTCATCCAATTTTTCCAAAAAACTGGTTACCGGTGAGTTTCCATTAAACGTTGCTTCTGGTTTCATCGAAGCGCGCATGGTCTGGACGATGTACCCAAATCCTTCCAGGGCGGCAGCTGGCATTTCTGGATTCTGAGCCGTTTCTGCAGGCAGCACAGGTTCTTCTTGAAACTCGGCCATGGTTATTCTTCTACGTTGGGCGCCACTATCAGGTTCAATGTTCCTTCTAACCTTCTTCGGGAACATACAAGGACCTGACTAGGAACAGAGAGCTTACTAAAGCTATGTTCACTAATTGTAGTAAGTGACAGGATACAGACGAAGGGTATACAAAACCCTTTATTTTTCTCTATATACAATAACTTCCGCACTTCGGAATACAATGACCCTCCACTCGGGGTCTAACGTAAAAGATATCAAAATAAAACTAAACTCTAATTTAACTTTAGAATAATACACGTGGAAGATTGGCCTTATAATAACAGGAAGCGTATGTAGCACAGAGACTGTGAACACTACAATACGTTTAATTTATCAAGAGGATTAAAACCTCTGGCCTGGAAGGCAAATAGCAACTGCGTAACTTCTAAGGTAAGCGGCCTGCTTCAACTCACTGCTTCCTCTCTCTCTTGCTTGGCAAAAAGGCCACACTTAAATACTTGGCGTTCGCCAGACAAACTTTGCATAAAAACCTTCACGCTTATAATTCTGGCTGGAAGTAGAAAATAAGAAGTGATAGTAAAGATTTAAAATAAAATAAACGTTAGTAAAACTTAAGATCCTTACAAGTTCACCTCAATACTTTTAGCAGATGCTACATGCTACCTCTATTTCCTGAATGCCAGTTGCGATGTTTGCTCCAGGGTCATGAATAGAATTCGATCCTTTACAAGCAAGAGTATCCTGGTTTGGAATCAAGTCCTTGTCTGCACAACCTGCATTATGAGGCACACACATAGATTGCGAAGTGGGTGAATTTTCTTGCAATACTAGAGCCCTCTGCATAAGTTGTACATCAGCTTCTTCCATATCAGCATCGCATGAACTTTCAGATGGTTCAATACTTGCTAACTGCGACTTTGTAACTTCACTATCAGTTTCTACAATCTTGACAGTCATATTTTCATTTTCTTCTATCACTACTTCAGGCACTTTGGAATCCAAACTTTATTTTTATGAATTATTTTTTCACCTCTTTCAGAAGCTTTACAAGCTACTTCTTTTATTTCATCATCTTTACAAACAGTATTATCACTTTCTTCCAGTTCAACTTCAGACTCTTGAGGTTGAGAATCGTCTTTCCTTTTCTTCATCTTTTAGTTCTGTTTCTTCAGTCTTGTAAGATGTTTCATCCCTTATTTCTTGTAACATTCTTGGACTTTCTCGGACACTTCACCAGCTGCTTCCTTCATTTCTTCATCCTTTGATTTTTTGGATGCCACTTCTGTCATTTCAAAATCTTGTGACTACAATTTTCTTTCTAAACTCCATGATGTCGCTTCTAATCTCCTTTTGCTTCACTACTATCCATTGCAGTTGCTCTTGCAGATTGTCTTGTCTGGCTTTGATCTTGGCTTTCAGCTCTTATCTCGGCTAAGAAGTCCATCAAAGTCTTCATTTCCTCCGCCATGGCTTTCCTCTGCAGGCGGGTCACTAGCATTCACTTGCAAATCACACTTCTGACATGTTTTTCTCTTCACATATGGGTTTGAAGATTTGGAGTGAATAACGATGACACTTAATGTAGTATCTAAACACAATTTATTAGCCAGTATTATTATTCAAGACAGCTCCAATAGCACATTTACAGTCGAAGAATACAATAAACTTTCTGGCACAATCAGTGACACAGCCTTCAGGCTATAATGGTGGAGACAGCTTCAGGGCAAAGCTCCAGAGTAAAGCTCTTTACTTGGTTCAGTCGTTCTTGGAACTTCACATGCTCTTGAGACTTTCAATGCAACAACTTGCAGTGCACTCGATGATACACTAGAGTACAGCTTCCGACTCAGTCCAGTTGTTCCCGGAGCTTAACATATTCTAAGATGAAACTTGACAATGCACTAGACTCTCATGAAGCTATCGATGACCAGCTCGGCACTAGACTTTAAGACATTCGCGAGCTCGCTGACTGTCAGTTCGCCAGATGAGACGCAAACTCTGCATGGACGAACTGAGTCTCCGCGTACCAGCAGGGCTGATACAGCTTTTGGCTTGTGTTGGAGAACATTCTGGGCTAAACCAGTAAGAATTCATTCCAGAAGGTTCTCCATCCGTCTGTGGCATATCACCAATTTGTTTGACAAATGTGGCAACCCTAAACCTGCCTTGTGGGGAAGCTATCTAACCATGCCTGGACATTTCATAACAATACATTATCTTTTACTAAACTTTAAGTAAAGTATGAGATAAACTGTTGTCTGCAATCAGGACAATTTTTGCATCATCAGTAAACCAAGTGAATTCAAATATTGCCGAGCATTGGGTGTGAAATGATTTTCAAACCAGGCATTTATTACTGCTTCTGTTATCCATGCTCTTTTATTTGCACAATATATAGTGGGGAAAATCTTTATTCATCTAAATTCTCGATGCCGTAAATTTTTACCCAATTACGAAAAGCTTACACTTGTGCGTTCCTGCAGCATTCGTGCATGCTAGAATTGTTAGTCTTGAAGAGTCACTTGGAAGTAAATGTGTAAGTAAAGAATTAATAATATTTACTTCAGTTAGTCTCCAAGAATATAACTGTCATTTTCTCATTTATCTGCCCACTGTGAAATTAACAAATCATATTGATAACTAATCTTTAAAGCAGCAGTTGTCATTCCTTTAAACAAAAACCCTTAGCATAATCAAAGTGTTTACTGATATATAAACTTTGAATTTTGTATGTCATGAATTGCTCTTTCCATTGATATTTAAAACTATGGCCTTCAAGTATATATCTCAGTACATATATCCTTTTTTTTTTTTTTTTTTTTAATTTCAGATAATATATTAGTTCTTTTCTTTTATAGGGATTCAGGAGAGAATGACGACAGATGAGGTTTGTATGATTATAATTAAACTTATCTAAGGCATTATCAATTTGTTTTCTGTGTATGTTGTCATCTAAGAGCAGTGGTCTCAAACATAAATTGAATGTGGTCCTAATGCACGATCTGAAAAAAGCTTATTCCAAATAATTCTAAATATGTTCAGCACACCTATGGCCAAGTCGCTGAACACTGGTAGTTCAGTTGCAGGTTCGAAAGCCACATACAGGTTGGCTGCATGGGCATTTTCATGGTTTTCCTCAGGTGTAATGTGTGTACAAACCGGTTTTCCTTAGAAAGTCCTCCACAAATTGCCATTGTCACATAAACCAACCAAACCATCTAATTAAGTTGAATTAATGACTAACTTACTTCAGCTAAAAATAATCATTTTAAAAAATATTTCCAGCTGGACAAAATGTGAGAGCAAATAAAGACAACTTATTCTCTTTCTTATACTTATTAAGTTTTCCTTTGATGTATGTAAAAAAAAATCCAT
This sequence comes from Stegodyphus dumicola, assembly GCF_044657685.1. Classification (NCBI taxonomy): domain Eukaryota; kingdom Metazoa; phylum Arthropoda; class Arachnida; order Araneae; family Eresidae; genus Stegodyphus; species Stegodyphus dumicola. The sequence goes on along the minus strand of NC_140776.1, from coordinate 190,417,245 downwards.
ATATTTGTTCATCAAAGAGTGAATTTCTTTATTTTTGACTACAGATTTCAGCTGCACCCACCTGATAAACATCAGTCAATCTCATTTTTTTCATAATTATTATCAACTGCACAGAAAAAATGTTCACATCTAAATATATACTCAAAGTGATTGTTCTTATTGCAAAAATTCACATATGAGGATATTTTATTTTTTTAGAAGTATGAATAAAACTTAGTCATATGTATGCATAGCTTGAAATGTGTGAAAAATTTATATGCATTAAAAATATATATTTATATGAATTATATTAAATAAATTAGTTCTGTTTGTGAATTTTTTGGGCAGTTCTTATACTCGTTTTGAATCATAAGCAAAATGATATAAAACAGGACTCTGAATCAAAGTCTTGTCATAATAATGCTAATTCAGTTGATGGGTATATATTATTAAGCTATTATTAAGCTATGCGAAATTGCTTCAGGGGGTTACTTGCAGCCTGCAGGCTACCAGTTTGAGATGACTGCCTTAGAAAAGGTTTTCTTTCTTGTTAATATACAGTCAAAAGTCTTTAATCCGGACTCGGCGGGACTTCGGCGATTCCGGCTTATCGGTTTTTCCGAATTATAGATCATCAGTTTAAATCTGGTAAGGTGGCATGCAGGAATTATAAAATTAAAAACATGAAACAGTAATTTATGAAATAAAGAGCAAGTATGATCTAAAGAGTATCAAAATAAAAATTAAAAAAAAAAAAAAAAAGCTTAATATTTATTTGTTTATTTTATTAAATATTTCTTTCAATGCACGCATGCGTAAAGCTTACATTACGCATAGTCAAAATTAGAAAATTGCAAGCAGAAAACTATTTGATGGGTATTCGTGATATTTATAATGACGAGGAATTTGATTTAAATCATATCAAAGCCGGAGTACATCGAGATGAAATACTACATTTAGTAAGGAATTATAAGCCAAATAAAATAAAAATGTGCCCTGAAGATAAGGATAGTGTTGATAGATCAACTTACAGTTCATTGTGCGCCGCAATGTCCCCCTTCTTCCCGGCAGAGCAGCGTGAAATTGATAAACAGATTTCGGAATGTTAGAGAAACAAAGGATATGCCTTTATCCATTTTTTTGCAGCAATTCCACTTTTTGTTTGATGGACATTGGAACATGCTTTCGCTTTGTAGATCCTTTGGCAGCTCCAGAATCGGGAATATCATAAATTCTTTTTTGACATAATCGAAAGTTCATGCTTACTTTTATAAAATTGCTCTAACAGTCTGCAAAAAATAATAAGCCGGATCCATTTAGAAGATTATGGAACAACGCTATCTGCAACATTAACTGAAATAGATAATTAGATAATTTTATCTTAGCTTATACCTTCCATTATATATTAAACGCGCATGCGTAAACGTATTATGTGCAAGCGTAAAGGCATTATGCGCATGCTTTAACGCATTATGAAGATACGCATGCACAGAAACTTTATAGCTTGGAAGTCCGAATTATAGATCATTCCGGTTTAAGGGCATCCGGATTAAAGACTTTTGACTGTACTTCCTTTTCAAAGATAATCAAAATGAGATGATTTGTGCATTTAAGATTCAACATTTTGACTGCTATTTCTATCACACTTAAAGTTCTGGACACGACACATTATTTATTATATTGTTATGAATTAACTATGTAAAAGCAATAGATGCAGGTCGTGAGAATATTATTTCTTAATTTTTTAGTATAATTGATTGAAATAAATATTCATTTTAATCATGAATTTTTATTTAAATCAACCAGATTAAAGTATTAAATACTTTTATAGAATTATATAAAGTATTTTTCACATTTTAAATCTACTAAAAATACATAATATGCCTCAATGAATATTCATCTAATTTCCTATAAAATGTTTTGATATTCCACCTGGGCTATGTCTGTTCACAGTCTCGACTGATAAACTGTATTAAATTTAAGAAGATCCCTTTTGAGGAACTGTTAAATTTAATCCTTTTCAATATTATTTTTCTTTTCTGTCTCGTTCAATGTTTCATTATTTAATAAAACCAATGTACTATAAAGAAAATGCACTGTGTATTGAGTTTGTACTCTTCTCAACTTATAAAAGGACAGTCAATTTAAATGAACAGACAGTCGCTGATAAATACACTGCACACTATTAAATACACTCTGGTCATTAAAATTGCAATGCCAGAAAGGTATGATATGACGAACATCAAAATCATATGAAAGGAAGAAGAGGTTGGGATATGTGAATGATTAGTATTTCAGCGTATTTAGACAATACAGAGGGAGAAATACATCTTAAGCACTGCATAAAAGAAAAGTTGTGTATTTCTCATTCGGAAAGTGCTTTTTAAGATCGGAGTTAGCTCAGAATATCATTTTATGTCTCGAATAATAATAAGAAATGCTTACCAGCAAGTGTCGTAATTCGGTAGAGGCAGGATCGTTGCCTATCTAGTGTGTGGATTATCGTTCCGTGGTATTGTCTGTCACCCTGGTTGGCATCGAACCACTGTCATGCGAATAAAGAATCAGTGAGTTGTTGAGGTTCATATTGAACGGCATGCATGATCTCGGCGCCCTCCCATGACTAGTGCGCGAGAGGACAGACATAGTGTGAGGTCAGCCCTGTGAATCCATACAACCATATTACGGACCATTAGTCAAGAAGTGGGCATGTTTGTAGCATGCGTAGTATCTGTTGCTATGGTGTGCTGACGTTTGCAGAAGCATGGACTATCAGCATGGCAACCATTACTTTGGCTTCTCTTGACAATGCAGCATAGAGAGAGATGGCAACTCTGATGTGACGAATGATGAAGCTGGATACAGGAGTGGCACAGTGTCATCTTTTCTGATGAGTCTAGATTCTGCGTGCAGTATTCTGATAGCCATAAACATAAGTGGAGGTTCCGAGGCAACCACACGTCACCTGCTTGCATTCAATATCCACATATGGGCCCTGCACCTGTTGTGATAGTTTGGGTAGCCATTAGGTACACAACATGCACATCTCTAGTTTGGATTGATGATAATTTGAACAAAGATCAAAACATTTCTGACATCTTATGTCTAGTAGTTGTGCAGTATCTTTGATGTCTGTCACAAACACCATCTTCCAATAAGATAATGCCAGATCTCAAGTTACATGTAGTGTTCTGACCTACCTTGATACACAGGGTATTCAATTGCTGTCCTGGTCTGCAGATCTGTCACCCATTGAAAACTTGGTCATGGGTTGCTGAGAGAATGGGCCGCCAACCCCCTTAATATGGTTGATGTTAATGAGTTGGCCATTTCTCTCACCCAGGCTCAGTTTGATGCCATGCCTAACCGGGTAAGGACCGTTTTTGCTGCCAAGGCTGGCAGCTGTTTCTACTTACCTTGTAAACCCTCAAAATGTCTACAGATTTAATGATTTTGTCTCAATGCCATACCACTTACGTATACTATCTTTTTTGTATTTGCTTTCCTTCTTGGTGCTGCAATTTCAGTGGCCAGCAGTGTATATTTATGAGAGTGAGAACTAAGTAAAAATGTAAGAAAGGATGATTTTATAGATAATACACCTTATATCATATCTAGCGGAGACAAAAGAGGCATACATTAAGGAATTTTATCACACTTTTAATAAAGGTTGTAGATGTCTTATGTGAAACACTAAATTGATTACTCGATGGGTCAGGCTATGTTAGATTTTTGTCAGGTTTCCTGACTGTTCAAGTTCACAAACTGGAAATTTTGATGTACACAAATGGTGGAATCACCAGTGCAGCAATACAAGGCATTACGAAGATTTTTAAAAATTTCTTCTTAAAATCTGATTCTTGCATGTCTTAAAATCTTAATCTTACATTTGAACCATAAGGAAATCCAGTCTGAATGACGTAGAAGTCAGTACATCCACTACGTTGAAATAAACATGTTACTTTCAGCAAAACGAGTTCTTTTTTAGATTGTGCTGCATTATATTTTATTGAGTGTGACATTCTGTCCAGATCAAAAGTTATGGATTAGCTGTCTTGGATGGGCCAAATCTGGATTCCTTGGGAAAGAAAGCTTGGCTTTGCATTTGTCCAGTCAAAGCTTGGATCCATTGGAAGTTTTCTTTGCAGCTGTGGGACATTTTGACACCTGTTCAGAGGTACCATTATTAGCAAATAAAGCTATTCTTTGAAATGATAATTTGTGAAAGACATTCACCAGCATCTCTTGGAACCAAATTCGGCAGTTACCTTTTAGTTTATTTGAGTGTTGGTTGCTAGGAGCTGTTAAAGACTGGCTTTCCATCTTGGGACGGCTCGTGATACGATGTTTTACTGCAAAATAATTTTGACTGAGCATTCTGAATTCAGATAGATGCAAAAATCTGCTTTTCCTACAACAAATAGTGCATGTGTACTCATGTTATCAGGTTCAATGTTTCTTCTAACCTTTTTCGGAAACATACAATGACCTGACTAGAACAGAGAGCTTACTAAAGCTATGTTCACTAATTGTAGTAAGTAGACAGGATACAGACGAAGGGTATACAAAACCCTTTATTTTTTTCTTTATATACAATGACTTCCGTACTTCGGAATACAATGACCCTCCACTCGGGGTCTAACTTAAAAGATATCAAAATAAAACTAAACTCTAATTTAACTTTAGAATAAGATTGGCCTTATAATAACAGAAAGCGTATGTAGCACAGAGACTGTGAACACTACAATACGTTTAATTTATCAAGAGGATTAAAACCTCTGGCCTGGAAGGCAAAGTAGCAACTGCGTAACTTCTAAGGTAAGCGGCCTGCTTCGAACTCACGGCTTCCTCTCTTCTGCTTGGCAAAAAGGCCACACTTAAATACTTGGCGTTCGCCAGACAACTTTGCATAAACTCCTTCACGCTTATAATTCTGGCCGGAAGTAGAAAATAAGAAGTGATAGTAAAGATTTAAAATAAAATAAACGTTAGTAAAACTTAAGATCCTTACAATGTCACATTAAAAAATTCTTTTTTGTCAATTTCCATTTTGAACAGTTGTCTATGCCTGTCTTTTCGTTATTAAGAGTAATGAATCTTATTTCAAAGCAGTTCAGCAAATGAGACTTGAGTGAATTGGCTTGGAATAAAAATTTTTTTGAAATATTCTCTTCTGTTGACCAGCATCTGTACTGTATAAGTTTCCAGCTTTTGTCGCCTGTAGGCTCTACTTGCATTGTCTAATACTGTGCAGAAGCCCTGGTATAAGAGAAACTCTTTTTAGAATTTCTTTCGGTAAGCAAACATAAATACAAGTGTAATTTTTTCGTAAAAGTGCAGTGGTGTAAACTATTATAAAGCAAAGGATATCTATGTTAGAGATTATATGAAGTGCAATAAACTGCTTTCAAACTTTCTGAAGTTTTTATTTAAATGTAAACATTATTTATACAGACTCTAATCCTGATTTTATCCTTTTCAGGACATCTGCAGGCTCCTGGATCCCTGCAGTGAAGTGCAGAGGACTTTAGAAAGAGCCCTCACAGGAGGTAATTAAGAGTAAAATGGCATATGCCAGAATTGAATCTTTTGTATGTACAGTCAAAAGTCGTTAATCCGGACTTGTCGGGACTTCGGTGATTCCGGATTATCGATTTTTCCGTATTATAGATCATCAGTTTAAATCTGGTAAAATGGCATGCAGAAATTATAAAATTAAAAATATGAAACCGTAATTTATGAAACAAAGAACAATTATGATCTAAAGGGTATCAAAATTTACACAAAAAAAGCTTAATATTTATTTGTTTATTTTATTAAACATTTCTTTTAGTGTAAGTTGTTTAAGTTGCTTCTTTTTTTATGTGATAATACATTCTCTTTAATTCCATAAACAGACATAATTTGTTGTTCAGTTACAAAGCTCCGTTGTTCAAGTCCTATAATTGCTGTGTCGAGAATACCGACTAATTTGTCAATCGAAATTTTTTCGTTTTCAATAACCTCTGTCACTTTCTTCGTTTGATTTAAACCATATCAAAGATGGAGTACATCGAGAGGAAATACCACATTTAGTAAGCAATTGTAAGCCAAATAAAATAAACACTTCTGCCCTTAAGATAAGGATAGTGTTGACAGATCAACTTCCAATTCATTGCGCTCTGTGGTGTTAAAGATAAACAAAATTTAGATAAACAAACGTTAAAGTTTAGATAAACAAAGGATATGCCTTTATCCATTTTTTGCAGCAATTCCACTTTTTGTTTAATGGACTCCGAAAGATACTTTCGCTTTGTATATCCTTTACATATTAGTAAATATATATCGGAAATTCTATTTGAAATAATCGAAAGTTCAAGCTTACTTTTATAAAATTGCTCTAACAGTCTGCAAAAAATAATAAGCCGGATCCAATTTGAAGATTAAGGAACAACGCAATCTGCAACATTAACTGAAATAGATAATTAGATAATTTTAGCTTAGCTTATCCCATCCGTTATATATTAAACGTGCATTCATAAACGTATTTTGCGCATGCGCACACGCAAATTCGCAGCTGTAAAGGTCTTACGCGACGCATGTGCAGACAGTTTGTAGCTTTCAGGTCCGGATTATAGATCATTCCGGATTATGGGTGTCCGAATTAACGACTTTTGACTGTATTTAGTGCCCTAATATGTTCAAAACGTGTTTACTGTTTTTTCTGCAATTTCGAATTTTATATATCACCAATTGGCCACCACCGTGGCTGCTATATTTATGTAAAAATATTTTCTGTTGGAAAAATATTCTTTTTTTTTTAAACTCAAAATCAGTCTATATCTTTTTAAAATTGCAGATAATATATTGATTCTTTTTTTTTTTTTTTTTTTCTTTTTCTTTATAGAGAGCATACCACATCAGCTCTCCTTGCAAGAGGTTTGTATAATTATAATGAATCTTTTCCAAGACATCTATTTCATTCTTATCTATTTCATTAGATGTTGTCATCTAAGAGCTGTGGTCTCAAACATAAACTGAATTTGGCCAAATGCACAATTTGAAAGAATCTTCCAAATGAGTCAGTGACTTACTTAAGCTATAAATAAATGATTTACAAATTATTTCCAAGTACTTCTGGCTACAGATTTGAACTGTAATACCTGCTGAATCATCAGTCGATCTCATTCTTTTTTTATTAATTATCAACTGTATAGAAAAAATGTTTACATCTAAATGTACATTCAAACAAAGTGATTTTTCTTTTTGTGAATTTTTTTACGCAATTTTCATACTTATTTTTAATAAGTACAATAGTGAAAAACTGGATTCTTGAATCATTAAAGTCTTGAACTTTCTCTTCATTAAAGTCTTGTGATAATAATGCTAATTAAACTGCTGGGAATATATTTGCAAGCTATGTGAAACTACTTTAGGTATTCACGTGCAGCTTGTAGGCCACCATGTTGAGACGACTGCCTTAGAAAAGTTTTCGTTTTTGTTAATATACTTTATTTTCAAAGATGCTCAAATGAGATATTTTATTGTACTTCAGATTCAACACATTGACTGCTATTTCTATCCCACTAAAAGTACTTGACAGGCGACATTATTTATTGTATCGTTATGAATTGACAAACTATATAAAAGCAATAGATGCTGTTCATAAGAATATTATTTCTTTAATTTTTTAATATAATTGATTTAATTAAATATTGATTTAAGTCATAATTTTTTTAAAATCAATCATATTAAAACATTAAAAATATTTTTATAGAATTACATAACACATTTTTTCACTTTTTAAGTGGTCAGAAAGTGCATAATATTTCCAGAGTTGCCAACTCTCCCGATTTAGGCGGGAGACTCCCGATTTTCAACCGCTCTCCGGCCAACCCGATTTACAATATATTTCTCCCGACTTTTTCTTATTCTTAAAATTTCTCACGATTTTTATGGAACTTGGCTTAATACTTTCTTATATAAACAAAAAAAAAAAAAAAAAAAGAGATTTTGGACGTTTGAAAGCAATTGAATTTTCTCTAAATTATTAAAAAACAAAACCTTGCGAATCAGATAACTTCTGCTTTGTGAGTGAAAGAATATACGTATCCAGAAACATCGTTCTCCAGTTCTCCAATGGGTATCGAGCATGGTGGAAGGGCGGATGTTCTCAAACATGTGCGTACACAAAAACAAAAGGACAACATGAGTTGTTTTGAAAAAAAAACGGAAAATTAAATTTTTCTTCGAAAACAGAGGACCAAAAAGTTATTAATGCAGAATGTCTGTTCTCTGCCTTTTTACTTGAGCACAACCTGCCACTGAATGCATAGGATCACACTGCAGCTTTATTTAGAAAAATGTTTCGCGATAGTGAAATCGCTAAGAAATACTCAAGTGTAAGAACCAAAACAGGTGCAATTGTTAAAGAAATGGGCTTGAAAAATAAATCTTCAGTTATTGATTGCATTAAAACAACTCCGTTCTGCCTCTCTACGGATGGAAGCAATAATACTGATTCAAAACTGTACCCAATTGTTGTTTCTTTTTTTAATCTGGAGTCTTCAGAAATTGAGTGCAGTTTATTTTCTGTCCCCACTTTAGAAGGACATTTGACAAGTTTTAATATAGCACAGCTAATTATTAAAACTTGATAATGCACCAGTATTGGTAGGCTTAAAAGACTGGTGTTGCAGGCATCTTAAGAAAGGAAAATTCAGATTTGCAGATTATGAGGTGCACCTGTCACCTCTTAGATTTAGCAGCTGAAAAAGGGGTAGCTTCTTTACCAATAAATGTGGATGAATGCATTGTTGATATTTATTATTATCTTCTAAGGAGTTCTAAAAGGAAGGAAAAATTGAAGTAGTTCCAAAAGCAGCATAACAGCAGTTTATAATTAGAAAACTTGGATGAAGTTATAAAATCAGGTAGGTTGACACCCAGTGGAGTTTAATTGGAAAACTGAAAGGTGCTGATGGAATTTTAAAATATAGTCAACTGTCTAGAATTGTGTTGGCCATCTTGACAGTTCCCCATAGTAGTGCAGAGTGTGAGAGGATTTTCAGTGTTGTTGCGTAAATGAGAACTAAATTTAGATCTAATATTAGTGATAACACATTAGAAAAACTTTTCTTAGCGAAAGCAGGCCTACGTGGCAATTGCAGTGAACAAAATTAGGAAGTTTTTTTCTTAAACTAAAATTCCCTCTTTCCCCCCCCTTAAACGATGCAAGTAATAAAAATGTTTTTTTATGCGTAAGGTATTTTTGTGTTGCTTGCATTTAAGAATTAGTTACTATTTAAAGTTAATTCATTATTAAAAACTATATTTTTGTCATTTAAAAAGTCTTTTTAACATTGAGAAAAATCTCCTGATTTCTTAAAAAAATTCCTGATTTTTGAGTGTCAAAGGTTGGCATGTATGTATTTCTCATGCCAGTCTAAATGAATATTCATCTAATTTCATGTGAAATGTTTTGCATTTCCACATGGACTGTGTCTGTCGACAGTATTAACCTATAAACTGTAATACATAAAAAAATATTTCTTTTGAGTAGTTATTAAAATCTGAACCCTTTCATTTGACCCACCTTTTTTTCTTTCCTGTCTCATTCAGAGTTATTTAATAAAACTAAAGTCTATATAAAGAAAATGCTCTCTATATTGAGTATGTACTCCGCTCAATTGATAAGGGGATAGGCAATTTAAATAAACAGATAGCTGCTGATTAAATATGCGGTATACTATTAAATATATTTATGAATGTGACAACTTAATAAAAATGTAAGAAAGGCTAAATTTATTGGAAACGCATTTATTATAAAAAATTCATTTTTACACATGTCTTTCAGAGAAAAAAACAGAGATGCATTAAAGAATTTTGTCAGAATTTTAATAAAGACTGTAGATATCTTGAGTCTGTGGGAAACTAAATTTGTTACTTGATAAATGAGGTTATGGGAGATTTTCCCCAGGTTTCCCTACTGAATGTGCAATAGCTAAAGTTAAAAGTCTATCAACAATGTATCCCCGTCATGTTCCAGTGGATTCAGTTCTGAGCACCATTCCATATGGTCTGTTATTTCCTCCTCATGTATGAACTTGAATGAACTTGAATGAACTTGGCCATTTTGATGTGTAAAAAAGGGAGGAATTGCCAGTGGCAGCAGTACAAGAAATTACCAATATTTCAAGAATTTCTCGAGTGTTGCATTCTGTCCAGATCAGAAGTCATTGATTAGACGTCTGTGGGCCAAATCTGGATTTCTTGTTGAAGAAAGCTTGGCTGTGCGTTAGTCAAATATCATACTTTTTAAGAGCAGTTTCTTCAAGCTTTAAACTGCTCTGAAGACAGAAATGCATACGACTAGCCCACACATGGAAAGACCTTTGTAAATTCTTTGTGTAAGCTTCTTGTAATAGCCAGTGGAAGCTTGCTTTGCAGCTGGGTGGCATTTTGTCTTCTGTTCAGAGGCACCATTATTTTTAGAAAATGAGGGTCATTCTTTGAAGTGGAAACTTGTGAAAGACATTGACCAATATGCCTATAAATGCTTCCTACCTCTTGGAACCAGGTTAGGTAATTACCTCTTAGCTCACTGAAATGTTGGATGCTAGGATCTGTTGGCGACTGACTTTCCATCTTGCTGTGGCTCATCACATGTTGTTTTAACACAAAATCATTTTGACTCAGGATTCTGATCTGAAGTGGATGCAAAAATCTGCTGTTACTACAATAAAGATACAAGATTTAAAAGACACAGATACAGATTTAAAAGACACACTCCTTTTAGACATTCAGGTCATTAAAAAAGTATCTTCATTGTTAATTTGCATTTTAATATGCTTTCTAGGCCTCTCTTTCCAGTATGCAAGTAATGAATTTTATTTCAAAGCAGTTCAGTAAACAACGTTTTAGTGAACTAGTTTGAAATAAAATATATTTTGAAAAATTTTCTTCTGTTGACCAGCACCTCCAGTATATAAGTTTCCAGTTTTTGTGGCCCATAGGCTCTACTTGCATTGTGTAAAACTGTACATGAAGCCCCTGTGTAAGAGTATATATATATATATATATATATATACAGCCCCTACAGAGTAATATACAAGGTGTTTATAAAGTCCCGGTTGACCCATTTTGATGTTTAATAACTCATAAAATAATAAAGATAGATTAATTTATTCAAAAGTGGTCGTACCAGCCTTGAAGGCGATTCGTTAGAGAGACATCCAAAAACTGCATCAACACCGGAAATCATCGGAAAAATACAAGATATGGTATTGGAAGACCGTCGATTAACTGAAAGAGATTTAACAGAGGCTTTAGGCATTTCATTGGGCACAGTGAGCAATATTTTGAGTGTTAATTTGGATTTCAAAAAACTCTGTGCAAAATGGGTGCCGCATTCTCTAATGATGGAGCAAAAACACATTTGGATGCGACTTTTGCGACATTTGGAGTGTTTTAAGAAGAATAAAAGCAACTTTATCCATCAATTTATCACAATGGATGAGACCTGGATCTACCATCGTAATCCTGAATCAAAATAGGAGGCTAAGGAGTGGTGTGAATCCGGCTCTTCGGCGCCGAAGCGAGTTTGTGTGCAAAAATCAGCCAAGAAGGTCTTAGCATCAGTTTTTTGGGATGTGAAAGGAATTTTGTTCATAGATTACCTTCAAACTGGCAAAACAATTAATTTGGATTATTATTGTAACCTTTTGAATCAATTAGACGAAAAAATTCGTGAAAGAAGACCAGGATTACAAAAGAAGAAAATCATTTTCCACCAAGATAACGTATCTGCACACACAGCTCAAAAAACCATTGCTAAAATAACTGAATTGAAGTACGAATTGTTGCAACATCCAGCCTATTCACCAGATTTAGCTCCCTCCGACTTCTGGCTCTTTCCACACCTCAAACAATATCTCCGTAGAAAACAATTTCCTTCAAACGAAGAGATAATAGCTGTCGTGGAGGGATATTTTTCAGAGCTTCCGAAAAACCAATACAGTCAAGGGATCCATAAATTAGAAGACCGATAGAATAAGTGTATTGAAGTTGAGGGAAACTACATTGAAAAAGTCATTTTTACAAATAAAAATTGGTTTCTTCATTTCCGTTCCGCGAACTTATTGAACAACCTGGTATATATATAGCTATACTCTATATAAAAAAGGGTATTCCTTTATATAGAATGTACCCCCTTTTTATAGCGTATACCCTTTTTTATATATAATATACCTTTTTTAATATAGAGCATACCTACATATATAGAGTATAGGTCCTTTTTAGTATTTCTTTCGGTAAGCAAACGCAAATACAAGTGCAGGTCTCTTGTAACAGTAGAGTAGTGTAAGCTTAGAAAACAAAGAATATACAAGGTGTGGCTATTAATTTCCAGGACTGCTTTAATAACACCAGAACAGATGATGTGAAAAAATGTAACCTTTTAATATGTTTTGAAATAATTTCCATTTGCCGTAACACACTTCTGTGCTCGGCTGTATAAGTTGTGGAAACAACTTTTAAAGTCCTCTTTCGGAAGCCTCTTGAATGTCGTCGTCACGTTGTTCTTGATGTCTTCAATTTCCACAAAGCATGTTTCTTTCGTCACAGTTTGGAGTTTGGGAATTGTTCGATCATATTCTTTTGACTTGGTCCCCACAGACTTCTTTTTGTTTCCCAAATTCAAAGCTGTGATCAAAAGAACACGGTTTGTGGATGTTGAAGACATCAAGAAGAACCTGATGTCAACATTGAAGAGGCTTCCGAAAGTGGACTTTAAAAGTTGTTTCCACAATTTATACAGCCAAGCACAAAAGTGTGTTACGGCAGATGGGGATTACTTCGAAACATATTAAAAGGTTACGTTTTTCACATCATTTGTTCTGGTTTTATTAGAGCAGTCCTGAAAATTAATAGCCACACCTTGTATGTATTTAGGGCTTATATAAAATTTACTGAAGTTTTCATTTAAATGTAAACATAATTTATACAACACTTTAATTTTGATTTTATTCTTTTCAGTGCAAAGAACTGCACTTGAAATTGAACATGATTGACGAATGGGAGGAGCAATTAGAGGCCCTCATCGAAGCAGGTAATTTAGAGTAAAAATCTTTTTAGCATATGCTGGAATCTTTCATGTATATTTATTGTTATTTTCTTCTTTTTAACTCGATGGTTAGTGCATTATTTTCCAATTGGCTTTAGTTAATCTTGTAATGGTAATAAAAGTTTCAGTAAAATCAAGCTGCTTCAGATGCATTGAACCTTCTTAGATTTGAACTCATAGAATTTTACATTACATCATCCTTCTTCTAAAGAAGTATTTGTGCTAGAGACATAGAATAAGAACTTAGTTCCAAGAAGAATTAAGCAAACTGTTTCATTGATAAAGCTTTAGGTGAACAAAAAGCATGATTCTGTTCATGTTTTAAAACTCTGTGGCTTCTTTGCAGTCAGTTAGCAGAAAGTTTACATTTGAATTTAAATTCATTCAATACTGGTTGGATGCTTGCAAAATTGATGCTTGCATTGAACCAATGCTTGCAAAATAGGTTCATAGTTGACAGGAATGACATCAGTAACCATTTGATGTGAGAAAGAGACTGGACAATTTTTTTGCACCATTCACATGTGATGCATATCAGTAGTGAATTGACCTATGAAATTAAGTGTTATTAATTTGGCAAGGGGGAAAATTGTTATACTTTTGTGAGTGCCTTATGTTCTGTAAACACTGTAAAGCGCTTTCCTTCAAACAGATATCTGAAGGATTTAATAGTGTCAAATATTGTAAAAACCTCTCTGTCCAATATATTATATTTCTTTTCATTATGACTCAATTTTCTGGAAAAGTATCCTAGTGGCTCCCATGTATATAATTTTTTTTTTTTTTTGTCTGGGTGGACAGAATTTGTAACTTGTGCCATAAGCTGTTTACAAGACTCAAAAGTGTTTCAGTGTCTTTTGACCAATCTAAGAATATTTTGTCATTTTTCTTACAACTTCCCAGTGTACCATTTAAAGGAAGTTGAACTTCACCATATGATTTAAAAACTTCTTTTAGAAATTAAGAATTTTCAAAAAATGTCAGAGTTCAAAAATAGTTTTTGTCTTCAGAAAATCTTGGATAACTTCAAAAGGAATGATTCTACAGGTACTTTCATCAATTATGTAACCTAAGAATTTTATGCATCCTGCATTTAGGAAGGTTGACAGTCAAATTATACTTTTTTTTTCCCCTTATAAAAACTTCTTTGATATAACGGATATATTCTTTGAGAGATGATGAAGGAATCAAAATATTGTTTCTCTATATAGTAAACAGTAATTTAAATGTGACAAAATTTGGTCTAGTAATCTTTTGTGTAGTTTGCGTAGCCTTATGTAAGGCAAATGTTATGTAGTTAAACTGAAATAATCCACAAGGAGTAACTATTGCCATTTTTGGTATGTCCTCTTTATTCATTGGTACTTGGCGATACACTTTTTTGAGGTATAATGTAGAAAAAAATAGCATTATTGTTTAAAGTAGATGTAAAATCATATTGATGCCTCATTGGGCAATTATCTGGAATGGTGATTGAATTTCATTTACAGTAGTTGCAGCGAGGTCGTAAAGACCCATCCGATTTTTTTACCATGTGCAGAGGGCTACTCCATCAGCTTTTAGAAGGACTACAAATTCCTTTTCATACTAAATAAGCAAAATCTGCTTTTGGAGCAGCCAGTTTGTGAGGCACTGGGCATCTAGTTTTATTAAGTGTGTAATACCACAAGTATTTGTATCCAAAAGCTGTTTTAAAACATCTTAAAAGAGAGAATCATATTTTTAGGTAAATAGCTAACTATATGTAAAGTTGGTAAAACTAATTTTGGACAATATCTCTGGATATCTTGCCATCTATCAACTGTTTGGGGGATTTCAAATTAACAGCTTGGTTTCTGTTGATTATTAAACACCAATTTGCAAAGAATTATTAAGCAATGAATAAAGAATTATTAAACACCAAATTGTATATATGTACATAGTGTTTAGAATGACTAATCTAAGCAATGAACACTGAACATACAAAACAGATGGTAAGAGAGGTTCTTTGCACACCACCAGAGATAAGATTGCTGTTGGACATGCTTTAGAAGGAGAAATCAGGACATGATGACTATGTTGAAGAATTGAATAGAAAAATTCTACAGCTTCCTTACCTACCAAATCTTCTGTTTTCCGTTCCATTTACCAATCATGTCTTTATGTTTTGAGAATGCCCAGAGAATCATGTCTGTATGTTTTGCTGACTATAAATTATGAAAGCGATGGCCTTTTATGTATGATGTTCAGTATCTCCACTATAGTCTTGCTGAGTTGTTATTTTATATGGGACATTCAAAATATCCAGACGGTTGACGTCCATGCTTTCCTCTAAGCTTTATTCCTTGGAGAACGATGGCCTTTCAAAATGGCTCTCCCTACTTTTAGGTTTGTTTTTTCCAAGAAGTCCTTTGAAGGTCCTTTATGGTTACAAAACAGAACATTGTATCAGGCTTTCTTCATCCCATGGCATGAGCAATTAAACTATTATTGGCATGAACAATTAAACATTTGTGAGGCTATTTGATGTTCATACTTTTCACTTGAAATTTGCCTTCAATTCCGCTTTCGAAACTAGATACTGCTTTACAGAAGCCTTGATTTCCATCAAATGCTTCCACTCTATATTGTGTACAGTGTGTTAAAAAGGAATTATCCAAACTAATATTAACAAAGATGTTCTCCTATATAAGAGTTGTTCTTCCCAGACATTCTTATTATCTTGTACGCCATCTGATTTTATACACTACAAAGTCTGAATTCTGGACTTGTCGAGACTTCGGCGATTCCGGATTTAGGATTTTTCCAGATATTAGATCATCAATTTGAATCTGGTAAGATGGCATGCAGAAATTATACAATTAAAATATGAAATCGTAATTTATGAAATAAAGAACAATTATGATCTAAAGGGTATCAAAATTTACAAAAAAAAAGCTTAATATTTATTTTTTTACTTTATTAAACGTTTCTTTCGGTGTCAGTTGTTTAAGTTGCTTCCACAAAAAATTCAAAAAGTTCCTTTTTCTTTTTTCTTATGTCATATACAGTCGACTTTCTAATGCCATACATAATTTTGAGACAGATATGTCTTTATCCATTTTTTGCAGCAATTCCACTTTTTGTTTTGTTTAATGGACATCGAAAGATGGTTTCGCTTTGTAGATCCATAGGCAGCCCCAGAAGTGGAAACTCTTTTCGACATAATCTAAATTTCAAGCTTATTTTTCTAAAATTTAACTAATTCAAGCTTATTTTTCTAAAATTTAAATAACAGTCTGCAAAAAATAATAAGCTGCAACAACTTAGACGATTAGAGAGCAACACAGTCTATTACATTAACTGAAATGCTTTGGAATCAGTAAAGATAATTTTAGTTTAGCTTAATAGCATCTGTTATACATTATTGGCTGTGTATTACAAGATTGGCAATGAAAGCCAAGTTGTTTCGCTAAATTTGTCTTCCTCCTACTGCGTACTGAATTAAGCCTGAATTTTATTAGTTATTTACTATACCTATGTTTATTTCTTGTACATGCTTCAAACTAATCCAAGTCCTAAATAAATAAACTCCCACATATACTTAAGGCTTTATCTAGGGCCGGCGCTCGATACCGCCCGGTGCAGTCTCTTGGGGTCCTAAATTCTGCTACAAAGCATCTTCCCAAGTTCTAAATTTCCAGCATGCCTAAACTTTGGATCCCAGTGCTTTTTCTAAATCACAAATACTTCTCATCCCTTAATTTTGCCACTCGGTGCTTCCCCGAATTCCAAAAATTTCGTCTTCTTTAAATTTTGCTGTCCGATGCCAACATAGTAATCTTTTGGCCTGTGAGTTTCATTAACAAAATCTATTTTTAGCATATGAAAAGAAATTTTTGTTGAATTTTTCCTCATCAAAATTTCTTAGAACATTTAAAAATCTATAATCATCGCCAAGCCTAATGTTAGCATAAAGGGTTGCCATACTCTTAATATTCAATTGCTAAGTTTAGACATCACAGCATGAGTTATTATTGAAGCTGTCATGTATTGATAAACATGTGGTGATGAAAGCAAAATGTAATAAATAATGACTCGCCAGGCCAGCGTCAGGGATATAAAATAGGTGAATGTTTCGGTTTGAGATGTATGCCAAGCAGATACTCAGCTATGGAGCCAAATTATTAATCTCACAAATTTATGCTTACACGATTGTTTTTCCATAATGAGATTTTTATTTAGTGCCTAAGTGATATTAAGAATTGAAATTTTTAAGTGAAAAATCTTCACATGTTTTATTATGGAAGGAAAAATCAAATGCGCATGTGTAAAGCGTACAAAAAAAAAAAAATTGTTTGTGGCTTTGAAGACCAGATTTTAGATCATTCCGGATAATGGACGTCCGGATTTCGGACTTTGTGCTGTACTCCGTGAGCTACAGAAAAGAAAAGTAAATAATTTTTTTAACAAATAGTGGTGAATACACTAAATTTATACCATTCACAAGTACACACAGTATTAGTTTGACCCTAGGAAGCAGTAAAACACGCAGCAAAACTGTATTTATGCGAGTTTTGAGAAGCTTCAAGCAGATTTCAGAAATTTTAATCAAAAAGTTTACACTTATGCGTTCCTGCAGTATTTGTACATGCAAAAATTGTTAGTCTTGAAGAGTCACTGGGAAGTACATAGATTGGGAACTGCTGATTTAGAAGTTAGAATTTTATATCTAAATTATGTTTCTGTTTGTTGGAATTTTACATACTGTATGGTGTACATTCTAACATAGAGAATGACTATTGTCTGCCTTTTCACAATACGAGGCCGTCTTTGTTTCTCTGACTCTGCCCCCCCCCCCAAAAATGTAACATGTTTGTAATTGGTTTTTAAGTCACAGTAATATTAATAATTTATTCTTCAGTTAGTCTCCAAAAAACTTTCGTTTCCTCTTTTATATAAATTAACAAATTCTATTTGTAACTATTTCTCTAAAGCAGCAGCACCTTTAAACAAAAACCCTTAGCATTTTCAGTGTTTGTTGTTTCTGCAGTTTTGAATTTTGTATGTCACCAATTGCTCTTGTCATTGATATTTAAAACCATTTCCGCTATATTTGCATAGAGATAATTTAAGCACTATTTTACTCATAATCAGTACATATATTTCTTTAAATTTCAGATACCTTGATTCTTTTTTTTCTTTTTTTTTACAGAGGATGCAGAGACTAGAAGGCATGTCTTTCAGAAGGTTTGTATAAATATAATGCAACTTTTCGAAGACATTATCCATTTGATTTTCTGTAAGTGTTTGTTATTGAAGAGGAGTAGTCTCAAACATAAATTGAATTTGGCCAAATGCAAGATTTAAAAGCGTCTTGTTGCAAATAATTCTAGCATGTTGAATTAATGACTAACTTACTTACTTAAGTTAAAAATAAACAGTTTTCAATTTATTTCAAAGTTTTTCTGGCTACAGATTTGAGCTGCAATGCCTAATAACCATCAGTCAATCTAATTCTTTTTGTATTGATTTTCAGCTGTGCGGAAAAAATGTTCACTTATAAATCTACACTCAAACAAAGTAATTTTCCTTATTGCAAAAATTCACAACTGAGGATTTTTTTTTTGGATAAGTATGAATAAAATTTAGTCATATCTGTAGCTTGAAATGTTTGAAAAAATTTATACAAATAAAATATATATATTTACATGAATTATATTAAATGAATTAATTCTGTTTCTGAAATTTTTTGGGCAGTTCTCGTGTGTATTTTTAATAAGGAAAATAAAGTAAAAGTGGACTGTGAATCATTAAAATTTTGAACTTTCTCTTCAAAGTCTTGTCATAATAATGCTTATTAAATTGCTGAGAATATATTCCTGAGCCATGTGAAACTGCTTCAAGGGAACATGTGCAGCCGGCAGACCACCAGTTTGAGACAACTGCTTTGGAAAACCTTTCTTTCTGTTAATATACTTTGTTTTAAAAGAGATTATCAAAATGAGACGTTTTATTGTGTTTAAGATTCAACACTTACTGTCCCACTAAAAATTCAGGACAGGCCACATTATTTATTCTATTGTTATGATTTAATGACTAAAGTATAAAGCAGTTGATGCAATTATTAAGAATATTGTTTCTTTAATTTTTTAATGTAAATGATTTAAATAAAAATATATTTAATTAATGAATTTTCATTTAAATGAATTGGATTAAAATGTTAAATACTTAATTAAAATGTTAAATAAATTCTATAATAGAATTATATAACTTTTTTTTTTTTTTTTTTGCATCATGTGATACTGTGCAGAAGCCCTGGTGTAAGCAAAACTCTCTCTCTCTCTCTTTTTTTTTTTTAATATATATATATATATATATATATTTCTTCTAGTAAGCAAACACAAATACAAGTGAAGTTTTTGTACAAGCAAACTGGTGTCAACTATTTGAAAGCAAAGAATATGTGTATAAGAGATTATATGAAGTGCAATATATTGCACATATATAGTATAATAATATATATGAAATATATGCGATGCTTTCAAAGTTACTGAAGTTTTTATTTAAATCTTAAAAAAAAAAAAAAAAATATACAGCACTTCAATTCTAATTTTCTCTTTTTCAGATCCTCAAACTCTGCAAGACATGCCAGTTACTTCTCGAAAGAGTAGTAAATGGAGGTAATTAAGAGATTTTTTTTTTTTTTGGCTTATGCTGGAACTGAATCTTTTATATATATTTATTGTCATTTTATTCTTTTTTAACTCGATGGTTAGTATATTATTTCCCAATTGGGTTTTGTTAATCGTGTAATGGTAAATCGTGTCATGGGACTTCGGCTATTCCAGATTAGGGGTTTTTCCGAATTCTACACTGGTGTGCAAAAATTAAGGACAAAGTCGAAAAATTAGCATATCAGCTGAACGAAGAGGCAGAGCGGACAGAAAGACCAATCAGGAGATTAAGTAAGGTGATGTACGGTAGCACATGCACAGATATGTAGGTAGACGTAATGGGGGAGTGTCTGAGTAGTATAAAGCATGTTGTCGGTGTAAGATCAGTATTTCTGGCAAAGAGATTGCATGCCCTATAGCAGTTAAAATCACACCGAGTTGCTGCCTCAGCGAGAAATGCCGAATAATCAATCTGTTAGACGACATCTGGATGCTTTTACCCGACGTCGAATCATTGAGAAGTTGAAGGAAGGCCGCAGTGTGACAAGTGTGGCTGCAGATTCAGAATTGCTCACAGCATCGTTTAACGACTTTGGAGACAATTTCAAACTACAGGAACAGCTATCCGGGGGTTTAGTAGTGGTCGTCCACGAGGAACCACACCCGCAGATGACCAGTATATTGTCTTACAGGCCAGAAGAAACAGGCGGGAGAAATCGCTAGACACACGACACAGGCGACTGGACGACCGATATCGCGTTTTACCGTGGCCAGAAGACTGCACGGTGGTGGTCTGTTTGCACGACGCCCTGTACGGTGTGTACCTCTAACACCTGCCCATCGGAGAAGGCGTTCTCTGTGGTACTGGGAACACCGTAATTGGAGAGACAATGAATGGGGACGAGTACTCTTTACAGATGAGAGCAGATTCAGTCTGAGTAGCGATTCTCATCGGATACTCATCTGGAGAGAGCGGGGAAGCGGCAATCATCCCTCGAACATCATTGAAAGGGACAGGTATGGAGGTGGCGGTGTTCTCGTTTGGGGAGGCATCATGCTTGGTAGTCATACAGACCTTCACATTTTCAACGCAGGTTCAGTCAACGGGACCCGTTATTGTAATGAGATTCTTCTTCCATATGTGCATCTTTTTAGAGGAGCTATGGGTCCGCAGTTCCTTTTCATGGACGACAATGCACCATGTCATCGCACAGTAGCTGCCGAACAGCACTTAGAGAGTGAGGATATTGAACGTATGGATTGGCCGGCACGATCTCCGGATCTCAATCCCATCGAGCATGTATGGGATTTTCTAGGCAGACGCTTGGCAGCTCGTACCTTACCACCAGTAATGATTCCAGAGCTTCGATTGGCGCCTGCAAGACAAATGGGCAGCAATGTCTCAACAACTCATTGACACCCTCATTCTCAGCATGGGCAGACTCTGTGAAACCTGCCTAGCAGTCAGGGGAGATCATATCCCCTATTAAAGACCGGATGTTTCTTGCTGGACACCCATCACAGGGATGTTTTGGCCTTCAGTTGCATTGCGCTCCATGCTACGTTTTCAATAAAGCTTCTTTTTATCCCTCTGATTTCTCTTTTAGTAAGTGTTGCTTACATTACTCATGTCCTTACGTATTGGGGATCTTACGGTATTAAATGTGTTGATTTCGAAAGCTTTTGTACAAAGTTATATTGAAAAAAACCATCTCGTCCTTAATTTTTGCACACCAGTGTAGGTCATCAGTTTAAATCTATGATCTATTATCAGTTTAAATCTAAATCTATTATCTTAAGGTGGCATGCAGAAATTATAAAATTAAAAATATGAAACCGTAATTTATGAAATAAAGAGCAATTATGATCTAAAGGGTATCAAAATTTGCAAAAAAAAGCTTATTATTTATTTATTTACTTTATCAAGCATTTCTTTCAACGCGCGCATGCGTAAAGCATACATTACGCATAGTCGAA
This sequence comes from Stegodyphus dumicola, assembly GCF_044657685.1. NCBI lineage: Eukaryota > Metazoa > Arthropoda > Arachnida > Araneae > Eresidae > Stegodyphus > Stegodyphus dumicola. The sequence continues at coordinate 190,395,552 of NC_140776.1, read as the reverse complement.
ATCAGAAAATTGCAACCAGGAAACTGTTTGATGTGTATTCGTGATATTTATAATGACAAGGAATTTGATTTAAATCATATGAAAGGCAGAATACATCGAGATGAAATATTACATTTAGTAAGGAATTATAACCCGAATAAAATAAAAGCATCTGCCCTGAAGATAAGAAAAGTGCTGACAGATAAATTTCCAGTTCATTGCCCCCCCCCACAGAGCAGTGTGAAATTGATAAACAGATTTCGGAATGGTTATAGAAACAAAGGATATGCCTTTATCCATTTTTTGCAGCAATTCCACTTTTTGTTTGATGGACATCGAAACGTGCTTTCGCTTTGTAGATCCTTTTATGGCTCCAGAATCGGAAACTCTTTTTGACATAATCAAAAGTTCAATCTTACTTTTTATAAAATTGCTCTAACAGTCTGCAAAAAATAATGCGCCGGATCCAATTAGAAGATTAAGGAACAACGCTATCTGCAACATTAACTGAAATAGATAATTAGATAATTTTAGCTTAGCTTATACCGTCCATTATACATTAAACGCGCATGCGTAAATGTATTATGTGCAAGCGTAAAGGCATTATGCGCATGCTTTAACGCATTATGCAGATACACATGCACAGAAACTTTATAGCTTTGAGGTCCGAATTATAGATCATTCCGGATTAAGGGCATCCGGATTAAAGACTTTTGACTGTACTTCCTTTTCAAAGATAATCAAAATGAGATGACTTATTGCATTTAAGATTCAACATTTTGACTGCTATTATTTGGCTGCAAAAAATAATAAGCCGGATCCAATTAGAAGATTAAGGAACAACAGAATCTGCAACATTAACTGAAATAGATAATTAGATAATTTTAGCATAGCTTATACCGTCCGTTATGCATTAAACTTGCACACATAAGCGTATCATGTGCATGCGTAAAGGTATTACGCATGCGCAGAAAGTTTGTAGCTTTGAGGTCCGGATTATAGATCATTCTGGATTATTGACGTTCGGATTACTGTATAAATTTCATTTATATAAATCATATTGATAACTAATTCTCTAAAGCAGCAGATGTCATTCCTTTAAACAAAAACCCTTAGCATTTTAAAACAGTGTTTAACTTGTGTGTAAACAAGTAACTTGTAACTTTTTTAAGAATTGTTTCTGCAATTTCGAATTTTATATGTAACCAATTATGTCACTTTTGCCATTGATATTTAAAACCATGGCCACTATATTTGTATACAGATATTTTTCAGTAAGAAAACAAGCCTATTTTTTACTTGAAATCAGTACATGTCTGTCTTTAACTTTCAGATAATAGCTTAATTTTTTTTTTCAGAGCTTCAGGCAGAAATGGAGTACCTGATGAAGGTGTGTATAATTATGATAAACTTTTCTATGATATTATCCATTTTATTTTCTGTGAGCATTATCATCTGAGAGGAGTTGTCTCAAATATAAGTTGAATGTGGGCCTGATGCATAAAACCGGCTTATTCAAAATAATTCTTGTTATAAAATTAACAAACAGAGTAATGGCTAATTTTTGGACTTTATTAACAAAAAAGGTAAAGAGAACTTACGTACGTCGTATTGTTTACATGACAGCTTTTAGAATGAAGAAAATAATAGTGATGCCAGATGCATAAAACATAATAATACAACAAAACAATGATGCCACTTAAACTGCACATAATACCAATTAAATGCTTGATTTTCAACAATTCTAATGATGTTGAATTAATGGTTAACTTACTTATGGTAAAAATAAACAGCTTAGAAAATATTTCCAAGTGGCCAAAACTTGAGTAGAAATAATGACAACTTATTCCTCTTTCTTTTATTTATTAAGCTTTGCTTCAGCCTATACTGAAAAACATATATCTATACATCAATAAGTGAATTTCTTTATTTTTGGCTACTGATTTGAGCTGCAACACCTGATATATGACCATCAGTCAGTCTCATTCTTTTCTTATTAAATTTCAACAGCTCAGAAAAATGTTCACACGTAAATGTACGCTCAAATAAAATTATTATTCTTATTTTCAATAATTCACAACTGAGGGTATTTTATATTTTTGATAAGAATGAATAAAATTTAGTCAGATCTGTAGCTTGAAATCTTTGAAAAAGTCTACTTCCATTTATGAGTATTTTTGAGTGATTCCCATATTTGTTTTGAAGGGTAAGCAAAATAATGTAAAAGTGGACTATGAATCATTGAAATCTTGAACTTCATCTTTAAAGTCTTGTCATAATAATGTTTATTACGTTGCTGAGAATATATTCCCAAGCCATGTGAAACTGCTAGCCAGCAGGCCACCAGTTTGAGACAGCTGCCTTGGAAAACTTTTCTTTTTGTTAATATGCTTTGTTTTAAAAGATTATCAAAATGAGACATTGTATTGTATTTAAGATTCAACACTTGACTGCCACTCTAAAAGCTCAGGACAGGCCACATTATTATATTGTTATGAATTAATGAACTAAACTATAAAGCAGCTGATGCGATTATTAAGAATATTGTTTCTTTAATTTTTGATGTAAATGATTTAAATAAAAATACATTTAAATAATGAATTTTCATATAAATGAATCGGATTAAAATGTTAAATATTTTTATAGAATTATATAACTTATTTTTTTTTCCACTTTTGAAAACTGCATAAAATTTCTCATGTTAGTCTAAATGAATATTCATCTAATTTCCCATGAAATGTTTTGTTATTTCACCTGGGCACTGTCTGGTGAAAATCTCAACTGATAAACTGTAATAAATTTAAAATGATCCCTTTTGAGCAGTTGTTAAAATCTGAACCTTTTCAATTCTTATCTTTCTTGTTCAATGTTTCTTTATTTAATAAAACTGGCGTCAATATAAAGAAAACACTTTGTAAATTGAGTATGTACTCTGCTCAGTTGATAAGGGGATAGGTAATTTAAATAAACAGACAGCTGCTGATAAATATGTGGTACACTATTAAATATATTTATGAATGTGGGAACTTAATAAAAATGTGAGAAAGTATAAATTTACAGGAAACCCAACTATTATAAAAAATTCATTATTATACGTGTCTTTCAGAGAAAAAAGAGATACACACTAAGGAATTTTGTCAGAATTTTAATAAAGATTGTAGATATCTTGAGTCTGTGGGAAACTAAATTTGTTACATGATAGATGAGGTTATGGGAGATTTTCCCCAGGTTTCCCTACTGAGTGTACAATAGATAAAGTTAAAAGTCTATCAACAGTGAATTCAGTTCTGAGCACCATTCCATAAGCTCTGCTGTTATTTCCTCATGCGTTCAAGTTAATGAACTTAGCCATTTTGATGTATAAAAAAGATGGAATCGCCAGTGGCAGCAGTACAAGGCATTACCAAGATTTTAAGAATTTCTTCTCTGTGCATTTGAGCCGTCAGGAGACAGATTCTGAATGATGTAGAAGTCAGTACATCCATATATGCTGAAACAAACCTGTTATTTTCAGCTAAACGAGCTGTACTAAATTGTATTGAGTGTCGCATTTTGTCCAGATCAGAAGTCATGATTTAGCTGTCTCTGACCAAATCTGGATTACTTGGAGTAAAAAGCTTGGTTGGGCATTTCATCCAGTTCCAGAGTTTAGTTTTTTCGTATATATATGTGCTATATGAATTTCAAAATTTTGAAATGTTAGAAATTTCACCTCTCAGTTTGTGCTCCAGCTCTACCCAGAGCACTCAGCTCAATTCATCGCTCATAGTACCACCTTATGTGATTAAGTTCAGTTTCTTCAAACTTTACTTCAAGGCACCTGAAAATACATTTGTAAATTATTTGTGTAAGCTTCTTTTAACAGCCACTTTAATAGCAAGCTTTTTTTGCAGTTGCGTGACATTTTGTCACCTCTTCAGTGGGACCATTATTAGCAAATAAGGTCATTCTTTGAAGTAGTAACTTGTGAAAAACATTGACCAAAATCTCTTGGTACCAAATTAGGTGGCTGTTTCTTAGCTCACTGGAATGTTGGATGCTAATATCTGTTGATGTCTGGCTTTCCATCTTGCTGTGGCTCATCATAGGATGTTTTAATGTGAAATCCTTTTGACTGGGGACTGTGATATGAATTGGATGGAAAAATCTGCTGTCTATACAATAAATGGTACATGTATATAGGTTTAAAAGAAACATTCCTTTTAAGAGACTTTCATATCACATTAAAAAAGTGTCTTAATTGTAAACATTGTGTTTGCATTTTAAACAGCTTTCAGTGCCTGCTTTTTCATTATCCAGAGTAGTGAATTTCATTTCAAAGCAGTTCAGTAAACAACACTTTACTGAATTGGTTTGAAATAAAATATATTTTGAAACCTTTTTTTCTGTTGGCCAGCATATGTACTGTATGAGTTTCCAATTTTTCTTACCTATAAGCTCTATTTGCATTGAGTAATGCTGTGCATCTGTGTTAGAGATTATATGAAGTGCAATAAAATGCTTTCAAAGTTACTGAAGTTTTTAGTTGAATGTAAGAGTAATTTATACAGCATTCTAATTGGAATTTTATCCTTTTCAGGTGTTGAAAAAGGTGCTTGGATTTAAAAAAGATTTCGATGATTTCCTGATGAGGGAAGCAGATGCCCTGCTGGATGCAGGTAATTAATAGTAATTTTTTTTGGCATATGTGGTAATTTAATGTTTAATATAGTGTCATTTTCTTCTTTTTTAACTCAATATTTAGTGTATTGTTTTCTATCTGGCATCTTGAATGCATTTTAATATGCGTTTTTGTTGATCATATTTTGTTAATCATACAGAAAAGCTGATGATACAGATAAAGTATTGACAATTTAAAATAAATTTCTGTTTTGAATTGTTTATAATTTTGGTTTTAATTAATTAATTAATTTTTTAAATGAAGTGCCTTTCCCAAGAATCTATTTCTTTGTTAGATTCCATGTTAATGTTAATTTTTTGTTGAACATGCATTTTTGTTAAACACGCGTCATACATACAGGAAAGATTGATTTTTTTTTTTTTATTTAAAGGAAAGGGACCTTATCATCAGGAAAGAGAACCAGAAGAGGAGGATGAGGTAATTTTTCAATTAATATTTTTCTAAAGCATATATATCTAAAAAATTCATGAGTTTTGACTTATTTTAAACATTCAAAGTATATTTTAATTGCTGCAGCTGTATTTTTAGCAAGGAAAAACTTGGTACTTTTTACAAGTATTGTATTTAGGAAATCCTTAGTAGATTTATTATTCATTTTACTATGAAGACTTAAACTAAAAAAAATTTCTATTTTTATAAAACAGGAATATTAGTAGTTCTTAAATACCATAATCTTACCTAAGCAGTTTCTCTTTTCAAATTTTAAAGAAAATTTAGCTTACATTTCTCATGATTTTAAGGCTTTAGCAGCATATACGAGGGCTATCCAGAAAGTAGATTACGTTTTGGAATAAAAAAATAAACAAAGTATAGGAAACAAATTTTATTATATACAGATGAAAGCCACACTCAAATACTACTTTTCTACATAGTCACCATACAAATTAAGGCATTTATCGTAGCGATGTACGAGCTTGGAAATTCCTTCGTCGAAAAATTCGGCCGCCTGCGCCTTCAACCACTTCGTTACCTCTTCTTGCCTGCCATCTTGCACAAAACTTGTGGTAACCAAGCTTTTCGCTGATGATTTCGTGCAACAAACTTCGCGAAATTTGTGGAAAACTCAAAGAAAGTTCCGTTATTGTGAAATTTCGATTTTCACGGACTTTAGCATCGACTTTTTCGAGAAGTTCGGCGGTCACTATGCTGGGTCTCCCACTTCGATCTTCGTCGTGAACATTGGTTCGGCCATTTTGAAATCTTATGACCCACTGACGCACTCCACCTTCAGTGATAATGTTGTCCCCATACACTTCACGAAGCTGCCGATAGATTTCTATCGGTTTACAGTTTTTTGCAGTCAGAAACCTTATTACTGAGCGCACCTCGCAGCTCGCGTTGATTTTCAATTAACGCAGACATTTCAAACCATCACAGTATCTGAACGGAGCACAGCACGAACCTCTCACTAGCATGGCTAGATGCAGACTGAGCTGCGCAACGCTCTGACCCCAAGATGGCCGCGCTAGCCCCGCCCCTAGCGGACACAGACGGAAACGTAATCTACTTCCTGGATGGCCCTCGTATTTTGCTTTAATGTCAATTCTCATGCACTTGTGGTCAGATGCTGGTTGTACGCACAGTTGTATATGCTGGTTGTATGCACAGTTGAAATTTTTAGTACTGGCAAGTACATTAATCTTCAACACTATTTCATTTTTGTAAAAATCTCTCTCTCGGTGAACAGAAAACTAGTGTCGTCACTGTAAATGTTGTTTAGAAACCTGAAGCATCCTTAATGGGGATTTCTACCTAGCTGCAGGTAGTTTGAGGCTAAAATACTACATGGTACCTTTGTTTTATAGACTCCATAGAACGTCTTGTTTTATCGAAAATAGTGCTTTTCAGTGGTATGGTAATAATGCTGTACAATATACAGTACACTCCCGATTATCCGCGGAATTGGGTGGCGCGGCCGCCACGGATAATCCGAAAAAAGCTGAAAACGGGAATAGCAAAAGAGAAAACAGTCATTCCAACTTTGAAAAATCGTTTTATGTGCAGTAAAATGTAAAATAAACAGCAGTAAATGTTTAACTAACGCTTAATATTTTAGTATATCACTCAAAACTAACCTAAAATGCATTTTGTTAATGAAAACAGAAAAGTGCTTTGTATACTTACGAGAGGCGTCAAGGATACACAGAAAAATTAATACATATGTACTGTTCTAATACTGTAATGTATTATGTATTTACATAAGCATAACTGTAAAACTACATCTTTTTGAAGAAATCAGTTATTTGTGTATCTGAACTTTTAGGGAATATATTTCAGAATCAAATGTATCATTGTCAGTTCCATTTAATTAAAATTCTGAGGTCTTTCGTGTGGATAAGTTCTTCATAATGTAGCATAGTATAACACAATGCAGTGGTTTATGTAGTCTAAGAACTTAGCCCTAAAGATGTGTAAATAAGTCAATCCTAATGAAGTCTATGCCACACCTGAATACTTTAATTATTAATTTGTAATGACTGACACAATGAGTCGTATGTGGAACTGCCTTTCTCAAAAGACTTCATGAAAGATATGAAGGGTATTTTTTTATTATTTAGTGTTAATAAAAAGATGTTTGTAGGTATTCTGTTGTAATATCTTATTTGACATTTGTTATTGCTGCACTGATCTCATAGATACATATCTGATGCCTTTTAATTTGATTCTGCACAATGTTTTTCGATTTTAAGCACGCAGAATTCCAAATGTGTAATGCTGTTTGAATGCTTAATGAAGCTATTGTGAGGTCAGGAAATATAGAACAAAAAAACTGTATCAAAAGTACATCCCATTCATCAGACTCCTGTTTTCATTCTCCTTTCAAAGTCCGATGGACATAGCTCAGGACAAATGCACACAAAGCTGTTTAAAAAAACTCAAAAATTCACATCCAGCAATGCAGAACTTTTCATAATTTATATTAGTTTTTACTTAATGTCAGTATCTCATAAAAATTGGCATACTGCTTTCTCAAGATTTTTGACATCCAATTGTAAATGTAAAAAACATTTTTAATATGTGCAATAACTGTTGAAAATTTCTAAATATATTTGTTACTTTTGCAGGTTATAGCATGGCCTCTGAATCTTCTACCTCCTGCTCTATGGTCCGAAGTAAGTTTTCTGCATCGTCAGATATATATATTATAAGAAGAACAATTAAATATTCATAAATTCAGAATCTGATTGATGTTTTTAATTCATAATTTAACTAATGTTTTCCTCAAGATTTGACTTAGCTTTTTTATCAGTAGTCAGCTTAGTGTAAGAGCTTTTAGTAGACATCAGTGCTTAGTCATAATTTCCAAGCTGAAGATAAGTCTCGTTTATTGGAAGCATTATATTGTTATGTTAATGTTTAAATAATGTAACGTTCTTTATGGTTATTGCAAGGAATCATTTCTTTTTAATAGAAGGTAATTTTGAGGTGTGTTCTTTATAGTGTTGCATGAGTTCTTTATAGTGTTGCATAGTTTAGCAAAATGTAGCAGTAAAAAATATAAAATAATAGCCTAGAAATTTCCTCTTATTTCTTTTTTATAAGGAATGCATAATTTTCCTAAATAGAAATATGTGAAAAAAAATTTACATTTTTAAATATATAGTCTTTTACATTTAAAAATGACAAAAGAGGAATATTTGGGTTATTTACAACATTTTTTTAAGTGGAAGTATCTATATCTGTGATAAACAGACAAGCAGTTGTGCAAGCAAAGACCAGGGAAGAAGTTTTGCTAGATTTTTTGATAGAAATTTTACAACAGAATCTTATGTGCAGGTTGGCTTATATTTGGAAATTTTGGTACTCTCTTAAATGATTGCTGCTGTTCCTTTAAGTATTGTTTTCTTGCACTTTTTCCAGTGTTGCAATAATAACAATTCTATTTTGTGTTGTCATGTATTTTCATCTAGTAAATATTTCATACATCGAATACTCTATATTTCATAATTTCATTTCTTGTGTTATTGTGGACTTTAATATTTTACCGATATTTATTAAAAATTATGAGTTTAAATAAATATAGGTAAAATATTGAATTTTACTCTTGTTTTATTTTCTTTTGTCATTTAGAAACATTTTTTCCATGCCATTCTTTTAGAAAAAGTAGCTCAGTTTTGGGAAATGACAATACAGATGTGTGGTTTTATGATCGATGGCTAGTTATCCTTATGACATGAAAATGCTTTTTTAAAATTTTTGAAAAAATAATAAAAATTTTGAAATAAATTTTGTTTACTTTTGAATAGAAGCACAATATAACAATATGCACATAAATGACACATAGGGTACCATTTTTGTTTGGAATCTGAAATCTTAGGGAATAAACTTAGGGAAGTCTACTGTGAGAGGATGATAGAGGAAAACATTTGCTTGGGTATCATTGTATCATACACCAAGAACAGCTATGTGCGAAAGAACTAGGATTTGACCGCCTAATGAAAGTAGTGAGCGATGTAATCAATTTTATTCCCTCATATGCTTTTTAAACCACAGTCAATTTAAGGAAATCCTAGAACACACAGATGCATCACATAGTGATCTCATTTATTACTCTGAAGTACGATGGTTGAGCCGTAGAGAAGCTTTGAAAATGCTTGCTGATTTGATTGATGAAATAATACAGTCAAAAGTTGTTAATCCGGACTCGTCGGGACTTCGGCCATTCCGGATTATAAATCATCAGTTTAAATCTGGTAAGATGGCATGCAGATATTATAAAATTAAAAATATGAAACTGTAATTTATGAAATAAAGAACAATTATGATCTAAAGGGTATCTTTCTCAAAAGACAGAAAGGAAGTCTTCACGAAAGACATGAAGGGTATCTTTCCAGATTACTTAGTGTTAATAAAAAGATCTTTGTAGGTCTTTTATTGTAATACCTTATTGACACTTATTATTGCTGCACTGATCTCATAGATGCATGTCTGATAGCTCTTAATTTGATTCCGCATGTTATTTAGCACGTTTTTCGAATGCAGAATTCCAGATGTGTAATGCTATTTGAATGCTTAAACACAGAACAACAAAATAGTATCAAAAGCAATGTGTCATTCATCAGACTTCATTTCTCATTCTCCTTTCAAAATCCAATAGACATTGCTCAGGACAAATGCACACAAAGCTGTTTAAAAAACTCAAAAATTCACATCCAGCAACATAGAATGTTTTTGTAATTTATATTCGTTTTTACTTGTATTTGTATACTTTTACTTTGTATGTGAATATCGCATAAAAATTGGCGTACTGCTTTCTCAATATTTTTGCCATCTGAGTGTAATTGTATGAAATGTTTGTAATATGTGCACTAACTATTGAAAGTTTCTCAATATGTTTGTTACTTTTACAGCGAGGGGCATCCGTTTTCCAACCACCTTGTCCACCTCCACGTACACCACCTTGTCCACCTAAGGTAAGTTTTGTTCATCTTCATATATATTATAAGAAGTACGATTAAGTATCTGTCAATTAAGGTTTTGAATGTTTTTAATTGATAATATAACTAAAGTTCTTAAGATTTGATATAACTTATCAGTAGAGATTTTTTATTAGTAGTCAGCTTAGCGTACGAGCTTTTAGTAGACATCTGTGCTTAGTTTTAATTTCCCATCTGAAATTAAGTCTTGTTTATTGGAAGTATTATTTTTTTAGGTTAATGTTTAAATATTGTAAAGTACAGTAACTCTTTTTATGGTTTTGCAAGGAATCATTCCTTTTATGGACATAATGAGTCATCCGTGGAACTGACTTTCTCATCCTCTACAGCTTTAATAACTGAAGACGAGAAAGATTAAGCACAAAATTGAATTAAAAAAGTATCAAAATACTTTGTTTAGAATTTGAGAGAAAATATATTTGCTAAAAATTTTGAAATTAATTTAATTTACTTTTGAATAGAATCCCAATATAACAACATTGATGTAAATGACACATAGAGTATCATTTTTGTGTGGAATCTGAAATTTTAGCAGATAAATTTCAAAAGTAATAAATCTTTAGTCAATTCTATTTAATTCATTATTTTGGGGTCTTAAGTTCTACATAATATAGTATAGTATAACAAAATTTGACATGCATGGCTCAACGTAAATGCACACAAAACTTTTGAACTCGAAAAATTCACTTCCAGCAACTACTAATTTTTTCATACTTTATGTTAGTTTTACGTCAGGTCAATATACTCATAAAACTTGCATGCAGCAATCTCTAGATTTTGATATGTGATTGTAAATGTAATAAAAGTTTTTAATATGTGCACTATTTATTCTGTTAGTTGTTTCTAAGTATATTTGTTACTTTTATAGGGCAATAGGAAGAAGCGGAAGAGGGCAGAGTCTCCTGTCCCAATGCCTCAAGTAAGTTATTTTTTGAAGCAGAATTGGAAGTAAATGATGGTTCTAATCTGGTAGCATTTTAGACACCTTGTATTTAATGAGAACGATATTTTTTTACATATTTCATAACACACTCTTAATGCCAAAAATTGTTTGATAAAATATATTAAACACACCAATGTGAATTTGAATTTTTGACACTAAAACTGCATTAATCTTCAATACTATTCCATTTTTTATATAAATATCTCTCTGGGTGACCACAAAAGTAGAGTTTAACTGTAAATGTTGTTTATAAACCTGAAGCATCATTAATAGGGATTTCTACAAATCTGTGCATTTGAGTCTAAACTGCTAGATGCTAAATTTTTTTCTTTAGAATCCATACAGCATCTCATTTTATCCAAAATAAGTGTATTTCTACAGTATGTTAATATGTAGTAAGGCAGATCCTTAAGAAGTAATTATTTTTCCACAATATTTATTCTGCTTATATTTTTTACATTGTAAATGTTTCTATATATTGGACACAGCATATTTTGAAAAATATTGTTGACTATACAAAACTAAATCTTAAGAATTTCCATCATACCTTGAACATGCTTATCTCGAAGTTTATGCAATCATGTTTTTAACTGCAATTAAAAACTGCAGAATTCTATGTGGTGGGAGATTTCAAAATGTTGCTTTTATAGATTGTAATAGTTTACCGATATTTATTTAAAATTTTGAATTCATTTCTGTTATTTAGTTTTGTGATCCAGACATGTGTTTTGCATACCATTCTTTTAGTAAAAGAAACTCAGTTTTTGAAATGGCCATACAAATGTGTGATTTTATGATTTATGGGCAGTTACCATTATGACATCAAAATGCTTTTCTAAACTTTGAGAGAAATTAAATTTAATAAATTTTTTAAATTTCATTTACTTTCAAATAGAATCTCAACATAGCAGCATAAATATAAATGACATGCTGTAATCTCAAGGTTTTGATATGTGATTGTAAATGTGAGAAATATTTGTAATATGTGCACTAGCTATTCTAATAGTTGTTTCTAAATACATTTGTTACTTTTATAGGGCAACAAAAAGAAAAGCAGGATTTTCTCCACACCATCCACCTCCTCATATCCGGGTCCATCATTCGGTGGAGAAGCAAGCAAAATGCCTTTTTGGCATCCCCCCGAACAAAGTGATGTTATGAGGTTTTTGTTTGGGGATCATTTGGCATCCCTGTGTGAGGAGCGCCCGAGGCAGCATACACCCCCTTGCTCCCCGCTCGCTACACCACTGCCATCATTCCCGTCCCAAGTAAGTTTTGTACATCTTCATATATATTGTTTACAACAGAACTAGAATTAAATAATTGTTTTAGTCATGATAGTTCCATTCCAGATAACTTATATAAAAGATTTTATTTCTTATTTAAAAGCTTTGTTACAGCGAGTCATCAGGGCAGTGATGAGGTCCCAGTGACCAGGCCACAAAGTTAGGTCCCTGGGACGAGGGCATCATTAATTTTAAGACAAATTTAATTAAATTTAATTTTATGTAATTTAATTTGCTTCATATTTTTCAATTTTTAATGGAAATATTTCGAGTTTTTATGTACTTTTGCGTTGCCGCGAAGTGAGAATTGAATTGAATGAGAAATATATCTCAAATTGAAGGAATTCAGTTTAAATGATATGTAGCAAAAAATGTGTATACTGTAATATGCTATATGAGAAAGTCATTTGGTGTCCACATCAGAATTTCTTATGAGGATTTTCCTTAAATAGAAAAGGCAGAAAAATGTATAGAATGTTATATTTTGTAAGTTATAATGTTTTATATTTAAAAAGGCCAAAACATGAATATTTGGGTCAAAATATTTTTGTAACTGGAAGTATGTATATCTGTGGTAAACGTTGTGCAGGTAAAGGCCAGGGAAGGAATTTTGCTGTTTTTGTCATGTAACTTGATTTATGATGCAATTTGCACATATGTGTCTTCAGTTTTGATTGTGTTTTTACAAAAAATCTTGGCCTATCTACAGGTTGGCTTATACACTGGTTATCATAAATTAAGGAAAAATCACAAAAATAGCGATAACTCCCTCAAAAATAAGCCAAACCGTGTAAAATTTGCAAAAATAAGCCAAACCATGTAAAATTTGAATGTGTTGCCGAGTAAAACTGCGATATGCAAATTAGTGGTGCTGCTTTCGGAATACCTCATCTGTGAGGAGCATAAAAGTCCATGTTTGAGAGCAAGCCCACATATTTCACTGTGACAGTGACATCAGAAATCTGAGATAGCCAATTCGTAACAATGACCTCCAGGCATCGTCTGCTTGCAGAACTGCGATGGAGAGCCATTGGGAGACTAGAGGCAGGACAAAGTCAAACAAAAGTGGCCAGATGGTTAAATGTGAGTCCTTCTGTGGTTCATAGACTTTGGAGGCAATTTCAAACCACAGATTCGGCATCTAGGAGGTTCAGCCAAGGACGGCCAACTGCTACGACGAGCGCCGATGACCGATATTCGACATTATGTGCAAGCAGGAATAGAACCGCTACTCCGACTCTTCTTAGATCCTCCCTTGCTGCAGACACCGGAAGGTTGGCGTCAACGTCAACTGTGCGTAGAAGGCTTCACGAAGGTGGTCTGTATGCGAGGCGAACAACTATTTGCGTGCCGCTCACGTCTTGCCATAGGAGGAACCGTTTTCAGTGGTCACTACAACATGTCCACTGGAAGCTTGATCAATGGAGGGCGGTTTTCTTTACGGATGAGTCCAGGTTTAGTCTAGAAAGGGATAGTAGGCGTTATTTGATATGGAGAGAACCTAGAACCCATTATCTGTCAAACGTCAGTGAAAGAGATGCATACGGAAGGGGCAGTGTCTATGTTTGGGATGGCATCTTTTTGGGTGGACACACAGACTTCCATGTCTTTACAAGGGGAACCGTGAATGCTCAGATTTATAGAGATGAAACCTTGATGATTATGTGCGCCCATATTCTGAGGCAATAGGTGATGCTTTCCTGTTGCAGGATGACAACGCAAGACCACACAGGGCTCACATCATAGATGATTATCTTCAACAGGAAACAATTATGTGCATGGATTGGCCAGCTCAATCCCCGGGCTTGAATCCTATCGAGCACATATGTGATGCTTTAGGGAGACATCTAGCTGCTCTCAATCTGCCCCCTCAGACTCTTGTCGCGCTTGCAACTGCTTTGTAAGAGCAATGGCTCTCGCTTCCTATGGAAATGATAGACCGCGTAATTGAAAGCATCACACATCGCTGTATTGCTTCTAGAGGCGATCATATTCCATACTGAAGGCATAGCAAACTGACATCTTCGATTTGTTCATTTTATACGTGTACTAATTTCTATACTACCATATTTGTCTGATAATTTCTTTTTATGTTATTTGATACCTTACTATGTGTTGTATATTGTGAGTAAGTTTCATTAAATTCTACATGTAACATTTTCAGTAATCATGATTTTTTTAATTTTTCCTTATTTATGATAAACCAGTGTATTTGGAAATGTTTGGTAGTCTGTTAAATGGTTGCTGCTGTTGCTTTATGTATTGTTTTCTTGCTCTCATTTCACTGTTGCAATAGCAATTCTACTTTCTGTTGTCATTTATTTTTGCCTAGTAACTATTTCATATATCATATAATCTGTATTTCGTACAATATTTCATAATTTCATTTCTTCTAGTATTGTCATGGAATTGCTGAATTGTGTCTGGTTGTAAGGAGTTTTCCATTAAAAAAACGTTCTTAATAAAGTTAGGAGGGAAATATATTATTTTGCATATGTGCACATGAATGTTTCTCCAGGGTTTGTACGGTCCTTAAGAGTCCTTAAAAGTTCTTAATTTCAACCAAATTTGGCAAGAGGTCTTTAATTTTAATCATCTGAAATTTGTTGGTTTTCAGGACTGCCATTTTGAATGTGAAATAGTACTTTGAATAAATATTTTGGCCTTTCACTGAGATATATAGTTATCTTTTGAATGGGTGAATAGGTTCATGGATTATAATTTGTTCCTATTTCTAATATAAACGGTGGGATACTCAAGTTTCTAAGCAAGAAGTGAAACGCATGCTTTTTGAAATTATTTCATTTTTTCTAATGAAGAGCTCTAAACAACTTTTTATGTTTGGGAATGTGAATTCTTAATTGAACGGTTCCAAGTTTGGCGACTTATGAACATTTTGTCGATTTTAAGATTATTTTCTGTAGAAAACTTTTAATTCGGAAATTTGGTAATTTTTCGACGATATTTTTTTAAAATATATCATTGATGAATTTCATTGAAATAATGCTAATATATTGAAATTGTATTTAAAAAATAACATTAAAATGAAACATTTGTATTTTTTGCTATCATATAAAGTGACAATACTTTTGATTATAGCAACTTATTATGCAATATTTTGAATCTGAAAAATTAACAAGACAATAAATGCTTTCCGCTTTAGAACCCATGTAGTCCAGTTTTCTCTATAAAATTGATTTTATACTTTTTCCCTCTGATTTTTTTTTTCAAAATATTTCTGCCTTTTTAATGTTACAGAATTGGCAAGGGTAATATTTCTTTAGGATTTTAGACATTGCAACTTGAAAAGTTTAGAAGGATTTGGATATATGCACATAGAAAAAGAGATCGGTCACATTTCGCTTTGTGCTGGTATCTGTGCAATTCCTATTTCATTAAAATTAAGAACACTTTCATGTAGAATTTTATTGAAAACTAAAACATTTTTATTGTGATCGCAAAGAGGTGGCACATGTTAAATGATTCGCAGGCACCCAGTTGCCCGTGGCTGTCATACAGTTATCTCAAGGTTTTTACTTCCCTGTACGAAGTAAAAAGGAAGTAATCATGAAAATTTTCAGGCAACATATTTCAACGAAAATATCCCATTTTGACCTCTTTCAAATGCAATTTAACAATGTATTTCCGTGATATCTGTATGTAAGGACAGAATAAAACACTCTTTTCCTTCAAAAAAATTATAAAACTGCTTTAAAATGAATTCTGAAGAGAATTTTTCGTTGCTTCTGTACGTACATATGTATCTCGCATAACTCAAAAACGAGTAGCCTCAGAACGTTGAAATTTTGTATATAGGACTGCTATAACATGTAGATGTGCATCTCGTATTTTGGTTGCAATCGGCCGCAACAAATGTATATAAATATATTTATATATATATCCACTCTGTTACCCGGCTCAGTGATCTCAGTTTCTTTACTCTTATATGTTTGTAAATTATACATTATTTGCTTTAAAAATGATTGAATTATGTTGTTCTTATCTTCCGGTTAAAGTTTTTATGCCTTGAGTAAATCTGCATGCAATATTTTTAGAATTATCAACAATTTTAAAATTGTTTAAGTGCCATTGCTTGTTTACATTTGAAACAGCAGGTTAGTGGATTTGTTGCCAATCTAGAGAAACTTAGCTTCGCAACAACAAAGATAACGCCTTCATTTATTATTGCGAATTAAATCATGCTTAATCCTTTCTATAATTTTTTCGAGGAAATAAGTTTTTAAGATTTACTTCGTAATTTTTAATATAGATATTTTGAGTTTTTATGTATTTTTGCCTTCTCGTGAAGTGAGAACTGAATTAATTGAATGAGAAATACTCAATCGTCTGTGAAAAACTGTTTCTTTTTTGTTTTGTTTGCTTAATTTATTTTATACGTCATTCTAGCTTTACTATAGTATTTGAATAGAACATGTGGCAACGATTAGATAATTCTTTAAATGATATAAATTTTGTGCATTCTGAGTTATACTATGAACGAAATATAATACTGTTAAGTAAATCTAGCGCCAGAGTGTTGCTATGGTAAACAAAGTGAATTTTAAAGAATGCATTTATTCTATTGTGGTTCATGCGCTGTCGGCGAAGTAAGTTTAATTCAATCTAGTAAGTTTAAATGAAATGTAAGAAAAAATGTGTATAATTTAAGATTCCGTACAAGGAAGTCATGTGGTGTACACATCATATTTTTTATAGTTTGTAAATGTGAGAAATAGTTGTAATATGTGCACTAACTATTGAAAGTTTCTAAATATATTTGTTACTTTTACAGTGTGTGGCATCCCCAACTTCTGCATCCCCTCCTTCACCTCCTTGCCTGCCTGAAGTAAGTTTTGTGTATCTTTATATATATTTAAAAAAGAATGATTAAATATCTCCAGGTTTTGATATGTGATTGCAAATGTTAGAAATGTTTGTAATATGTGCAGTAACTATTCTGTTAGTTGTTTCTAAATATATTTCCTACTTTTATAGGGCAATAGGAAGAAGCGGAAGAGGACAGAGTCTCCTGTCCCAATGCCTCAAGTAAGTTATTTTTTGCAGCAGAATTGGAAGTAAATGGTGGTTCTAATCTGGCAGCATTTTAGACACCTTTTATTTAATGAGAACGATATTTTTTTTTTTACATATTTCACAACACACTCTTAATGCCCAAAATTGTTTGACAAAATATATTAAACACACCAATGTGAATTTGAATTTTTGACGCTAAAACTGCATTAATCTTCAATACTATTCCATTTTTTGTATAAATATCTCTCTGTGTGACCACAAAAGTAGAGTTTAACTGTACATGTTGTTTAGAAACCTGAAGCATCATTAATGGGGATTTCTACAAATTTGTGTGTCTAAACTGCTAGATGCTAAATTTTTTTCTTTAGAATCCATACAGCATCTCATTTTATCCAAAATAAGTGTAATTCTACAGTATGTTAATATGTAGTAAGGTTCTGCAAATGTATGCAGATCCTTAAGAAGTAATTATTTTTCCACAATATTTATTCTGTTTATATTTCCATTGTAAAAGTTTACATATATTGTATTTCACAACATATTTTGAAAAATAATGTTGGCTATACGAAACTAAATCTTAACAATTTCCATCATACCTTGAACATACTTATCTCGAAGATTATGGAATCATGTTTTTAACTGTAATTAAAAACTGCATAATTCTATGTGGTGGGAGTTTTCAAAATGTTGCTTTTATAGATTCTAATAGTTTAACATTATTTATTTAAAATTATGAATTCATTTGTTTTATTTAGTTTTGTGATTCAGGTATGTATTTTGCATGCCATTCTCTTAGTAAAAGAAACTCAGTTTTGAAATGGCAGTACAAATGTGTGATTTTATGATTTGTAGGCAGTTACCATTATGACATCAAAATGCTTTTCGAAAATTGAGAAAGTAAATTTAATAAAATTTTGAAATTTCATTTATTTTCAAATAGAATCTTAATATAGCAGCATAAACATAAATGACATGCTGTAATCTCAAGGTTTTCATATGTAATTATAAATGTAAGAAATATTTGTAATATGTGCGTTAAGTATTCTTATAGTTGTGTCTAAATATATTTGTTACTTTTATAGGGCAACAGGAAGAAGAGGAAGAGGGTGGAGTCTTTGAGCCCAGTGCCTCAAGTAAGTTTTTTCAACAGAATTGAACGTAAATGATGGTTCTAATCCGGTAGCATTTTATGCTCCTTGTATTTAATGATAACGATATTTTTTTACGTATTTCACAACACAGTATACTAAAGCAAGTCTCTTTCATTCAAATGCGAAAAATTGTACGACAAAATATGATTAAATATGCCAATGCAAACTGATGGCACAGATGATATTTGCAATGGCGGGAAACTTTTCTTAAAAACCTGATATTTATAATTCTATATGTATGCTATAACTGTCATAAAATAGTTACGTTTTCTATTGTTGTCGTGTTGGTGTGAAGTTGGCATGTAGATTATATTTTCTAAGAATTATGTACTTCTCATAAAAAAACACATTATACTAATACATAAAGAGAACACTTTATGAGATTAATCACAACAAGCCTTACACTGTTTATCAAAATCATAACAATCTCTCTAGATGCCAGACACATTTGTTAACTCAATCTTTTACAATCTAAGAAAAAATATCATTGTTGCCAAAACATTAAAACTTAAAATTATCCTTTATAAGCAAATACTGTGACATTGGAGGGTTATGAAATCTGTGGCTTTGATCAAGTTTCCCCCCCCCCTTTATGTTTTTATGCTTCTTTCCCACAAACAAAAGCTTACTTAGTTAAGATATAATAATCTGCTTGCTAATAATAGAAAAAAGTTAATAAAATATTAGTAAATAGTGAAAACTTTTGCCAGCTTGTGAATGAATTGCCGTCTAATTTTAATTCTCAATGCCTCAATTTTAATTCTCAAAGGGTTGGTTACCTGGGTAACCAAAGAGCTGACAAACTATGTCCAGTTTTATTTATTGTATGCTGCCAAATTTTTTATTGTTTATGAATGAAACTTTTTGCTTGAATTTCCAAAGATTATATTTCTAATTAAAAATTTTTGTTTCAGCACTGCCCAGTCACGAGGTCGATGACGAGAGCTTGTGGGACAGGGATGCCATTTCGGGTAAGACAAATGAAATTTATGTTTTTTCATATTTTTCAATTTTTAATGAAGGAATTTTGAGTTTTTACATATTTTTCTCTTGTCACGGAGTGAGAACTGAATTAAATGAATGAAAATATATCTCAAATTTGAGGAATTAAGTATAAATTGAAATGCATTAAAAGTGTGTATAAATACTCCATACAAGAGAGTCGTGTTCACATCATATTATTTTTAATAAGGAATGCATCTGAAAGATTTAAAATTTGCACATATGTGTCTTCAATTTTGACTGAATTTTTGCAAAGTCTGGATTGTATGCAGGTCGGCTTATATTTGGAAATGTCTGGTACTATGTTAAATGATTGCTGCTGTTCTTTTAAGTATTGTTTTCTTGCTCTTATTTCAGTGTTGCAATAGCAATTATATTTTCTCAGTTATATAGTAAATGTTTCAAATGTCATATAATATATGTTTCGTACAGTATTTCAGAATTTCATTTCTTATAGTATTGTCATGGAATTATATTGTTGAAATGTGCCTGATCTTAAAGAAAGTTTTCCATCAAAAAAACGTTCTTAATTGCATTAAAAAAACATGACAGCGGTGTCTTTAGTGCAGATAGTAACCACCACCTAAATCCATTATTTTATGCCAATGTTTTGGTAGTTTTTCAAAACCTTTGGCCCAGAAACTTGATGACTGCGAGTCCAAAAACATATCAACTTTATTTTGACCTCCTGTGTGGAATGGAAAACAGCACCAGCAAGATGTAGCTGCAGTTGTAAAAAAAAAAAGGTCTGTGAAAGCTTGAAAATTCACATCCGGCAAAACGGAACTGTTTGATAATTTATATTAGTTTTTACTTGATTTCAGTATTTCATAAAAACTCTCATATTGCTTTTTCAAGATGTTTGACATCCGATTGTAAATTTTAAGGAATACTTGGAATATGTGTTACTAAGTATTGACAGTTTCTAAGTATGTTTGTTTTGCTTTTACAGAATGTGGCATCAACTGTCCCACCTCCACCTCCTCCTCCATCTCCTCCTGCATCTCCTCCACCTGCACCACCTTGCGCACTTAACGTAAGTTTTGTGAATTTTCATATATATTATAAAGAGAATGATTAAGTATCTGTCATTCAAATTCATAATTCAATTGAAGTTTTCTTAAAATTTTATTTAACTTGGTTATTAGCTTTTTTTTATCAGTAGTCAGCTTAGTGTAGGAACTTTTATTAGACATCTGTTTTTAGTTTTAATTTACCAGTTGAAGTTAATGCCTTTTCGGGGAGCATTATATGTGTAAATGTTTAAATAATGTAAAAATTAAGTAACACCTTTTATGGTTATTGCAATGAATCATTTCTTTTTATAGAAGATAATTTTGAGACATTTATGGGTAAGTTCTTCATACTATAGCAAAATGTAGCAGTAAAGAAACATAAAATAATAGCCTCATAATTTCTTCTAAAGATGCATAAAAATGTCAGTCCATAGGACTTACATCAAGTCAAGAAAATATCTCAGGTCAAGAAAATATCTTACACTGTTGTGAAGCTAGCTGTCAGCAGCTTGGAAAATGATTTAACTTTGTTCCATGTTCTAACAGAGTTTATGCCCCATATCAGACTTTAAGTGATGACTGACATAATGAGTTGTTCGCGGAACTGCCTTTCTCATCCTCTACAGTGTAATATTTAAAGAGTAGAAAAATTAAACATGAAAGACACGAAGGATATTTTTCTTGATTATTTACTGCTTATAAAAAAATCTATAGGTCTTTTTTCTGCACTGATCTCATGGATATATATCTGGTACCTCTTTAACACAATATATTTCAATTTAAAGCATGCAGAATTCCAGGTGTGTTTCCTATTTGAATGCTTCATGCTTAATTTGAGTGGTGTAGTAATACAGAATGAGTATCGAAAACAGTATCAAAGTAATGTCCCATTCATCAGACTCCAGTTTTCATTCCCCTTTCAAAATCCAACATACACAGATTTGTTTGAAGAAGCTTAGAAATTCACATGCAACAACTCATAGTTTTTTATAATTTAGATTAATTCTATTTAATGTCCGTACCTCCTAAAAACTGGTGTACAGTTATCTCAAGATTTTCCCTACCTGATTCGAATGTAAGAAATATTTAGAATATGTGCACTAAACTATTAAAAGCTTCTAAATATGTTTGTTTCTTTTGCAGGAGTCTGTGAGTTCCAGTCGGCGTCGGCGCCTTCCGCCTCGGCGCAAACCGCCTGTAAGTTTTATTGATTTATCATACGTAGTTATTTAGTTTCAGTGGTTTTAGTAGACATCAGTACCTGTAATTTCCAAAAGTTAGTTAAGTGTCGTTTGTTTGAAGTGAGGAGATACTGAAGGAACTTGTTTTTGTTACTCGCCAACTGCATGCCCAAATTTCTAGCTTTAACGGATATTTTCAAGATGCGTGAGAAACACTTAATGCTCCATCGCTGCTGTGCTTGGTCTGATTTATTCTCCGACTCATATATCTTCGGTGTTGATTTAAGGAGTAGTTATGATGAGTAATTGTTGTGATTGAAAGTTTATTATTTAAAATCGATCATCTGTTTGTGTTTATTCAGTGGTTCTCAAGCTTTTCACTAACGTGTACCATCTAAACAAAAACTGAAAAACTTATGTACCTATTGGCCCTATTGGCTGTATGTATTTCATATGCACACATAAGAAATATTAGATTAAAAATTGGTTATGATTTTAATTATCAAAATTTCCTCTAATAGCTTTAATTTTAAAATTTAGTCTGAAATTTGGCTGTGCTTAAAATATTTGAATCTCTTTATGCCTGGTCTTATTTTACTTAGTTTTTAACCATAAATTAGGATCCACTTATGATTTTATTCTGTATCTATTTTTCAAATTTAACATGGAAGAAAATCTTTGTTCCCACAAATAGGTTGTGCATAATAAATAGGCGGTATAAATTTAATAGCTTTATTTGAAAATGCCTTTAAATTCTTTTTTTCAGTTCAGCCAAAAGTTAACAAATGTGCTATTTTTGAAATCTTCAGTTAGAGTTTGACCACAGAAAATTTCTCTCAATTGTTCTTTTTCCAAACGAGATAAAATTTCAGGTACATTTGAGCAAAATTTTCTTTTTCATAATCCTTGGGAAAATACATGTTGAAATTATTTATCAATTAAAAACAATTACTTTTAATGTCAGACATTAATTCTTTTATTTCAAATTATTTTCGATTAGAAAATTTTCTAAAATATGGTAAAATGTTTAAAATATTATTATATATTTCTTAAATTATTAGCTCGAGTTTTTTATCAGTGCATTTATTGGTAAATAAATTAACACATTGTCCTTGCTATCCTAAATTTTATTCATGTAACTTTCCCAAAATATCGGCTAAATATGCTAAACATGCCAACCATAATTCAGCAAATGGGCGAAACTGACCTGATGAAGTGTTGTGATGTTTTCAGCGATATCTTAACAGATGAAATTACTGGGTTGAATGTTGATGCTCATGATATATGTGCTGAATTGGGCAACTTACCAGGTTTAGTGCAACAAAGTACTGGTGCTTTTAAAAGTCTGCAGTTCATATACGAGAACATTTTGCTAGATTCTTTCCCAAACGTCTCTGTTGCATTGCTTGTCACTTTGACATTTCCAGTAACTGTCACGTCTGCTGAATGCAGCTTTTCAAAGCTCAAGCTGACTATGAAGTGACCAGCAAACAAGCATGACGCAAGAGCGTTAATATCAATCGAGCACAAAGTCATCGACAATCTTGATTATACAGACTTAATAAAAGATTTTGCAAGAATAAAATTACACAGTGTGTTTTCCCATTAAGGTTTGAATTGCATATCGGGCTCCAATGCTTACATACATGTACATAATAAATTAGGTGATACTCAGTTTCCTGAGTCCTGTAACATGATGTAGGTATACAAATAAAATAATTATTATACATTTACATGCACATATACAAGGCAGCACTTAAATTGTGCCAGAGCCTGCCTTCTGTACTTCTTAGTTTTGGGGATAAATCATAATTCTAGACGGAGTGCACTGGAACCCTAAATAATAAGGGTCCGGCACTTCTTGTATGCAGATAAAGAACAATTTCAGTAGAAATCTGATCTCGAAAATTTTATTTGTAGCAAAAGAATATTAAAAATCGCTTATTAATTTTAATTTAGCTCTGTACATTTTATTTAATTCTAATCATTTAATTACTTTACTCTTTTATTATTTTAATGAATTATAATAATTAATCATTAATTAATTGAACAACAATTATTAATTAAATAACAATAGGAATAATTATTGTTAATATTAATTAAAAATTATTAATACTTATTTAATAATTTATTAATCTGGTAATAATTAACTTTAATTTTTTAATTATTAATGATTTTTAAGGGCCTTTATATTTATTTATTTACTTTTGTTCCTCTTTCCTGATGGCCTTGCATAGGGCTTCGGCACATCTAATTTTAGAAATTAAGCCCTGATACAAAGTGTTTTTACATTAAGGTTTGAATTAATTGCATACTAGCCTATAATGCTATATTAGGTAATACTAAGTTACTTGCATCATCAGTACACAATAGAGTAGATTCTTCTGGCATATTCATATAATATTATGTATGACATATATAGTGATAAAATCCCCATTTATGTCTTCCCGCGGCGTCCACGAAAGGTCAGGAAATGTCCAGACTAGTGGCATTTTCCGACGAACTGCATACATTACGCATGCCAATGAATTTTTCTCTTCTGGAAAGCATGCCTTTCAGTCAATTTTCACAGTCTCAGGGAGGGGGGCTTTTCTATGTTTTGCCTAGGGCCCCATAACACCCGAGAAGAGCCCTGGCAACTCTTATAATAAAACATATGTAAGTCCCATTGCATAATTCTCCAAATAATCACTGCTGCGATAGTATTTGACCTACTTTGTAAAAAGGCTTTCATCGATTTCTACTATTTTGTTGGGCCTTCTGATTTTACTGAAAGCTTTGTTTAGTATTCCTGCAAGCAACTGTCCCAATCTATTAACATTTTGTCAACCGTCTGTTTAAGAAATAGAATGCAGTCACTAATGGATTTCTAGAGCTAATTTTGTAAAACAAAAGGGGGCTCATCAAAAATTATGCTTACATCAAATGAAAGCACAGATATTATAACGTCATCCTTATCTGTACTTGGTGTTAAATTATGCTGCTTGGCAACAGTGTTATGTTTGAAAGGATAATATGTGATTACGTTAGGCTGAGCTGTTACATTATAAGGCAATAATAATTTGCATGTTAAAATAAAGTGCCATTAAATAGTGGGAAAAATTACAGCTTGTCAATGAATTGCCATCTAATTTTAATTTTCCATGCCATGGAAAGGATTGGCACTCTGGATAATTGGAGAGCTGTCCTGCATTTAAAAAAACCTTCCCGAGTCTTATTTATTGCATATTGCCAAATTTTTGTGGCATTAAATCAATTAATACATTGTTCTTTATGCTTATATATATGTTTTTAGTGTTCTAGTGTTAAATTTTTTAATGTTCCTGAATGCAACTTTTTGCTTGAACTTCATGTTAAAAGATTTTATTTCTAATTTAAAAATTTTATTACAGCGCCGACCCTGGACGAGGTCGATGTCCAAGTCCCAGGGTCCGGTGACAAGGTCCCAAGCGAAACGTCAGGGCCCTGGGACTAGGTTTTAAAAGAACCTCATTCTCATGTAAGCTTCATTTAATTTATGCATTTTATTTTATGTGTTGGTTGTGCATTAGTACTGAAGGCGTAATGAGTACGTTTCCTCAAGCACAGAATTAAAGAATCATAAGTCAAAAGATTAACTACGAAATATTTATTTTAATAAAATAGGATAATTCTGCTTAACTTAAGCATAACAAAAAGTAATAATCTTCACAGACATTAAAACACTGAAGTATTGAAAAGAATAACTTACAGAGAATCATCATCAGTACTAAATATCATCAGGCTTACCTATATTATGCAATAAGAAAAATAAACAGGAATATACTTTGCCATCGTACCTGAAAGAGAAGAAAGTACTACTGGATTAGACCTTTGGCCAGGTACAAGTAGCTAGGGTGAAAATCAAATATACTGCATTGCACACGAGCTTTACTTTCTCTCGCCAATATATACCTTGGCGCACGTTCGTTTCATATGCCTTTCGAGTTTCATTATGCAAAATACCTAAATTTATGCTAACATTGCCCCTGTTTTGCTAATGAAACTCATACCAATTGTAATTCATTCCTGCAAAACTGAAATTTAGCTTTAGGAATTGGTTTAGTCATAATATCAGCAACCATTTCCTCTGCTGAAAGATAAGCAAGTTTTACTATTCCTTTGTTATTCAAGTCGCGTATATGACGAACTTTTGTATCAATATATTTTGTGCGTGAACTGAATTTTTCAGATTCTACAAGTCTTATAGTAGACTGATTATCTTCAAATACCTTTATCGGTAGAGTTTGGGGTAGATTGAAATCTTCTGTTAATTTTAATAGCCATAATAGTTCTTGCGTAGCTTGCGATAGTGCAACATATTCAGCTTCTGTTGAGGATAAAGAAACACAAGTTTGTTTTCTTGAAAACCATGAAATACAGTTCCTTCCTAATAAAATAACACTTCCTGATGTAGATTTTCTATCTTCAATATCTTGTCCCCAATCAGCATCTGAATAAACTGTAATATTAGGTTCTTCACTCGACGAAATTTGAAAGGATAGGTTCTTTGTCATGTTTAAGTATCTAATGATTCTTTTAACAGCATTCCAGTCCTTTTGACGTGGATTATTACACCTTCTGCTGAGTATGTGAGTCGAAGCTGTGATATCTGGTCTTGTGATAGACGATATATACAAAAGACTTCCAATAGCTTGGCGAAATTTATCATTTGAAGTTAGGAGATTTTCTTCCTTGTTTAGGTTATAATAGTTCGTTTCCATTGGTGTGCTAGCGTGTTTCGCTTCTTCAAGTTGAAATTGCTTGACAAGTTGATTTATTTTATTTTTCTGTGATAAGAGATAACTTCCATCTTCCTTGCGATTTATTTCCATGCCTAAGAAATATTTAGCTTCACCAAGAATGCGTTATTTGGTAACATTTCTTTAAATCATTAATTGTTTTAAGAATTAGTCCTTCTTCTGTAGAACTTATTAGGATGTCATCAACATACACTATTAAATTAATTCTTTTATCACGAACCACTTTTGTGAAAAGACACGGATCTGCTTTGCTTTGACTGAACCCCAGATTCTTCAGTGTATTTTCAATTTCTGCATTCCAGCACCTAGCTGCTTGTTTGAGACCATAAATCGACTTCTGTAATTTACAAACTTTATGACTTTCTTCCGGAACCACGAATCCTTCTGGTTGTTCCATATATATTTCTTCATTTAAGTTGCCGTACAAAAAAGCTGTTTTAACATCTAGTTGATGTACCTTGGCATTATTATACGCTGCCCATGCTAAGAAAGCTCTTATCGTAGTGTGTTTCACTACTGGTGAAAAAGTTTCATCATAATCACTGCCGTATTTTTGAGTAAATCCTTTGGCTACTAAGCGTGCTTTGTATTTTATATTTTTACCAGTTTCATCATATTTTGTCTTAAACACCCATTTGCTGCCTACTGCATGTTTTCCTGGTGGTAATTCTGTAAGTTTATAGGTTTCATTTTCTTTAAGAGAATGTATTTCTTCTTGCATAGCCTTGATCCAAGCTTCTTGTTCACGTTTTGGTAAGTTTAGAATTTCTTCAAAGCTTTCTGGATTTTTAATTTTAAGTGAGATTGATTCTTCGTCTTCTGCTTTATAAGAGAATCTTTCCGGTGGGACCCCTTTGGTCTGCTAGAAACCCTTCTTTCTACATTTTTTTCACATTTAATTAACTCTTTGGAACTTTTTGAATCTTCTGTAAAATCATCGCCAAGAGATGTTTCTTCATTATTTTCTTCATCATCTTGCGAGTTATTGAACTGAATTAATTCTAAATCTTCAGCATTATTTTCTGCAAGTTTGTCAGGTAAAGACGCGTTTTCTGAAAATTTAACAGTTCTACTTACTATTATTTTTCTTCCACCTACATAAATCCTGTACCCCTTACTTCGTAAATCGTATCCTACGAATATTCCTTCTTCAGCTCTGTTGTCGAATTTACGCCGTTTTTGTTTGTTCACATAGTAAAATGCTGTACAGCCAAATACTCGTAAGTGACTTAAGTTTGGTTTTCTACCATTCCACAATTCATATGGTGTTCTATCTGTGGCTTTAGTTGGTAACCTATTTTGAAGATATGCAGCAGTAGCTGCTGCTTCAGCCCAGAATCCTTTCAGTAATTTAGAGTTTATTAGCATAGCTTTAGTCATTTCTATTAAAGAGCGATTTTTCCTTTCTGCGACGCCGTTCTGTGCCGGACAATAAGGAACCGAAGTTTGGTGAAAAATGCCGAGTTTCTTTAAATAATTTTCAGTACTTTCGTTACAGTATTCTGTTCCGTTGTCGGATCTGAGAACCTTTATTTTCTTTCTAAATTTATTTGTTGTCGATGCAACATACTGTTTAAGTTTCTCGAATACTTCATCTTTTGAAGTAATAAAATAAATTTGAGTATAACGCGAATAGTCATCAATGAAAGTTACAAAATATCTTTTCCCTCCTAAGCTGTTGACTTCAATTGGCCCACACACATCTGTGTGCACTAAATCCAGTGGATTTTTAGATCTAAAACTAGTTTTGGGATAAGGTGTTTCAGTTAGCTTCGCTTTTACACAAGTAGAACATTCCACACTATGAGTGCATTTGCCAAGTTTAATGCCGTCTGCCAAATCATTTTTCTCAAGTGTTTTTATGGCATCTATATTTCTGTGGCCTAATCTTTGATGCCATTTTAGTATACAGTTCGTATTTGAACATGAAACATTATTAGCTAAGTATGCTTTCTCATCAATAGGGTTTACGGTCAATTTATATAAACCTTGCTGAGCGTTGCCGTCGGCTACGAGTATATTGTTACGCTTTATGTAACACTTATTACTATCAAATGTAACAATGCAACCTTTATTGGTAACAGATTGAACAGAAAGTAAATTACTATCTAAACCTGGTATACAATACATTTTCCAATTTTAGAGTCATTTAACTGAGAGAAAAATTTTTTATCACTTGTCATATGAGTTGAGGCTCCTGAGTCGATAACCCATTCTTGCGTTTGCGTGTTTTCATGTTTATTTTCCACTTTTAGAACTTGATTAAACTGAATCTGTGTATTTTCAGTTTCTATACTTTTAAGATACTTATTTTCTTTAAGTTTTGTTATGTTTTCTACACTTTGCGTATTTGCTATTTGGCATGCATTACTTTTATAATTTTGAGAATAATTTCTTATTTTACTATTATTTACATCTGTTTTCGGGGAAGTTCTAGCGTTGCGTTTTAAATGAAAACAGTCACTTATCGTATGATTATTTCTCTTACAATAAGTACAAAATTGTGTAACATACTTTGGTTTATTTTCGCTTTTACTTTTTAAAGCAACTGAATCGTACTTTTGAACTTTCTTAGTTTCCACACGTCTACAATACTCATCTATTAGTTTGTTTTTAACATATTCTAGCGACAATTCAGCTTCCGATTTACTTTCTATTGCAGTTATTAAGGAGTTGTATGAATTTGGTAAAGAACATAGTAGTATTGCTGTTAAGTTATTTTTTTTAATTTCTTCACCTATACTACACAGCTTTTCAGCCAATTCTAGTACTCCTTTGATATGTTCCTGCATTTTAGAACTTTCATTATATCTAATGGAATATAGTTTTCTAAGAAGAAATAACTTATTTGTTAAATTTACACGTTCATGGACACATTTTAACTTCTGCCAAACTTCTTTTGCAGATTTACTATGTAAAACATGGATAATTTGCGAATCCGAAATGTTTAGACACATTAAAGCTTTAGCTTTACGATCATTCTTTAACCAAATATCAGTATCAGTTTCCGGTTTTTCTTCGAATACAACATCATCTAAACCTTCTTTTATTAGAAGTTGTTTTATTTTAAATTTCCATACTGAATAATTTTCATCTGTTAATTTTTCTATCCAAATTGATTCTTTTAGAATAGACATTATTACTTGTTACAATTATTCTTATAAACTTTGTAACTAGTATTTTCAACAAAGAGTTTTAACACTTTATGCCCCTGGAATCTTACAACATTACAAAATTTCAATTTCTCAGTCTCATAATCACTTGTTGGTTGTGCATTAGCACTGAAGGCGTAATGAGTACGTTTCCTCAAGCACAGAATTAAAGAATCATAAGTCAAAAGATTAACTACGAAATATTTATTTTAATAAAATAGGATAATTCTGCTTAACTTAAGCATAACAAAAAGTAATAATCTTCACAGACATTAAAACACTGAAGTATTGAAAAGAATAACTTACAGAGAATCATCATCAGTACTAAATATCATCAGGCTTACCTATATTATGCAATAAGAAAAATAAACAAGAATATACTTTGCCATCGTACCTGAAAGAGAAGAAAGTACTACTGGATTAGACCTTTGGCCAGGTACAAGTAGCTAGGGTGAAAATCAAATATACTGCATTGCACACGAGCTTTACTTTCTCTCGCCAATATATACCTTGGCGCACGTTCGTTTCGTATGCCTTTCGAGTTTCATTATGCAAAATACCTAAATTTATGCTAACATTATGCAATTTTTTCATTATTGCTAAATGGTAATAAACAGTGAATAATTAGGTATATTTGTGACTATTTATTTCTATTTTTTATATCATGTTATGTAGGTAAAATTAACTATAAAGAATGTAAAGAAGTAAAACTAATCGTAATGAAGGATGTCACTTCTGACCTTTATTTAAGTTTTGAAATGGTAATCTATATGGAGCTGTCATAAGGCAATAACTGCCATTTTTCTAATAGTTCAATTTTTAAGCTTCTTGAGCATAGTTAGAGGAACCTGTTAGTAAAAGCAGTGCATCTAACACATTCTAAAGATTTTTAACATGGATTCAAGTTAGGTGAATTGGATGACCACTTCCTGTGAGCAGTGTTTTTATGTTTGAGGTACTCATTCAGAAATTTTGGTTTATGCGGACATTCATAATTATCCATAAGAATAAATACTGGACAAACTGCTGTAGCATGCAGTCTTGCAGTGGGTTCAATAAAATCTCAGTGCAATGGAACTGATATACTGCACTTCTTGTGCAGATCACACTGCAAGATGTTAAAAGAAAATACGTCCTTCATTATTTACGTTGCTATTACAGGCACAGTGTCGAGTTCCATTCTTCTGAGCACTGTGACACTCACAGGGACAAAATCTCATGATACTGAGGAATACAGTTGTTTGGTTGGATGTTCGATATTACTCTTAATGTTACTAACTCTTAGAAAATAACAGGTAGAAAGACTTACCTTTTAATCGATCTTCTTTCTTCTCCAAAGGCATATCCGGGAGTATTTTTCTTAAGTACATCTGTACACTACTCACAGAATCTGTACACTACTCACAGAGAGGCTTCTAAGATAATAAGATATTTAATTTACAATTACAGAATAAAATATATATATAACACAAAGATAAGGATTACATGTTTCAGTCTGTTCGCTTCTTATTATCATCGCACACTAAAACAAGATCTCCTATTTTCAGAGGTTGTGAAGCTTTTGTATGTTCATAATTTTTAACTGTTCGAGATATTCGATTCGAAATCTTTTACGTAGATCTTGTAAAAGTTTTTGTCGATAAATAAGCCTTTTGTTTAAAGATTTCGCATCTATATTATCCAGATCAGGAACTCCAATTTGTCGAATCTCATGGAGAAACATGGAAGGTGGGATCGGAGATAAATCTTAAACATCTTCCAAGACATACGTCAATGGACGATTATTCATTATTGCTTCACAGTCACACAAAATTGTTATCATTTCTTCATAATTCAGAGATGATCATCCTAAAACTTTGTGAAGTATTCTTTTCAGGACTCCTATTAATCGCTCCCACCATCCTCCCCACCAGGGAGCTGATGGCGGAAGAAATTTCCATGTGATCCTGTGGATACTAGCTTGTTCTAAGATTTTTCCCAATTTAAGCTTTTGAATAATCTATCACTTCCTTTTAAATTTGTTCCGTTGTCGGAATAGACGGTGTGGGGTCTTCCATGTCTAGCAATGAAACGTCTCAGCGCTTGCAGAAAACTTTCAGTTGATAGCGAGAAAATCGATTCCAAATGTACTGCGTGAAAAACAGCACAGGTAAAAATCACTATCCATGATTTTTGATTTCCCTTCAATATCAAAGGTCCAGTCAAGTCAACACCTACAATCTCAAAGACTGCTGCTTCTCTTACTTGATCTTCAGGGAGAGGAGCACTGGGTGTTTTCGAAGAACTAGTATCGAACCTCTGACATACAACACAGCTTCTTATGACTTTCTTGACAGTCTTTCGTGCTTTCAAAATCCAATATTGTTCTCGTAAAGTGGATATTAAAAATTGTACTCCTGCAAGATTGTTCATTTCATGTTTAGCTCTAATTAATTTTACTACAATAGGATGATCTGAAGGAAGAATAATAGGAAATCGAAAATTTTCTGTATTATCTCTTCTCAGAATTCTGGTTTTAACCCTAAGGATTGCGTTAGAATCAATCATTGGTTGAAGCACACGTAATCTTTTGTCATCTGATCCAGAAAATGATTCACTCTGCACTGATCTCAAAAGAGTTAATTCAGCTCCTTTAATTTCTTCCGCTGTAATTGTTCCAAAAGTTCTTTCATTAGGACTTAGTCTGACATTTTTAAAAAAATGGAAGTTCCAAGATATTATCTTTAGAATGGTATTGTATGAAGAAATCTTATCAAAATTAACTTCAGTCATAGCATTCGAATTAATTGCCGAAATTATTGTCTTCTTTCTTTCAGCATTTATATAATGTCAAAATTCAGTACAATTTCAGAGGTAGGCCATTTTTCAGGATCATTTCTCAACCAATCGGGACCCTCCCACCATTTCGATTTGACTAAGGTTTCCGGACTGCATCCTCGGGAAGGGAGGTCCGCTGGATTTAGCATTCCAGGAATATAATTCCAGTCGTTTGGATTAGTTAGAGTATGGATTTCTTTCACTCTGTTGTGAACGAAAACGGCCCAGTTTTCATTCTTTTTTATCCAAAATAATGCATCCATAGAATCACTCCAATAATAAATAGGCAAGCTTTCTAGTCTCAAATCTTCCTTAACATGAAGTGCCAGTCTAGCACCAATCGTACAAGCTAAGAGCTCTAGTCGAGCTATGGAAATCAGCTTGATAGGTGCCACTCTGGATCGAGCTGAGATGAGCTGACGTGTGACGGAATTTTCATTACAGCTTCGCATAAATATGCATGTGGCATAAGCAGATTTACTCGCGTCACAAAACACGTGTAAAGATAAACCAGAAATTCTTTCGAAGGCAGCAAAAATTCTTCTGGGTACAGCTATTTTTTCCAAATTGTGCAATTTATTTTTCCAACTTTCGAATTTGTCAGAAATGCTTTTAGGTAAATTGTTACCCCATGAAATCTTCTGTTTCCAGCATTCTTGAAGCATTAGCTTAGGAAACAGAGTAACAGGAGCTGTAAACCCAATCGGGTCAAAAATCCTGTGTACTATTGACAATATATTCCTTTTGCTGACAGGCTGTTTCGCAGAACTATCTTTAAAGTCACAGGACAAAGTGTCATTTGATAAATTCCATTTCAACCCCAGAACTGATACGGTTTTATCGGAGTCTTCATTGCAAGAATTTCCTTTTAAAGTTTCACCGCTAGGTTCATTGTAACACCATCCCCTTAAATCAAATTTAGCAGTCGACATAATTGCCTTCGACACATTAATGAAAGTGTTTAGTTCTTCAATAGTATCAACACTGGCCACACAATTGTCGACGTACATTGATTCACTTAATTTCTTAGCTACCTCTTGTTGATGTTCAGGAACATTCTCGAGATGATAATTCAGTGTGGCGGCGAGAAAAAAAAAGGACTGGTATTAACACCAAACACAACGCGCTTATGTCGATATATTTTCAATTTTTCAGAATCTCCTTCTTCCCACCAGAGAAATCTAAGAAAGTCTCTATCTCGAGGACAGACACCTATTTGCAAAAAGGCCTTACGTATATCTGAGATAACCCTGTATTTACCTAGGCGAAATCTGTTTAAAATACTTGGTATTAATTCCAAATAATTTGGGCCCTTTTCTAAACAATCATTTAAGGACATACCATTCCTTTCCTTCGCTGAGGCATCGAACACAGGTCTAATCTTTGTGGTTAAACTTTCCTTAATTACAGCCCTATGTGGTAGGTAATGACAATTTTCGGTTTTCTTATCTTCAACAGATTCTATAATACCTTCTTCAGCCCATTCGTAAAAAATATTTTCATACTCTTTCAGACAGTTTTTTGACTGAAGAGTTTTGGCGCAGGATTTTAACCTTTTCTCTGCTAATAATCTGTTGTCAGGTAAAACCTCATGCCCTTCTATCCAAGGAAGAGAGACCTGATATCTACCGTCACTATCTCTCTTTAATGACTGACGAAAATATGTTTTAGCGATTTCATTAATTTCCTTTCTTGTATGGGTTGTAGCAGGATCCGTTATTCCTAATGAGTCAAGTCACCATAAATCCGAAATTTTAGCATCATTAACATGAAGTGGCAATACAGTTTTCATTCTGTCAGAGAACTCACGCTTTTCAGTTTTCCCCATCATTGTCCATCCTAATCTAGTGTGTACACATGATAACCCACATTTTAGTTGTCTAACCTTCCCTGTTAGAAGCTTTCTCTCCTGTTAGAAGCCGTTAGAAGCTTTCTTCTGTTAGAAGCTTTTCTGCAGATGTGGCAGCCCTGTTAGAAGCTGCCACATCTGCACCTAAAAGAACATGAATTTCTAAAGGTGATTTTTCATACATCAAATCCACAGATTTATTCTGCATGTCAGTTAAATAAATTCCATGTTTTCGCAGTTCAGTAAGATATGTATCTCTACGAATTTGAGGAATGTCAGTACATATTTTATCCTGATCCCAAACCTGAAAATTACAGTGATAATCACGTTTAAGACTACTCAATCTAATTAAATATTTACTATGAGTTTCTTTCTTTTCAATAACTCCGAACAAACCATGGATTAATTGTTCTTTACCACTGGTTTTATAATTCATTATACTAACTGCATACTGCGAAATGTAGGATTGCCTGGAACCACTATCTATTAAAATTCTCACATGTTTTTCGATTCCATCCCAAGTTTTACTACTAAATTTACTAACTGCATGCAAGATTTATTTGTCAGAACACAGTCTTTTTTTATTATTTTCATCCCTGATAATGTCTGTAGAATTATTTATGTGAGAGTTACACATTATTGACAAATGAGCTTTACCGCATATGGAACATTTAACTTTGGTCTTCCGGAAGCGACCAAATCTGCAGGCAGTGTTTTAAGCAAAATAGGTGTTAATAAAGCTCCACATGTTTCTGAGGTCATATTTAATGATTTAAGACATCAAATATGTTTTTGTATGTAATTGAATAACTTACAGAAATTTTAAATGTCATTAGAATCCTTTAGAGGTCTTATTTTCAGTAATTTATCTATATGGGAGTTTATCAGTACATCTTTATTTCCAAATCTTTCTGTGAGGAGTTTAACTGAAGTTTCGTAATTTTCTTCAGTTAAATCGAAACCGTCAATGGTGTTATAAGCAGTACCTCCCAAAAAGGATTTCAAATAATTAAATTTGCTTATAGCGTCAAGTGTTTTATTTGGTGTATGGCTGATGAAAAAGTGTTCCAAAATGTCAGCCATTCGCAGCTCTCGTCATAAAACTTTGGAATCGTAAGTTTAGGAAGCTTCACATTATGATTTTCGATTTTAACGTTTTCTATACTTTCACTTAACTGTTCAGTGCTTCTTAACACACTAAATTTTTGTTGTTCTATATTAATTTCTTTCAATTTTTTGTTAGCTTTTTATTTAAATGTAGTTATTCTTTCACGATATTCGTCAACACCATTTAATTCCTGGTCTAGATCCTTTATGTCTATTAATTTTTCTATAGCGGCATCTATTTGTTTTAACTCATTCAATTTTTCATTTAAGAGTTCTAAGGAAATTTCTAGTTCCTCTGCATTCACTTCTGTTTTTGATAATTCAGTTTCGATTCGGCCAATTAATTTTGTAACAGCAGCTCTTATGTGGCCGCGTTTCCTTTTCAGTGTATCGATGAATTTCGTCATTGTTTAATATATATTCAATAATTCAACAAGTATAAACAATTCACTTTCATCCTGGCAGGGATGCCAAAAAATGTATAATTCTTAGAAAATAAAAGGTAAAAGACTTACCTTTTAATCGATCTTCTTTCTTCTCCAAAGGCATATCCGGGAGTGTTTTTCGTAAGTACATCTGTACACTACTCACAGAAAGAGAGGCTTCTAAGATAATAAGATATTTAATTTACAATAACAGAATAAAATATATATATAACACAAAGATAAGGATTACGTGTTTCACTCAAACATCCATCACGAGTTCTCAAAGTTCAACTAAAAAGTTCTGATTTAGTTTTTGCTGCTCGCATGCGCAAATCACTTGGTTGTCGGTGAGAGTTTCAACACTAACAGAGGCTGTTTGAAGTCTTTAACGTGAATTTGCAATATTTTTTACAATAATTCCAAATTCGTCATAGTTTAAAGTGTTGGCTTTATTTTCTGTTTAACACAATAAGTGAAGTAGATGAAAATAATTCATTCATGTCATGTTCATTTTTGCTGCTGGCTTATTTTTAATGATCAGCAAACTAATGCTTTTAGATAAATGTGAAAACAGTTGCATTGAGAAAATTATTTCTGTACACTGATAAATGTACAGAAGTACAGCAAAGTTTATAAATTAGTGGATGAGTGTTGATCAGTATTTAATATCTGATAACTGAAACACGGTCAGAAAATTGCACGACGCAAAATGGCTAAAATTTTGAATTTTTATTTTAGATGCCAAGAAAAGAACAAAGTATATTTGATGTGTTGTAACACATAAGATTGCAAACTGTGTGAATGTGAACACATAAGATTGCAAACTAAATGAGGTACTATACGAAGTCAAGAAATAATGGTGGGGGCCTTGTGATGATCATTTGATTTCATTGCAAAAATGTTTATTGATCATAGATTGTTTCAGTTTTACCGAGGGCCTCAATAATTTTGTTAGCATGACTGCTGCTACAGTAATATAATACATCTTAAGTACGAAGTTGATGGCTTAAAATTAGTTCATGTTGATTGGTCATTGATTGTTTCAGTTTTATCAAGGGCCTCAATAATTTTGTTAGCGTGACTGCTGGTACAGTAATATAGTACATCTTAACTACCAAGTTTCTAGTTTAAAATTAGTTCATTTCTAGGACATAAGTAAATATAATGTGATGTAAAAACTAGCATCTGAATTAAAGATATCAATTTTTTATATAGGCACTTGACAAAATCAGGTGTGGAAGTCTCATTCCAAACAAGGAGGATAGAACATTGACCATCACTGACACCGG